>NC_073695.1:48941250-50141250 GCF_029784165.1 Wyeomyia smithii | reverse complement strand
CGAAACGATCAAAGAGCGGCCTCCAACTCCGTGGTGGGACAAAGAGTGCTCCGATGTCTACACGCAAAGATCCGACGCGTTTTTGGCCTTCCAGAAGGGAGGTATACCCGACGACTATATACGGTATTCGGAGCTTAATACCAAGCTTAAAAGCCTGGCTAAAGCAAAGAAACGCGGATATTGGCGTCGGTTCGTGAACGAGACGTCGAGGGAGACATCGATGAGCACTCTTTGGAACACAGCCCGAAGAATGCGGAATCGCGTAACGGTCAACGAAAGCGAGGAGTCTTCAAGTCGGTGGATATTTGATTTTGCCAGGAAAGTATGTCCGGACTCTGTTCCTGCGCAAAACTTTGTTCGCGATACGTCTCCGGGTCACGACGCGATAGAATCACCTTTTACGATGGCAGAATTTTCAGTTGCCCTCCTGTCCTGTAACAATAACGCACCTGGGTTAGATAGAATCAAATTCAACTTGTTGAAGAATCTACCCGGCAATGCCAAGAGGTGCTTGTTGAACTTGCTCAATAAGTTCCTGGAGCAAACCATTGTACCGCAGGATTGGAGGCAAGTGAAGGTGATCGCCATCCGAAAACCAGGGAAACCAGCTTCTGATCACAACTCTTATAGGCCGATTGCAATGCTATCCTGTATCCGGAAATTGATGGAAAAAATGATACTCCGTCGTTTAGACCACTGGGTCGAATCAAATGGTCTACTATCAGATACTCAATTTGGCTTCCGCCGTGCAAAAGGGACGAATGATTGTCTTGCGTTGCTTTCAACAGATATTCAGCTGGCGTATGCTCGCAAAGAACAAATGGCGTCTGCGTTCTTGGACATTAAGGGGGCTTTTGATTCCGTTTCTATTGACATTCTTTCGGGTAAACTTCACCGACAAGGATTTTCTCCAATTTTGAACAATTTTTTGCACAATTTGTTGTCCGAAAAGCACATGCATTTTACGCACGGCGATTTGGCAACTTTTCGCATTAGCTACATGGGTCTTCCCCAGGGCTCATGTTTAAGCCCCCTTCTTCACAACTTTTATGTAAATGACATCGACGAATTTCTGGCAAATTCATGCACGATAAGGCAACTTGCAGACGACAGTGTAATCTCTGTTACAGGAGCCAAAGCTGCCGATTTGCAAGGACCATTGCAAGATACCTTGGACAATTTGTCTGCTTGGGCTTTACAGCTAGGTATCGAATTCTCTCCGGAGAAGACTGAGATAGTAGTTTTTTCTAGGAAGCATGAACCTGCACAGCTTCAAACACAATTAATGGGTAAAACGATTTCTCAGGTTTTGGTACACAAATATCTTGGTGTCTGGTTCGACTCTAAAGGCACCTGAGGTTGTCACGTGAGGTATCTGATGGAAAAATGTCAACAAAGAGTGAATTTTCTTCGTACAATAACCGGACAATGGTGGGGAGCCCACCCAGGAGCCCTTATAAGGCTTTACCAAACAACGATATTGTCTGTCATTGAGTACGGGTGTTTCTGCTTCCGCTCCGCAGCAAACACACATTTGATCAAACTGGAGCGAATACAATATCGTTGTTTGCGTATCGCCTTGGGTTGCATGCAGTCGACCCATACGATGAGTTTGGAGGTCTTAGCTGGAGTACTACCATTAAAAAACCGCTTCTGGAGCCTGTCTTCTCGCATTCTTATCAAATGTGAGGTCTTGAACCGTCCTGTGATAGAAAATTTTGAAAGGTTAATCGAACTTAATTCTCAAACCCGTTTTTTGACATTGATTGTGTTTTTCGATACATCCATGATAGAAGAAACTCGTGGAATCCCGGATCATTTACGCGTGCAGCAGATCCCCAAAATTTTTTCCAAAAAATATCGGAACATCAACTGCGACAATATGTTCTACACTGACGGATCACTTCTTGATGGGTCCACTGGCTTCGGTATTTTCAATAACAATTTAACCGTCTCCCATAAGCTTGATAATCCTGCTTCTGTTTACGTCGCAGAATTGGCTGCAATTCAGTACACCCTAGGGATTATCGAAAAAATGCCCACGGACCATTATTTCATCTTTACGGACAGTCTCAGTTCCATTGAGGCTCTCCGATCGATGAAAGATGTTAAGCACTCTCCGTATTTCCTGGGGAAAATACGGGAACATCTGAGTGCTTTATCCGAAAAATCTACTCAGATTACCTTAGCGTGGGTCCCTTCTCACTGCTCGATACCGGGCAATGAGAAAGCGGACTCTTTGGCTAAGGTGGGCGCAACAAACGGTGGAATTTATGAAAGACCAATTGCCTTTAATGAATTTTTCTCATTTGTACGTCAGAATACGATCATCAGTTGGCAAAATGCTTGGACCAGAGGGGATCTGGGAAGGTGGTTACATTCCATAATCCCCAAGGTGTCGACGAACCCGTGGTTCAAGGGGTTGGATGTAGGTCGGGATTTCATTTGCGTGATGTCCCGGCTTATGTCCAATCACTATAGATTTGACGCGCATCTCCGTCGTGTTGGGCTCGGGGAAAGTGGTATCTGTGCCTGTGGTGAAGGTTATCACGACATAGAGCACGTTGTTTGGTCATGCCCTGTACACCGTGACGCCAGGTCTAAATTAATAGCTTCCCTGCAGGCCGAAGGTAGGCAGTCGGCTGTTCCTGTTCGTGATGTCTTGGCGACCCGTGACCTATCCTACATGTCCCTTATTTACGTTTTCCTGAAATCCATCCACGCCCCAGTTTAGTCCTACCCCCTTCCGCCTGCATCCAGCCTAACGACAAGAACACGTTAGACCCCGGATCCGGAAACAGCAATCAGACCCGCACGATACTCTCAAGGCCCGAGGGAGACAACCCAATATTCCAGTCCGTAATGTCTTGGCCCAGCAGCGGAACATGTGCTTACCTATGGCAATGAAAACCATCATACAGTAAACCAGTGCTTTTAATGCAAAATATTATAGCTTTGAGTTACATTTAGTTTCAGCTCGTAGTCGGCAGCGAGGATAAAAAATTTGCTTTTAGTTATTAAGATACTTTAGAAAGTAAGCTACCAGATATAATTGGCGCCGTTAAACATTAAATTGTATTTGTGCCGTGTCAAATAAATTATAGATGAACAAAAAAAAAAGTAAGCAATACCAATCAATTATAGATGAATGCACGAAACAACCATGGGTTGAAGATTCAACG
Source organism: Wyeomyia smithii (assembly GCF_029784165.1). Lineage (NCBI taxonomy): Eukaryota > Metazoa > Arthropoda > Insecta > Diptera > Culicidae > Wyeomyia > Wyeomyia smithii. The sequence continues at coordinate 50,138,068 of NC_073695.1, read as the reverse complement.
TCTTATATCATGTTCTTCTTTTTCTTCTTGTATATAAATAATACATATCGCAAACGCAGTTGATCATATTGATTTTTTCCTTTCGTCTCTGAGGTGTATTCGACAGTCGAATGGCCAAATACCTTTTAACATTGGATGTGCCACATGGCAATTTTCAATTTCTAATATTTTATTTTAATGTTTTTAAAACAGTTTTTTTTTAATTTGGCTAAAACTTTGTACAGATTTTGCTATGGGCATTTTGTGATATTATTATTTTTTTGAACAACGACTGAATTTTTAAAAGGATTTATTGTTGGTTACAAATATCGGTGTGGCTTTTTTGGCTTTTTTGTTGTAGATACTAATTTTGTCTTTCCAAAAAACTGTGAAATTCTTTTTACCACAATTTACCAATTTATCTTAAGAATCTTCTCTTTTTTATTTTGTATTTTTTTTGTAGAAACTGTAAAAAGTCAGCTAATCATTGATGGCAAAAAAGAAAAAGTTAAACTTTTCGAATGAAAAAAAAAGTTAACCAGAACAAAATCCTAGATAGCAGATTTTTTCTTCCAAGAAAAATATACACACCGTACGACAAAAAAAATTAGGAAGCAAGGAAACAAAAATATTACTATAAATGATGTATGATGAAAACAACCTTAGAAAAATTTATAGCTATGAAGCCTTTGTTTTTCTCCTTTCCAAAACAACCAAAAACCAACAGATAATAAGAACGTTATTGAAGCCACGCACAAGTATGTATGGTATATCTCAGTGAAATGCTAGATATCATACTACATAATATGGACCCGATTTATACCATACCATAACATACCATAGGAAGGTTGTTGGGGCCACGTACAAATGTGTGTGTTTTTATAGTAAAATGTTGTTAAGGCCAGGCATACGTTTGCGTGGTTTGTATCTTGAAATATACGATTTTTCATATATTTGTACATATATGTATTTCGAATTCATGGAAACGAAACAAAGAATACTGTTTGAATCGCAAAGAAGAGAAGTAACATGGAATGCTATAGTGTAAACTAACGATATTTTTTTTAACTAAAAAGGCAAAGCAAAGCTTTGATGCTATATTCCGATTCGGATCTAGACCTTCTGTTTATTGTACACAGACTTTGCAACCAACTAGTAAGTGTACAGGACAATTGCGAGGCTAGCGCTACGATCCTACGGATACTAACAGTCTCTCCCGAGCCGAGACTCGAACCTACGACGACTGGCTCGATAGGCCAGCGTCGTACCTCGAGACCAGTTGGGAGCTATTGATTTTATAGTGGCGTGCGTCGTATACCTTTAGTTGTGTTAAGATGTCTGATTTTGTGTCAAATAATCGTCATTTGCAGACGAGGAAGTTTTGATAAAAAATATAAATATTGAGAACATTGAGGAGAGACGCAGGTTGAGAGAGAGTAATGCCTTGTTCAGGATACGCCGCATATCACCTGATGTCGCCAGGTGATATCGAATATCACTTTGGGTTGGTTTGACTTTGGATATGGTTTGACATTTGCTCTATTTGGTTTGGCAATTGTTAAAAGAAGAGAGCAAAAACAGATCTATACAACAACAAAACACATCATCTTGACAACTGAACAATATCGTTTCTCCTACGCAGATTTCCACTGACCCAGTGGAATGAAGAAATTTGCTATTTAAAGCCTGCTTGCGCCTACGTACCTAACTCTCATATGTAATTGTCAAAATGTGCGAGATGACAAAAGCAAAAACATTTTCTTCCTTCTTTCTCGCATGCAGAAACCAAACAAATATCAGCAACATCGTCAACGCGAATTGCGGAAATTTGTAGGGCTGCGTCAAATGTCATTTGGCCGTGTTGTCAACTGCTGCAAATCTGGTTTTTATTGGTATTCGAACATGATATTCGCGATATCATGTAGCCGAGGTAATATGTGATGACAGCTCGTTTGTACACGCAAAACTATTCCTTATTACTTTAGAAGCAATAGCGCAAAATTACCTTTTGGGTAACAAACCTATTACTTAAAAGGCAATAAAATTCTTCCCCAGTCAAGTAACAACACATACTGTCATATATTTAGCACGTGTTACGGGAGAACGACTATCTAATAATGGTCGTTTCAACCACATGCAAATTTTTTTCTATCGCAAAATGCTCCCTTTCAAGTAAAAAAAAATCACACACCGTCGCATATGTTGCACATGTTAGGCCTCTGCCAGGCTGAATGCCAACGCGAGCGATCGGGCGAGATTCTTGCCGTCGGTAAATAAACAGCCGTAAGTAAAACTGTTCATTAACCTTCGGCAGAAATCTCGCCCCATCGATCGTGTTGGCGTTCAGCCTGGCAGAGGCCTTTCAAGTTTCTTCTATCTCCAATTCATCCGGTGTGCGTGTATTAGTTCGCTCGTTGTATGCATACGGAGTAGCGAAAAAATATGACAAGAGCTGCCAAGCAGCATTTTCCCCGTCATAGAGTGAGCAAACGTTGATGATTTTAAAGACTTGAAATGCGCCTTAAAATGACATCACGATCTGTAAACTGCGTTAGAGAAAAACAGAAACATTCGCTTTCTTGCAAGCTACCTACAGCACATAATCGTTGGTTCATGGAAACTTATTTGGACCTGTTTGAAAATACAAAACTTGTGCCCATCCAGAACAATATTCGCAACTTCGGCAACTCTGGTCAGACAGTATTACATATTTCCATTTCAAGTAAACACTGGGGGACGAAACGAAAGTGTTTCTAATTAGACAATTGAGGTTGACGGTTTAGATTCTGATTATGAATGGATGAAAGGGACAAAAATAAACCAGATCTTTGCATCAATACAAATGTAGCGAGTGAAGTCTTGCTAACACATGCAGTGCGGTGCTTGGCTGTATGTTCTCCTGCAGAAACACATACAAGCGTGTGGCCGTCATAATTTTTGTTACTTTTTAGTTGTTACTAATTGTGTATAATGCGCAGTCATAAGACACAATTAGTAATAAAAAATTGCCCTAAAGTAATAAAATGTTCCCCGTTTGCGTTGGGTGTATGGGATATTAGGTGATATGGATGGTTATATGGCCATCATAGCACGAAACGTTTGATATTCTGTTATTATGCGGTGTAGTGGGAAAAAAGGGTATAATTTGACATAACGAGTGTTAACTAGGAACCTGAAGTCCTTATGATTTAAAACCAAGGGACATTGAGCGTCGTCCTGTCACCTGTGAACAACTGCTCCGATGGCAAAAAAGGAAGAGCTTTCTTCATCGTATCACCATCATCACCCGTCAATGGTGAAAAATTACCATGCTGGATCGAAATCCGTACACCTAAGCACATGATAATCTTCGACGGTCAATATAAAATCAAGAAATCACATCTTGCTTTAAACTGACATGATTACTTATAGGTCCACTTATATTTTATCACTATTTTCAAGCAAAATAATGAGAATCACTCCGAAACTCGAAAAAATCATGTTTAAATAGAACATATTTTGAATCGAAATCCGTACACAGTTTTTTGTCTGAATCAAAACCCGTACACTTTTGGATCGAAATCCGCACACACGCGATATAAACTGGATCAAAGTCCATACAACGATAAATCAAAATCCGTATAGATAGAGAAGTACGAAAATGAACATCTTTTATTTATAATTTATCTTTAAATTTACGAATAAATATATTTTGAGAATCAATTGGTTCCTAAAGTTTCACAAGGTTTTCTAATTTTTTGTATCAGCTAAAAAAGTGCAATTTTCGCAGCGTTTCGTAGTAACCGGAAAGCCGGAACCTCTCGAAGCTTCCCGGTACGACTTTCCCTTGCGCACCTCAGTCACAGCTCCTTCGAAATTGTTTGCCGTGTATTTATACTTGTTTTCTCCCATTATATGCTGAAAACAAGAAGAAAGTTCTACAATATATGCATGATAGACACGCTGTACGGATTTCGATTCAAGCAATTAACAAGAATCAGAATCCGCACGGCACGGTTTTTGTTGAATAAATACAATTTACACTATTTACCAGACAATATACAGCTCAAAGACAAAGACAAAGACTTACCTTTTCCATCAATTTTAAAAAGATTCACAGAGTAAAACACTTATATCCCACTTGAAAATCGATTTTATCTGTAGAACGTTTTCTTAGTAAATTCTCTTACGATACAACGAAATGACAACTGAAACCGATACACGATTGATTTTTCATTTTTAATATTTTTATTTCATGGCCAACTGGCGCATGGTTCAATTTAACAGAAGGCCAAAAGCTCAACGGATATGTACATGTAACTATCATATGAAGTTTATTTTTTATAATGCTTAAAACTGGAGAAAAACGTGGAGGTGTACGGATTTCGATACTGTACGGGTTTCGATCCAGCACGGTACAGCAATCAACAAAGAAAAGATAACCATGGGAACTGTCCGGTCATGCATTACATCGTTGGCTTAACCGAATATACACGCTAAGAAAGTTATGCTGTATATTTGGTTGGACCAGGTCGGTGTTATTTATTATGAGCTAGTAAAACCGAATCAAATCATCACTTGGAAATGGGAACGAAAAAGTGATCCTACTGCATGATAACGCTCGGTCTCATACTGCCAAAATCGTTATAAGGGAGCATGCATAAATGACATAGCTTTTTTCATGTTCCCCATCATAGCATTTCGTCACAAAGTCAGACCTCGCTCTAGACAATAACGTAGATTTATAATAAACCCCACCTCATGAAAAAAATTTTTTTGTTTTAATTTTGTTATCAAAAACATACACTGTATCATAAATGAACAAGAAAAGACATAAAAGTATTAAAAATGAACCTGAACCGACAAAACAGTAATGAAGAAGAACAATTAGAACAAATCAAATTTGTTTTTTTAGTTTCATGTTTACGTAGCTTGGCTTGACACTTTACTCTTCCCTTGGACTCGGATAGGGTTTCGATAAGGTTTGAAGTTGATTTCGATTATTTGAATTAGATTGGGATTTGAATTAGATATGGATTGGATTTTGCTTGGATTTTGGATTGAATTTGGATTGGCCAAGTTACACTGGATTAGAGCTACAACCTACACAAGATCACTTCAGAAGTTTTGCATTTTTTCCATTTGAAGCTCCTTAAAAATAACAAAAAAATAAACTCCTCAAAATATCAGGTGGTTGTCATAAAACAACTTCTATTTTCAAAGTGATAGTTTGTTCATAGTAAGCATTCTTAATAGAAGTAAATGGACTATTTCTATTTAACTGAAAAATATGTGTAAAAAAATACTCAAAATTTATTGCTGAATGTCATTAATTTATTACCGAGAACGGCACCACGTAATTCTCGTAGCCTTAAAAATTGGGTCCTAAAGCAATACCAGGTTTTATATATCATTTGAAAAAGCCGCGTTTTCTGAGCAAAACGTGATTTTTGAAAAATGTTTATCGTTTTCCTTCGTTTTTTGAATGAATACTATAAAAAGTGCTCGAAATGTCTCATATGACAGTTCGCCCATGTACGGTATATGGGAGAACTGTAACTTGAGGCATTTCGAGCAGTTTTTTATTCTTCATTTAAAAATCGAAGGACAACGATAAACGTTTTTTCAAAATCACGTTTTGCTCGGAAAATTGCACTCTTTCAGCTGATATATAAAAATCAGAAAACCGTGTAAAACTTTACTACCCAAATGGCTGAAACATTCAAAATCGATTGAGAAAAGACTGAGTTTGGAGAATTGCATGCGCTTAGATTGAAAAAAAAAAACGTTTTTTGACCAAAGCTTTAAATTTTAAAACTTTTAAAATTTAGAACTTTTTAACATCAAAAGTTTTAATTTGCTGTAGCACCATGTTAATTATAAAGCTAACTTATTAAATAATCATGGAAGTATTATTATGATATTTAAAAGCAATACATAGGCACCATCTACGTTTATTTACGATTTGGTTTTCGCAGCAGCAGCATGCAGTATCAATGATGGAGATGCAATGCAAGTACTGAAGAGAACTTGTAACTGGAAAGGTAATGATTTTGTTTACTTCTAATACATAGAGGTAATAACCGCAAATACTTAATATATATTTATTATGATTATAAGCTCTAAACTCTAACATCTCGTAGACCGACAGTCGGTATCAAACACTTTTATCCAACTTTTTCTTTTTTTGTAGCGTTTCATAATTTAGCAAACAAAGTTGATATCGAAACTTATGATTATTCAAATTCACTTCTTCTAAAGCATAAAAAAGTAACAAATTCAACAGCAGTACAAAGTGACGAAAAAATGATCATCCGCTCAGTCCCAAAAACTGTCCCATGACGGTTACAGCCAATTTAGTTTTATGACCAAGGGTCAGTTCATTGTTGTAACTTTCAGAGAAAGACAGAGAGAGGAGAAAAAAATCTACGGATATTGGCACCCATACGGGATGTTTCCATCAGCAAGCACTGATGTGCCTTGTCCGCTTTTTTGTCAGGAAACACGATTATTAACTTCCATGGCTTATGAATGAAGCTGTAATGAGAAGAGTTTTCACTGCTACCTTTTTTTCTGTGCACCGCTCGATAAGCTGTGTGAATGAGAAATGTTCCAAAGCTTCCCATTCAAACGCGTGAATCAAAGATGTGAGTTTTGTTATACAATGTTTACAGACCTTGTCAAACTATTTGTTCTAATGTTCAACAATGCTGTTACAACTGGAATAAGGAACAATCACTCCTTACTGAAGCTACTGTGCTACTAATACAGCAACATGTGCAACAAGCTACTAGATGGATATTCAATGAAACTCAGTTACCTTTTAGCTTGGATTGCCGTTTTCAGACCCCACAAAAAATATTAACCAACCAAAAACCCACTCCCAACTCTAATCGAAAACGATGTATTGTTATAACCTGCGGCATTCACTGTTTGCTCATTTATCCACTCGTAGAAGACTTCACCACTGCTGAAGAGCTGCTTCATGCGGCTGCTAGTCGGGAAGGAAAAAGCTCGCGCTGAATATTTAATCAAAGATTTTCCCCTAGGGAAACGCGTGAGGGAAGGTCTGTTTCGTTCGGGTGAAATCAAGTTAAACTCATTACTGCAACGCGAGCCGGTGCCGTGAGTCCGTGAGAAATGAAAAAATGAAAATGAAATAGTCATTAGCGATAGCGGGAGGCTAGCTTGGTTTGCACCACACAGAACCAGGATTAACTGCAGAGTTTCAGGAAACTTGTTACGAAAAGTATTTCGCTTCGACCCAACAGATTATCATCCGGTTTTTCGTAGTTAGTCGTAGTTAATACAGTGAGTTTTTCTTTCATGAGGATCTCTCGTGTTTTTAAATACGCAAATATAACATAGGCGTACGTTACCATTGTGGTTTACGAATTTTAGTGAAACAAAAATAATGTTTGGTTGTTTTGCACACAATGAAACGCTACTTATCTAGATCAAAGATTTCAAGCTCACCACACTGTAGAACAACTGAGCCGCAGTTTCAAATCACAGACAGTTGCTCGTCCTTTCACCCTCTCTGTTCCGGGTGAAAGTTTTTCCGGCAAGCTCACGAAGGGTTGATAATCAGTGAAAAAAAAAGGCACGAGGGTGGCTCGGCTCAACAGAGTGAAAAGGCTCCGGGCATATTGTGGATCATTTGCGAGGTGGAAATGAGCGTCAGTTACTTCGCATATTGTTCTCTATTTTCTTCCGCAGGTTCTTTTTCCGTGCCGTGGTGCTGACATTGTTATCATTCTGTAATCATCTCTCTCTCTATTTACTTCCCGCCCACAGACGACCAGACGAATGCAGATATATGTGTACAAGACGTTAAAGCTTAAAACAAACGCGAATATTAACGGAAACCTTGGTAGAATTGTTATAAAATAAAACAGACATTTTAACTGTTGCAAGTTTTTTATTTGCCTTAACGGTGAGTGTCTTGATGTTTCTCTGGTGTAGGTATAGGCTGATTGTATGCAAGTGATATTCTATTTTATTGTTATCACTATCGTGGCAAATTGCTAGGTACACGATGCGAAATATTTTCAAAAAATAAGTTTCGTAGCAAATCTAGTTTTCATTTGTCACTCGAAAATATGAGTATGAATAGACTATCTCAACGAATCTCTTTAACATCACTTTTCTGACAGTTAGTGGTAACTTTGTTTACGTTTTGGACTTTGTGCTTTTTTCTGATGGAGCAATCGTGCGCGTAGTGGAAATGCTGCTCAATTTATAACTGTTCTTAGTGTACTGGCACCTCACGTACAACATTTAAAGGGCATTTTTGTCACAATTGAAAAGATTTGCTATAATTGAGAACCAAACTGCATCTCCCGGAGGTAAACAAAGTTACCAGTAGCTGCCAAACTCAAGTGCGTGACGTCACCGTGAGATGGTCTATAGCTGATCTCGTTGAAGAAAATTAGTGTGTCGGCTTGTCTTTTTGGTCATGCTTACTAATTCACCATCAGAAACGCCGGGAATCGGAAGCGCCGTTAATTACGCGTCAGAGAGGAAGGCGTGGTGCACGATTGAGTGAAACGACGGAGCGAAGCAGGATGCTACAGCACAGTCAACTTCTCCAAGTGCTAGAAGATGAGGCTCATAAACATAATTGATTTTCACACCCTTTTAAAGATGGAATCTCGGATTGATTGAAAAGCAGGTTTCCGGTCGAATGACTAGAAGATTTTCAGCCATTCGCCCGATTTCTATAATTTGTGTTTGCCTAAATGAATAACCTTATACTAACACAAAGTGTATAAACGACCACAGAAATCTATCTACGAACACGGAGTCTATTGTTAAAAGCTGTTCCTAAGAGCCGGTAGCATTGCGTACAAATTTTCTTTGCACGGATTTAATTCTAGTAATCCAGGAGTTGTAGAATGTACACCATACAACGAAGCAGAATTCCAAGATAAATCGCAGTTAGGAGCAGTACAGCCTTCTAAGGCAAAACCGATCGTGGAACTCGAATTTGTACCACTGATAGAGGCTGACGTGCCATAGTATAGTAGAAAAAGATTGGCTTTTTTGTCCTATAGAAAAAGATGACACTACAGTCCAGAATGCTTACAGAAAAAAAGTTTCTGGAACACCATTAGCTGAAAACATCCACTAGTCGCTGAAGCTCAACGCAGTCCGCAGTATTCCAACTTCTTTTTTTATTCTCGCTTATTTTCCGTCTTTCTAGTTCCGCCACTGTTGTTGTGCCAATCACCGACGCCCGGGGAGGCGACTCCACCCAGGACCCTAACTCACGACCCGTTTATTAACGGACCGGCGCCAACGGCTTTACTTCCTCATGCGATGGAAGGCGTGATCCCAGAGATTTTTCGCCTCAGAAAATCTCCCGGTGTCGGCTAGGATTGAATCTAGACCAGTTTGGTTGGTTGTGACCGGATCACGCCACCCCACAACCCTCGACACTCATGTCGGCGGTGGGATTCGAACCCAGGCGTCGAGCGTGGTTGGCGGAGACGTTACCAACCACGCCAGGCCCCCTTTCCCGAGTATTCCGACTTTAGAACATTATAAAATTTGACGTCATCGGCGTGCAATTTACGGTATCCATCCGGAAATAGTAGAAGAAAACGGTCCAAGATTGCTACCTTGCGCTACTTCAGAAATATTTGTGAACTGTGCTGAAAGCTGAGTCCCTATCTCCACACATAGTGTTCGATTCATCAAATAGGACGCAAACCATTGAACGAGGCAAGATAACACTTCCAGTTTTTTAATTGTAGCTATGAGATTGAAAAGTTGCACACACACATACAGACACATACACACATACACATACATACACACACATACACACAAATACACACTCATACACACACACACATACTCACCCACATACACACACATACACACACACATATACACACTCACATACAGAAAATGCTCGGCTAGTCGAAATCAGTCTAGTGATATATGCCATTCGGCCCTTTGGAGCACTTTGATACCCTCAGTTTTGCCAGTGATTGCTATACACACATATACACACTCACATACAGAAAATGCTCGGCTAGTCGAAATCAGTCTAGTGATATATGCCATTCGGCCCTTTGGAGCACTTTGATACCCTCAGTTTTGCCAGTGATTGCTATACCTTTCCAGGAGAAAGGCAAAAATCGTCTATTTTGGACCGAAGTCCACGAACATTTTGGTAGTAAATCTGAAGTGCAGAAAAGTGGTCGTCAGCCGCAGGGATACGTTCTGTAAACACTTGCCACAGGCGCACACTGTTTCCAAACCTGCAAAAACATGATCGAAATTATTTTGACCCGAAAACGTTGATTTTAGAACCGTAACGTCTTCAGCAAAGTTATTTCATTAATTATTCTCCATGTTATAGAAGTTACAATTCCATGATTAATCCACTCAACAGTGAGGAACGAGTTTTATTTTTCTCATTTTGGAATATGAAAATCCACTTTGTTCAGCAAAGTTGTAGCAAATTTTAAAAGAAAACTTTGTTGAAGACATCATACTTCTATCTATTTATTTATATAATTTAAACTAATTACTCTTAACTCAAAAAATAATGATTTTGGAGTAATAGTGTCTTGAGTAAAGTTGTTCTATTAATTATTCTCCATTTTGTAGAAGTTATAATTTTGTGATTAATCTACCTACAAGTGAGAAATGAGTTTTATTTTTCTCATTTTTGCATATAAAAATCCACTTTGTTGAGTAAAGTTCTATCACATTTTGTAAGAAACAACTTTGTCGAAGACACTATACTTGTGTCTGGTCATTTAAATGAACTGTTGTGAAGTTTTATCCAGAATGCCCCTAAAATCATTTTCTAATATAACTTTTTATAGTGATTTTCTAAAAATTTTCAATGTTCTACAATGTTGTTAACTACAATAAGACAAACAAGTTCACTTAAGAAAGTTTATTTTTATCTCTCAAATTTATTTAGTTATTGAAGATTTTTATCAAAATAACGTACTAATTTATTTACAAATATCTGCACAGGAGACAGCGAGAGACAAATACCTATACCTGGACTAAATGACCTTTTTCTTATACTTGAATATAGAAAAGGTTCGATCTGCAGATATTTGCAGATTTTAAAGATATCTGTTAGTAAATTAGTGCATTGTTTCAGTAAAAATCGTCAGTAACAGATGAAATATGAGAGATGAAAATAAACTTTCTCGCATGAAATTGTGTGTTTTGTGATAGTAAACAATAATGTAGAACATTGGAAAATTGTAGAAAATAAACCACTTATATTAAAAAAAAAGGATTTTAGTGGCCATCTGTAGAAACCTCCATTAAAAAAGGCAGATAGAAGTATAGTACCTTTGAAAGAGTTGTTTCTTAAAAAATGTGCAACAACTTTGCCGAACAAAGTGAATTTTTATATGCAAAAATGAAAATAGTAAGATTCGATTTTCACTGTTAAGTGGATTATCAACAAAATTGCAACTTTTATAAAATGAAGAAAAATTAAGGGATCAACTTTCCTGGAGGCACTATGGCTCTGAAATTTAATTTTTTGGGTCAAAATAATTTCGATCACGTTTTTGCAGCTTTGGAAACAGTGTGAGGCGGTCAGGTTGCCGAGGACCAGAAGTGTAGTACGGAGCGGTAGTGGTGGAAACATTTTGGTAACCTCGTATCGCGATGCCGCACGTAGGACCGGGACGACTGACGAACACAGACAGGAAAGGCTGGACTACGGCGAGCCGGGGGGTCAAAGGCTACCATAGTGCATGGGTTAATGCATGCCCATGTCCCGCTGGAAGGTTGTGTGGCGATGAATTGTTGTAAGGTAGTAGAAGGTTTTTCAATAAGGCGGCAAAAATATGGCGTTATTTGCTGTCCCTACCGGTCTACTTGTGTAGTTTAGTAAACTGAAACACGAAAGCTCAGGTACGAGAGCGTTTCCGCAACTCAACGCAGGGCCAGAACGACTCTGATTGCAGAAAACAGAATTAAGCGACTAAAACAACTTGCAAGAAATAAGCCAATAGCATAGCCTATAGTGTTGCTCTAATAAAGAGCAGTTGGATTCTGCAGCGCGTCTGAAGAATTCACAGTATAGACCCTTTTGAGGCTTGTACCATAAGGCGGACAACTATGCTAGTGCAACTTAATTTTAAAGCACCAACAAAACTCAGCAGAATACTTGTATACAGTAAACTGCACTAACTGCAGAAAGCAGGCACTTGGACACTTCACTTTGGTACGAAATATGCCGAAAAAATAGTAATAATGTAATAACAAATCACTCGAAAAAACAGAGCTGAATCATAACCATGTGAACAATGAAGAATAACGATAAAAAAGTAAATAGTTTTACTGGAAAACGGCGAAAACTTATTGTTGTGTTTTGTAAAACCCTTCGGTCAATGGAACTCAAAATAAACCATGCTCAGAGCTTGAATCAAGCATGCTATGCCAGTAGCAACAAGGAATGCCTACTTTGGTGCGCAACTAAGTTATCGATATTTGATAAGTGGCACCAGTAGTAAGTGCTGGTCAATTTTGTCATTTCTAAAACATGATGAACTAAGCTGAGATCACAACAGATCTAAGCTCTGGTCGCAGTGATGAGTCCACACAGAAAAAAAGCTGAGATATATGGCTGATTTTGTGCCAAATAATGATCATTTGCAAGAAGTGTTGCTTTTCTCAATTAAGTCAATAAAAAAGGCGACTGCAACGCATATAGAGTTAGAAAAACTTAAAGGAAATACCGTTATTAGTCCCGTCGCTTCAAAGACAGTAATTTTGATGTTGACGACTGTCCGTATGGAGAAACGGTCCAAAACGTTCTAAGACGCTGAATTAGAGAAATTACTCAATGACAAACACAGGAACAGCTTGCTTTGGTATTAGGAATTATTTGCTAAGCCATTTCCAAGCGCATGCAATGCTTTAAGAATTAATCAGACACAAGAAACATGGGTTCCTTATGGTTTGGAGCCAAGGCTCGTCGAGCGTGGTTTTACCACTGCCCAAGACCAAAATGAAAGCATGTTTTTCATCGCAACCTGGCTGGAGATGAAAAACGGATTCGTCGACTCGGCTGAATGTCGGTATTGTTCATTATAAGCGAAACCGTCACTGAGGAACGTTATAGATTTCAATTGATGCATCTAAGTCCAGCACTGCGCGAAAAATGGTCGCAATACGAGCAGAGGCACGAACAGGTGACTTTACTGCATGACAACACTCGGCCTCATACTGCAGAAGCCGTTTAAACTTACTTAGAAACATGCATAGTTCATAGTAGTTCACCTCATATAAAGACATCGGAAAAGGTATTGATTGGTAGATAGCCTCAAAAGACGAACACTTTTATCGTAATAGTTTTCGAGCTTTGTCAGAAATATGCAAAGTTGTAGCTAGCAATGGGCACTACTTTGAATGATTTATGTGTAAGAATTTCTTCAAAATAGAGTTTTATTTGTATAGAAAAAATACCGAGAATTCAGATGTGCACCTAATGAATAAGCACACGCAGCTACGTTTAATGTTGCTATCGCTGCTACAACGCACAGTCAATTGCACTAAATTTGAGTGTTTTTAAATTGTTGTGTTAAAGTCGTAACGTTTGTTGAGTTTTAAAAATTTGATCCGATAGTGTGAAAACTTTCGAACTTAAATTATTGAACAAACGATTTGAGTTCTATTGTTTCTATATCTGTCTTTAGTATTTGCTCGAGTTTGAAAATGGCCAACTGACTAAACGCCGTAGAAAATTCGAGCACCCGAAACAAGCAGCACCGATTATGTGCATTATGAATTTTCTTGATATAAACTTATATTCTACAATTTTTATTACTTCGTGAGGGGCTACTGCTCTGAAAAATAATTTGAGCTATTAAAAAGAATTTACAATATTGAATTTTTTTAATTATATCTATCTCTAAAAATGAAAATTTATTACCCCCTGCTATATTCAGCTAAATCTGAAACAGTACTGCCAGTAAAATGTGCAAGTACAGACGATAATAATTGAATAAATCATACTAACTTATTAGGTTTTAAGCTCTACACGCGCACAGCCGCACGGGGCCAATTTCACATTGCGTGTGTAGATCGTAGTCCGTACTCCGTACCGTTCTGGAAAAAAAACAAACGTGCGAGCCTACAAATGTCCTGTTGTGGTTTTCGCCATTCAATCGAGCGGCGGTGTGTTGAAAAGGGTGGAAAAACTGGATAACAGGCTCTAGAACCAGCGAAAATACTTTCCCTGTGATAGTTATTTCAAACTTTTACTATGAATCCGCTCAGACTGCGATTCCCTGCGTCGGTATGTTTCCTGACGAAAGCTTCGTTCCTGTAGCGGAATTCTCACTCTATTCTTGTACGAAAAGGCTATAGAAACGAAGTAAAAATAATTACACCCTGATTCTATTCAGCACGGACAACAACTGCCACTTTCTCTCTCGCTTCTCATCGCCGGAAACCCCTCTGTCTAGGTAGGACGGGGAAATATAGAGGAAAAATAGCTTAGCTTTACGAGGCAAGAATGATTCAAACGGAGACTTAAGTTGTTTCTAAAGCAATAAAGTTGGAACTTTTCGCGTCCGAGCGAATGCATCTTTCGTCGAGTAAAGTTTCCACATGAGTTTTTAACACAATTACACTACCGTGACGCAATTAAAAACTTGGAAACACCGTAAAAACTGCCACAAAACTATAACCGATTTGTAGAACCTCGGGGAGTTCTCCGGCAAACCGTCCACTTTACGCAAGAGATGAAATGCAAACTAGGTGGTGTTTGTGTGGCTCCCGTGTAGAGTCCTTTGGAATCTCGTCGAACCACACCACCATCAAGAAGCGCGCAAGGGCTAGAGAGAGAAAGCGAGAGAGCGCAAAAATCGAACGCAGCTTCCACCCGTAGTGGAATCGTACTTAATACAAACCGGAGGAAAGCTGTCTAGGGAGAGTGACCCTCTTCTTGTTCCTAGTTTGAGGTTATAATCATTCATTCCATTCTTTGAATTGTACAAGATCACAATTCTTTAATTGCACAAAGCCAGAATATGTTCAGCTACCCTTATAACGGCAGTTTCCCTCGGCTTGGAAGGGACTTGGAAGAAGCGCTTAGGAAGGTTTTCACGCTCTCCCTCTCGCGCGCTTCACCGCGTTAACTCTCACCGACTGATAACAGAACATGCGCTTTGCTCATCCAAGGTTAGTTGTACGTATGCTTCGTATCAGAGTGAAAGTGCGTACAGTCGGTTTTTCGATTGAATGGGGATTGTGAAAAATTTAAATTTTAAATATTTTATTTGACTACCCACTAAATATTAAGTTTGATATCAAAATTGAATCTAATGTCAAGGTTGTCATATAATCGCTTTTGGTTTATTCATTTTTTCAAATAATTTATGTACAATTTACGAGTAAGAGATAGCCCAAAACATCCGAAAGGCGAACTGTGAAAAGCTTCTTAGAAGCGGTTACCAGCAGGGTAAACAAACTTTTCCCGCTGCCGGTAACCCTACCCATATAGAAAGTGCCGCAAGGATAACTGCTCTAATGGTAAGATATAAAAGCATCAAGTACGTACTCCAGCTAAATCTGAGTACCTCGTAAAAGTATCACATGGGAGGGCAGCTGTCCTTGCGCGTACAGAACCATCATCCGATTTATGGAAAGTATATGTCCGCCGCTGTAAAACACTGAGTGTTATTAGTACTGCTATGTACTACACGCTTCTCGAATGGCTCACAAGTGGGATGGATTGCGTTTATGATGTTTCAATTCACACATTTTCTACCGAAATAAGAAGTGTGGAAGCCACTTTATTGGAGTATTTGAAACGCGGTATGCTCTTGGCGAAAACGTCTATAAATCGCTATCCCAAAATAGGTTCTTTTATAAACCTATTAAAGTCATAGTTCGTGATGAATGGTGAACTCAATCAATGTAAATAGCATACCATGACAGCACCTTTTATTTTTACCACAGACATCAATAAGTTACAGAAAGTGGTGTGAAATTGAAATATTTTGTAGGAACAGTAAAGATACACTGTTACAAATGCCAGCCCAGAAGGGTTCCCCATTTGATGGTTATGATGAATTATTAAGTAGTAAGTACTTCTCACGCCGTACTTTTCACACTGCATATGGTAGTCAAAGCAACAGAGTACTCAACCAGTTTATAGAGGTCATAACAATAATAAATTGCTTTCATCTGGCCTGTATTCAACAGGCTTTTAATGGGTGAGAGCTCCAACCACTATTCATTTCTCATAACCGCATACTTATTTAGGATGCATGAGCCTGAGGTTTGAACATTTTATTCAACTTGTTTTGTTCTACTTTATAAGCAAGTCAACATGAAAATGAAAGGATTAGATGTATGCCAATTTTGCTGCATTTCAAGATTGAAAAGGTTAATGTTTTCGAGTAATAAAATTTCCTTTTTTAATATTCTTGGGGGTTATTTTTTATCATTACAAGCAAAATTCAATTGATATAAGTACAATTAGAGAGTTTCCAATACGATCAAATGTGTAATCGTAACAAAATGAAAAAAGCTGTTCAGCAATAAACTTTATTTCGTATAAAATAGTTTAAAAGGATTATTGATTTTAATACCCAAATGAAACTCACTTGAAACATTTAAATAAATAGTATCATTTTCATTAAATGTTCGATAGCCTCCTTCACCTAATGTTGTTTTGATCTATCGAACAGCTAATCCAAAAATTAAAACAAAAAAAAAAAGAAAAAAATAGCATAAATTCCATTCTTAGCAAGATTGAAAACATTTATTATGATACCGTGATGAATTTCAATATTTTGTTTGTCTGTGTTCTGACATTGTGTTATGTGCATAATTTTTATAGTTTTTACCGCCCCAATATTAGGTAGCACAATCTGATGAAACCTTCAAAAATCGTAATATTTTGAGACTTACAAGTTTCGTTTTCGATATTGTTTCCAGCGCCTTTTTATGGCATTTTTATGTACCTATGTCTGAGTGTTTACATCCAAATGATTTTTCGGCTTAACCCAAAATTTAAACATTTTGTATTTTGTGTCAGTTCTCTGACATTTGCATTCAAATTTTGAGCTGTTTGTTTATTTTAGTGTCCTCAGTTGCTTATTCTTCATTTTTTTATCGTTATTTTCGTTTTCAAACATTGCCAAAAGAATGTATGGATTTCAATGGTGATCAATTTCACCCCAATTTACCTCATAGTACCTTATAGAATTATCGAATTTATTTCATGAAGTAGAAGATAGAAATTACACCAATAGTCATAGAGGTTTACTGGAGCACATATCAGTACTTGTTTTAAAATTATACTATTTCGAGAAAAATGTACATGAAGCGAGTTAATTGGAAATTGTTATAAAAATTGATCAATTTCACCCCGTTTCATGTTAACCTTTTTGGTTTGTTCAGAAAAGTTCTAGGCAACTTTCTCATTCAAACTTTTGTTTGTGAAAATAGATTTACATTAACGTTTCAACCCAATAAATGTATATTAACTCTTAAGGTTCTAAAATATTGATGTTGTAATCTATACATATAAAAATGCAAGCCGGTCTGTCTGTCTGATCAATATAGGTTCGAAAACTGCCGAGCCGATCGACGCGAAAATTTGTAAGTAGGGGTTTTTGGTGCCGATAAAGGTTCCTATGATAGTTTGAGACCCCTCCCTCTTCTGACAGGAAGGGGTCCCATACAAATGAAACATAAATTTCAGCACAACTTAAGAACTAACCGAGTAAATGGAACAAAATTTAGCATGTGAATGTTTTTAGAGGAAAAAAATATGTGCATAATGGTTTGACACCCCTCACTCTTCTATGAGAGAAGGGCTCCATACAAATGAAACACAGATTTCTGCACATCTCGAGAACTAACCGAGTAAATGGAACCAAATTTAGCATGTGAATGATTTTAGGGGTAACAAATATGTCCATAATAATTCGACACCCCTCCCTCTTCTAGAAAGGAGGGGTTCCTTATGAATGATACACAAATTTCTGCACATCTCGAGAGCTAACCAACTAAATGGAACCATATTTGGCAGGTAAATGTTTTTCGTGGTAACAAAATTGTTCCATAATCGACCTCAGGCAACATTTTGGATTGTAAGATGGCAACTTCCGGTTTCTGGAAAACAGCCAAAATGGCCGATTTCCACCCAATATAATAATATCCGGATCTAGAATGATACACAGGAGCTAAAATCGATCGAAAATGTTTTCAAATGCCATTAAGAAATCCAAAATGGCGACTTTCGGTTTCGGAAAAACAGCGACAAACGACAAAATACCACCCAATATGGGTATTTCCGGAACCGTAATGATGCACTGGAGCCATAAACTTCAGACAACATTTTGAATTGTAAGATGGCAATTTCCGGTTTCTGGAAAACAGCCTGAAATGGACGATTCCCATTAAATATATCTATCTCCGGAACCAGAAAGATGAACAGTAGCTAAAAATTGATCACAGGCACAATCTTGAATTTTAAGATGGTCACTTCCGGTGTCTGGCAAACAGCCGGAAATGACCAAAAACCATTCAATATGAATGTTTTCGGAACCAGGATTACGCTCAGATGACAGAAAACAGCCCGAAGTGACCAAATACCACCCAATATGAGTATCTCTGGAGCCAAAATGTTGCAAGAAGCTAAAAATTGACCTCAGACACTATTTTGAATTGTAGGATGGAAACTTCTGGTTTCTGGAAAACAGCCAAAAATGGCCGATTCCCGTCTAACATGAGTATCTCCGGATCTAGAATGATACACAGCAGCTGAAATCGACCACAGACCCTATTTTGGATTCTAGGTTGGCGACTTCCGGTTCCTGGGAAACAACCGAAAATGATCGAATAACACCCAATATGGGTGGTTCTTCAACCAGAATGACGCATAGAGGCCAGAAATTATCTTAAATACCATTTTGAAATCCAAAATGGCGACTACCGGTTTGTGAAAAACAGCCTAAAATAAACAAATGCTATCCAATATGAGTATCTCTGGAACCAGAATGATGTAAGGAGCTAACAATTGACGTCAGGCACCATTTAAAATTGCTAAATGGCAACTTCTAGGAAACAGTCGAAAATGACCGAATAATACTCAATATGGATATTTCAGTAATCGAGATGATGCATAGAAACCAAACATTGACCCTGGGCACCCTTTTGAATTTAAAGACAACCACTTTTAGATTCTGTTAACCTGTGTTGTTCATCAGTTAACCCTCAGCTAGCCCGCTCATCTGAAAATAATATTGATCAAATCGGTTGTGTAGTTTCTGAGATAATGAAGTTTCGTGATTTTCACATTTCGGTACATTGCAGACGAAGTTACAGTCCGATTACAGTAAAATTCAATAGGGTGTTATGAGGCAGCTAGACTTTTAATTTCACACTAATTTTGTGGAAATCGGGTCAACCATCTCTGAGAAAAGTGAGTCAGTCCAAGTAGTCTTCGAAATATGTTCCTTTTCATAGCTGGATTTCACATTTTTAAACATAACAGGCAAAGTAATAGTCCGATTGCAAAAAAAATCAATAGGGTCTTATGGGGCTACTACACCTTCCATTTGACACTGATTTTATGAGAATCGGTCCAGCCATCTCTGAGAAACATGAGTGAGATTAAACAGTCCTCAAAACACGTTTCTTTTCATGACTTTTGAACCACAAGTTGAATCTTCATGAAATTCAAAATTAAAGAGTATTTCAGGTAGCTCGTTCCTTTGAAATCAATTTTGTTCAAATCGGTAGTGTACTTTTTGAGATAATGATGTTTCATTATTGTTACATTTTGATACATAACCTCTAAACTAAAAATCCGATTACAATGAAATTTAATAGGGTCTTATGGGGCAACTAGACCTTTCATTTGCAATTGATTTCATGGAAATCGGTCCAGCCATCTCTGAGAAAAGTGAGTGAGAATAAAAATCTGCACATACACACACACACACACACACACACACACACACACACACACACACACACACACATACAGAAAATGCTCAGCTCGTCGAGCTGAGTCGAGTGATATATGCCATTCGGCCCTTTGGAGCACTCTTATACTTTCGGTTTTGCAAGTGATTGCTGTACCTTTCTAGGAGAAAGGCAAAACTTATTTTGAAAGAACTATGATATAATCAATTTTCTTATTCCACTTTTTGCTTTCTAAAAAAAGTTTTCAGTGCAGAATCTTAAAAATTATTTTTTCAATACTTTTAAATCCATCCCTCGAAAACTTTTCTCTAACTCTTCTCATTACCAAACGGTTATTGTCTCAGAAGCAATAAACATGAAACCGCGTCAAATAGCAAAAGGTTTTGTTCTTAAGAGTACTCGCTTTGGTTTGTTCAGAAGGCAACTTAATGGGTTATAACCTCCAAACAAATTTTTTTCTTGACATTTTTTTATTGGCCTAAATCATGTTAAAACTATCCTAGAATCAAAACCTACATTGCCCAAGTACTGATCTAAACTCAAACTCTGATAAGCCGAAAATCCAAGCAATAATAGATACACGTCACAGTCGGTAGCATTCAAATTACCACTTTTAGTTTTTAAAATAAAATTTTCCAGTATAGGACGCAAATTACATTTTTCTGGTAGTTTCGAACTAAAGTTAAGACAAGTCTCCAAAAGTTTTGTCTATCACTTGTCATTAGTCAGAGATATCGATTTTTAAAAATAACTTCAACCCTTTTCAAATGTTACACAAAGTTTTAGTGAATTCTGAGAGGGTGCTGTCAGCTACCTTGAATAGTTGACGCAAACTCTTTGGTATACATGAATCTCATTTCGCATTAGCAAATATGTAGTGGAATTGGACCAATGGAGCTCTCAACCGAACAAAATAACACGTTATATTATTATGTGGCTCGATAAGAAGACAATTAAATTCTTCTCGAGAGGGAGCAAATAGCAAGAATTGCAGCACTCTAAGCCAAGCAACAGTTTTTTACGCTGTTGCGTGTTGCATATTGCAGCTGTGCGACTGGGGAACAAAATTCTGTTCTAGTCGGATGGAAACAGATAGCAGAAGGTGCCGCACACTAAGTCACGCAACACTGTTGCGTATTGCATATCACTATATATGTGACACGACCTTCACAGATTTGGCTCAAAGTTAAGGGAATTGTTGATCTAGTGTCACTTTGTAAAAATTCCGATTGGAATTTCTTCGCTCTGTGGGACGCATTTTTTATTCGATGAGTTCATTTTGTAGAAAACAAACTAAGGAATTCAGCAAAAATATCATTTTTGACCGAAAATAAGATAGATTATTTTTGCATTTTATAACAAAATTTCCATTTTTCGGTAAAGGAAACCAATTTTATTTCAAATTTGATAGTTTCATCGTGTTTTCCAGAACATTTTCGAAACACTGATTACCTTGCACAATGGTCCAATAAGGCAAAAAAGTGGAACTTAATTCCGTAGCGCCTTTCACCTTCATCCCAGCTTAATAGTGTCTTCGGAACAATTGTTTTATACAAAAACGGTTTATTCAAAAAAGTTTTAGAAAATTCAAAAATATGAAACTTTGTTAAACTAATGAAAATCCTATCTTCAATCGGTACAAAGTAATAGAGTATATCATATGGAACTTACTTAAAATTTAGTTTTTTTTGTGCCTATTTTTTGTGAGTTGCATTTGAAACGAAAGTGTTGTTCAGAGCAATTATTAGGGCACACAAAAAATATATTTTTTCCAAAGATTATATATCTCCAGGACGGTTCCTTACAGAAATATATCATATTTTAGCCTATTATTTTATTTATAACTTCAAGAACGTACAGGTTAATAAGAGGCAAGTGGAATCATGATGTCAATACTTTTCCTTGAAGCTAAACTGAAGTACTATAAACTCTTGTAGGTTCCATTTGTCCCAATCCAAAATTTTACCTTTTTTGTGTTAAGAGATAGCGGAATAGTTTATTCGGCAAAGTTTTAGAACGAGCAAAAACATGGAACTTTGCTGAGCAAACAAAATTTCTATCTTCATTGGGCACAGAGTTATAGAGTATTTCATATAATAGTTAGTTTTTTGTGCTCAACTTTTGTCAGTTACATTTTACTAGAAAACGTTGTTCTAAAGAAGCGTTTGGGCATACAAAACACACGTTTTTGTTGAAGCTTACACATCTGCAGGACTTTTCCTTACAAAGTTATAGCTTATTTTAGCTTACTTTCTGGATAATATTAAGAACCGGAAAAAATAAGTCCCCGAAGAGTCCCGATTGTGAAAAATATATGTACTTGTACCTTAAAAACATGCCAAAATAAATTATTCTGAGTTATACCTCACAAATATTCACAATTTTAAATAATTTGATGTTAAAAATTTACATATTATTACTTAAAATCGCTCTATCTCGGAGTTAGTTCAACAGAATTGACTTCTTTTTTTAGAACTTTTTTTATTTTGTTATTATCTAAAACTTTCTAGAACATCTCAAGTTGATAACAAGTAGTTAAAATATAATTTAAGTGAAAAAACTAGTTTTATTCAGAGATAAGACCTGAGTAATTTGTGTGTTCGGAAAAGTTTCATAAAATCGATAGCTCTACGACTTTGCTGAAGTCAGGAACTGAATTTCTCCTAGAATAAAAAAGGGAATTTTTTTAAGTGTAATACTAGCTTAATAAGCAATTAAATTTAAATGTCAGATATTTCCAATCAATATTCTGAACAACTTTTTAGGAGACACCAAACCCCTAAAATGTAAAGAAAAGTTTTTTGACGGTCTTTTTTTGAAAACAACCCGACTGTGGTTCGTAACTTGCATAAAAATTTTTATTAAAGATTTTCTTTTTTTTTCAATGTTTTTTATTTTTGTGGAATGAACTTTTCCTCGGACCTCACATCCTCCGTGGGGGAAGTAAAATACGAAGTGCCCTGCCAGTCGTTGCCATACAGAGAGAAATAATTCTCGTCGTTCATCACCACCGCCACGTCGCGAATTACCGAGAAAATCGACCTAACCATTTCATTCATCCACTGCCGTTGCCTCATTGCCTGCAGCTTCAAAATCAGGTGACGGGACTGCCGCTCGCTGACATTTATTTTCATGTACTTTTTCAATATTTGGCCGATTGCACTGACCTCCTAGCCATGGGCATACAGCTATGCAGCCACTTTTCCTTCGGTTCTGCACTTCAACATCGTTTGGAGCTTCTTGTCCTCATGGTCGTCGACTGTCCGGAACCGGGCTTTCTTTCGATGCTCATGGGTTACTATGAACGATGCTGCATGGGTAGTTTCGTCAGTGCGTGTGAAGGTAAATCCGTGAAAAATCGGCAATTTATATTGCAAACGATGAAGGGTGGTACGGGTAAAAATTGGCCAACTTCAATTTGCGTATTATTCTTATTGTGTATTAATGAAACCTGAACACCCCTCATTTTTAATTTTATTTTAATTTTTTGGAGATGTTGCAAGCTCGCTGGAAGTGTCGTCTACAACAATGAATCTAGCTCTATTTTGGCCGGATTCAACATCTTGTCATTATAAAAAAAAAACATGGGGTGATATGCCGCGAACAACGTCGCGACACCCTTACCAGAGCTCTTCCCTCAGAAAAATACTGGGCTATCGCCAAGTGGAACCTCAAAAAGACACGAAAGACAGTTGTCAACGAAATGCAGTTCAAGGCTAACTGGCGTTCGGCGGTGAACAATGTGACCAAGAAGACTGTACAACTTAATGGAAAGAGTCAAGAAAAAGGTTTGGAAATTCTCATTCGCTAAAAAGGAAGCTTGAGTCAATATTTTTCCTTTATTTTGTACGAATTTTGTACTTGACAAAGAATTTGATTTTTTATAATAAAAAAGACCGATTTACGCACATTTTTGTTTGATGAATTTTTGACACCCTTTAATAGTACTATGTGATTTTTTCACATTTAAAATTATATACAAAATATGTTCCCCATCGTAAAGCGGCTGGAGTCGTCAGTGAACAAGAACGCTGTGCATGTGCAAGAGAACATAGTACTACTTGGGATAAGAGGAGCAGAAAAAGAGATGACTAACGATGACAGCGAAGAGAATATATAATTGCTAAATTGCTTCTCATCTTTTTTCATATTTGTTCATATTTTTTGTTACGTAAAATTTTCCGAGGAATACTCAATGAAAATATCAAATTTAAAATGTTATTGCATGCAACGAACAATACAAATTTAAACTCAAAATACAACAATAATCTGT
Source organism: Wyeomyia smithii (assembly GCF_029784165.1). Taxonomy (NCBI): domain Eukaryota; kingdom Metazoa; phylum Arthropoda; class Insecta; order Diptera; family Culicidae; genus Wyeomyia; species Wyeomyia smithii. The sequence goes on along the minus strand of NC_073695.1, from coordinate 50,113,893 downwards.
TTAATAACATTTTCAATCGACTGCTGCATGAAGGCAGGAAATCCGTTGAAAACTAACCAAGTCATAAGAATTTGAAATTGGACATAATTTCGTCCCCTGTTTCGATTGAAGATTTTTATTTCACGCTGAGACAGTTATGCTTGGAACGGTTGTATAATCCTTTTTGAAGACGTAGTTCTACGTCGAAAGATGATGGGAAAATTCAAGTCGTTTTTTTAATTTAGTGATTGTTTAAGTTTCTTTGGTTGGTTTTCCATGGATTTTTTTATACAACCAATGGTTTTTAACGTACAAAACTTAACTGCGACTCGAAAAAATTACTCCTAAATTATACAAAATTGTTCTTTATCTAGAAAATACACAGTTATCTAGCAAACTTCATCGAAAAAGTTGTAGTTGTTTAAATATTTTCACGGAAAACACGGTGACAGTTTCTTATGAAAAGCGTTGCTTCAATTGAGAAAGTGAAATGAGTGAGTGAAATGCAATTATGGCACTGCAAAGTTAGCTCTCGCGCTATTGAAAAATAAAATTTGTCACAACGTAGAATACACTTAAATGATGAAAGGTGCTTAACAAAAGCAAAGCTGAGAACTTCGATTCTGCTCTGAACACACGGTAATCAAAATCTCAGATTTTTTCTATTTAACTCTATGAATTTAAATCCACTAAGAAGATAAACTCTGTCTTAAAAAAAATAGGAAAATGCAGTATGGAGATAAGAACAATCCTGTCATTATATTTTAACCTCTCGCGAAAATAATTTTCTGTTTATTATATTTTAATTATTCACGGTGCAATGCAACGTAAACAGGACATTCGCTGTTGATCTGGATTAATCTGGCTGGTTGAAAAGATATAAAACGTCAATAATCTGCATATTTTATGAAGCTCAAGTCGAATCAGAACATATATCAACTGTGTTTAATTTCTACCAGTTTCATCTGCTGTTCAGGTGATGTAACAGACCATTCCACACTTGGGTGTGAAAAATGCGGATATAACTTTCGTTTTTCGTTTCATCCACGATCTGCTGTGGAGTACGGCAGATGGCATTCGGATGTTAATTATACAGTTGCAATACTCTATACGATGGTAAACTTACCTAGGTTTCATTATTGCTGGTCTTTTCATCCCATTTTGATGAGTTGCTAGAAGAAAACAAAAAATAAAATAGTGGTGAGTTAGTTGGAATGAATTGTCAAAAGCGAAAATATACAATGAAATATGCATAGAATATGAAAACTTTTCAGATGATGATGCCCAACAACAGCAAAAACCTTGACAACGAATGTGTGTGCTTTTTCGGAATTGTCTCATGCGAGCCCGTGGCGGCTGAAAACGGAAACTCCTACAGGAAGTTTCACTTAGTATGACGCCTGCGTGCTGATCGTGACCGGCGTCATTTTGCTACACACATAACGAGCCACCAAATTATCTACGTTCATGCTGCATGCGATGTTTGCCTTCGGTACAATGAACACGGTAACAAATTGCTCACCGCAGTCAAATTATGGTTCTAAAAGGACTTGCGTGAAACTAAATGAAAGTGATAGATTTGAGGTATTTTAATAATTAGTATTTCATCATAATTTAATCAGTATTCGTCCGATTTCCAATGTTTAATATTTGCTACGAAAATAAGTTTGACGCATAAATACATAGTAAACATGCTTCGACTACCCAAACAAAGGCGCCTTTGTTGTTGCTGATATCTTCGACACACCTTCAACACTGTCAACGGCAACAGCCAGAGCCAGCAAGCAACCATAAACTATCAAAATTGATGGGGATGAATTTCCCCCCACCAGCGTTTATCATTTAACGGACAAACTGTCTCGAGAGAATACTTTATGAGGCTGTAAAACTGATCACCCGCTTTTTCTTCTTCATGCGGGCATCAAACTGGATTGACGTGTACTCGCGCCTTTTGGCGTGAAGCCTCAGAAGAGTAACGCGGCGGCTTCTCAACCTTGTTGTGGTATAAAACGCGAAAGACAATCACGACCACAAGCTGCTGCGCTGCTGTACGGCCTTATGGTTGCTGTGGAAAAGTGGATGTAAACAGATGTTTCGAATAGCGGGGATCTCTGTGGCGAGCGCAATAATGGAAATTTATTGGTTTTAGCACCTAATTTAATCTCCCGATTTCTTTGGCAACCGAGCGGGGCTGAGGGGCTTACTAGACGATTAATCGAACAAAGTCCATTGGAAAATGCGTTCAATTTAATTCGGCGTCTATCATTTTGACAATGGTGCATTACCATTATATTTAGTAATTTTTCTTGCGTTTACAGAGACTCATCAGGAAAGTTGGTCCAAGTATGAAATTGTATCCGGGATTTCTACCGGTGCCACCAGGGTTAATTTTTTTATGCGAACTGTTTCCAACTTGGATATCCACTTCGAATAAAATAAAAACATCAGTTACAAAATTGAGGACTAAGTTAAAATCTATATATATTTCTCACATCTTACTTATAACTGTCAAGCAAGATAGTTATTCCTATGCAGAATTTTTAAAGCATCAAGCAATTCATCCAAACATGCTCAAAAAAAAAAGTTTTCATATGCAAATCGCACTTCGCCGCAGGTTGTCCCGCCAGACAAACTTCACCCATAAAGCCGCAAATATCAAGTGACTGGTAAATCTATTCACCTTTTCGTTTCAAATACATCGGCGTGTGCCGCGCAACCAAATATTCATATTATTCACACATTCATTTCACACCAAACCACGACAGCAAATGTCTATGACTGGCTCGGAAACACAAACGAAAAAAAAGACTAGCTTCCCTACCGAATATATTATTCTACTGTCCCCTCGCGAGCAGTTTGCGTTATTTGTTTCTTGAACGACCTCCGCGCACCCCGCGGGGAACATCGAATGAACAGCACACCAAACGGATGAGTGGGTGGTGGTGCGAGTCAAACCGAACCGCAATGCACCACCCTTTGCTGTCATGTATCCTTAGCATTATGGAGCAGGCAATGGGTTTGAGTTAGAGTAGGTGTATACCTACCTAAACGTGGGAGCAAAGCGAAAAGAAAAATATTTAACAGGAGTGACACTTATTTCCTGTTTGAACCTAAAGTGGGCCATCAGTGTGGATTGCATAATATATTGCATGAATGTGCACACCCCTAGAGTAACCCGGTTGGTAAAGAGTCGTGGTGGTTGATCTATGAAGGAAAACTAAGCGTTTTTATTGCATCGCTCGCGAGAAACGAGACGTCGCAGATGCAATATTGTTACGTGGTATTATAGAGTTTATAACTTGAAAAGCTACATTATGATCTAATCTCAGTCAATCCCGACCGACGAAACGAACTTTTCTGGAGGAAAAATCTTGAGCGTCGTCGTACCAAGAAGAAAAGGAAATCACATCGATCCATTGGAATTAAAACTAGGACACCCATGAAATGTATTCAAAAATTTTTAAAGCATTGAATAGCAAAAACCAGAATTAATCCACCAGAAACCTTGGATATACTAACTATTATATACTACTGTATGCTTATTAAGCCAGTAAACCAAATAATACCAACGTAAGAAGTCCGATATCAATGATGAATGAAATGAATCCAGAGGGTGAGCCCAAGGCGATAATTGAATCAAAGCTTGACGTGGTTTTCACAAATATTGTGAATGTTATCACTGGAGTATATGAATCTTATTTTTTCGATCACAAACCAATTTTTTAAATGCTGGCTAGAAGCAACCTTAATTTTTTTGAAATGATTGAATGTGGCTGTTTGTTTAGATAACAAAGATGCAGATTTCGTACTAGAACAGCAAATATGTAAGTTATTTCAATGCATTTCTAATTTTTTAATTCTCCATAATCCAAGTTTGAATATTATAGTGGTTTGGTTTTCAGAAATCGCAGGACCTAGAATTATGAATCAGCATCGAATATTTTTTTTCGAATTGCAGCAAACTTCTACAAAACTGCTCTCAAAATATTATAGTTCAGAATTATACAGGAATGCGTAGAATGCTTTGTTATTATATAGACGTTACTTGAATCATATTTCATTGAAATTTATATTATCTGAAAATGATGGTTTTTCGCGACATTCAAGGTTTTTGGCTTTATTTGACAGCATTAATCTTTTTGAAGGCCCAGGCTGTATGAAAAAAATCCAAAACACTTTTAGAGCTTTATAAAATTTCGCTGCGAAAGCAAGAAGTGTGATAACATGGATACTGTGCTTGCACTAAGTCCAAAACTAGAAAGCAATATTTATCTTTAAAAAAAGCGTGGTGTATCATAACATACATTTTTGGTAGAGCTTGTCAAAATATTTGAATCGCTATTTGTGTTACATTTGCACGCTGTGGGGTCAGATTTTGCTACAACGCTTGACTCCCGAAAGCTGTAAATGTATTTTATTCTTCACAAGTATGGGTTTGACGTACAATTTTTAATTTAATTGAGTGAGAACGGAAGCTCCATCTAAATAAGCATTGCAGTTTCCTCTAAAATCTATCTAAAATCTATTTGGAATTACAGTGATCACCCGATTATATCTCACCCTGATGATTTTTGGCGTGATAAAATAGGGAAAGTGATAAAATCGGGAAATTTTTAAAATTTTATTTTTTTTTATTGAAGATGTTAAATCAATAGCTAAATACGTAAAATCAGCGATTTTAATTTCTTTTGGAAAATTTATCTGTACAAACATATGAAAAAAGCTGCAGTTGTTTTTTTCATAAATCGATATATCTGAATAATGACAAAAGATAGAGAAAAATTTTCAAGGGATGAATTTCACTTTTTGTTTTTGAAATTTTTTTTTCAGTACAGGATCTCAAATTGAATTTTTTATATATTTTTTATAAAAGCTCAGACAGTTTGAGCTTTTATAAAAAATATATAAAAAGTTCAATTTGAGATCCTGTACTGAAAAAAAAATTTCAAAAACAAAAAGTGACAATAAAAAATTGATCATCACTATTTTTGTAAAACATTTTTTAGATAGATAATTCAGTTGCCAAAAACTTTTCTGAAAAAACCTTAAAAAAAATAAAAAACCTAAAAAAATCGATGTAAAGTTGCAAATAAATTACAATTAAGTTTTTTATTCGTTCAGGTTTTTGTTTGAATTGGTAAAATGAATAACTTGCTTTTTTGTAGCGCAGTACCATAAGCAAAATATTAGATGTTCTCACAACACTAAACTTTGCCGAAGACAGCATGCTGATATCTCTCACATATTGCAACCAGAAAATTCTTAAAATGTAAATAACGATTTTTAAGACCTTCTCATAGAAAACTTTATGTTGCTTGCAATATGTAAGAGATAGAAACATGATGTCTTCTGTAAAGTTTCTTGTTTTGAGATTACCTAATACTTTGCCTAAGACACCAAGCATCTATCTTTATCTAATGAAAAAGTAAATATTCTATCTAACTTTTAGGAGGATTGATCACCCAGCCTTCTACATCAAAAGATGCGTTTTTAAATATTTTGAAACTTCTCCGAACATATTATACGGTTATAATAAACATTTGTATCACTATTCAATTATTCGCACGGTAGCAGCAAAATGTAACATTATGCATCGGTTGAATTTTTAATGTAAACTGCATCCAAAACTGCACAGAATTATGAAAAATATCTTGAATATTGAAGCGTAACAGAAAATCAGTTCCCCCTGACATTTTTTTAATGAAATGTTTTATGATGATAAAATCGGGTAAAAAATGTGATAAAATCGGGGGCAGATAAAATCGGGGGCAGATAAAATCGGGTACAGATATAATCGGTTGATTACTGTATTAAGAAAAAGCTTTTAAAACAGAAGGTGATTTTTTTACACCAATTAAAATGCTCTACGAAGAGTATAAAATTATGCATAGTTGTCGATGATTGTAAATTTCCTTTGAAAAATAAATAGTGATACAAGAAAAAGAGAGAGAGAGAGAGAGAGGAAGAAAGAGAAGGAGAGAGAGAGAAATTATCTGGAAAGTTAAATATCCCATGTCTAAAATATACTTTGTTAAAAACTCTACAGTTCAAGCAACCAATAAAAAATCGGACTCATATTTCAAAGAGCTCTGGGGTTTTCATTTGAGCATGCGAACATCAAAATCGGAATATGCGTTCTGTAAAAAGCGTGTTCCTTTATTTTTTTGCCTTTCTCCTAGAAAAGTATAGCAATCACTGGAAAAACCGAAGGTATAAAAGTAGTCCCAATGGCCGAATGTCATATACCACTCGACTTCTTTCGACGAACTGAGCATTTTCTGTATGTATGTATGTATGTGTGTATGTGTGTGTGTGTGTGTGTGTGTGTGTGTGTGTGTGTGTGTGTGTGTGTGTGTGTGTGTGTGTGTGTGTGTGTGTATGTGCAACTTTTTTTTCTCACTCACTTTTCTCAGAGATAGCTGGACCGATTTTCATAAAATTAATTGCAAATGAAAGGTCTAGTTGCCCCATAGGTTGCTATTGAATTTAATTGCAATCTGATTGTAACTGTGTCCGTTGTTCATAAAAATGTGAAATCACATAATGAAAGCAGACATATTGACTTTCTCCTTACGATCAGTGGCTAATTAAAAGGTAGAAAAATGATTGAAATGGCCGAATGTCATATACTACTCAACTCAGTTCGACGAATCGAGCATTTTCTGCATATATGCATGTATAGGTGTATATGTTTATGTGTGGGTGTGTACGTGTGTATGTGCACCTTTCTTTCGGACTCACTTTTCTCAGAGATGGTCTGACCGATTCTTTCTATCTTGGTGTCAAATGAAAGGTCTATTTGCCGCTTAGGTTGCTATTGAATTTCATTGCAATCAAATTTTTAGTTTTGGCGCTGCGTTAGAATGTGAAAAACGCTCTTATATCTCAGAAGCTATGAACATAGTTGAATTCAAATAAATGGGCTTTCAAACCCTTAAACAATGAATTTCATAATGTTTAAACATGTGGTTTGAAAGTTATAGAAAGAAACGAAACCCGCAGACTGTTTAAAACTATAGCTACGATCAAAATATGTGGCCTCAACCTCATTTGAATTTGATATTGTACTATTTCAATGTTTTCGGCCTTGCTCGGGATTGAAGTTGAAATTAAAAGTCATTTCTATCATTTCACTTTTTGCCTTTCTCCTAGAAGGTATAGCAATCATTGCAAAAACTAAAGGTATAAAAGTGCTCAAGAGGGCCGAATGTCGTATACCACTCGACTCAGTTCGACGAGCTGAGCATTTTTTGCATGTGTGTGTGTAACGCTCTCCCAATCTCACTCGATTTTCTCAGAGATGGCTGAATCGATTTCAATGAAATCAATTGTAAATGAAAGTTATGAAAGTCTAGTTGCCCTTTAAGACCCTATTGAATTTTATTGTAATCTGATTTCTAGTTTAGAGGTTATGTATCAAAATGTAAAAATCACGAAACACCAATATCTCAGAAACTACACAACCGATTTGAACAAAATTGGTTTCAAATAAACAGGCTTCCTAAAAACCCTCAACTTTTGAATTTTATGAAGATTGAACATATGGTTCAGAAGTTACAGAAAGAAACGTGTTCAGGAGACTGTTTAATATCACTCATGTTTCTCAGAGATGGCTGGACCGATTTTCATAAAATCAGTGTCATATGGAAAGTCTTGTTGCCCCATAAGACCCTAATGATTTTTTTTGCGAACGGATTATTACTTTTCCTGTTATGTTTAAAAATGTGAAATCCAGCTATGAAAAGAAACATATTCTGATGACTACTTGGGCTCACTCACTTTTCTCAGAGATGGTTGACCCGATTTCCACAGAATTTGTATTAAATGAAAGGTCTAGCTGCCTCATAACACCCCATTGAATTTTGCTGTAATCGGAATGTAACTTCGTCTGTAATGTATCGAAATGTGAAAATCACTAAACTTCATTATCATAGAAACTACACAACAGATTTGAACAATATTGATATCGAATGAACGGGATAGTTAAGGGTTAGCTAATGAATTATGACTGAACACGTGGTTTTAAAGTTTGGCTCCCCCATACGTTCCCTTTTCATTTGATTGTAATCAAACCTAAGCAATCGTTATGTTTAAATTTGTAAAACAACGAAAGTCTATTATCTCAAGTATTACACGACTTATTTGAACATAACTAGTGTCATACAAATTAGTCATCTCTCAAACTTACAAATAACAAACTTCATAAAAATTTGATATACTGTTCAAAAGTTTTGTAAAGAAAAGAAATTCAAAGACTATTCAACACTATAGCTGCTTTGATCAATATATATGGCCTCAACATGATTTAAATGAGGTATCGTACTATTTGAACGTTCCCGGTATCGCTCGTGATTAAATTGTGCGAAATTAAGAGTCATTTCTTATATTTCGCTATTTCTGAAGCACTAACGTTACGTGAATTTCATATTTTATACTTTAATTACAACATCAATATTTTAGAACCCAAAGAGTGAATATACCTTTTTTGATTTAAGCATTCATGTAAATCTATTTTTACAAATAATCAGTTTGAATGAGAAAGGCTGAGTCTGACCGCTAGGTGGATTAATTTTGGTTTTTTGGTTCGATTCTGATATACTACATGTCAAAAACATATTTACACATACATACGTACAGGCACACATACAGAAAATATTCAATTCGTCAATCTGAGTCGATTGGTGTACAACACATGGCCCTCCGCGCCATTCATTTTGCCTTAAAAGTTAAATGTCTCATACAAAAAATACTCTTTGATCAATATTTGAAAATCTTAGCCATTAATCAAAAATCCACTCGGTTGCATTCTGGGGGAGCGCAGTAGCTTTCGTTTGCGTATAAGATCATCAAAATCGGATACTGCGTTCTGTAAGAAAGGTGCGTTAGTGTTTTGCGACAAATACATACAGACAACACACATACACAGACACACTCATACACACGAACAGACATTGCTCAATTCGTCGAGCTGATTCGAATGGTATATACGGTTCGGCCCTTCGAACCATATGCATTCAGCATTTCGAATCAGACCAGAGTCATAGTTAAATATTTTCAACAAACTCAATGTCTTTTTAATTGTTATTGACTCGATGATTTTTCCAAATAAGGCCGTTACAAATTTTATTTTCATATTATGTCAACCCCCCCCCTCCCCCCTACAAAAATCTTGAATATTGGAAGGGGAAGAAAAAAAAAGCTCAAACCGTTTTGTTCATTTCATTGGTTTTCCGACAGCATAAATGCTTAATTTAGCAACAAACAAGACAGGTGACAACGGGAGTGTCGTCGAAAGGCAAGTGAAATAAATAATAATAATAATAAAGTGTTATTTTTCAACATTTATTTGAGTGCAAGTTACAAACGTCATATCTTGCACACAAACTTTGATCAAAGATATTTCTTTTTTTTCGTTTCGGTGTTATTTATTTTTTGCCTCCCCCTCTGCTAACTTTGATAACCTTGGACATAAAAAGAATTCGAAATTTGTATCAGCCTAACCAGACTCATGAAAAGGGAATCGGTTAAAGTCATCATTATTGATTACTGGTTGCAAATACTACCAATACCAGTAAAAGTAGCCTTAATGAAACTACCCAGGCAGGAGAGCATAACAAAATCATAACTCATCAATAACATATTTAGCTATGAGGACTTATCGTGTTATTCGAAAGATATTCACGTTTCAAGCATGTATATGAAAATATCATAAAATTTTGATATCATATCTCGCTCTGGCTTCAATAAGATATTTGAGTTGATTTTAAAGTATCCCATTAAAAGTAAGTTTTTGAGTGAAAATTGTTCGTTATTGATTATTGATAATAATAATATATTCAGTTATGCATTCAGTGTCCAATAAATTGAAAATATCTGAATCGGTCATTTTTGTGATTTTTAATGCAAACTATTGGTTTTTTATTGAAATATCAAGCTTTGTTATTCATATAGTCTTGGAAGAACAATATTTTGGTATTATTTTTTGTTATTTTACCAACTATGTAAACCATATCAAGATCAAAATGAGGTGTATTTCCAATATCTGGTTGTTGTATTATAGAGATATTTTCTCCTGCTCGGGTAGCACCGGTTAATATTTTATAAGGGTAGTGATTTGGAGTCGTCTAATACAATAAAATTAGGTTAGAGTATCAAATGCATTATGAACAACACACATTCCACTTTCCACGTCGACAACTTAAGGTGGGGTAGAGGGTTTGCAACTGTCTTTTGCCTTTTTCCTTTCGTTAGAATAACCTACATTATTAATTTGAACCGAATGTAAAACTTTCTCGAGCGGTTTATAATTTTATTAAAAATTAGTTTTTGTTTTGGCAATTCAATGGTTTCAGGAATCACGAGCTATGTTTCAAGAGAAATTTTTGGGGCCTATTGTGTTCTTTTCTAGGCGTTTAGAAGTGTTTTCAATCATTTAAAGCAGAGCTTGTGATTTTGGTTTCTTTTGGATTATAAAGACGTTTCAAGTATTTGTATTCCTTCGCTTGGAGAGTAGTTATTAAATTTTTGCTACAACCAATATGAGATCAACATCCAAACATTGATTTTTTTTTATTTTCCTCTAGCTTCGAAATTATTAACAACACAGATTAGAATCAATCTTTTCTTTTCACTTCACTGATGTAATGGCGTCTTTTGCAGCCCTTTTAGGCTCAATTTTGATAGGATTCTTTTCATTTATGGCTTTTCTGGTGGATTGATTCTTTTCTGGTGTTATTTTTTGCTGACATTTTTTCTGTTTAATCACTACAGAAACTAACGCTTTCCAATTTTTCTTCATAAACAAATATCCACGCAAACAAAAAGGAGGGAGATGGTTTCATCAACACAGTAAGATAACTTTATGTCGAATCGCATATAAAGAATTGCCTCCATCGCTTATGATAGAAAATTCCTTGAAATTTTTTGCAAATTTAAATTATATTTCACGTCAGAAGGAACTGCGGTTTAATTGAGAAAATATTCTACGTGACGTACAATATTTAGAATTTTATACTATGTATGTCCACGGTTGTCCACGAGGGGGTACTGGGAGGTATAAAATGACGATTTTTCTGTCAATGTAGAATGTGGGCGGCGCCAAAGGTAAGGAAGGCAGCCTGTAATTTTAGATTTTTAAAAAGGAAGTATTTATAATTCTGGTTTTTGTTGATAAAATTGTATGATATAGGATTCAATTTTCCTGTGTTCTTTTTGAATATGTTCTCGGTTTTACCTTACAGTTTAGACAATTTTTTTTTTAGTTGTATTTCGATAGGCAAAAATGAATGTTGATAATATGAGAATTTGAAAGAAAGTTTCTCATGCGGTTTCTATTCGCTTTCAACCCCTCATCCCAATCACGTTTTTCGATTTGAAGCAAAAGCAATTATACCAGTTTTTGAGAATTTTTGGTGTAAATATTAATAACACTGGTCGACAGAATGAAAAAAAGTGCGCTCCAAAAGTTCAAACCGGAAAAAATTAAAGATTATAGGTATTCAATTATTCCTATGAATTTTAATGCCCCTAGCCATTATCAAACCGCGTCAATGTACGTGAGAGTTCACATAGGAATTGCTCGCCGGGTTCGTCGCTTCAACGTTGTGTTCACGAGATAACTCATTTAAGTTTCTTAAAAAATGTTAGTGGCTAGGGACACCAAAACTCACAGGAATGGTTGTATAGCTATAACCTTTAATTTTTTCGTTTTGAGCTTTTGTAATGCACCTGTGTTGACCAGTGTAATTGATAGTACTGAATTTTGGCTTTTTTAGACTGACCACTATCAGATTCAGTCAAAGATTAACCGTTTTGGGACAGTCTACGTTTTTTTTTCAACTCAATTTAGTTATTTTTACTTGGTTCCAAACAAATTTGGAACATATAACTTGCGTAAAAAACCTAACTGCATAACGTAAGAGACTAAAGCATGTGCAACGATTTCAAGTCAATACTTCAAATGCCACGACATTATAATCCCTTGAAGCACCAGATGGCAGAGTTTCAATAGCAGAGACAAATTGTGAAACAACTAGGGCGAAATCTTCCAAAGGCCTTCTAGTTCCAGTAACAAGGAAAAATATGCCATTTATGTTAATTCGCATTTAAAAACGACTAAAAGAAAAGAAAAATAATTAATACACGAAAAACTAATCAAACGATGCAATATTTCTTGAAAAGCAGAATTTAGAAAAAGGAAAAGAAAATATACAAATTTTCTTCCTGTAAAAATAACTAAAGGTACAAAATGTTTTTTCGCTTAATCTTCTAAATATATCCATAATACTTTGGTCACAGTATAGCAATAAGGAAATTTAAGGTATATTGTCGAGAATGATTGGATATTTTTCTACTGAGTCTGAAAAAGCAATTATAATTTAGTATCTGGTGGACTAAAATTTAATTTTCAAAATCAATTTTATGTTAAGCTGACTCATCTTGAATTTTGACCAAAATATTCATTATGCCATTCAACTTTAGATTTACTTCTGATAGGTTGAACAAAATTAAATATCAAAAGCTAGTTCCTCACAGTATTTTTTTTTTGTTTATTTAAAATGTAAGCAAAAAACTCACGTACAGTTTCCACGAGCTTGAACTTTTCCTCTGCTTGTTATCACATGATAATTGAGGGATGCAGGATTTCCATCAGGCAATTAACATTTCAATAATCTCTCCAGAGCATGATTTACCCGCGCTATCACCAATCGCCGCCTCGCCGGTATCGTACACAATCTGTCCGACCATCCCTGCGGCGACCGATCTATTATAGAAAGGACCGGCTGTAGCAGTGCAAAAAAAAAATAAGACAATCTCATTATCATGCTCATCAACGAGTGGCAGCAGTGACTGCCGGAAGATCCTCTCGTTGTTCCGTTCTGCTCCGAATCAGTCGTTGTTTGCTTTATTTCGTACCGTTTTTTTTTACTGTTCGTCAACCATGTCTATGGTGAACATTTTTTTACTTGCTTGAAGGCTTGAAGGCAAAAAAAGACATCACCAACAAACCAATGCTTGGCTGGACTAGGCTGAAGCAATGTAGCGCAGTTTCATTGAAGAGCCTAAGAATTCATCCCTTGAGTTTTCCTTTTTACCATTGGTTGGCTCTATCCACCCTTCGCAGTGCCTGTGCACACATTGTAAGCGAACGAGAAAGCTGGTATCGTTTTGATTCCCTATTCAAATTCAAGTCATGCCCAAGCCCATCTTCATTTGGGAATCTCTAGAGGATTTCGACCAATTTTCTGTCGCCCGTTTCAAGTACGAGTATTTGACAGAGCGAATATCGGAAAAGAGCAACGCGTGCGATTCCCAGGCCTCAGAGCCACTGCCACTGACGGAACTGCGTTTTGTTAGTATTCAGAGATGCTTGCCTCCCTCCTCGATACTAGTGATAATTTTATTGTTTTAATAATTCAATGTATAAAATTTCATACCACTTGGGAATTGATCTGGTTGTTGGCACCCGCTTTGGCGTCCGTCCAGGCGGCAGTAGCCCTATACAATCGGAAGTTCGAGCTTTGCCGCGTAACAAAGGAAACATTTGAGATGGTAATTCAAATTGAATTGGCTCCAATTACCGCTTGGATACTTTTCTCCTTGCCAAACGGGAAGCCGCCTTTGCGACTCCCCAAGTGAAGAAAACGGTTCGTAAATTCAAATCTATGAATAAGATATTTCAGTGGTTGATTGAATTGAGCAAGCTACTTTTCGTTTGAAAAGTCGTATTTGAAGGAATACTCAAAGCTGGGTGAGGTAATGAGCGAAAAGTAAATGCGTATTAAATTAATTCCTGTTTCAATGAAGTTTGCTCTTCTCATTATAAACACGAGTAGGTAACATACAAGAAAGGAAAACTGGGACGTGTGTAATCATTATTCAATTTCATTTTCCATACCACCGTTGTTGTTGGGTGGTAACGATTTGACAATCTACTTAAGCAATAGCGTCTATCAAATGACACCTTTTTTCACCAATATCGGTCCATACAGCCATTATTATTCAGCTTCATGCTCGACAGAACCTTTCCAGTGGCCAGGACCGTATCGGCAGATTCGATTCTTATCGCCAATCCCATCAGGAAGTTATTTAGCGCACATTTCGTGTACAATGACATCATTTGCATTTAAATCGATTTCTGGGGGCATAAAAATGACGTGATAGGTTAGTTTGAATATGAGCGAAAATAGAATTCATTTTTAGGTGGTAACTTCAGAAACCAAATAGGACGTTCTTTTGTCACGAGCATCGAAAATACACTACGTGTACAGCATTCATGGACTATTTTAACACTAACGGCGTTCATACGTGAAACCGAATTACACTATCTCACGGTGGAAAAAAACATAAATTATACAGAAAAATCACAACCAGCCTTCAAGGAGTGCAATGGCGTCGAATGTGACATGAATTCAACGTTCATCTATTATTCATTGGGTCATACATACTAGATAACGCCTGCTTACTTCTTGGGACAAGTGAATCAAAACCGTTTTTCTGCTTTCAACAGCAGGGGGCACACTTGCAGTGGCGTATGAGACAAAAAAGTAGGAACAAGTGTTCTCTACGGTACGTCGTCGTAGCATTGCGGTTACGGAGAGTTCTTGAAACTCCTGCAGGCGGCAACGCAAACGTAGGATGACGATGATGATGTGGGATGAAGTGCCTACATCACAACAGCCTTTGTTGGTCGATTACAGTTGCTGGCAGCTGAACGTTGTCTTGCTTAAGAGATTTAAGCTTGGAGTAATAGAATACTAACACCCACACAAAAACTTTTAATATATTATCTTCCATTACTAGTCGAAGTTATTTGGTCTATGCAACGATTATAGTTTGTGTATAATCTCATGTAAACTCAATTTAATTTATATAGGGTGTCCCGAGTAATTAAATACACTAAGATCGCTTTTTACGCGGTTTTTTTGTACGCGGGTTTTTTAACGCGGCTTTTTTACGCGGATTCCGGAATTTACGCGGATTCCGAAATTTACGCGGTTTTTTTTACGCGGATTCCAGAATTTACGCGGTATTTTTTTGCCTGGATTTCGGTTTCCCTTCACTCGGAATGCAAAATTAACGATGTTTTTTTCTACGCGGATTCCGGAATTTACGCGGTTTTTTTACGCGGATTCCGGAATTCACGCGGTTTTTTTTACGCGGCACGTATCCCCCGCGTAAAAAGCCACTTTTATAGTGCTTAAAATAGTCAAAAAGCGCTTATGAAACTTTGATAAAACCAACGATGATATTCTCTGGCAAGTTTTCTGCAGTAGTCTAAACCTGTAAAAAACTGCCATAGAAAGCCACCGCCGAATTCGATACCCTATCTCATATCACTAAAACGTGAATAATATAATAAAAACCTATTTAAGATTTGTTTGAATGAAGTTTCCACGAAAATTTGACGCACCGTGCAATGTAACTCAAAAACTACTGACTCCACAGTTGCATTTGTATAGTTGAATATATTATGTCGAAAAATAACCGCACTCAATTCATAATAATAATTAAAAATATATTGATTTTGTTCCTATTTTTGCAGTATGGTTGAATTTCATAACTCTTCAACGATTTCGTTTGTTTGGTTTTACCAGATAGAGTAGGGAACATGTTTCGAGCAGTCTATGCAGTCTCCTGTGTATTGAGATAAATACCTACTCGAAATATGAATGTTGAAATACAAACTCAAGTATATCAACTAGCCTACTACTCTCTTTTTGTTTCTCAGCACTTGTTTTCAGATTATAAAACTGATTTAGCAAACTTTCACAATAACTAATTAAAGTTTACATAGTTTGATAGTTTTTTTTTGACGTAGGACTACGTCTTTGTTTTCTATACTAGATTACATTTTGTGAAATCGAAAATGAAACTCGCAAATGTTGCGTCAGATTTCAAACGATTATAGCAAGCGAACGACTCGACGCATCTTAGTCATTTATATGTCGGTGGATAGAGAAAATGTGTAACAATTGTTTGATATAATGTCTAACATTGTTGCTTTACTGCTTAATGGTGAAAAAAGGTGAAAAGTTCTAAGGTCAAGCTTTCTCATACATTTCCCTCGCTATTGGCTTGCCTCCCGAGCACGGATAACAATAACACGGACGGAATGAAATCCACTGCCTACATATTTTGACTCAACAAACTGTTTTGTTTCGTTTGTCTTTCTCTAAGCTGCGTGGCCACGCCCTCATGGCAAAAATCTACGCTGAACTCGATACAAAAGACTGCATGTAGAAAATTCAGCTTCAGTCTAGTTTGTCACACTGTTGTGCGAGTGAAGTATAGCTGTTAGAGGTACGCGACATTGAGAAACGAGAGCTGCATACGAGTCAACTTCCAGGCACTGCGGAGCATGTTACCTTTATTTTGCATACGGCAGCAACAGTTACCATCGTACGCTGCAGAATATTTGGCTGGCACAGCTACTGGAGGGCACAGCGGAGAGCAAACTGTATTATGCGCGGTCGAGCAAAATATTCAATGCTACCGATGGTGCGATCATCAGCGTTCTGTAGCACGAATTTCTAACTGAAGATTATGGAATCGGTTCTTTTCAGAATTGTAGATGCTTGAATATGAGAGTTATGAGAATTTTCGCAACTACTACTAGTGTAAAATTTTCATGTATTCATGCATCGTTAGTTTTACAATAACGACCATCAAATATAAACGGTAGTGTTGCCTATGAACAGTTTATCGCAGCATATAATGTATACAATAAGTCCTACGTCACCATTTCATACAAACCCTAGGGCTGTATATCTTGTAGTATTTTCGATTGATGTTCATTCATAGATGTTTCTGTGTTGAACGGTATTTTATGTATTCGTAAGTCAACTAATTAATCAAAGTTTACATTCTCGCCAATAAAATGGTCGATATTCATCAAAACTAAGGAGTTCGAGGCTCCTTTTCTTCGACTGATTAAAATTGGCGCCACTGCTTAGGACAAAACGGTATAGGAGCAGGAAATGGTCGACTTCAAATTTTCAAAGGCACAAGGCTCGGAAAAAAGATAATGTATTACCTGTGATAGCGCATCCTCTCGTTTGCATCACCCCAGTAAACATGAGGATGTGTTTTCCCAGGTGATACCATCACCTTTTTTCCGAGTCTTGTGCCTGTGGAAATTCGAAGTTGGCCATTTCTGGCTCCTACGCCGGTTTATCTTATACCATTTACTACCCTACTACCAAAAAGTAGGATTAGTTTTTGAATTAAAGCTTCGTTTTATTTTTGTGTTCTGGTCGATGCCTGGTGTAAATTGATTAACGAGAAATGTTTTATGGCGTAACTGCAAAGAATAAAAACACAAAAAATGTACAAAGAAACAAAGTTTATACAAGCTTGAGGATTTTAATTGGTATTGGAGTCATCATTTAAATATAAATTTCAATTGAGATTTGAACTGCGGTTGGAATTAAAATTGGGATTAGAGCGTCCATTATCCGATGGCTTCCAGCTTCCCGGGATACGGAAATCAAAAATTTCATTTTCTGGGAAATCCGTAACTCCGGGAAGTGAAAGAAAAGTTGCAAGGAAAAGTAAAAAAAAACGACGATTTATTCAATTTGAATTTTGTTTTTGTCACACAGAAAATAAAAACTAACACAGACTGGCAACATGGCTAACAAAACAAACGCACATTAAATCGGTCCGTAAATTTTTCATAAAATTCACTTGTATTTTCGCTCTGGAAGTTATAAAAAGTTGAAAAATCTCAAGTTTATGGAGTGTCGCGTGTGTAAGATACAAATTAATTATAGTGGAGTGAAAATTAGAATATCAAAAATGGAATTGATTATGCAGTATAAATTAGCACAAAAGATATAGTTCGCTCGCCATTCGTGTACGCTTTCATTTCTACCAAGTGAACGGTAGTGTTAGTGAATTGAGAGTGAAGTGGAAGCCGTAAATTGAGAAGAAATGGGCTCTATCATACGTCCTCTCCTGACATCGATTTTAGGATTGTGTTTGTTTATTTCTTTTTATCCCCCATTGAGCTTTGCACGCAGCAAAGAGCAAACCTTTTTGCTTCAGCTGGCTCGTAAAATGCAACTGCAGAGACAGGAATCAGAAGCTAAGTATTGGTGTTGATAATATTTTACATTTACAGTGAAACTGTGAGGCCTGAAACATGCTGGACGCCGGCGCGGGCGGTCCGGTAGGATTCTTGCCGTAGGTTGGTGAACAGATCTACTTACGGCTGTTTATTGAGCTGCAGCGGGAGTCTCGCCCGATCGCTCGCTTTGGCGTTCGACGTGTTTCAGGCCTGACTACCTATGTTAACGCACACAACTTTTCTTCCATTCGATTTGAACAGCATAGAGAGAGAGAATTTGTTTTTTTCTGCCTTTTGTGCTGCGTGGTGATTAGTGCATTCGTGTACATTTGTGTTGGCTGCGTGTGAGGCGTGAAGAGAGATGATGGTTGCTTGGATTGAAGTTTGCTTGTGTGTGTGTGTGTGTGTGTGTGTGTGTGTGTGTGTGTGTGTGTGTCGAAACATGATGAAGTCGATGCGAAGTGTTGCCGTGTTTTCAACAATTTGCTCGGCATGCGTGCGCAGTAGGATTGCTCATTATTTCCATTTTTCATGAACCTGAAACTAAAATTCAATTTATGATTTCGTAGCTTTTGAACGAATAGTGTACTCTTGGATGATTATGTTCAATTCGTGTGAGTCGGGCCAACATGAGTCCACACTGACCACACCAACTAATCGTTATTAGTTTAACATTTTGTCAAAAAGCTTTGCTTAGTTCGGTCAAAAAATATTTGTACATATACACTTTTTTGAATAGTTAAGTTGGAAACATACAACACGCCGTCCATGATAACCGCATTTCAATTGTGATCAGTTTGGTATTTTGCTAATAAACTTAGAACTCTACTTTGTTTCGTATCCATATTTGCCTTTATAAACTTGTAGTAACTAGTAGTAACTAGCATTGATCTAACATTTGCTTCCTTTATTTGACCACCAGGTGTCAGTATTGATTAGCATGCAGGCGCGAATAAATTATTATCTGATGTACAATTGCAACTGATTCTGATCAGTAGCTTAAGCTCAGTAGATCAAGCTCAAATTCAAGCTATCTGATCCATTCCAAGTCTTTACGTGTATTTTATTCGATGGTACGCTCCAATTTTATGATTTAACTAGCGTTTGGACGAATGTTGCAAAACCTGAACAACATTTTTTAAATCTATTTTGAAAATCTCGTTGGTCGGTATAACATCATACCATGCGACTGAATGTTGATAGCGATTGTTTTGGCATTTTGTAAATGAACTTCTAACTCTGTTTTGTTTGATATGCATATTGGCATTTTTCTAAGTTTTCTTGCTTTGAAGGCATGCAACTCTGCCAGTTTTTATACTCAGTAGGTATTATAGTTTATATAAAATTTTCCGCGAAGTCCACGTTTTTAGGCAAATATTCTTAGCCGGTAACCCTGGTCAGTTTTCTTCCCCGAACCGCATTATTACTCAAGACAGGAATGGTGCATGAGTAACCTAGTTTTACATTAGGATTTGCGCGCGGTATTTTGACCGCGCTCAGTGTGACTATCCTCATACATCGGTTTCGAAGTCCAATAACCACGCATCAATGATCTTACATCGTACAACGCTCGGGTGTGCCTCGTATTGGCTCTTTGGTCAGAGACTTTTCCCCCTTACGCGCTTTGTCGGTTATTTGAGCGCTTATCCATCATGTCACGAAACAACGCGGTATGATATTTTTCACTGGTACCAGTAGTTTGTTTAGTTTGCGTTTGGCGTGCGGTTGTTGCGTTTTACGAAATCCATTCGTTTCAAGGTAAATTTAAAAAGCTCACAGGATGAAACGCGAAGTTTAGTGTGATACAAACTGTTAACGATTGGTAGGTTGCCGAAGATAACTAGAAACTTCAATTCTCCTGTATGCCGATGCAGCGATCGTGGCGTGGTTCTATTTATATCGTCTCCTGGTGGCCGGTTGCCCAGAGACCGAGAAGTAACCATATCGTGCGCGAATTTGTGTAGGAAAGATCGCACCATCAACCTCGATGGATCCAGATCAATTCCTTTCCACTAACACTAATTCCTTCCTTTGATACTTGTGGATGATGCAGAGGATTCCTCGGTCTCTAGTAGCAACAAGTATTAAACTAACATTCCCGATATCCCTTTCTCGATTGATCTGCATTGGGCGTGGCCAGCTACGTTATTGATCAGTGAAAAGAAAGATAACCAGGAATTGTACACTGAAAATGGCTTGCTACTCCTAGGCACCATTTTGACGGTTCTTTGTGCAATTTCAGCTGATTCTGGTCAATCGCGGGCAACACACGGGCGATCAAATATGCTATGCTATGCTATGCTATGCACAGAAAATAAAAACTAACACACAAATCATAATAGAGACTTTTTGCGTTTCGTCGCAGATTGATTTGCGTGTTTGTAACATACTGTTTATACAATCGAGAGTATAATCTACGGTACGATTGACTTGCTTGCTTACAATTGCTTCTAGAAAGCGGTGTGCGGATTTTGCGATAGTGACGCATGCTCTCATTTCGCGTTTTAGTACTCGCAAAGAAGGATTTTCCCATGGAGGTTTTCTTGGTTTACGCTAGGCAGGAATATTTAAAGCAGCTTTTCCACAAACCTCGGTACAGCATCGTCGTTCCAGTTGTATTAAATTAAAAGCTAGAATTTGGATCGGGATCGAAATCAATATCAAGATTGGGATTGGAATTTGGATCGTGATCTTAATCGGGATCGGGACCGGGATTGGGATTGGGATTGGGATTGGAATTAAGATTGGGATTGGGATTGGGATTGGGATGGGGATTGGGATTGGGATTGAGATTGAGATTGGGATTGGGATTGGGATTGGGATTGGGATTGGGATTGGGATTGGGATTGGGATTTGGACTGGGACTGGGATTGGGATTGGAATTGGGATTGGGATTGGGATTGGGATTGGGATTGGAATTGGAATTGGAATTGGGATTGGATTGGATTGGGTTGGGATTGGGATTCGGATTGGGATTGAGATTGAGATTGGCTTGGACTAATGATGAAAAATGAACTTGATGGATTCGCTTATCTAATAGTTATCGCAGCACACGAAGAAAATGTGCTTTGTGTAATTTTCAATAGAAATAAGATGAAATTTTTTTCTATGTTTCAAATCACCATACTTAAATTTTTCAACGTGACAAATTGGACATACATTTTTCTTTACAGACACTTGGCCCAGTTAAACAATTTCTTCATTATCATAGAGATTTTGCCAAAGAAAGGTCGAAATGGAAACAAATTTTTTGGAATGGCTGCAGTCATACTTAACAAAACGAACACAAATATTCCTTTTCAAACCCAATAGAAGTAGCTTCCGGGGTTCCTCAAGGTTCTCACCTGGGCCCTCTTCTTTTTATATTATACGTGAATGACATTTCCTTTCTTCTCAAATCAATACATGTACTTGCATATGCTGACGACATGAAGCTCTTCATAGAAATAATCAATGCAGAAGACTTCGAAACCAACCAGTAGAAAAATGCAAAATCGTGAGGGACCTAGACGTAGTCTTAGACTCCAAACTTACATTCATAGAACATTATAACACAATAATCAACAAAGCAAATAGTATGCTGAGCTTTATAAAACGCTTCGGCCATAATTTCCAAGACCCATACACAATCAAACTATTATATATTACATACGTCCGACCAATTCTGGAATATTGTAGCATTGTATGGAATCCCTATATTGTAACATATGAAGAACGCATTGAATCTGTCCAAAAACAAATTCTCTTGTACGCGCTTCGTAAGCTAAATTGGACAGCATTTCCCTCACCATCATATGAAGCACGCTGCATGCTTATAGACATACAAGCACTTAAAAACGCCGCGAACTTTCAATGCTTTACTTTATCAATGATATTATTTCTCAATGCGTGCAATCTTCTAAATTATTATCCCAACTAAATTTTTATGCACCCAGTCGTCAATTAAGAAATCGTAAAACATTTTCGGAAAGCTCTCACAGAACTAACTACTCAAAAAATGGCCCAATAAATCGCATGATGCGTCACTATAATCAGCACTGCGAAAATATCGACATCACTATGGGCAGAAATCAAATCAAAAAACGACTAACTACTGGAAATAGTATATAGATTATAAGAAAACATTGTATTATTATAACTGTAGTCTTCATTTGCTTGACGAAATAAATAAATAAAAAAAAAAAGCAGAGAAGGAATTTTTCTTTTAAATATTTGTGCATCCACAACAATCATGATTCTTTATGTATTCTCAGCGCCTTTTATCTCCGTAATTTGTTTCAACTGTTTAACGTTTCAATAATGTAGCGATTTCTAGAAAGATTTTCATCGCACCGACAACTTTTTTACATAATTGTCCTAGTTGTTCTAAAATAAAAAGTATTATGTAACCTAACTATTCAAATTATATGATATTATAGAAACTACAATCCTACGATTTTTGACTACGTGTTGCTAGCGTATGAAAACATTATACTAGTGGGAGACGTCAACACCGACATGCTTAGAAAAAGTGATAAACGAGATACCTTAGAACACGTCTTTGAAACTGCATCTCTGAGTATTGTTGGAACCGAACCAACACATTTTCATAACGGTGGCTGTTCGTTGCTTGACATAATAGCAACAAACAGACTGGACAAAATGATTCGTTTCAATCAAATTTCTGTACCTGGTCTCTCCAAACACGACATGATCTTTTGCTTTTTCGATATTAATGTTGATACCCAACTGCGAAAAAAACACATACCGCGATTACATTAGTTTCGATGGAATGGCGTTACAATCTGCGATGGCAAATATACCGTGGGAGCAATACTACCAAATGGACGGCGTCAACCAGATAACGGAGTTCTTTAGTACACATGTGGTTTCAGTTCACGAAGCCTGTATACGTCTACGTACCGCTAAAAACCGGAAAATGAACAATCCATGGTTTAATGATAGTATTCGCAAAGCTATTTTCGAAAGAGACTTGGCATATTGTGACTGGAAACGAGCTTCACCGGAGCGCAAAGCTTTGTCATCACAAGTCTACAAGGTGTTACGAAACCGCGTTAGCAAACTCATACGAAATGCTAAACTAGCTTAACATGAAAATTATTTTTGTTCCACTGACACAACTAAATCGCTATGGAGAAAATTGAAATTCATTCGGGTGGGACACAATAAGCAAAACGACGAATGTTCTTTCGACCCAGTCACGGTGAATATGAAATTTGCTTCACATTTCACATCAAGTAACGCATCAGAACACCAACACCTTGAAAGTTATCCTGACCATCCAGACAATTTCGAATTCAAGCCAGTTCAAATGTATGAAGTCGTGAATGCAATTTTTAATATTCAATCCAATGTAACCGGGATTGATAAGCTTCCTGTCAAATATCTAAAAGTTGTTTTGCCACTAGTTATCGACCAGCTTGTGTTTTTGTTCAATGAAACGATTGCTCACTCGGAATTCCCTTCTACATGGAAAGAGAACAAAATTATCCCCTTGCGAAAAAAACTGCATGTCAATTCATTAGAGAACCTTCGACCAATAAGTCTTTTGTGTTCCATTTCGAAAGCGTTAGAAAAAATATAGAAAGGGCAGATAGTATCCCACCTAACTCGGTACAGTCTACTGTCAGATCACCAAGCCGGTTTCCGGGAAGGTCAAGGTGTAAAAACAGCACTACTTAGAGTTCATGATGGTATTGCAGTGGCGGTAGATAATAAAAACAAAGCCGTTTTAGCCCTACTAGACTTTTCGAAAGCTTTCGATGCAATCTCCTACGATCGGCTATGCAATAAGCTCAGTGCTCGGTTTCACTTTAATCGCTCTGCTGTTGCTTTCATCCGTTCATATTTAACTGGCAGATCACAAACCGTGTATTGCGGGGCAACAAGGTCGCTAAGTTTACCAGTAACTTCCGGTGTGCCCCAGGGCTCTGTCCTTGGACCTGTCCTGTTCTCACTTTATATAGACGACCTGCCAAATGTGTTGCAGTATTGCAGAGTGCAAATGTTTGCTGATGATGTGTAACTTATTTGTATACATGCAGGAATGACGACTTCGGATCTAATAGCTCGTCTAAACGAGGATATGATTGCTGTTTCACGTTGGGCGACGGAAAACTGCCTACACATTAACCACTCCAAAACGAAAGCCATCTTATTTGGAAAGAATCGCACCGATAATTCGTCAACACCGGAACTGTTACTCGAAGGAAACCGCATTGAGTTTACAAGTGTTGCGAACAACCTTGGCATACCTTTTCAAGCACATTTAGGCTGGGATAAGGCGGTTGCCGCTCAGTCTGGTAAAATATATTCGTGTCTCAGGACGCTTAGAACTACTGCATCAGAACTACCAATCCATACCAAACTGCAACTTTTTAAGTCACTCGTCTATCCTCACTTTTTGTTCTTTGATGTGATATATATGGGAATGAGCAGAGCACTACTGATGAAACTTGAAGTGGCCCTAAATAGCTATATACGTTATGTCTATAATATAAATCGTTTTACGTCAGTGCGGCATTTACAGAAAAATTTGATTGGATGCCCTTTTCAACAATTTTATAATATGCGAGCATGTTTGTTTCTGCACAAAATTGTAACGAAGCGTTCCCCAAACTACCTATTTGAAAAGCTTATTCCATCTCGTAGCAGCAGAACCAATAATTTCGTAGTTCCTTCGCACAGAACAACATCCTACGGAAACTCTTTTTATGTGAGGAGTGTGGTTCTCTGGAATAATTTACCCACGCAATTAAAACGAACAATTTCGGAGGCAATGTTTGAAAAAGGCTGCTTATTATATTTTAATAACTAATGTTTATATTATGATAATAATTTTAAGGAAAAAACTGTACTGTAGCGTAATGATAGAATAATACTATTGTACAACTTTGTGCCACCGTAATTTGACAAGCAAAAAGACGTATGTCTTGCGTCAATTAGTGAATTTTAATAAATAAATGAATAATTAAACGAAACACTCTTTTTTCCACTTTGTCTCAGTGGTTTGCGTTGAATGAGTCAGCCTCAAAATTTTCAATCATTTCTGCTAATTATATCGAGAGAATCACGGCAATCCTGAAAGCTTCGGCGAAAAGCTTTGATGTGGTTCTGTCACCAGTTTCAATCAAGTTACTGCTGTGATACCAATGTAAGCAATCTCATTAATCAGGCTTGCGAATGTCAGCATTGTGTACCCAAACCTATCTTCCCAATAACCAAATCAATGTTTGTTGAAAACTAATTACAATCTATTTACTACCGCCAAAGCGATCCGTAATCCGAACTGTCTAGCGTTCACGTGTCATGAGAATCTCGATACTAACTTTAACACATAGTTTACAACTTTAATTGGACAATTTGTTAGGAAACATTTTATCCACTGGCTTAATTGGTTCAGTCTCAACTCAAGCCAAATGATAGTCTCGATTTTCTCCGTGACAAACCTCTCTAGCAGTGGGTATAATCTGAAGTATCTCGTTTTGGTACTACCAAATGGCGCTATTGTGTGCATCAGTTTAGTTTCTTGTCAAACTAAGGAAAGGACTAACCGTACAAACTAAACGAAAATGAAATTGCAATTTCAGTCAGACTCTGTCAGACAGAGTAATTCGCATTGCAAACTCAGCATGTCTCTCTTGAAAGTTTTGATTCCCTGAGTCAGAGGGGGAGGGGCACGCATTGCATTCTATCGAGCACAGAGGTTTTATCGAATGCGGACAGAATGATTATGCTGTTGCAAACAACATCAGGTACTAGCAAAAATCTGTTTTAGAAAATCAAACATTTAAAAAGAACCGAATTAGCATATGCTTACTGTAACAGATCCTGTACATTTCCTGCTGAATCACAGGAATGCGAAAAGGCTACATTCTTCAGCCTTTCATCATAGTTTATTCCGAACTCTCTCATGGAACAACGAACTGTGCATCATACTGATGGGATGTATGACAATTGTTTTCTATTTGTTGTGGTCTACCAGCCTCCACAAGTAAGCCGTAAATCCCGGAGAATGAATCAAGAGCACGATTCGTGATGGAAACAATGCTCATGCTTCCAGGCTAAAGTATTCATCATAGTAGGCTTTACCAACGTGTGTGGTAAGTAAAATATTTACTCGGGCGAATCAAATATTAACTGACATTAAAGACGTGAGTTGAACTTTTTCACAGAGCAGTCGCTCTGCATAAAAACTGCTGATTAGTTTTTATGTATAATTTGATGTTTTAGAGCGCTTTAATAAAGTTGGCAACATCCTCTCAAATTTCAGTGTTCAGCCTAAAAAGCACATTTTCGAAAACAGTAATCTTTTCTGGTGATAATACAAACAATTTCCCACATTTTATTGATTGAGCAAAATTGTACAGATCGTGCAGTTTTAGTTATAAAAATTAAAAAGTAGTTAAATATATTTAAAAAAAATTTGATTTTTTTCATCAAGTCATCTAATCTTTTTTAGAGGGTTCGAGTATGAAAGGTTTTACCAAACATACAAAGTTTTTTTGGGGGCTATCAATGGCTGGAGGAATTTGCGTACGAACATTTTTTATAAAAAGTGTAATTTTTCTTAAATTCAAGTGGATGCATCCTAGCTTATTTGTTATTTAACAGAGTGCTTCTGTCCAATTTTATGTCGTTTCAATAGCAGCCCAGATGGTCCGGAGGTACGATGCTGGCCCTACAAGCCAGTGGCAGAACATTTACAAGACAAGAAAAAAACTAACCACCACCAGCAGCCCGGTCGACCTAATCCACCCTAATCGTTTGTTTCAGTACATTTATTCAACTTTACAAATTGGATTATCACAACTCAGTCAGTGCGCGTGGGGTCCACCATTCGTGAACGCAAAACTCCGCCCGAATAAACCGACAGTAAAGTAAACTTCCTCTTCGACGGCCTATCCGTTAACTATTTTCATCCTCACTAAAATTGCGACTCTGCAGGAAGACATGTGGAGCGACGGATGTTTTAATTTCGAAGGCGTGATGTGCATCTGCTATGGTTGAAACTAGGTGCAGAAGCAACCTGGTTAAATTAAGGGCAAGGAAGAAGTTTCTATTTGCTCAGAATCCTCATTTAGTGCGATGACTTCCAGTTTCCGTTATCGTACCCGAACCAGTTGTACAACTAAACAGAAGAAGAGAGTTTGCTTGAATGACTTTTTCGCAGCTTAACCCCTTTTTACAATAGACAACACTCGAACACAGATTCTAAACAGCACACAGATTCCCGCACAACAATTTAGAATTCATACGAGTGTCGAAACGAATTCATCAATAATGAAAATATAGCCCGGCATTGCATCCAAAAGCTACGAGCGTGCTCATCCTTAGAGAATCAGACTTGCCATGCACGGACGGCCGCAAAAGGCCAGACCGTGTCAGGAAGCGCCGGTCGAAACTTCCGTGTATTTTCTATCTAGGGTGTGACGACATGCCGTACGGGATATTGCGGGCCAAGGCAGGCAGGCACGTGCGATCGGCTTCCAGACTGTAGTAGACTATTCCGGGGTGTTAAAATATAGGGGATAATCAGTCATTGCATAAGGGTGGACTTGATTAAACAGGTTTTTGCCTATCGAGTAGGGGAGGCACTCGATACACTTTGCCGAGTGTGGTAAAATCTATTGACCGAACGTATGGCGATTGATTGTAATTAATAACATGCTACAAATCTTTAGATTCATGATGCTGTAGGTGTAAGAAGTCTTGCAGACAGAAACGATTTCATATCGTATCACATTACAGTTTACCACACTACATGTGTACATTGTTTTGTGGAATCAGCAAATTTTATATGCAAGACGTGTGAATGATTCTAGAAGGGACAAAGATAACTTCAGTTTTCTTCAAACGTATGCACATTCCATTGACTCAGATGGTCTGGCATAGCCGGCATAAATATTATTTTATGTATTATATTATGTATTTCTGATAATCTCAAATTTAAAAATTTATCCTCGTTATCCGATTAAGGATATATTGAACTCCTATCAATTTATCAGAACCAAATAAAGTTCGGGGAAAGTGAGAGCCTTCTCAAATGTATTTTGTCATATTTTGTATAAAATATAGATTTTTTCTTTTAAAACTTATGGCTTATCATGACAATAAACTATCTTCACGTTTTTATTTTAAAACCACTATAAAACTGTATTAGGTTCATATTATTTAACATCAGATGGTGTTACTATAGACGCTCTGTAGCCAACAAGATCTATTGTGTTTTTCAGGTATGTAAAATATCTCGGATTTTAAGGATCTTGCTAGAACAAAACATCCATGAAATAAAAATGTTTTTGCATCGGTTCATCGAAAGTTTATTACTTATTGGGGCTTAAAAGATAGTTGTGGTTGTTAAACATGTCCTACCCTTTTTGTTGTGGTTCATAATCTTATCTTATGTCTTATCTAATATTACGTACCACAGTAAATCTTATTGATATTGTTCCTTACGTTTCTGAGCCATATTCAACTGTAGAGCGGTCAAACACCTTTTTCAGTACAGAGATGCTGCCCAGAAGTCAAAGTTTGTCTTCAGACTATTTTGTAATCCAGGATGGCGATATCCGATTTCTCGAATACAGCGTTGTAAAATATAATCCATGTCTAAGGGCCAATAATCAACTCCAAACACCTTTTTGAAATCCGAGATGTCGACTTTCAGCACCAGGGTAACTGCCTAATGTGACTAAAGATCCTATGTAGGTTTTCCCGGAAGCGCAGAAGCACGGAAATAAGCTCCAGCCGGCATTTTCGATATTCAAGATGGCGACTTCTGGTTTCTAGGAAATAACCTAAAGCGGTCAACAATTCCCATTCAGTATTGACATTTTCGGAATCGGAATGACATCAAGACGCTTGAGCCAGACATCATTTTGAAATCTAAGATGACGACTTCCGGTTTCTATAAAATGGCCCACAACCATCCAGTATGGATATTTCCGGAATCAGGATGACAGATGCCGGAAATCAACTCCATACGTAATCTTTAATCGAGTTTGACTGCCGGTTCCCGAAATACGGGCTTCACTGGAACAGGAATTCCAGATGCTATTTTGAAGTCCTAAATGGCGTTTCAACAAAACTACCTAAAGTAACTGTATATTGTCCTATATTGATACTTGTAGCATTAGGGCGATGATCAAAAACAATAAATCAATTTCAGATGTCATAAAATCTTTTTCAGTGGCTGTAAAAGAGCTTTAAATGGTTAAACACAATCCAATATGGTTATTTCCACTTTGTGTGTTTTAAGAAAATTTATATGTTTGAGGTGATAAAATAATTATAAGATGTTAAATGAGCCGTGATATTTCTTAAGTGAGTTGTGCTAAGGAGGCAAATGCTGCTGCTAAGGATTATAAAATAATTAATTTTGGACATTTTGATCCACGATACAGGCATTGACAAAGCTCTCTAATTTTGAGCGTTGAATGTTAAGAGAATTTGAATAGATGTTTCAATTTTTTCTAATGATTGTTGGTTTTTCAGTGCTCTTTTTCGAAGTTTCATCACCATTTGTTTATTGTTTATGATTGGTTTTGAATTATCTGACACATTGATGGTCCTAATGAGAGAGTAAAACACCAGATATAATTGGCGCCGGTAAACATTAATTTGTATTTGTGCCGTGTCAAATAAATGATAGATGAAGGAAAAAAAAACTAGCAATCCAGTTTGCGTTATATGTAGATCACGAAATTCTGCGGCCCTTGAAAATAAAACCGAGTTGTCGATTCGCCTTTGCTACAATCTCAGTAGTGTGGCCTGTGTGGGTGAGAGCTGCATCCAACGTTTCATCCAATACTCGAACCTGGTTAGCTCTTGTCAGAGTTTTACCAGCCATTATATAGCTGAACGTTTCTGGATTAGTTTTCCTATGGAACGAAATCACACAACCTTTTTGGATACTAACTGTCAAATGATTATTGGAGCACCACTTGAGAAAAAGATCGGCTAGTTGCTGGAGTTCGAGACCGTCTACAGTATTTTGTATTATCTTGAACAGCTTAACGTCATTTGCGAAAAAACAAACGGCAATTATTTGGTAATATAGGAGATGCGTAGTTTATGTACAATGCGAAGAGCAGTGGTTCTAAATTACTGCCCTGCGGAACGCCCGATACATTCGAAAAATGAGCAGAATGGTGTGATCTAATCTTTACGTAGAGTGTACGATTTATCAAATACGACCTAAGGCATTGTACAAGACCAGGGACCATTCCAAGTTTCTCCATCTTGGTCGACGATATCCAATGCGGCTTATAAAATAGTATCTATTTGGGAGCCTTTGGTCATATTTTGTAGGCATGTTGCAGCGATTGTACGAGGTTGGAAGCAGAAGAGCGCTATAAAAACCGTGCTGATCGATCGAGAAATAATGCTTGCAGCTAGCGAAAAGTGCATTTTGAATAATTATCTCAAATACATAAAGGCAAGCGCAGGAAGAAATTATGCCTCTGTAATAGTTATTATTCATTTTAGTTGGAAATTCGGTGGCAAAACAGGAATTCGCTAAAAATAGTATAAAGTGCATTGTCAACGGATTTTCGTGTCACTTTCTGAAACCAGGTAGCAACAAAAATTCAAAAATTTGAATTTTCCAAAAATTTTAAACATTTTAGCCTTTTGATCGATTTGTATTTTTTATAGTATTAATTTGAAGATAATTGATTAATAACAAAAACTATATAAAATTCAATGATACTTACCGAATTCAGTCATTTTCAAGGGTTCGAGACCTAAAAGCAGTGTTGTAAACGATCAAAACTTCTAGTCGTTTCGATTCGTTAGTGTGGGTCGCAGTAGGTTTCGCTTGTTAGTGAAAAACTACCGACGAGTCTCGCACATAGAGCAAATGGTAGATTAACATTCGCGCATCGAAGAACTGCACACTGTCATACGTTTGGTGATGTAATTTTGTTTTATTTTCGTCTACTTAATTCTTTCTCTGTTGAGAGATGTCATTACAAGATCAAACTTTCCGTAAGCAACATGCGTCTCTAGCAAAAATGTCAAAATTAGAGGAAAACACGAATTGATGCATCTAGAGGTGAGACCTAGCCTCTCTCATTCGTTCTTTATTATTTGTTGAATCAGATTTTTCCTAGAACTTTAATTTTTAGATAAAAATTGCATCTTGACAATTTCTGCTGGATTTATTTTTCACTCTTATTTATAAATTTTTAGTAGCCAACAGCATAATTACACTGAACTTCATGAACTAAACATTCACACACATACGTACAAACATGTACAGATACTCATACACACACATACATGCCAATAGCATTTGAATAAATATGTTTTGAATATATCACGCGAAATTTTTTTTGATAATGGTACAATCGAAGCCTCTTTTAGCTGATCTTGAGATACGATGCTGGTCTAATAAGCCAGATGTCGTAGGGCTCGGAAGAGAGTGTTAGTGTCAGTAGGATCGTAGCGCTAGCCCCACAATTGTCCTGTACACTAAACAGTTGACTACGAAGTCTATGTAAAAAAAACAATGCTTGAGTTCCGAATTGGTATGTAGCACCAAGGCTTTGCTTTATATTCGAAACGTCACTTTAGGTTCTCCTGAAACCGGTAATATCCTAAAATTGCCTAAAACAATCCAATAGTGATGAATAGTGATGTTGTATTTTAAGTAACAATTAAAGTATCATGTGTGAAATTTGGATATTTTTGAAGTGAATTGTGTTAAAGAAGCATTTAAATGAAAGAAATGATTCCTAATTTCGAACAATTTAATTTTGCGCAACGCTGAGAACGTTCAACTAGTACATCATCAAATATGATTGATGTGGAGGCCACATATTTTGTTCAGAGTTTCGTTCAAATTAGTCATGTAATCTTTGAGAAAATAGACTTTCCATATTTTTGAAATTTGATATATAATGGTTAAAGTAAATGTCTGACTCTAATAAAATAATTGAGGACCTATCTGGCAACTTAACCTGTTAATTTCAACTTTGTTTAGATCGATTGGATTGGTTTTGAGGCAATGATGTTTCTTGATTTTCACAAAACATTTCTGATTTCAGAAATATTTTTTAGGGTTTTATGGGGTTACTAGACCTTTCATTTGAGACTAGTTTTTTCGAAAATTGGTTCAATCATCTCTTAGAAAAGTGAGTGAGTTTAAGCAGTCTTTGAAATATGTTTTGTTTCATAACCTGATTCAACATTTTTATACATAATGGACAAAGTTACAGTCCAATTACTATGAATCTCAATAACAACCTATGGGGCAATTAAACCTTCCATAAGACACTTATTTCGTGAAAGTCGCTCCAGCCACCTCAGAGAAAAATGAGTGAGTTTAAAGAGTCTCTGGAATATGTTTCTTCTCATAACTTTTGAACCACATGTTTAATCATTATATAAATCATTTTCACATTTTGATACATAACCCCTAAACTAAAAATCCGATTGCAACGAATTTCAATAGCAACTAATACTTTCATTTGCAAAGAATTCCTTGAAAATCGGTCTAGCCATCTCTGAGACAAGTGAGTGAGATTAGAAAGTTGGTCATACACACATACACACATACACATACATACAGAAAATGCTCAGTTCGTCGAACTGAGTCGAGTGGTATATGACATTCGGCCATTTGGATTTCTTTTCTACTTTTGGTTTCGCCTGTGATTGCTATGGGCAAAAACATCGAGGTGGCTTGCAGGGTCAGATTTGAGTGTTGAGTGCGGGCTTGCTTTTCTTGTGAAATGACTTCACGCTCCGCTGAACATCCGGGCCTGGTGGCAAGCACTCGTTTGACATGTATGCTCAAGAATGTATTTATACAGCGAGCCTTGCCAACATCGGTAGCAGAAGCAGACGATTATTGCAGTGAAATTTTTTCTACCGTCACCATTTACAATCACTCAATATATTAAATATATATAGCCATCAACCACCATGCGCCTCCATTGAAAAATTACAAGTAACTTTTTTCTATGAAGACGCATGGTCGTTCGTGGACACATTAATTGCCTTTAAATTGACGCACATTAATTTATTACATTCAAATTAACGCCTATAATTTAAAATCTGTCGCACGTCTTAAAACTTATAGATTTTTGAAAATTGAAAATTTGCAACGAACTCGTGTAGAGTAGTGAGGGGCAAAAGTACGCACTTAATTGTTTTTGCAACAGGACTATTGCAAACAATTATCATAAAATTCGGTTTTGTTTCCAAGCGGTACATGAACCTTTCGCCTTTAAAATGTATTACCAGAGTTATTCGAATTTTGTTTGTAACATGACAATTTCACTTTTTAGAAAAAATACTCAGATGCGAACTTTAACCCAGCATGCGGGGTAAAAGTACGAATTAAACGGGGCAAAAGTTCGCACTGTATGAACAGTGTATTTATTACACTATGCTTAAAAAAGTTAATTGTTTTTCGCTGGTTTTGCACTGATTCTTTTTAGCTACGTTAGAGTGATGCTCCAGAATAATTTTCTTACTTCCGGAACTTCGGTTTCCTGGGGACATGTTTGGGTGTTTTGGCGATCTATCCCAAAAATGGACCTTCCAGAAGAGATTCCACTGGGGCTTCTAGAGGCCATAGAAACAAATTATTGAAATTTATTTTCGGAACCGCCATATTAGATTCCAAAATAGCGACTTCCGGTTTCCGAAAAACAACCAAAAATGGTTAAATACCACCCAATACTGGTATTTTCAGAATCGAATTGATGCTCTGAGATCAAAAATTCACTTCAGACGTTATTTTTAAATGAAAGATGGTGACTTCCGGTTTGCGGTAAACAGTAAAAATTGACCAAATACCACCCCATATGAGTTATTTCGGAATCGAAATGATGCCAAGAGACCTGAAAACGATCCCAGACGCCATCTCGAATTACGCGATGGTGACTTCCGGTTTCCTGAACACAACCTAAAATGGCCGAATACCAATATTAGTTAGTCCCTGGTATTTCAGGGATCGGGATAATAAACTCCAAACGCGATTTTTAAAGTCAAGATGGTGACTTCCGGTTTCTGGAAAATATCCAAAATTGACCAAATACTATCGCATATGAGTATGATGCCAAGCGACCGGAATACGACACCAGTCGAACCGGAAGTCACCATTTAGAATTTTAAAATGGCGTCTGAAGTCGATTTCAGGTCTCAGGGCGTCATTTGATTTTAAGATACACACAAATTGGGGGGTACTCGAAAATTCTGGGTTGTTTCCTAGAAACCGGAAGTCGACATCTTGAGATCCAAAATAGCGTCTGGGGTCCCGATTCCAAATATTGCCTTGTATTTGATCACATTTTGTTGTTTTCCGTAAACCGTAAGTCGCCTTTTGGAATCATAAATGATGTCTGGGGTCGTTATCCAGTCTCTGAACATCATCTCGATTACGGAAATACACATATTGGAGGGTATTCGACCATCTTAGGTTGCTTTCTAGAAACCAGAAGTCGCCATCTTGAAATTCAAATGGCGTCAGGGCCATTTTCCGATCTGTGGACATCATCCCAGTTGCGAAAATAAATATTGGATGGTAGTTGGCCTTGTATTTTTCATTGTTTCTTTGGCTTCTAGAAGCCTCTATCTATTCCGGAAGGACCATTCAACACATCAACAAAACTATTTAAATATTTAGTTGTAAGATTCCATTTAAAAAATCATGAAACCATAATATACCTCAGTTACGGAGCACATCCGCATATCACTAGTTATTTTTGAGTAATTTCTGTAAAAAAACATCGTTATTCAATACATTTTTTCATTACGGTTAATGGCACTTAGTGCGTAATTTTGCCCCACAATGAGTTTTCCAACTGGTTTGAGTTTTATGACAAACATCAAAATATTTCCAAACAAATTCACCCTACAAACCACAATTATACAAGAGTTTTTTGGGCTCTGTTGTTTTCGAGTTTCTGCAGTTTCCGAATAGGTCAATCACAGTTCCCAAAACTAAGAAAATAAGATCAAAACAGCTCAAAACACAACTTTCCTCATAGCTTCGCCCCATTTAAACGGGATCTTATGTGTTTACATGTGTGATTAACTGACGTTACAATACTGCAAATGCATACAATGTTGCCAGTTTATTTTGCTCGTTTGCTTCGAAAAGGCCAATGCGTACTTTTGCCCCTCACTACTCTAAAAAAATGTCATCTTAAAAAAAAATCTAAAATTCTAAAGGTCTAAAATATATCGATAAAGAAGAACTGTAGCGATTTTGAGCATGAACGGAACAAAAAAATCAGATTAAAAAAGATGGAATTGCTGCATGAAGTTGTTGTTTTATTTTCCAAACTATTTTGTCATTCATATCTTACACTGTTATGAAAATGAAGTAAGAATGTTTCTTGTCATCCTTCTTTCGATATTTTTTCTTAAATAATCAATAATTAATTGTTTTTATATATGTTTAGGTAATAGTAAAAAATCCCGTGTTATTTAAATTACTTCATTATTTGTACTATTTGATGATTTTCGTCCCATAATAATCAATTTTCTTTACTCTATGAATGTGTTTATTTCTCGTATGTTTTTTCAATTGGTCCATAGTTTCTTGTCCGTTCTTTAATTTTAATATTTAATTCACATTCCTCATTATATATTTTAATTGTTATTAAATTTTGTCAGGACTTGACATATTTTACGAAATATTTTGCTCTTTTTTGTCTTAAAATTACGTTATTGTTCATTTTAATTGAGGTGCAATTTTTTATTTATCTACACTTTTCAAGTTGATTTGTTTCGTTTTTTTTGCGGGACAACACCAAATCTCGACGTTTCATGCAATTATAAGACATCTGGCATCACAAAAAAATGTTCGATATAGACAACTTCACGAACTACTACCTGTGTTTTTTTCATCGATATTTTTCGTGAAACTTTGACCGCTTTGAGGCTCGTAGTCCCGAAGTCCGATGGACTTGAAATTTTGCATGGAGGTTTTTTTTGTAGAGAGAGGATTAAACTTTAAGCACTATTTTTAAGTATAATTCGAAGGTTAATTTTTTCGATACAACTCATTGCTGCTCTATTGACTATGCTAACTATTGTACTAATGAAAATTATCAAGCCTTGTTGAAACGAAAGTTACGTCATCTGATTGGTCGCCCACAGTACAGACTTTCCCTAAAAAGGTCGGCAGAATAGTATACCTAGTTATCCGCGAATGCACTCTTTGGGCAATGAAAAAAGCTAAATAAGAGAGAGAGAGAGAGAGAGAGAGAGAGAGAGAGAGAGAGTAACTAAATAAAAGATAAGGTGGTAGGACGAACGGATGGTCATATATTATCAGTAGCTCGCTTCGAGCTGCGCCAGTATCAGCTGGCTTTCAGAATTTGCTTTCGTCTTAAACAAATCACTTGTCGCTTGGTCACATATCGCAGCAGTATCCGGTTGCCGGGTGAGGGCTTCGGCATTCTTTACTGCGATGGAGATAAGTTATTAGGGTAAACAGGTATAAAACGTCCCCCTAAGGAACATCGTCAATATTGTAGCTATTTTTATCACAAACAAGAAATCATTCCTGCAGTTGGATACACTATTTAGTTGGTAATGCACTGCTATTATTTTGTTTTGTAATTACTGTTACACAAAAACACCATAATTTTATTAAAAAATATGACTAAATTGCAAGCTTTCCAATCTACCGGGGCAAAACGCCCCAGATGCATTATAATATGCCTCATGCAGAAGCTACATATGCGAGCTCAGCACGCGAAATGGAACAGCACTTGAAGTCTCAGAAGCAAACGCTAAAGCAATGAACAAATCAGCCCGGCTAACGGTGGGGAATATTGCCTGGAGCTGTAGTGTAGCAGAAACCATTGAATATTTAAGTAAATTATACAATTTTTATCGTTTTTTCACTAGATACAGCTGCTTAGAGGTTTATTTGAGATATATAAGTGCAAATACCAGGTAATAAACCTAAACACCAATGAAAAAACGTTACGGAAGCGCTGCAATATATTAGATCTGAAGCAGCTCAAATCGAAATTGATTTTTGTTTATTTTTTGCTGCTAGTGACAATTATCAAACTTGCACAGAAGGTTGGTCCTATGACCCGCTACGGATTCCCAATAGTCCCATGTCTTATTTTTTGTGTGTTTCCGAATGAATGGACTAGGGCATAATGCCCCGGAGAGGCGTTTCATACATGCTTACCCTAAGTATAAATAATTTTTTTGAAAGGTCTTAAGGCGAGTGTCAAGTTTATCTTAACAACGTTGAATGTCAGTCTTTCTCCTGAATTTATGTTCTACATGAAAACTTAAGAGCCTTCAAGGGCTACTCAAATACCGTGCACAAGATTTCTGCACATGTGATCAGACTTCATTACATTGATTAGCAAATAGATAAAACATTTTAACGGTTTCCAAAAAAACTTATAATTTAGTTGTGAAAGTCTGCTGAATTAAAGTTGGTCCGAATTGTAATGATTTTACCGTCAATACCAATAGTTTAAAACATTCCTGTAAAATATTTTTTTTTATTTCTTGACAACAACAAGCTTATTGCCAGGTTCATTAAAGATGTAGTTGCTGGCCGAAAAATTCTCTATCAGGCTTGTCTACTAGCATTGTGTAAACGGCTGATTGATATGACTTGAAAGAAGCTTGAGTTGAGCTAGTAGTTCAAATATTAATTAAGCATTTATTCTTTCCAGCCCTAGACACTTTGAATCAATCAAACAAATTCCGTTACTTTGATAACAAATATTGTTTTTAAATAGTTTATTTGACACGGCACGATACAATTTATGTTTAACTGAGCCAAGTACATTTTTTTTAAATTCTAAATTAGCAGGGAAAAGAGGGAGGCCTTTTCTTTATTCTCGCGGCCGACTACGAGCTAGTGGGGATTTAAGGTGAGAGGAGGGGAGTTACAATTTTGATTTCAACTATATTGAGTTATACGATTTATTTATTTGTACATGGCTAAGCAGTGATGTTCTATTTGAGCAGTTTGGACTGAGGTGTCTGCGTGAACATGAAGATGCCGCGTCTTCGTTTGGGTGTCTCCAGCTTAGTGTATCATCTTCTTTCAGCGTGTAGCGGGAATGGTAATCTAACAAATAGATAGAAGAGTTTCATATTTTAATACCAGCGTGTTTTATGAACACGTATAGCTGTGTCATGTACTGGAGATCACCGCTTCCCAGAATGTCTCTAACGGGTACGTTCGGTTGTTTTCCTCGGGCCCGAAGGGAATCTATAAGCTCAGACCTAACACCACAGTATTTGGTACACGACCAAACAACATGCTCGATGTCATGGTAGCCATCGCCACAAACGCAGTGATTACTGTCTACAAGCCCTATACGAAAGAGATGCGTGTTTAACGTATAGTGATTGGACATAAGTCTGGACATCACGCGAATGAAGTCCCGACCTACATCCAACCCCTTGAACCATGCTTTCGTCGATACCTTAGGACAAATGGAATGTAGCCACCGTCCCAGTTCATCTGAGTTCCATGATGATTGCCAACTGTTGAGTGTTCTCTGACGCAAAATGCTATAAAATGCATCAAAAGCAATTGGTCTTTCATAAATATCGCCGTCAATAGCACCCACCTTAGCTAAAGAGTCAGCCTTTTCGTTACCCGGAATCGAGCAATGAGAAGGGACCCACGCTAAGGTAACCCGGTAATTTTTATCTGTTAAAGCACTTAAAAACCGCCGTATTTTCCCCAGGAAATACGGGGTGTGCTTCACAGGCTTCATTGATCGCAGAGCCTCAATGGCACTGAGACTATCTGTGAAGATGAAGTAGTGGTCTATGGGTAGGGTTTCGATGATTCCAAGAGAGTACTGAATAGCAGCAAGTTCTGCGACGTACACGGAAGCAGGAGCATCGAGTTTGTAGGAGGCGGTAAAATTTTCGTGGAAAACACCGAAGCCAGTGGACTCATCTAGATTAGATCCGTCAGTGTAAAAGCTTTTATCATAACTAACATGTTTAAACTTATTGGAAAAAATCTTAGGGATCTCTTGGGGTCGCAATTGATCCGGGATACCAATAATGTCTTCTTTAATGTTGGTGTTGAGGAAAATAGCATTGTTGGAAGTATCTAAAAGTGCGACATTTAAGGGAACTTATGAAAAAGGGTTAATATCCTGAGCCATAAGGTCAAAATATAAAGTCATAAATCTGGATTGAGATTGAAGGTCGACCAACCTCTCAAAATTTTCAATTACTAATCGGTTCATGACCGTGCACCAAATAAGTAACCGGTAAGAGAGATTCCAAAAACGATGTTTCAACGGAAGAATACCCGCTAGCACTTCAAGACTCATCGTATGGGTCGACTGCATGCAACCCAAGGCAATACGCAAACAACGATATTGTATTCTCTCTAATTTTATAATGTGCGTGTTCGCGACGGAGCGAAAGCAGAAACAGCCGTACTCAAGAACTGACAATATCGTTGTTTGGTATAACCTTAGAAGGTCTCCTGGGTGAGCACCCCACCAAGTTCCGGTAATCGTACGAAGAAAATTAATCCTCTGTTGGCATTTTTGTGTCAGATACCTAATATGACAAGCCCAGGTGCATTTGGAGTCGAACCAGACCCCGAGATATTTAGCGACTAAAACCTGAGAGATCGTTTTACCCGTTAGTAGGAGCTGCAGCTGAGCTGGGTTATGCTTCCTAGAAAAAACGACCAGCTCAGTTTTCTCCGGAGAGAATTCGATACCCAGCTTAAGAGCCCATTCAGACAAATTGTCTAAGGTATCTTGCAATGGTCCTTGCAGGTCGCTAGCCTTGCCACCAGTAATGGATACAACGCTATCGTCTGCAAGTTGCCTTAGCGTGCATGAATTTGCAAGACATTCATCGATGTCATTGACGTAAAAATTATATAAGAGAGGACTTAAACATGAGCCCTGGGGGAGGCCCATGTAACTAATTCGGGAAGTTGTCGAATCGCCATGTGAGAAATACATATGCTTTTCTGACAACAAATTGAGCAAAAAGTTATTCAAATTTGGTGAAAGTCCCTGCGAATGAAGTTTCGCGCTTAAAACTTCTACAGAGACAGAGTCAAAAGCCCCCTTAATATCCATGAACGCAGAAGCCATTTGCTCTTTTCGAGCAAAGGCTAGTTGAATTTCAGTAGAAAGCAACGCTAGGCAATCGTTCGTCCCTTTGCCCCGGCGAAAGCCAAATTGAGTATCTGAAAGTAACCCGTTTGTTTCGACCCATTTGTCTAACCGTAAGAGGATCATTTTCTCCATTAATTTCCGGAGGCAAGAGAGCATCGCAATCGGCCTATATGAATTGTGATCAGAGGCAGGTTTCCCGGGTTTCCGAATAGCAATGACTTTTACCTCCCTCCAGTCATGCGGAACAATATTTAGCTCAAGAAACTTGTTGAATAAATTCAACAAGCGTCTTTTTGCAGAGTCGGGTAGGTTCTTCAACAGGTT
The DNA here is from genome assembly GCF_029784165.1 of Wyeomyia smithii. Lineage (NCBI taxonomy): Eukaryota > Metazoa > Arthropoda > Insecta > Diptera > Culicidae > Wyeomyia > Wyeomyia smithii. Next base: position 50,073,405 of record NC_073695.1, on the reverse strand, counting down.
GAATTTTATTCTATCTAACCCTGGAGCCTTATTGTTGCACGACAGGAGAGCCATTGAAAATTCCAACATCGAAAATGGAGGCTCTTCCGTAGTTACTAATAACGCGTCGCGAAAGGTTTTCTGTTCCGGTACAGAGTCTGGACAGACCTTTTTGGCAAAATCGAGTATCCAGCGATCTGAATACTCCTCGCTTTCATTCGAAACGTCACGGTTCCGCATGCGCCTGGCGGTATCCCCAAGAGTGCTCATCGCTGTTTCCCTGGACAACGCGTTTACGAACCGCCGCCAGTACCCGCGTTTTTTCGCCTTTACTAAGCTCTTCATCTGCCTGCCCAGTGCCTCGTACTTTCGAAGCAGGTTGACAGTGCCGTACTCCCGGTAGTCCTTATACGCCGCGGACCTTCGCGCGTACAGCTCAGAGCACTCTTTGTCCCACCATTTGTTGGGAGGGCGCTGTCTAATCGTTACCCCGGGTATCGGTTTCGTCTGAGCTTGAGTCGCGGCGTCGATTATCAAGCCAGCTAAGAACGCGTATTCTTCCTCCGGAGGAAGTTCCTCGTGAGTCTCGATAGATTGCGCTATAATAGACTCATAACACTTCCAATCAATATTACGTGTAAGGTCGTAGGAAATATTGATTGGGTTCGGGGGAGTTGAACCATTAGCAATTGATATAACGATTGGAAGATGATCACTACCGTGGGGATCGTTGATTACTTTCCACCGGCAATCTAGCGCTAGTGATGTCGAGCAGAGGGATAGGTCAAGCACGCTTTCACGTGCTGGAGGATTAGGTACACGTGTCGCTTCCCCAGTATTCAAAACTGTCATATTGAAGTCGTCGATCAAGTTACAGATTAAAGAAGATCGGTTGTCGTCGTACAGCGACCCCCATAGCGAACAGTGAGAATTAAAATCTCCCAATATCAAAAAAGGCGCGGGAAGCAACTCTGCTATATCAGTGAGATGCTTCTGTTCAATCCGCGCGGATGGAGGCATATATAACGAAACAAGGCATAGGTCTTTTCCATCCATATTCGTTTGAATGGCAACGACTTCAATATTCGAGATCGAGGGGAGGTCGATTCGGAAGAAGGAATAGCACTTTTTAATCCCTAAAAGTACCCCTCCACCGTGTGAGTCTCGATCTCGACGAATAATGTTAAAATCGTGGAAATTGAGTTGATCGTTTGAATTGAGAAAGGTTTCACAGAGCGCAAATGCGTCACAATTGTATGTATTTATTAAATGAGAAAATAGATCGAATTTGGGGATGATACTTCTGCAATTCCACTGTAATACAGTGATAAAATTCCTAACCTCTTTCGCCGTATTAGTCATCGAAAGATATGATAGCTGAAATGAGGGGCCAAGTTGCTGCTAGTTGCATCAAAAAGGTTTTCACTGTAGGAAGAAGGGCAAGAAGAATATTTTGTAGGGGATCTGGTATGTTGAATGTTTTAAATATCCAGTCCACAATATCAGAAAATTTTATGAACCCTGTTTCTATTTTATCTTCTGATCGAGAAATGGGTGCCCGAGGGGTTTTTGGTGCCCCAGGAAGCGGTGGGTACTCCTGGTTTGATTTAAAATTAAAACCGGGAGGTACTTGCTTCGGTTTTTCTTCACCGCTTCCTTTTTGTGTTGGCTTATTGGTCATTCCGCTAGGGGTTATCTTGCGACCTTTGCGAGAAAGATTAGGAGAGTTGATCATTCTCCTCTTCCTAGATCCTTCTGGCATGGCATAAGAACACCCTTCGACGGGATCGTCAGATGTACCCTCATCGGTTGGCAAAAAGGAAAAGATGTTTCCTGTCGAGGGTGGCTCAGCACTCTTCAGCATTTCTGCGAAAGAGCGCTTTGATCGTTCCTTGAGGGAACGCTTTATTTTTTCCTCGCGCTGTTTGTACGCGGGACACGCCGAAAGGTCATGCCGAGTTCCCTCGCAGTAAAGACACTTTTCAGTATCCTCACTGCAAGCGGTCTCAGCATGATTGCCTCCGCACTTGCTGCAGCGTGCCTTGTTGCAGCAGTAGGTGGCTGTATGACCTAACTGCTTGCAGTTTTGGCAATGCATGACCCGCGGTACGAACAGGCGTACAGGCAGACGAACCCTGTCCAAAGAGATGTAGTTCGGCAGTGCGGATCCGGCGAATGTTACACGGAAGGAATCCGAAGGGAAGAATTTCTTCTTCCCTTCTTCGATGGATACTGAATGCAATTGCTTGACATCCAGTATCTTTACATCTTGAATCAGGGGGTTTTTGAAGCAGCCAACCCCGTGACGCAAAATGTCATCGACCGTGAGGCTTCCTTCGGTAACCACACCGTCGATCTCCACGTCCTTGGCAGGGATGTACACGCGGTACTCTCTCGTGAAGAGCTCGTAGCTAGCAATTGCGTTTGCTTGCTTCAAGCTACTCACAACAACTCGCAGTTTGTTCGGTCTAACCTTTGTAATTTCGGTTACGTCCGAAAACTGTTTTGCCAGGTCCTTGCCGATTTGAATTATATTTAGAGGTTTCTTTATGGGCCTGAAGTAAACTACGAACGGACCTTTCGAAGCATCTGGGTAAGCTTTCACCCGTGTTGCCGGTACCCTTGGTACGGGGCTAGGTAGCGGGGAAGGTAGAGGGGAATTGATGGGGGGGATCTCAATCTCTTCCCCAGTTGTTTCCACATCCAGGAATAGTTGCACCTGCATGTCGTCCATTTTGCGGGAGCGTTACGCTCTACCGCACACAAACGATAAATATTCGAATGTGGGGGGGGGGTCAAATAGTTGCTATTAAATTTTAAAAACAATTTTTCAAACTACAATGGATCAAAATTAAAAAAAAGGCAGTAATACTAATACTAATAACAATAGTAATAATAATAATAATAATAATAATAATAATAATAGTAATAATAATAATAATAATAATAATAGTAATAATAATTATAATAATAACAATAATAATACTATTAATAATAATGATAAAAATTCTAAAGTGAATACTTCACCGAACGTCTAAGTCACGACCTCACGGCTGATAGTAGGATTAATCGAGCGTCTCCGCAGAACAAACAATGACGATCCAGCTTCGTGTTGTGACACAGTGGCCGTATCCTACACGCGACCTTGTAGATGCCACTTGTAGTTGACTTCCACTCGCTCGATCGTATGGTGGTCCGTGCTGCTAGCGGGGTAACAGCGGTGCGGGAGAATTATTCTTGCTGATATATCAGCTGCGTATCGGATCACTGGCGGGGTAGCCTGCCCCTACCAGTGTGCAGAAGATGTTTCTGCCGATAAACTACCGGCTAGATAACAAATATTACTGTCGGGGAAACATTACTGAATGTAATTTTACCAGTTATCGATTTTTTTTCTGCAGTATCATAACAAAAACATGTCATGAATAAACGTCAACAAAAATTAAAAAATCTTTCAATGAAAATAATGAATTTATATAAGTTAAAACAATGATTTTGAAACTATCTAAGCTACATAAATTATTGGAATTTCTCCCAACAAGTCATCAAAAAAAAATTATCTGACATATTGTATTTATTTTGTTTGATACTGAAAAGGCAAAAGGTATGCGATTTTGGAAACGACATTTTTTTTTGTATTTCATTATATTTGATCAGCTAAAATTAGTCGTCGTTCATAAGTTACGTACGAAACCTGTTAAACATCACGAACGGAGTAGGTTTTATAAATATTGATTGACTTTCAACCTCCTTAATAAATGTTTTTTTCTTCATGTATGCCATTTGTCAACCCTTGTTTAATCAAACGATCCCTTATCTCAGCTGAAGACACGGATATCCTTTCAACGTAGGTTATACTACTCTTTCGTTCTTCCATGTGACGATTCGTCGGGTTGTTCGAAATGTAGAATGCCAGTACATCATGCGATGTGTCTTTCCACATTTCAATGGTAATGAAATCTGGTTTTGGTGCTCAACATTAAATTAACATGAGAGATGTATCTCTTGCCATCGTCAGATTTAACTCCTCTGAGATTTTCAATCTTCAACTCCATTTTTCATCCATCATCACTACCAACGCTTTGCTGAGTATACTGTTGGAAGTAAGCGGAAAGAAATAACCGATCATAACCTTTTTTAAACGTAGAGACACGTACATGGAAATTACAAAAAAAAATGCATGCAATAAAAAGATTTACTCGAAACGCTGAACCTTCGCCAGTATCGTTAATATATTATATCGCGAAAAAAGCAACTAAATATTCATGCTGTGTCATGTTTTTTTGGCGCAATTGAATTCCTATCCAGCTTCAAAGCCGCCCCCAGCCAGGCAGCTTTCATTGTACGGCAGACACTTTGAACACAGTTCCCCTTCCATCACAAACGGAGGGGGACTCTCATTCGCCCCAACAGCAGCCAGAGCGAAGTTAAGGAAGAGTTTTGCCCGATGGTAGACTAACTGATTCGGTTCCCTGCTGTCATGTCAGTCCGAATCATCCTGGCTGGTAATGGACTTTATGAGTAGGCAGATTCAATTATGACTGCATCAATGATAATCAAACGAGTTTTTCGGCCCGTTCCCGAAGCGGGTGATGAGAAGCAGGCTCCCACACAGGGCAAATCGGAACACGTCCATGTGCCCAGCGGGTTTCATAATTTTAAATCGGGAGTGACGAGCGAACGAATATTCCCGGAGCCGGATAACGTCGTTTCGAAGTACATTGAGTTTAATTGAACCGAGCACTGGGTGATAGTGATCTGGATCCGGCGTTATATTATACTGCATTGAAAAGCTTTAGTCTATTCAGTGCAATAGTGCTTATTATTATTGGGGGGATCTCGATGGCTGAGCTTGTCTATGGTCTCTGGTAAGAAGGAGTTTATCGGGTGACATCTGGCAACACAGGGGTTGAAAGTGTTACATAAAGTGAGGATACAGAATGAGCCCGAGAAAGGCCCTTCATTCTCAACTTGATTTGAACGATGCCCTAAATTAGTGGTAAACATAGCTTTTTCATATAAGTTACATTACAGAAATGAAAATTACTAATTCATGAAGTTATTCATGAAGTTATTTTCTTTCTATTCGAGAGTCTATCAAAATGTAATCGAGAATAATTCGCAGGTGATATATAATGATCCAGAGTTAGACTTAGAATCACTGAAAAACATTTCTGAAAATTATAAAAGGCCAAAGTAGAAAATAATCCCAAAATAATCGTCGAAACACCCAGAACATAATAAAATAGAAATTGTTTTTATTTACTTTAAAATTGGTCGTTAGTCTCAATATTATCAAAATTAGCTGAAAGTATTTTTTAGCTCCACTTGTCTATCTGCGGAAAATACGAATAAAATTAAGATAAAATTTATCGTAACTCATCAGAAGTCAAAAGAAAAATTGAATTGAAATATTTATAGGTTAGCTTCACCCCAAAAAACATGCAAATTTTATTCGGAATCTAAATTTTATTGAAAAAATCTGTCCGCTCATTATGAATTGCAATAATTTGTTTACCTGTCGCTATTCACACCATTCAAACTCACCTAATTTCATAACTCGCTTGATTGCTCTATTCCCCGAGGCTTACATATAAAACTGGAACCCAATTACTCACTCAAATATGTTCATTTATCACCAAACAATACATTGTTATACGCCTCGTCTAAGCCCACCCCTGGTTGCCCACCGACAGCCGCCCTGGCCGTTCATCCACAAACAATACTCGTCCTTATCGAAATTCTCACACATCAAAACTGCACTCCCGGATAGGGCTTAGCCATCACCACTTCAACAAAAAAAACCGACCGCCAATGTGAATTTCATCTCCGAACGCTGCACAGAGTATTAAGGCCACCCACTGTCTCCCATTCTCGTCCCACGGGGTCGCTTGAGCTGCATTGTTAAAACTGATGAACTATGCACGTTTGGTCGTACTTCTCTTGTACTGCGTTCGAGCGAACCAAATTTTCAATACACGTACGTCCTATAATTTACCGTGGCACGTCGCGAAAGTGTCCCGCCTTGTAGGAAATAGACTGCTTTCCTTACGCACGCGGCGATTTTTCACACACTGAGAACTATTCACCACCGAGCTCTATAACATCCATCACAGGCAAAAAATGTTTATTACTAATAAATTCGTATCATTTCGGCTGAAATTATCCCACCATTTATAATTGAATAATAATACAATTAATTTGCAGTCCAAATTGATAATAATTTTATAATAAAACCACCACACGCGGTATCTACAGTGCAGTCTGATTCACAGTTTTAGCTCCCACTAGTGTTCTCCTGATTCACCAATCTTCGCAACCGGTTCGGAAATTGCGGTGTTGACGCGACGACTCACGTTCGGCAACTGCATTCGAGAGGCTTCATAAAATTGATAAGAGACCGTCGTCCGCAGCGGGAAGCATATTCTCGGCACTCACGGGCGCCACTCGTGGAAATTCGGCGCGCACTCCGTACCGTGCCATGCGGTAGCTGCATTTTCCAGGCACAGACAGACAATCACTTCGTACCAAAACAGTACTTTTCCCCTCTTTCGCCTGCTTGGGCTGGAAAACTGTGGATGTTTTGCCAGCTGACTGTTTGCGGCAGACCGGACGAGTCTAGACGACGGCGTTATGTTGTTATTGTTTTGAAGCATCCGATTAGTGAACTTATATACTAGAAAAAATTTATTGTTTCAAAATTATTTCTAGTCTAAAACTAAAAGAAGAACAAACACCAAATCTAAAAATAACTGAGCGCAAGTTGATTTATAGCATCCGTATTCAAAGCACGGAAATAAAGTAGTGCAGTGAGCACTCAAACTGGAAACATGTGTCCCTTTATCTGGACACCCACCATCCTATGTTTGCGCAATCATTCGTCAGTTGCTTCTGCAGTTGTGGGCGATGTGCCAACTGCAATGTATGCTTCACTTGATTGAACGATTTTTGATTTCTTTCACAGCATCAAGTAAGAAAGCCGAAGCAGCGCGCAAGATGGAAGCACAATAACTCACGTATTGTGGAAATCAGTGCCAGCAAAGCCTCGCAGGACTTTGTCTACGTACCTATCAGTTTATGATTACCGATGGTACTACGCCACCGTCGTTTGCAGCGGATTTTGTCTTCGTTTATTGCGTCCGGAGTTGTCGCGTTTTGTCGTGATTTATAATATGAGGAGGGCGTAATTCGTGTTGTAGTCATGGTTGAGAATGTTTTGTTCAGGGTCCAGTGTGTTTAAAGTGTATTACGAATAAAAAAATAGATACTTTATTGCCGGTGTTCTTACAATTTATTGCTCTCAAAATGGCTGTCTTCGAATCGTAGTGTTGTGTTGGTGATCTTTCTCAGACATGGTTGTGTGCATGCGGAGAGCGTAATGTGTCTGAGAGTCTATCGCAGTGTGAAATAGTAGTGAAACCTTTTCTTCTTTGTCTGGTCTGCTGAGAAGCAGAAACGAGAGAGCGACAATTATCAACAAAGAAATGGTTTGTTTATGCCGGTCCGTGTGCGAGTGGCAGAAAACGCTGGTGAAATGTTTGATCTGTTTAATCCTGTTCGATATCTAAGATAAGTGAATACATTTTCCAGGAGCTTTCTTTTTAAGTCAGATGAAGTTTATGGTATTTTCAGACTCAACAAAATGATTTTGTTCTTTCATAATCGTGAGTGTGTGTTATGCCTTATGATTCCTCTAGCGATGAGTTTGTACGCCATTTAGTTGGTGGCTATTATAGAATTTTCACACTGTAACTGGAATCAGAATTGCCCCAATAGGTGAGAGCTTTAAACCTTTGTACACGCTGGCTCTCACAACACGGAACTGGTAGCATTAAAATATAATTCAGAAACTTATCGCGGCCTGACCGAACGGTTACGAACATTTGGCCCAGTTTTATACCCTTGTTTTATGATTTTTCTAGCTTTTGACCAAATATTGAAACACATAGGCAATTTTTATTAAAATCTTGTTGGTCGGAATAGCAACTAAATTTTGATTGCGATTGCTTTGGCATTTTATCAATCAACTTAAAATTCTTGTTCGATATGCATATTGCATTTTTTTAAATATTTGAGCTATGAGTGCATGAAACTTTGCCAGTTTTTATACTCAGTAGGTATCTTAACTTGAATACAAAACAAAAGATTATCGGGGCAAAGCACCGTTTCCTCTCGCGTATGCGTCGGTGAGAGGGAATAAAGCGGTCGTACATAATGCTCCGGTGTAAACGTGTCTTCGGCCTTGGTGAGCTTTGCTCATTTAAGGATTCTCGGTTTATTGTGATTTCCGAGATGTACCAAATCATTATTTCGGAGACTGTACGCCCGTTGGTTCTTTTTTAGCACGTTACGATTCAGAGAAGGTTTCGTTCGTTCGATAAATATTGTAATTATTCAATCGCGACAAAGACAAACCCTACATGGATGCCAAATCTATTCCTGTTTCGCCGGTTCCCTTTTTTTTCTTTTTTATAAAACTGGTGTTTTGGCTTTTTCGTCATACCAGTGGTCGACCCGCTCTTGTTTGCTTTCGGAGAAGGCAGTTCAGTTTCGCGCGCATTATTTTGACTGCGCTCAGTGTGACTATCTTAATACAGCGCTCTATCGGTTATTTGACCTGGTACCAGTAGTTTGCGTTCGGCGTGCGGTTGTTGCGTTTTACGAAATCCATTCGTTTCTAGGTAAATTTGAATTCAGTTCACGGCATTAAAAGCGAAGTTTGGTGTGATACAGACTGACAACGATTGGTAGGTTGCCGAAGATAACTAGATCGTGGCGCGGTTCTATGTATATCGTCTCCTGGTGACCGGTTGCCCAGAGACCGAGAAGTAACCATGTCGTGCGCGAATTGGGGTAGAAAAGATCGCACCATCAACCTCGATGGATCCAGATCAATTCCTTTCCACTAACGCTAATTCCTTCCTTTGATACTTGTGGATGATGCAGAGGATTCCTCGGTCTCTAGTAGCAACAAGTATTGAACTAACACTCCCGATATCCCTTCCTCTATTGATCTGCATTGGGCGTGGCCAGCTACGTTATTGACCAGTGATAAGAAAGATCGCCAGGAATTGTACACTGAAAATGGCTTGCTACTCCTAGGCACCATTTTGACGGTTCTTTGTACAATTTCAGCTGATTCTGGTCAATCGCGGGCAACACACGGGCGATCAAATATGCTATGCTATGCTATGTACCTATCAGTTTATGATTACCTCTTTTAAAAGAAACCTTTATTTTTTACCTTGCACTTTCTTTGTCTTCATTATGAGCCATTTTTTATGTGTTTTTGAGCAGAACTGCTGATCAGCCAGACCATGCCATGTCATCAAACGGAACAAGTAATAATCAAAATGGACTCTAGTGTTGATATGTCACTGTTTGTGGCATATCAACACTAGAGGCAATAAAAATTCTGAATAAATATTAGTAAATAATAAATTCTTAACAAAACATACCCCCCTATAAAAAAAAATCAACATGGACTATATCTGGGGAATATGCTGAGAATGGTAGGACTTCCTATTTGAGCGTTTCTATGTAAGTTTTCCTAACTTTGGAGATATGTGGCCGAGCGTTGTCATGCAGCAGAATCGCTTATATGTGCTTCGCGCAGTGCTCGGTACCATTCCCCAGTTATGGTTTCGTTTGGCCGTCGACTTCGAGCCAAGCCCCGCACTCGTTGGATGCGTGCTGTCGACGAGGATGTCCGCGAGATAGATGTTAGGGAAGATTGGAGGTGGTAGCCCAAGACGGAGTAACATGGCGGCGTATTCTGGATTTGGCATTGGATCGAACACCCCCAGTAACACGGTTAGTCTTTAATAAGTTTAGGTAATTGATATATAACAAATCTCGTCACTATAACAATAACGTATAAACTTATATACAACTTGTTAACAACTCAAAAAGCGCAAGGGGCTGAGCCAATATAAAACATATATTCAAATTCAAATGAATTGTTCACACGACTTATATAAAACAACTTTATAACGACCATAACCACCACTCTTACATTTCCAGTATCAACAAATGGTGGCCTGTTATTAATAGGTCATAAACAAATTGCACAAATGAGTTGAAATTTCACTCGCTGATGATTGTTTCTTATACATACAAAACAGATGACCCACGAAAATAATCATGGCTCTTCATTTGAGAAATTATCAAGACGATTCATTGATAGAATAGGGTGTTGGTATAGTGATTAAATACAATAAATCTACGTGCGATTTCAGATTTGTCGTGAATATTTGCCTTGTACTTCGTTAAAATTGACGCGCTTCGAAAATACCACAATATGATAGTAATCAATATCATATTTTTTTCAAATTTGAAATAAAGAAGAAAGTAACAGATGAACTCTAGAGGAATGAGCCTCAGGTATATATTTTCGATAGGATTATACTATGAAACGTGCCTTTAGCACAGAAAAATGGTGTTGGATATTATTTTAGCACGCCGCTTGCGCTAACGAGGCAGCCATTTTGATTATTAGCATTCGTTGAATGGGTACACCGATTGCCCAAAGATTTTGTCCGTTATATGACCACTATCTATAAAGTTTATTTCGGTAAAAATATTGCAAAATAATTGAAAAAAATGTACATTGAAACATCAAAGTGAACTAAGATGTCATGCACTATGTACTAATTATTTGAACTTTCTTACTCTTTTAGCAAACCAAGCGAGGAGTAATTTCTGCCACAATTTGGAGATGGAATCGTGAAACCAATTAAGCAAGGCTACATAAAGCTACTACAATCTATAAAAAAAATCGCCGTCACGATCTTGATTATTGTAGTAGAGAAAATAATATAAAAATTCTCCTAACTAAACCACGCATTAAGTAATATATTTTGAAATTTAAGTAAAACAGAAATATTCAAACATTGATCTGAGGTTATTAACGATGATCAAAATAATAATAATAAACCGAAGATCGTTGAGCAAGACGAAAAAGAGAATTGAAACAAATCATGGCCGATCAAATCAAACGATTTTCTTGTTTTAAGTAAATTGAATGATAAATTTATTGATTATAATTTACTGTCAAATTTATTATTTATGTTTAATCAAACATGAATTCCCTGGGTGTTTAAATATGTTATATACTTTTGAATATTATAACAGTATTTTTGATCTGCACTGTATTTGATGAAGAAGAAATAGTTCACACCATAAAATCACATTTACAACTGATTTAAAATTGAACTACAACTTTTGCGGCCATTTTTCAATTTTGTCTCCACTATACGTTTTGCTGTCAAACCCATATTCACCACTGTTGTTTCTCTTGCATTCTCAAGAAAAAAACTGGTTATAAACATGTTATAAATCAGTTTTTACAGCAATTCGTAATGTATTTACAACTTCAACTTGTTATTTCGATTTAAAATATCATTCCGATTTAAAACATCAATGCGAGTGAATTAAAACCCAATGTTTTCCCTGTAACTTATTTATGACTTATTTATAACTTTTTCCTTTCATTTTTTTTGTAAAAGATGTTGCATGTGTTACTTGGGACTGGTCAACAAAATGAAAAAAGTGCATTCCAAAAGCTTAAACCGGAAAAAAATGAAAGATTGTAGCTATTCAACCATTCCTATGAATTTTGGCGCCCTAGCCATTACCAAAACGCGTCAGCTACACTACACATTTTCGCTTCACATTTTCGTCAACAGCTTTTTTCGTGTTGATCTTGCGAAAACTGTTTTTGTCAGTTTTCCACCTTGCTTTGATTGTTTACCAATTCAGGTCACCTCATGAACACCTTCCAGTCAGCTTGATTGCTGAAAGGCTTTCAATGACTTTTCTAACTGCTCGAAATCAGCCCCAGACGATTCTACTGTTAAATGGTTCCATTGTCGTTGAAATTAGGCCTCATCCATTTTCCTAATTTTTGCTCATATTTGCTCCTCTACCTGTCAAACGAGAGGACTGACAACACAGTTACCAGACAATGGGAAATTTGGCTTTAATATTAACAGTGGTTACTATACGAAGAAAAATAGGTTCGATTGTGTGGAATTTGTGTACAATGGCGAATACTATATGCGGAGTAAATATGAGGAAAAAACCCGAACAAACTTTCAATTCCAAAAAAAAATATTGCGCAACTTATTTTTCTAAACTTGTTTGTTTATTTAAGTAGTGTAACTCACTAACAAACCTTATAAAAAAACTCAGCTCCACATCGCATTGATTTCCTGATCCTCTCGCTTCCTGAATTCGGATGTTTCAATTGTTTTGAGCTCCTGTAACCTCTATGCTAGACCATTCGCTTCAAATTTGCTCAGAAAGTTTTAAATAGACTGCGGATGTGGCACATTTTGAGGATTGCATTCTTTCGGAAAAAATTCGATATTGCCTTGCCGCAAATCCGCTAAAGGTGCATTAGCATAGTGTGACACTGCAATGTCTGGCCAGAACATTACTTTGTCATTTTCATGGTACTTATATTCTAAGTTTTATACCCCTTTCATACAGATACTTTTTCACTGTTTTTGGATCAACCTGATATTTACTGCCCAGCTTACGATATGATTTCGCCGAATGACCAGCCATTTCCGCCCTCAATTTCTCTCGAACTTCGCTCTCTTGCAAAGTGCATTCTCGTCCAGAACCAGAATTTCTTTTGAAGGAATTTCCATTCTCGAGAAGTTTGACAGTAATGTATATACATGTTTTTTTATATCCAAGATCTTTAAAATAGTGGAACACTTACCTCTTATAATTTTCTTAGTTTTGCTCACAAAAATTGCAAATCAATTTACGACGGTCTTCTTCCGACAACGCCATGTTCTCAACTAAGCGTCACTTGACAGAATCGAGTGATCGTTTTACCAGTTTTTTTAAAGTGGATCTTCATTTTGAGGAAAAGGATTTTTCGATTTGTGCAGCACTTCGGAATCGTAAACCAATTTAAAAGTTGTTCGGATTTTTTTCCTCACACGTTATAAAGAGGACGCCTTTCGATGGAGTTTTGGATGTTTTGGATAGTGTTCAAATTCCCGAATATTCAGTGTTTATGCTGGAAGATAAGTATAATATTTCCTGAGGGGGGTGATTATATGTGTGATCTTCAAATTGCGTATATGCCCTTGTGTAGGTATTACAAGGGCAGCACGGATTATGTCATTGATAACAATGCCTAGAATTTCCTTTAATTTGAAGGCAGCTGATTTCAATTTTTTTTACAAACACATTAAGCCTATCCCTCTATTTCATTGCTACTTTGACTTTCTGCCTTTTATTCATAGACGTCAAAAACACATTATTGAGCCCCCCACAAATGATGTCATTTACGTCAATTATCAGGGTTGTGTTCGGAAATGAACTATTGTAATCTATCGTTTCGATTATTAATATCGATCCCAACTATCAATAATACTGATGCTGCCACGACTCTCTTCAATATGTTGTTTAATTATTTTATTTTACTGAGTGCTTCAGAGCCTAAATGATATGTTGATTATATCATTGTTGTTACATATGGTTGTGAAATGTGTGGTGAACAACGGCAGAGGTGCTCACGAAATGAAGCATCGATATCAGACATATCACTTTGATCGGTAGAATCGATTCTTGATAATGATTCTTGTGTATCGCTGCAATCGGTGTTTATTTATTTACTTTTGAAGAAAATTTAGATTGAATGAGTTTGACACTGTTCCGAAAAGAATAATGAGCTTATTGTTGGGTTAGACCATCTCACCGAATCTCTTTAACATCACTTTTCTGACAGCTAGGGGTAACTTTGTTTACATTTTGGACTTTGTGCTTTTTTATGGTGGAGCAATCGTGTGCGTAGTGGAAATGCTGCTCATTTTATAATCGTTCTTAGTGTACTAGCATCTCAGTACAACATTCAAAGAGCATTTTGATCGAAATTGAACCGATCTGCTAAAATTGAGAGCAAAATTGCATTGCCCAAAGGTAAACAAAGTTACCAGTAGCCACTAACGTAGCGTGGTGGGGGCGGTCCGCCCCGGGTGTCACCTTCTAGGGGGTGACACCCATGGGGAAAACTTTAATAAGTTTCGCCTTCAAAAGGCTTATATCCGTCAGATTAACTATCAAAAAAAAGTTATATAAATTTGCTCCTAAGAGTATCCCAATCCGCACGAGAGTCACAATTAAAATAGGACTTTCCTCTTACAATCGTCTCCCGAACGTTTTAAAAATGATATGGAAATAGTTTTCGTAATCGAGTAACCATTGCTTTTCATAAAAAAACTTGTGTTTATTTTCTTACAAAAGACACTAAAGCTATGATTATAAAACAAATATTTATTTCATTTTGTCTCTGTGATAATTGAACTACAATTTATTTATTTTTCCCATAAGGGTCACAGACGAAATCATTTTACTTGTGGAACGAAAGTATTTTTTCATTAAGTAGTCACGGTGGTAATTAAAAGTACAAATGGCCTTTTGTCTTAGAATAGTCACACAGAAGTTAAGAGGCACATTTAAATTTTTCTTATAAATGCATAGTGACTTTTCATAGAAATACTTTCCCCAGTTAGTCACTGTGATTTTTGTAAGAAAATATTTGTCAAAAGTTTTGTTTAATAGAATTTGTGACCTTTTGAAAAAACTTATAAGTTATTAACATTGTCACAGTGATTTTTGTAATTTTTTTTTTGGTTTAAATAAACATCAGAAAAAGTAAACATCGGGCTTTGACCAACAAATGTTACTATTTCGTCACCGTGACTTTTGTAAGAAAATATATGTTAAATGTTGTTATAACAGAATATGTGATCTTTTCAATAGTTCCGCGGAATTTTAGTAGCTAACATTTAATAACAAAAAAAATTAATTCAATTTAATCATGTTACTTATTCCCTGAAACTAACGTTAGATTGGTATTGTCTCAAAAGAGTCATTGAGTCAATTGATCTTTATTGAAAAATCAAGAAATGATCTAAAACCGGAGAAATGCATTTTGTTTACGAGAGTCACCAAGAATAATTGGTGACGAACGCCTAAAGTTTGTTGGCTCACTAAAATGGGGGAAATGCTTGCTAAAAGCGGCGAAAGCAGTCGATTATAAAATTAAACCACATTATGACTTAGACGTTTTCCTTGAAAATTTTCATGTATTTTGTAACAAGATTACAACAGGAGTTACTTATAAACAGACATTTGCCTTAAAAGATCAACAAATTAAATTTTTCGTGTTTTCAAAATATTAGAAAATTTACATATACTATCTAAAACTTAATTTTTTTGAAGGCGCATGAAAATTGTAAGGGGTAGGCGCTATACTTTCTCCATGAAAATGGGATTGCATTTGAAATAGCATTTCATTTCTCGCGATTTCAACTTGTTCTATGTTATTACTTATATGTAATATCAATGATTCGGGAGTTGGTCACGAATAGTATGTTTTGTTTCAGAACTTCGTCACGAAAAATATTCATTATTGTGTCGATAAAAATATGTCTCGCAGTGACAATTTAAAACAAAAACAGAAACGTTTCTGGTTTCTCCTATAAATATCACCAAGTTAAAAATATGTAAATGTAGACAATTTCTAACAAACCACTTTGTGACAATTACTAAAAGTTTGTATAAGGCTCTAAGCCCCGCGGGGAGCTCCGTAGCCGCAAGGTTACTGAGTCCGCCTTGGTAAGCGGGTGGTCGTGGGTTCGAATCTTAGTAGAATCAGGCCATTTGGTTGCCAAAGGACTTTAGCATGGGTTTATTCTCAGGCTTCCCACCAATTACCTTTCCTTCAATCTGAATTCTACAGTACCTGTGTTGACTCTCTCCCTCTAACAAAAATAAGTCCCTGTTACAATAAAACTGGTGTGAGTAACGCATGAAAGTTCTCTCCAGGGAATTGTAATTAAGCGATATTGTTAGGAGGAACAGAGGCTCGGTATAGTAGAGTAGTAAGCTTGAAACGGAAAGGTAAAACTTACACACAAGCACGGATATGAATGAAATGCGTATCACTTACTTCAATAGTGTTACTGCTAATAATATGAAGTGCGGAGTACAGAAAACACTTGGGCAATATCACAATAGATCTAATCTCTGGTCGCAGTGATGAGCCCACACAGAAAAAAAGCCCCGCCTTTTCGACGCTTTTTTAGCATTCCTGACCATTTACAAAACATATTCTCATACGAATATAAATCTTCTCTTAAAGGTCACCAACATGTTATTTGTGCGGACTGGGATAACCTCAATCAATTTTTCCAAAATGGGTAGATTTAACCCATTTTGGAAAAATCGCTAACATTCACAATTTTTAATAACAAAATGATTTCACTGCAACCAGGTGGAGGTGACACGCAGGGGGGAAGAGGTGACACCCAAATTTTCCGCCCCGGATGTCACCCGGTCACGCTACTTGGCTGGAGAAGAATATTATTACATTTCAAGTAACAAATCTATTACAAAAGGCAGCATTTTTAGTTAGGCTGATACAAATTTCGAATTCTTTTTATGTCCAAGGTTATCAAAGTTAGCAAAGGGGGTGGCAAAAAATAAATAACACCGAGACGAAAAAAAAGAAATATCTTTGATCAAAGTTTGTGTGCAAGTTATGACGTTTGTAACTTGCACTCAAATAAATGTTGAAATATAACATTTTATTATTATTATTATTATTTATTTCGCTTGTCTTTTGACGACACTCTCGCTGTCACTGGACTTGGTTGTTGCTAAATAAAGCATTTATGCTGTCGGAAAACCAATAAAATGAACAAAACGGTTTGAGCTTTTTTTTTCTTCTCCGTCCAATATTCAAGATTTTTGAAACGGGGGGGGGGGGGGGGGGGCTGACATAAAATGAAAATAAAATTTGTAACGGCCTTATTGCTTGTAAAGTAACAAAGAAAATTTTTAAGTTTACGCAATGTATACCTTTAAAAGAATCGTGTCTTCCGAGATGCGTTTGCTTTCTCGTGAGCATTCGAAATTGAACACAAACAAATGTTTAACCATTTGGATTCTTCGGGTGGTGGATAGTTTACGCACGCGCCGCTTGTATAATTTCGCAGTGTTTGACATTGAAAATACTTCGTTCGCCTTCGTAATGAGTTAACTTCGTGCGCAACATTGTTCGATTCCGTCACGTTCCACGGTGACGCAACCCTTCCTCTCCGTCGCAGTCGTGGAGATGCAGAGGAAAACTCGGTCTCCGACAACAACGATTGCTACCACTCCTTCCTTACAATCTCCTTCCTCACCCTAACGACCGTAAAGACGTGGCCGGCACCGTTATGGGTCTATACAAAGCGGAAGCTACTGAATTGTTGTACATTGAAGATGAAGTTGCCATATACGTGGTTCCCTGTGCAACTTCACTAGCTTAGATCCATCACGGAGGAGCAACTACGAAATGTGCGGTCATCAAGCGGATCCTCTACCTGTCAAACGCCTGGCAGAAATAGACTTTCTCTCACACAGATTGAGTAACTAACTAACTAGTCGTAGAGATTATTTTCACTCGCAATCGATGGCGTGCTTTGGTAAGCAATTGTTTTCGCTCTCAGTTTAAGAGGAAGCAGCTTTCTTTAGCTGAAACAAAAGAAGTAATCTAAGCATCTAAGCACATATCCTGCGTATTGGGCTGGCGAGCAGTAATCATTGCGTTTGTGGAGTGGGGTTCCAAGACATTGAACACGTGGTTTGGGTGTGTGTTGAATTCCGCGCCAGATCTCTACTTTTGGATACCCTCAGGGCCCGAGGAATACAGCCCTATGTGCCAGTTCGTGATATCCTCGCTCAGCGAAGCTTGCCATATATGCTACATGTTTATAGCTACTACTAAGAGCATCAAGGTGCCAATTTAACAGCGAAACGAATCTCGGATAAAAAAACCATGTTAGTTTTAGTATTAGATTTAGTTTCAGCTCGTAGTAGGCAGCGAGGATAAAAAATTTGCCTTTAGCTTATAAGATATTTCAGACCATAAGGCATTAGATTAAATTGGTTCTGTAAAACATTAATTAGTATTGTGCCGTGTCAAATAAATGTTGTGAAAAAAAAGAAGTAAGAATGGTTTTCATGAAAACAAATGATTTTTTGCCCGCCTCGCATAAAATGCGGCCACCAAACGAGCCGGAGGGCAAACGCGGTTACACTAGAGTAATGCCTTGTTTCCCAAATGGGACCCAAGAAAGATGTGCTTTTTGAGGTTTCAGAAGCGTTTTTCTACTCCTTCGAGTAGTTTTCTTTTCAATTTGGAAACAATTTCTATTGCGGCCTTTTAGCAATTTTACGTTCTTTGGGTATTTTGGCTGAATTTTATCATGTAATTTTCTGGTCGTTCAATCTTCAAGAAGTTAGAGACATTTTTGAGATTATTATACTTTCAAGCTTTCTAAGCCTTCGAAATAGATTTTTGTTTAGGCTGAATTTTGATGAGATTTTTTTTTCATTTAGTTTTCTGGTCTAGGTTGTTTTGGGTTGAATCTGGAATTATTTTTGTAATTCTTTTTCTGATGTTTTTTATGTTCAATCACAAAATAATCCACAGAAGCAAACGCTTTCCAACCCTTCTGTTGCAAAATATTGTAAACGTGGACAAAGAATTGAAGAAAGGGGGTTCGGTCAATGCGCCGCGTAAGGAACGGGAGACTTTAAAATAACGATTTTTCTATCCTAGTTGATTGTGGACGGTCATAACAAAAATATGATGAGATTTTCTGGCACTGCTTCAGAGCAATAAAAATAACATCTTTAAAATTATATCCACTTTGAAAATTGCAGCATACCGAAATGTTTACCATCACCTAAAATAGACAAGTTTATGTTACGCTATCCCGTAATCCCGACAACCTAGAAAAATACGGTCTTCAGCAAAGTTGTTCAGGTGGTCAAGAGCATGTGATTGGTTGACATGATTCAGAATTTTACCGCAACGCTAGTTTGTGTAGAGTTTTGAATACTTTGAGCATAATTTATCTCATTATACCGACCATTTAGGCAGTTGCCGTCTTCAACAAAGTTGTTCAGGTGGTCAAAGGCTGTTATTCAATACATAGTTCAGGCCAGAGCAGTGGACATAGCAAGACTTTTTTCTTCTTGTCTAAATCATGGTTCAAGCCTAGTGGTATACCAGAACGAATGTTTGAACGAAATTTTAATTCCATTTCTTCAACAATACCATACCGATGAAAGGTAAGTGTTTTGGCCATATAAAATATCATTACGTCTAAAAATACAAACTTCCAGTACAACCACTCGACTCCATTTGTATCCCAAATACGCAATCCAACCCTATTTTATATTTCATATGTGCAAAAATAACTAAAGATCAACGAACTGCAAACAGTTGATTGGTAGAATCAAGAGATGCATTTGAAAAGTCGACGAAAGCTTTTTCGACTTTTTACGGTAACGGACTTTTCTCAAATGTTCAATTTTTTTATTCGTTTAATACAACCAAATTTGGTAGTGAATGTTTTTAGAGGTAACAAATATGTCCATAATGGTTTGACGCCCCTCCCTCTTCTGGAAGTACATGTTTCTTCACAAATTTCTGCACATCTCGCGAACTAATCAACTAAATGGAACCATATTGGCAGGTGAATGTTTTTAGTGGTAACAAATATGTTCCATAATCGACCTCAGACAACATTTTGGATTGTAAGATGGCAACTTCCGGTTTCTGGAAAACAGCCGAAAATGGCCGATTTCCACCCAATATAATAATATCCGGATCTAAAATAATACACAGGAGCTAAAATCGACCACAGATAGCATTTTAAATTCTAAGATGGCGACTTCCGGTTTCTGAAAACAGCAGAAAATGACCAGATACCACCCAATATGAGTTTATCTTTAACCAGTATGCCGTTCAAAATCCAGAAATTGTCTCCAAATGCCATTATTAAATATAAAAGGGCGACTTCCGTTGTCGGAAAAACAGCGGCAAATGACCAAATGCCACCCAATAGCTACCCAAATGACCAAATACCTCCCAATAGCCCTTTTTTTTTGGCATCACTGCCGTTTACTGCTATTGTGTTTTTACGCTTGGTTTTTTATTTCTTCAAAATCACTGTGTTTTTAAATTCATTTACCCATCAATATTGACGAAAAGATTGCCAAAGCATTTCTGTGCTACAAGAAAGTGAAGTTCCCTTCGGATATATCTATCCAATACCTGATTTCACGAAAAGTTTGTGCTGGTGAATCTGCCTGAAATAAACAATGGAGTTTGTATGTGATAAGTGCGCCAAACCAACAAAGGAGACTGATTATATCAAATGTCAGGGCTTCTGTGAGAGTGAGACGGTGGTTCACTATAAATGTGCTGGCCTCAACAATCAGCATTTTACAAAGCTGAAGGCCTCCACGGAAAATATTCTCTGGCTTTGCGACGGATGCTTAAAGTTGATGAGATTTGCTACTTTTCGTCCTACGGTCGCCGCACTTGGCAATACCATTGCTGATTTGATCAAACAGCAAACAGCTGCCATCAATGAACTGAAAACGGAGGTGCGAAAAGAAGTTGCAAAACATACTAGTGTTATTGATAAAGCAGAAGCTATACCCCGCGGCTTTCACAGCAACTGGCCAATTTACCGTCCTACGTCAAAACGTCGCCGTGAAGATCAGCCCAATTCTAACCGGGACGTCATAGTCGGAACGAAAACCAATCTAACATCAACTGTCGTTACTGTTCCTGTAGCAGAGAAAAAAAATTGGATTTATTTGTCTCGAATTCATCCAGACGTTACCACTGATAACATTCAAACTATGGCAAAAGAATGTCTACAGTGCAACGAGCCACCCGATGTTGTGAGATTGGTTAAAAAAGACGTGGATATAAAGTCGCTGCGCTTTATTTCATTCAAAGTGGGCATTGATCCCAAACTAAAAGCGGTTGCGTTGGCACCAAGTACTTGGCCCGCCGGTATTTGCTTTAGAGAGTTTGAGGATTATGGAGCAAAAAACGAACGTGGTGTGGCGGCAGCTACACCATCGGTAATCACACCGGTTATTCCTTAAACGAAATTAGTCTGCCACCGGGGGATATTGGGGGCCAGCGGGCCCCCTGTCCAGTTAAGTATATCTAGAGAAACATTACAAAAGGTCCTATCTGCTTTTACAGATTTTTTGATCGATCACTTTCATTCAATTACCACAACTTAATAAACACCTTTTCCGGCACGTTATTTGCACAAGTTGATAGCGGAGGGATCACTCTAGCCTTCTGAACTAAAACCACACTTGGGAGAGTTACTAAAGCTGAGCCATTACCAAAATGAAATTACGCTTCGGAAAAACGATGAAAGCAGATAGGACCTTTTGAAATGTTTGTCGAGATATGTATTCTAACCGCTTACCAAAAATTCAGAGAATGTGCGATTTTTCTAGCCAATTTGATCAGATGATTGTAAATGAAGAGGCCAATACATCTTTAACTCACACAACCTGCAGTCTAAACTCCAATGAATGCTATCAGATAGGCGCACCCTGTTCATCCCCGCGAATGAAAGATCACGGACACATTAACTGTTTTCCTCCAGGTAAACACCAAGAACGTATATGTTCACTTGAAGCTAGGTGTACGGATTCTGCCGTCTTTGAAAATCAATCCAATTTTCAGGCGAATTCCACAATTGATGTTTGTGCCGATACCGCGCCATTGGATTATGACCCACACGAACATATTCATTTCTACTATCAGAATGTAAGAGGGCTACGCACGAAAATTGACGAGCTGTTTGTTGCCGCTTCGGATGCTGAATATGACGTAATCGTTTTTACCGAAACCTGGCTGAACGATCAAATTTGTTCTCCTCAGCTTCTTGGACCAAAGTACACAGTGTACCGAAATGACCGCGACTTAGCATGTACAGGTAAATCTCGCGGCGGCGGTGTCCTTATTGCCGTATCTAACAGGTTACAGTCTAGGCAACGGTCGAGTCTAAGATCTGATTTAGAACAGTTATGGGTAGACGTCCGCATTCATGGTGCTAGTATATGTGTAGGTGTTGTATATATCCCGCCTGATATCGCCGATAACACCTCTGTCATTCAGAACCATATCGACTCGGCGCTTGAAATTTTGAATTCACTGGAATCGCACACTACTCACTTGCTTTTCGGGGACTACAACCAGCCTGGCCTTGCTTGGAAAGCCAGCCGCTCTGGTCGCGTTTTTGCTGATCCTTCTGATTCGAGTCTTAATAGTGCAAATATTGCGCTGTTGGACGGAATGCCTTTGCTCAACATGACTCAATTAAGCGCAGTAAAAAACGGGCGTAATCGGACTCTTGACCTCGTATTCGTCAATGACGAATCCGTACTCAACTGTGCCATTGCCGAAGCATGTGACTCGTTAGTTGGTATCGACCCTCATCATCCACCGCTGTCTGTCTCATTAGCCTGCCCTCAGCTGATTCGCTTTGAAGAATTGCCTGAAATAAGGCAACTCAACTTTAGTCATGGGCGCAACTAAGGAAAATTTCTAGGGGGGGCTAGTTTTCAGGTATGTAATTTTAAAAAACAGAAAAAGGAGTTTTAATATGCTTATTTCATAACGCTTAAAATATTGTCGCAACAGCAGAAGAAATCACTTCGGGATAGAATCTCCGAAGATGTACTGAATATCTTGTACACAGCGTCAACGCCAACCTCTTTCAGCAACACTGATTTGATATTGAGGAGAGCCAGGTTTGGTAAACGGCTGGGCAGTGCTTTTCAACAGCATACCCGTACTAGCTGGAATAAAATAGACCCCAGTGTGGTTGCCCTATTTCTACCACCACGTGTTACCGACTGGGATACGAGCAACCAAGGGAAAACCGGTGAACCGGTGGCAGTCATGGGGAAACCACAGCACTCCAATGCGCCTGTGGCCCATCTGCTAATAAACACACCACGCAGGGCATTTCGTATTACCCTTCGTCGCGAGCTCTAGACAAAACACTGGAGAGCCATTCGTAAACACGCCAACCGAGGATTTTGAAGTAGAATACTTCTCTCAGGAAGTTCGGCTACATAGGGATGTGAAATGAAAATCTAAAACCGAAAAAAGTGAAAAATATGTCCAATTTCAAATGCTAATAAATCGGTTAGTATTCGATGGATTTCCTTCGTTCTTGCAGCAATAGATTGGAAAATCTTCTAAGATTCTTCCCAAAATGCGATAATTGTAATTTTATTATTCACACTATTGTACTATTGAAAATAGTCAAGCCTTGTCAAAACGAAAATTTCGACCCCTGATTGGTCGTTATATTCTAGCTTCCCAAGCACGGTCGACAGAATCATATACCTTGCAATTGAAAACATGCTATTTGGCCTATATAAGAGACTGTTTCAGCCGGAGCCGCTCATAACAGTTCTGAACAGCGACGACAGCAGTCCTCCCTTAGCAGCAGCGGGAGCGAGCAATGGGTACCATCGATAGCGGAAAGCGGCCACAACTGTGGCATGGCTGTGGATAGGCGTAGCAGTTCCAGCGGATCTCACCATCGATAGCAGCAGGGCCAGCAGATGCAGTTACAGTGGATACCAATGGCGGCCACAACTGTGGCATGGCTACGGATAGTGTTGCAGTTGCTCAGCAGTTAGGCCAGCGTATAGCGGCCACAACTGTGGCATGGCTATGCATAGCGTAGCATCAGACAGCGACAACGGCAGTCGTCCTTCCTCAGCAGCAGCACTAGCCCTGTGGTTGGTCACCACGTCTCAGGAGCAGCGCGGTTTTTCTCAGCGTGTGTCGCCAGACAGCCATTATTCCCCCCGTGTTGGGGCAGCATAATGATTGTCATCAGGAAATTCAGTTTCGGAAATCAAAATGCCTTTTTGAAGGCAAATAAACAAGTCATTGAAAGTTAATAATTTTTATCAACGCAAGCAAGCATTCTGTGTTGCATCCTAGCAATTTAAATTTGTCGCACCCGTCTAATTTACTGAAAGTGAAATAGCTTCCACAGTGCATGTTGTCCGTGTATCTTAATTCCCCCAATGTTAGGGCAGCTCAAAGGTTGTAATCAGCAACCGATTTTGAACCGCAACATGCTTTTTTCAAGGCAAAAAAAAAATAATTGAAGGTTAATAATTTTCTGGCATCAACACAAGCAGACATTCTGTGCGGGATGCAATCAAATTCTGTTGTAGTTGTCTAATTTTTACTTTCACTTTATTTAGTAAACCCCCCACTGTAGGGGCAGCGCAAAGGCTGCGATCAGCATAACCGACATTGAATAATAAATTGCCCTGTTAGTACGCATTCACAAAAGCAGTTAGTCCGACTATGCAGAGCTAATATGAAGTCGATTCAATCAATCAGCATAAACAGAATTTCGTCGTCCCCCAGCTGCCAAGTTGCAACATGATGCAACACGCAACAGCGAGCAAACGAAATCGCTTGATGTTACAAACCGCAATAAGATACGGGTTAAAACCGTTGCGTGTGTGAGAGCACCATCGGTGTTTATTCGCTGGATACACTATCTACTGTCTACTGAACGCAATAATCTGCTTACATGCGACACGGGGACGGGAACATTTTCTTCAACGAAGCTGCGCAACACAACACAAAACATGTTATTTTGTTGCTTCAATGAGAGTGCTATCGGTCCGGCTCGACAAGAAATCATTTTTGTGCATCCGTGCTACGAAACTGAGGAAAAACTTTAGAAACTGAAAAAAGAGGTGGAGCTTATCAAATGATCGCTCTGAGCCGGAATGAAGTCACACATATTTTTCAAGTTATGTCGATCTACCACGTACAAAAAATGATTCATTCCTATTTTCATCCCTATATAAGAGCCTGTTTCAGCCGGAGCCGCTCATAATAGTTCTGAACAGCGACGACAGCAGTCCTCCCTTAGCAGCAGCGGGAGCGAGCAGTGGGTACCATCGATAGCGGAAAGCGGCTACAACTGTGGCATGGCTGTGGATGAGCGTAGCAGTTCCAGCGGATCTCACCATCGATAGCAGCAGGGCCAGCAGATGCAGTTACAGTGGATACCAATGGCGGCCACAACTGTGGCATGGCTACGGATAGTGTTGCAGTTGCTCAGCAGTTAGGCCAGCGTATAGCGGCCACAACTGTGGCATGGCTATGCATAGCGTAGCATCAGACAGCGACAACAGCAGTCGTCCTTCCTTAGCAGCAGCACTAGGCCTGTGGTTGGTCACCACGTCTCGGAGCAGCGCGGTTTTTCTCAGCGTGTGTCGCCAGACAGCCATTATTCACCCCGTGTTGGGGCAGCATGGAGATTGCCATCAGGAAATCCAATTTTGGAAATCAAAATGCCTTTTTGAAGGCAAATAAACAAGTCATTGAAAGTTAATAATTTTTGTCAACGCAAGCAAGCATTCTGTGTTGGATCCTAGCAACTTAAATCTGTCGCACCCGTCTAATTTACTGAATGTGAAATAGCTTCCACAGTGCATGTTGTCCGTGTATCTTAATTCCCCCAATGTTAGGGCAGCTCAAAGGTTGTAATTAGCAACCGATTTTGAACCGCAAAATGCTTTTTGAAGTAGAATACTTCTTTCAGGAAGCTCGGCTACATAGGGATGTGAAATGAAAATCTAAAACCGAAGAAAGTGAAAAATATGTCCAATTTCAAATGCTAATAAATCGGTTAGTATTCGATGGATTTTCTTCGTTCTTGCAGCAATAGATTGGAAAATCTTCTAAGATTCATCCCAAAATAAGATAATTGTAATTCTATTATTCACACTATTGTACTATTGAAAATAGTCAAGCCTTGTTAAAACGAAAAATTCGACCCCTGATTGGTAGTTATATGATTGCTTCCCAAGCACGGTCGACAGAATCATATACCTTGCAATTGAAAACATGCTATTTGGCCTATATAAGAGCCTCAGTTTCAGCCGAAGCCGCTCATAATTGTTCTAGACAGCGACAACAGCAGTCGTCCTTCCTTAGCAGCAGCACTAGCTCTGTGGTTGGTCACTACGTCTCAGGAGCAGCGCGGTTTTTCTCAGCGTGTGTCGCCAGACTGCCATTATTCCCCCTGTGTTGGGGCAGCATGAAGATTGCATTGAATTGAATTTACGACAACACAAGCAAGCGTTCTGTGTTGGATCCTAGCAATTTAAATCTGTCGCGCCCGTCTAATTCACTGAATGTGAAATAGCTTCCACAGTGCATGTTGTCCGTGTATCTTAATTCCCCCATTGTTAGGGCAGCTCAAAGGCTGCGATCAGCAACCGATTTTGAACCGCAAAATGCCTTTTTGAAGACAAATAAACAAGTAATTGAAGGTTAATAATTTTCTGGTATCAACACAAGCAGACATTAGGTGCGGGATGCAATCAAATTCTGTTGCAGTTGTATAATTTTAACTTTATTGAGGTAACCCCCCACTGTAAGGGCAGCGCAAAGGCTGTGATCAGCATAAGCGATTTTGAATAACAAACTGCCCTATTAGAACACCCTCACAAAAGCAGTTAGTTCGACTATGCAGAGCTAATGTGAAGTCGATTCAATCAATCAGCATGAACAAAATTTCGTCGTCTCCCAGCTGCTAAGTTGCAACATGATGCAACACGCAGCAGCGAGCAAACGAAATCGCTTGATGTTACAAGCCGCAATACGGTTAGGGGTTAAATAAAGTATTCTACTTCAACCTTGCGGTCGTGGCTTTGCACACAACCCTCCTGTGATTTTTTTTTCAATGATGTTTGTTTCGTCATCCCACCTGGCAGTAAACTCATCTATGCTGATGATTTAAAACTATTTCGCATCATTCGCTCCACAGCGGACTGCAAAGAATTGCAACGGTACCTTGATAAATTCTCTAATTGGTGTACCCGTAATTTGCTGATAATGAGTGTTTCCAAATGCTCCGTAATTTCATTCACACGAAAATTGGAGCCATTACCTTGGAATTATAATATATCTGGAGAAACTCTTGAGAGAGTGTCTGTGATAAAAGATTTGGGCGTACTGCTTGACTCACAGCTTTCCTTCAAGCATCACTATTCTCATATCATTGCACAAGCGAACAAAAACCTCGGCTGTATGATGAGAATCGCCAAAGACACAGAAGCTAAAAATTGATCACAGACACAATCTTGAATTTTAAGATGGTGACTTCCGGTGTCTGGCAAACAGCCGGAAATGACCAAATACCATTCAATATGAATGTTTTCGGAACCAGAATTACGCCCAGATGACAGAAATTGATTTCACAGGCAATTTTAAAGTCCAAAATGACGACTTTCGGCTTCTGGAAAACAGTCCAAAGTGACCAAATATCACCCAATATGAGTTTTTCTTTAACCAGTATCCTAAATACCATTTTGCAATCCAAGATGGCGACTATTGGTTTGTGAAAAACAGCCTAAAATAAACAAATACTATCTAATATGAGTATCTCTGGAACCAGAATGATGCAAGGAGCTAACAATTGACCTCAGGCACCATTTTGAATTGCTAAATGGCAACATATAGGCAACAGTCGGAAATGACCGAATAATACTCAATATGGATATTTCCGTAAACGTGATGATGCATAGAAACCAAACATTGACCCTGGACACTATTTTAAATCTGAAGACGACCACTTTTAGTTTCTGGAAAACAACCAAAAAAACCTCCCAATATGGGTATTTCCGGTGTCAGATTGATGCCAGAAAGTCTGCTGATAATGACAGAATACCACCCAATATGAATATATTCAGAATTAAGGCGATGTACAGAAGCCAAAAGACGAGGATGTTGTCATTTCGATAAAACCAATCATTTCAAACGATTTTTTATTTGACTTTGATCATATCCTATGGCCGATTCGTCGTGCATTTGCAGATTTCAAACAAACCGCAAGGAATCAATGAACTTGGAACGTTCAAATAGTACGATACCACATTCAAATTATGTTGAGGCCACATATATCGATCAACGCAGGTATAGTTTTAAATAGTCTTTGAATTTCTCTTCTTTCCATAACTTCTGAGCCACATATAAAATTGTTATGAAGTTTGTTATTTGTAAGTTTGAGAGATGACTCGTTCGTATGACACTAGTTAGGTTCAAATAAGTCATGTAATCTTTGAGATAATAGACTTTCGTTGTTTTATTAACAATTTAATACATAACGGTTGCTTAAGTTCGATTATAATCAAATGAAATGGGAACGTGTAGGGCAGCCAAACTTTGAAACCACGTGTTCAATCATAATTCATCAGTTAACCCTGAACTAGCTCGCTCATCTGATAATAATAATCAAATCGGTTGTGTAGTTTCTGAGATAATGAAGTTTCGTGATTTTCACAAGTCGGCACATTACAAATGAAGTTACAGTTCGATTACGGTAAAATTCAATAGGGTCTTCTGAGGCAGCTAAACCATTCATTTGACACTAATTTTGTGGAAATCGGGTCGGCCATCTCTGAGAAAAGTGAGTGAGCCCAAGTAGTCTTCGGAATATGTTCCTTTGCATAGCTGGATTTCACATTTTTAAACATAACAGGCAAAGTAATAGTCTGACTGCAAAACAAATCAATAGGGTCTTATGGGGCAATTAGACCTTCTATTTGACACTGATTTTATGAAAATCGGTACAGCCATCTCTGAGAAACATGAGTGAGATTAAACAGTCTTCAGAACACGTTTCTTTTCATAACTTTTGAACCACAAGTTCAATCTTTATGAAATTCAAAACTTAAAGGTTTTCTAGGTAGCCCGTTCTTTAATTTTGTTCAAATCGGTTGTGTAGTTTCTGAGATATTGATATTACATGATTTTCACATTTTTAAACATAACCTCTAAACTAAAAATCCGATTACAATAAAATTCAATAGGGTCACATAGGGCAACAAGACCTTTCATTTGCAATTGATTTCATGTAAATCGGTCCAGCCATCTCTGAGAAAAGTGAGTGAGAATAAAAATCTGCACATACACACACACACACACACACACACACACACACACACACACACACACACACATACATACAGAAAATGCTCAGCTCGTCGAGCTGAGTCGAGTGATATATGCCATTCGGCCCTTTGGAGCACTTTTATACTTTCGGTTTTGCAAGTGATTGCTATACCTTTCTAGGAGAAAGGCAAAACACTAACATGCCTCAAATAGATACACCCTAAGTACGCAGGATCTCTTCTAATCGTTTGCAACAGGTATCGGTCATGCGCATTGGTTAGTCACTCACAGATGCCGTACCTGTTTGAAAATTTCCTACAGTCCACGTGCTCCGCATCACAGTTATTCTGACAGTTGACTGCAACTGTTCACGGCATATCAACGCATCCAAAACCAGAACGAAACTCGTTCCACAAATAACGCGTCATTATTTACAGCCCCGTGACGGAACGTAAACAAAACCGATCCGGTTGTTTGTTGTGCTAGCCAACGAGTCCAAAACCACTGACTGGCGACTGGCGATAATTGCTTAAAAAGTCACTCACCCGTAAGAGTTCCAAAAACACACGGTTTACAGTAATGAATGGGTTGTTGTAACTCGTCATGATAGCTGCCATCGGACCGAACGAAGCACATCCCACGCTGCCATCCAAGCTGATCTCCGTGACCAGTTGTGACGGTTCTTCCATCGGTACTGGATGGAGACGCGTGGTGCTTACTGACGGTTCGCTCGTTGCGGTTTCGGTGTTTTTTTCGAGTGTTAAAGGATCACTTGCCTCGCGTGAACTGCAGTCATCTCAAGCGAAATTTAATGATGCGAGAAACATAAACTCTGCTCGAAAGGAGAACGCATTGACTGTATTGTAGTTCGTTCGCGAATGAAACCATTATACGTCGTTTCGCAGAATACCATGGATAAGTTGGGTTTTATGTTTATGAAAATAAATGTTTTATTGCTTCTCCTAGGTGCTAAGAAACTTCTGTAGGCAAACGGAATTTTAATGTCTTCGTTATTTTAAAATAACTAAGGCTGTGCATTTATTCCTAGCGCATTATCTTTGTGATTCGTTATGATGGTAAAATAAATACAATAAGCTGTGAATAAAAAAATAAGAATGGTCTACATACATATATTTAATACAGTGAGACAAAAACACAGGAAACAGACAAACGGAAAATCTGAAGTACAGAGAAACAAAAAGATAAGCAAACACACAGGCGAACGAAACAAAACGACAAACGAAGAGAAACATAGAAAGATAGATGAACAGAAAAAAATATAAGAAGCAGAAAGTCAGAAAGACAGACAAATAGAACATATAACGAGAAAAAGACAAAGAAATAGGAATATAACGGGAAAACAGACAGATGAAAAAAGAGAAAAACAGAAAATTGAATGGCAGATGGATAGAAAAACAGGAAAAACAAGGACAGAAAAAGGGAGCGACGGGGAAAATGAAGAGACAGAACACGATTATAGAAAACGAAATAAAACGAAGACAGATTAACAATAAGACGTAAGATAGAATAACAATATACAAATAAAAAAAAGACTCGAGGTTGAACAGGATCATTGAGTAAATGGCAGTGAAGCAAGAATAGAAACCAATTACTCAGAAATCCAGAAAGACAGAGAAACTAAAACAAGAATAAGAGAAAACAGTGGGTCGATTGAAAATTTGGAAAAAATACTGTGAGACGGAAACATTGAAACATAGAAGAGAAAATAACATAAGGACAGCAAACAAAGACATAAAAAGATGGAATGAAATGAAGGCATGAAAAGGTGAAGGACAGGAAGTCAGAAAGTTAAGAAAAAAACACAAAAGCTCAGAACCAGACTGTCAAAACAACAACAAGAATTTAGAACAGAAAACCGAAAAAGTAACAAGACTGAAATAGAAACAGACAGAGAAATAAAACAAAAAAAAAGATGGAAAACAGAAAGGCAGAAAATCAGACAAACAAAAATATATAAATATATGGAGAAATACATAGACATAAAGACACAAAGATACAAAGACATAGAGTCATAAGGACATAAGGGCATAAAGACATGAAAACATTAAGGCATAAAGATACAAAGACATAAAGACATAAAAACATAAAGACATAGAGACATAAAGACATAAAGACATAAAGACATAAAGACATAAAGACATAAAGACATAAAGACATAAAGACATAAAGACATAAAGACATAAAGACATAAAGACATAAAGACATAAAGACATAAAGACATAAAGACATAAAGACATAAAGACATAAAGACATAAAGACATAAAGACATAAAGACATAAAGACATAAAGACATAAAGACATAAAGACATAAAGACATAAAGACATAAAGAAATAAAGTCATAAAGACATAAAGACATAAAGACATAAAGACATAAAGACATGAAGACATAAAGGCATAATGACATAAAGACATAAAGACATAAAGACATAAAGACATAAAGACATGAAGACATAAAGACATAAAGACATAAAGACATAAAGACATAAAGACATAAAGACATAAAGACATAAAGACATAAAGACATAAAGACATAAAGACATAAAGACATAAAGACATAAAGACATAAAGACATAAAGACATAAAGACATAAAGACATAAAGACATAAAGACATAAAGACATAAAGACATAAACACATAAAGACATAAAGACATAAAGACATAAAGACATAAAGACATAAAGACATAGAGACATAAAGACATAAAGACATAAAGACATAAAGACATAAAGACACAAAGACATAAAGACATAAAGACATAAAGACATAAAGACATAAAGACATAAAGACATAAAGACATAAAGACATAAAGACATAAAGACATAAAGACATAAAGACATAAAGACATAAAGACATAAAGACATAAAGACATAAAGTCATAAAGACATAAAGACATAAAGACATAAAGACATAAAGACCTAAAGACATAAAGACATAAAGACATAAAGACATAAAGACATAAAGACAAAGACATAAAGACATAAAGACATAAAGACATAAAGACAAAGACATAAAGACATAAAGACATAAAGACATAAAGACATAAAGACATAAAGACATAAAGACATAAAGACATAAAGACATAAAGACATAAAGACATATAGACATAAATTATAAAACATAAACACATAAACACATAAACACATAAACACATAAAAACGTAAAGACATAAATACTGATAGACATAAATACAAATGGGGCCATCCACATTCGACGTGGACAGATTTTTGACGATTCGATTCTAAAAATTTTGTATGGACCTTGTACATTACACAGATCCCCCTCCCCCCCATATGACATAAAGACATAAATATAGATAGGCAGTAATACTGAAAGTCAGTAATACAGAAAAACAAATAAACTGGAATCTAAGTAGTCAGAAAATCGTATGGATTGATAGTCAGAACAAAAAAAAACCCTAAATACAAAAAAAAGGAAAATTAGAAAGATAGAGGAAAAGACGGTAAGACTGAAAGACAAAAATACAAAAAAAAACAGGAAGAAAGAAAGAACTAAATATCAAAGCAAGCATGCTATAATTGATCACATCACTCCTATGACTGCAATTGTAAAGCAAACCTAGCCATCCAACTGCTCGGCGGAAGTGATGATTTGCAATGATCCCATCAAGTTAACTTAACTGGCTATGGAGCAATGTAAAATAATTGCATCCGGGATATCAATCACAATCTCGAACATTCAGTACGAGTCAGGCACTGACCTGTCGTTGTCGTCCTCGTCGTCGCTTTCGATCCTGCTGGATTACAACGAACTAACTGAACGATTTATACTCAACCACGATTTATATTTAACCACTAGTATAAGTTGGAAGGATGCCGGAAAGCTGAATCAATGGTAGTGAAATCAATCGTTCTTTTCTGCTGCATCAGCAAGCAATGACTAATACCATTCATCGCTATCTTCGAGTGTCTGACTGTTCCGTGCGGTTCTGCTTGTTGATTGAGTAGAAAGTTACTTTTTTATCCAGAGTTAGGGTAGTTTTTGGTTTTCGGTCAAATACTATTATAGCACTCGCGTTGTCTGGAAACAACCTGATTTATGCACTTCAAGATTGATTCAAATCAGTAGTTGAGTAATAATAACTGCATCAGTTATACGTTGACTTACTGCATCAGTTATTCGTTCATTACTGCAAGCTGTAGAGATGGGATTTACAAACTAATTTAGTACTTCGTGTAGCATGTCAATTTTGTATAACAGAATCGATCCCCGGCATATTCAATTACACTATCCTCAAAACAGCCTGTTGCATAAGCCTTCTCTATCTTGAAGCTGCTCAAATAACAGCTTGGCAGTCGATCCGATTGAGGCCAGTGCAGCCGGAGTTCAGCCCGACAAAGGAAGTGCATATCTAGCCCGTCTCCTAACAAACGTCCTTCCGACACAGAAACGAGACGACAGTAAAGTTTCCCACAAAGGACACATTGTTCAAACTTATGCGGAATATGGAAATGCATCGCCATCATCACCGTCACCGCCGCGCATCCATCCCCGCGCTAATCAAACAATAGCAATTCTGCTCCGGTTGCAGTATACTGCAATGTGTGCAACCACCAACAGAAACTATCTCCGTCCGGAAAAGTGATCTGTGCAGTCGATGCGAACGCTTCTCGCTGAATGCTCTGTCGGAACTTTACGTGATTGCGCCAAAGGCTAGTTTTAATCGACACAGTTTCCATTTGGGTGATAAGGTTCGTAGTTTGAGTGCTTCAATTTAATCAATTTCCTAACCGTCGACACGATGGACGGTAATAACAGTGTTCGGTTAGCTTGGTTTTGTTTTGCAGTAAATGAAAGTGCCTGGCTTATGAGACTTTAATTCAGGAGAATCAGTTTGCTAATTTACATGTTGCCATTGTAAATTACTGACAGACGATGGTTGTCGCCAGAAACAGCGGGAGTTCTCCTTTTTCTGGAACTATAATGTTGCACATGTGAAGATGTGAACATAATGTTAGTCGCTATAGACATTCACGAAAGAAATCGTCTTGGTGGGGGACAAAAAAAATCGACGGGTGATCACGTTCGAAGCTACCAGCAAACAAATTAAATTCATAATATAAACAGTCAGCATTAGTGAGTCTATATACTATCTGTCTGTTTAGTCCCCCCGACCGAGCGGTGATTACCATGTGCTGCGAATTTCACGTCACCGTTATTTTCAGTAAACAGCATCGTCACCGTTCACCTCGTTCGTGAAATGGTAATGTTTTTTTTTTGTGAGTTAACCGTGAATTAAAATAATACTGTTAAGTCTGCTCTGCTGTGTAGGATAACAATAACACTCTAATTATCGGTTTGTTTAGCTCTGAAAATTTAGCCGAGAGCAGAAGCCAAACTAAAAAATACTAAGGTGATAATGTTCATTTGGTAAGGTTATTATTTTTCTATCGTTTGAATTTTTCAACAAATAGGGAAAAAGATTCGAGATTAAACCTATAAACGTTCTATAGATCAGAAAAGGATAATCATGAAAATAATTCAATAACTTAGTCGAAAATCTGCGATAAACATTGTCAGGAAACTTGAAAGACAAGTATGGAAGATAATTATAACTGTTTTTCATCAACCTTCAAAATGTTTAAAAGGTTGCATGAAGAGAAACGAGAAAGTCTCGCAGATTTAACTTCAAATCACTGAAAACCACTCATAAGAACCGTAAAATTTGACACCAAGTTTTGAAATCATTCGGAGTAGGCACTCTATTTTTACTGCTATCATATCTTCTATTCGTACTTCACGGCACTTCCTTGCTAAGACTATTTACCGTTCGGATAGGAGACTGAGTTTCAGGTTCGTTCAAATATCGTCTCAATCAATCAATTTTCCAATTCAAACTACTGGAGGTGAAATATAAATTTTCCAACTTCTGGAAGTGAAATTTCTATTGATCAGTGCTTAATTTATAGCATCATATTTCATCCTAAACAGCTATCAACGCTTGCTTGTAGCCAGATCAAAATAATTAACATTCATTACGAATGAGTGGCAAAGCGCGACGCAAAATGACACAAGCTGATTCAGTAAAATGAAGAATTCGAATAATGATAGCTGGATTCAATTCTGCAGCACTGCCAAAGGAACGAGAGATTTGCTACGAAATACAAGCGTATTTCGAGAATTAAATATGGGTCTTCCAAAACGCCCCTCCTAGGCCTAGAATTTTCCTAGAATAACAGGAAAATGTTTCTGATAGTTAAAAAGAGAAATAAACACTTTTAAATGCCAAGTTCAATGATGAAAAGATGAGCGTTACTTCAAATCAAAGTCACAAGTGAATCAGAATCTAAAAAACTAAAAATTTTGAAGCTATAACGATGCAAAAAACGATGCAAAATCTGATAATGAACCAATCTTAATTTCGGTGAAACACGCTTCTCACATCAGGAAAGGGAACACAAAAAATTAATTGTAAATTCAATTTTCAACACTGAAATTGGTTCCGAAAACTCAAAACGCAAACTAAGAAGCTTGAGTTCCTCCGTGATGGATCTCAGTTAGTGAAGTTCCAAAAAAAACATCGTAGGTTGGCTAATTTGGGATTAATTTACCATCTTCAGTGTACAGCGTCCACCTCGTATAGAGCGATTGATAACGGTGCTGGGTACGTCCTTTCGGAAGGAAGTGTTACAATCGGTGTTGCCGGAGACCGATTTCACCTCAGCCTACCTACAACTTTTTTATGAATCAATATATCTAAATAATGACGAGAGATAGAGAAAACTAGTCAATGGATAACTTTTAGAAAATTATCTGAACTTTCGTTTTAAAATATGAGGAAAAAAAATTTAAATCCTACACTGAAAAAAAAATAATTAAAAACAAAAAGTGATTGAAAAGTTTTGATTATCCCAGATTTCTTCCGAATGACGATTTTCAGATACAAAATTTAGCTGTCTAAAACTCTTCAGAACATACCACAGTGGGCACTCTTGAGAAGAAAAAGTTTTTCTAATAACAACTTTTTCGTTTACTAACTACTTTAACTATGCTATTTAAGTATGCTTTTTACAGTTTTTTGTTGTTGTTGGGTACAACAACAACAAAAAACTGTAAAAAGCATACTTAAACAGTTCATATCTCGATGGTTCCTTCACGGATTTTCGATCATTGGGTACTGTTACCATAGCACAAAGTAAATTCGTATTTTATAAATACTTCCTGCGGTAGGAAACAATGAAGATTATTGTGAAATTCCTGGCAACGAATCAAATTGGTGATAATTAATTCATACCTAATTTTAATAGAATGTGGCACCTTTAGTAGGTTTTGGTATATACTTTTACATATACATAGTATATATACATATACTTTTCTTTAACAATTTTGGACTTTGCCCTATTTATGTTCCAGTAACGAAATACAAATAAGTAAGTCACGTTTAGGTACATTAAATGTTTGCACAAATACATGCTCTGGATCAATATTGGTTGATTCTATGCTAATAGTATAATTGAACTTACACCGAATTCAAACTATGCCAAGTTGAAACGAATAAGAGCTATTAGAGAAATCTTGAAAGCAGAATCGACGTATAGAGAGTGCCTTATCTTTTAATCAATGACTGTATAATTAACGCATCTTACAGGTACCAATGAACTCGGAATGAAACCTGTTTCATCAAAATTGATTTATTTCACATGAAGTTCTGGCCATTTAAAAATTGACATAATTTTGCCTATCTTAATCATTGTCTACCCCCTGTATTTACCGGCGCACACTATTTTCGAAGCTGAACAAACGTGATCGAAATTATTTTGAAAAAAAAAAAAAGAATTGATTCCAGACCCGCATTGTCTTCAGGTAAGTTGTTTCATGGAGAATTCTCCATATTATCGAAGTAGCAATTTTTTCACGTATTTCTTTGGTCATCGTCAATAACTAAAATAATGCACTAATCTACACTAATTACTTTATACTCAAAAAAATTGATTTTGGAGCCGTGTTGTCTTCAGTAAAGTTGTTTTATAAATTATTCTCCGTTTTACAGAAGTTATAGTTTTGCGATTAATCTACTCAAAAGTGAGAAGCAAATTTTATGTTTCTCATTTTTGTACATAAAAATTTACTTTGATGAGTGATGTTGTAGTACATTTTATTAGAAACAACTTTGTCGAAGACACCATACTTCTATCACTTTTATCTGTCATTTTGTATGAACTATTGTGGATTTTTTTAGAATGCCTTTAGAATATTTTTTTCCAATATATATTTTTATTGTAATTTTCTAAAAAAATTCAATGTTCTACGATGTTGTTAACTATAATAAAACACACAAGTTCACCTAGGAAAATTTATTTTTATCTCTTATATTTATTTAGTGATTGCAAATTTTTATTGAAATAATGCACTGCTTTATAGAGATGGTCGGGTTTCGATATCAGAAACCGGGTTCTGGTTTGGTAAAAAAAAAATTCGGATTTGAGTCGGGCTCGGGTTTGAGAACCCGAAGCCCGACTATATCAAATAAGCATAATTAGAAAATAATGATGTCTAATATCATTCAACTGTAAAAATCACAAACATTTTAATACCATTCAAAGTTCAAAGCTTTAAAGCAGACTCAAATTGGTATAAAAAACTCGGGTCGGGTTCGGGTTTCACGAAAATAAAATTTTCGGGTTCGGGTTTGATCGAAAATAAACCTTTGAGTTCGGGCTTAAGTCGGAAAAAATCGGATTCGGGTCGGATACAAAAACATTAAACCCGATCATCCTCTACTCTGCCGCGCATAGCTATCAGACCCATTTGCATTTTCAGCAAGCCGAGAAAAACGTGTTTTTATACCATTGCTTCTTATGAGATGGGACAATATGTTTGGATGTTTTTCCGAAGTTTTTCAGAACAAAGTTGTTGAGTTCATCTATTGTTACGAGACTATGCTTAGCTAGTGACAATCAATAAAAAACTCGACAAAAGTTCATTAAAATAGGCAAATAGAAATATGGTGTCTTCAACATTTTTTTTTCTTATAGAATGTGCTACAACTTTCCGAACAAAGTGAATTTTTATATGCAAAAATGAAAGAAAGAAAGATTCTTTTTTCACTGTTAAGTAGATTAATCACAAATTTGCAACTTTTATAAAATGGAAACTAATCAATGGGCCAACATTACTGAAGGCACTATGGCTCTAAAATCAATTTTTCAGGTCGAAAAAATGTCGATCACGTTTCTGCAGCTTTGGAAACAGTGTGCGGCGTTCAGAGTCTCCAGTTTAAACTAATAAAGATGAATTTCATGAACACCCATCATTTGAAAATAACAATGAATTCAGTTAGAACCGGAAAACAAGTAAAGGGCCTCCGATTCAATTCAAAATGATCGAAAAATGTTCCTAAAATCACAAAAAATAAAAAATAATAAGCGAAGTTTAAAACGTTGCGTATGAGACACGACCGCAAGTTAACGTAGAATAACGTCTTACATTAATGTACTTATTTCAATAGGTAGCGAATACACCCAGTTTAAGGATCTGAAGTGGTTCTAGTAGTAATCCTCTTAAAACAAACAACAAACAATATCGCACGCTAGCCTGGGAGGCTAATAGCGGTCTCGACCAACCAGATTAGTTGAGAGAATTCGTTATCGATATTGTTTTTATTTTCGGTCAGGAATCGAACACGATATCACAACTGTGTGGGCGAGCTAGCCGACCGACATCGCTAACCACAGAACCACAGGGACCACAACTCCTATCTTTTTTAAAAGAATTAGTAACTCTAACGAGAAGCGTTGTTTGATTGGTTTTACGTTATTCGAAAATAATATTGAAGGTTGCTGGAACACAGTTGTACCCTAAAGGGCGCACGATTAACGTTCGCGTTAGAGTAAGTGGGAGCTTTTGACGCGTTTTTGAAATGGCTTGGGGCACCAGTGTACCGACCAGTGTAATTAACTAAATAACTTCGCTGCGAACATTTCAGCTCCAAAATCATATTTCTGGGTCAACATAATTTCGATCTCGTTTTTGCAGCTTTGGAAACAGTCGATTTTTCAGAAATACCCATATATGCATATATGGTTCTTATTTTCAGCTCTGACTGGTCGGAATCTACGTTCAAAATAATGTTCTATATTTTTCAAGACAATGTTTAATAAACAATTCATCTATAATGACATACTGAAACTTCCTACATTTGTTGAACTAATATTATTGAACTAATATTCAAATCGACTACTTCAAGAATCCGTTGGGAATTGACTGAGTTATAAGCATCTGAACTTGGAAACTTTTCGTACTGCTCTCGGTGTAAAGATTTTCATTCTGCACCCTTCTTTCAGATTATTGCCAAAAGACGTAATTCTACGTCAAAAATTTATAACAAATTTCAAAACACGAAAACTTTGTAAAAGGCTACTAACTTTAAAAAAAGCTGCTGGATGTAACAGAAAGTGAACAAAGACAGCTGTTTCGGACAATAGAACCCATTTCGCTAAAAATGTCTCAGGAAAAGAATTCCAAAACTAGCTCAAAACGATAAGCAAATAGTTTCAAATTTTTAATGATATCACCGAAAACACATATTTAAGACCAATGACGTATTTAAATGCCTTCCTGTTGGTCTCGAGGTACAATGCTGGCCTAACAAGCCAGTCGTCGTAGGTTCGAGTCTCGGTTCGGGAGAGACTGTTAGTAATCGTAGCGCTAGCCCCTCAATTGTCCTGTAAACTTAACGGTTGGCTGCGAAGTCTGTGTATAGTAAACAGAAGGTCAAGTTTCGAATCAGAATGTCGCACACCAAGGCTTTGCTTTGACAAATTTGAAAATTATCTCAAATTCATCTTAGATCCGGATCAGAAAAAAATGAAAAGAAATCTCTTGTTTTCTTTGCAACGTAAGTAATAAGAAAGTATCAGCTATTTGTTTGGCCAATCACTACTAGTGTAGCGACCTTTCAACACTATTGGAGATGTGTGATAGCAATTATTGAGATTTGTTTACTTCTGCAATTATAAATAATCATTGGGGTTTTAATTTCTGGTTGGAACCAGCTTCAGTGTTTTTCAGGATACACTTGGATTGTCAATAATATAGCTGTACTTTTTTTATCCTACTTTTGAGTTACCAATGATCGTGATTCGAACTAGCAAGCTTCCTCACTCCACCACTAAAGTTGCATTTTTTATATTTCAGCCGAAGCAGTCCAAATAATTTTGACGAAGAATTTATTTCTATCAAAACTGTTGTTAAATTAGTATGCTGTTAGGTATTAGGCTGTTCAGTATTTCGTGGAGTCATTGATAGAATATCGTATATTTGGAGGAGTAAAAAAACTTTTGCGCAAATTAATCAGTAGTTCAAACTAGGATCATAAATGATTCGAACCACAACCAGCATGGTTCGAACCAGGATCATTATTTCTCTTTCATTTGATTTCCAAGAGTAAATCATTCGAACATTGAAGTACAGTTTTTAATACCACAATTTAATCGTTATTAGTGTATTTTCTTTAAAGAGTCTTTAAAGAGATTTCCAGCGAGTCTTCAAAGAGATTTCGAGCAGTTTTCTATTCTTCATTTAAAAATCTAAAGATAATGATAAACATTTTTTCAAAAGCACGTTTTGCTCAGAAAACGCAGCTTTTTCAAATGATATATAAAAACTGGGTTAGGACCCAATTTCAATTTTTCTTCTCGGCTTGCGTTGAGGTGAAGAATAATGCAGACTGTGACTGCATGAAAATGCAGTTTCGTGCACAATTTAATTACAATTTCTCGTGTATTTCAGGAAAGCATAAGCCAGTTGCTGACAGCTATGGGTGTTTCTTTTTTTTTCTTTTTGACCAGCATCGCATCGGTAAAAAGTCTGTTTCATTTAACGCGCATTTGATAGATATATTCGCTGATTTCCTGGTAGCGACTGGCGGCGGTGCTGAATTATTTGGTCCAAATTAACTTTCACTAGAAGACGCGGCACGATTTCACAGTAAACCCGTTTGCACAGAGCACGGCCGTTTAAGCAGCCCCAGATCCAGTCACTCTGGTGACGGATGAGTGAGAAAAAATAGGGAGTAGCTTTTACTGAGCGTTTTGCCCACGTCTGCTGATAAATACGCTTGACAGGGAAAATGTGCGAGGAAAATCCCGCTCGCTGAATCGACGTCCGCCGGTATTGTAGTGTGGAAACCACATGTTTGATCTCTATTTTTAAGCCGGGCGGTGTGCGGCGCGCTGTGTTTGACTATTTGCATCGCGAAGATGCTGTTTTGCTTGCATACGGCGGCAGTTAGGGCTACAAACCATAATTTGTACAACCATAATTCGCGGCAGAGTTTCTTTTTGCATTCGTTCACTTATCTCTGCGTGGTTGTTTGTTTGTTTGGCGTAGGAATGCACATCGTGCGAATATATATATATATATATATATATATATATATATATATATATATATACAAAAATATATATATACAGAAAATATATATATACAGAGCCGGATTTACGATTGTGGGGGCCCGGGGCCCATTTTTTAGTGGGGGCCCCAAAATAAAACAAACCCGTTTTTTCATCGTACGAGTTAAAAACATTTATTTGTTATTGAAAAGTTACCAAAAATTTGATAGAATTTTTTTACGAGTTTTTTTTTTGCAGAGAACTTATTGATTGAATAATCAACATTCTGCTCCTTCAGAATATTGTACTCTCAACTTAACAATGCTAAGTTTGACAGCCTTTCACTCTTCATAGTCGTACGCAACCTATTTTCAATCAGTTTCATCTTCGAAAAAGACCTTTCTCCAGTTGCGTTCGAGATCATTAGGCACAAATAAATCCCTAAATAAAATGATTTTTGCAAGGCACTAACGAGTTTTTGATTTTTTTCTTCATGTAATCATCTTTTTCGAGCTCCACTTTGATATACGCGGGGTTTTGTGGTGACAGCTCATTTTGAATAAATGTAATAATAAATTCGGTTCTTGCTCACTGTTTATAGACAGATCTAACTGTTGAATGATTTGGACCAGAGGTGCCAGATGTTTTCGAAAGATGTCTGCAACTGCTCGAAATCCGGAAATTTTTTCTTGATATCTGAAAAAAACCTACCGCAATTTGAAAAAAAAAATGCGATCCGCAGGCAAAAATTTGCACACAAGTAGAGTAAGACTGCGCAAATATAAGGCTACGCTGGCAATAATCTACAGAAACTAGGAAAAAACTACACACATCTGCAGGTCGATAAAATCTGCACACGGACTCTGAAAATCTGCATTTTACAACGCAAATCTGGTATCCCTGATTCGGACAAGTAAACTTATTTTCGGAATCAACAGCAATGCATTAAAAAAACTTGTGGATTATGTATTTTCTTTCCTGCTTGGTCTCCCATGCGCGCTGGTTCGATTCAAATGGTGTGTTAATGTGTGTCTTTCCAAGAGAATCGAAGGATCTTATGGATGTAGTTGTGATATTGGCGCTCGCGAAAAAATAACACTGAAGAAAAGTTTCAAATTGAAATGGTCTGTTCAAATTTTTGATTGAATCTCCTTTTTAGATAGAGAAAAGTACTTTTCTCGTTTTGTGGGGGCCCTGAAAATGTGGGGGCCCGGGCCCCCTGGGCCCCCCCTTAAATCCGGCTCTGTATATATATGTATATATATATATATATATATATATATATATATATATATATATATATATATATATGTATATATATATATATATATATATATATATATATATATATATATATATATATATATATATATATATATATATATATATATATATATATATATATATATATATATATATATATATATATATATATATATATATATATATATATATATGCTATTGTGCTGAGAGACCGCACAGGTAATTCGAATATAATAAAGAGCTTCTTGGAATGTGAAAATAAAAGCTTATGATCGGGTTTACCGATTACATAATTTTAAATTTTTCAATGCGTTATTATATTATTAACACTCTCTGAATGTTTATAATTCATACTGTCTAACCAGCCAGCAAACATTTCGTAAGTGTAGATACTTGACGATGCAATTGGCACGCAAACGCTTAGCCAGAGTAATTCACGCTAACGTTCGCCTTAATGTGTGGAAAAACGTTCATTAATGACGACGATGATGACTATTAAGACTGTCTAATTGCCTGTCTGTCAAGCATCTTCTCTCGGATAGAATCGAATCGGTAAAGTGTGAAGGTTCCTTCCGTTCCACCTTTTCATTAGTCATTCGCTGTCAGCATACTCATGGGGAAGCCAAAAACGCAGACCAGTCAGGGAGTGAAAAGAAACATTAAACCGAGAACACCCCCCGACGCCGCCACCACAGATTATGCTGATCAACTCTGGAGATGTTAGATTCCAGATGACCGACGCAAAATCATCCGGCAGCGGATTGAACCCACGGGGCAGACTCTGCTCTAGGATGATATTAATGTGTCATGCTAATGATGTCACGCTTAAGCACATGTCTGATTTTGAGGGAGCACTTGGCGTTTGCTGAAATTTGGCGTCATTAATTACTCTTATGTGGTGAATTTGACACCGCAGCGGCGGTTATACTTCATCAGATTATATTGAAATTAAATTGTCATTTTTACTGCTGCGGTGAAATGGTACTAGTTGTGTTCAGTTCAAAAGGTTCGAAAATGATCCATGATCAAACAGTCGGTGTAGTTTGGTCAGGGGTCTCACACCTTGCTTGGCTCCAGATGTTGACATTTTTTAGATCTTCAGGATTGTATGTCAGAAATTCTATGCAAAACATTTTTATCCTAGTTTATTTTGCTTCATGCTCAAAATCGCTGTTGCTGTTCTTTATCCGAAAAAGAATTTTAGACTTGTACTTTTTTTTTGTTTGGCCCTGAGGGCAGGGGTTCCTAGGGTTTTTGCTTGGCGGAGCACCTGCATTTTTTAATAAATAAGTAAATGGATGCTATAATTCAGGTTAGTTGGCAAATTTTGATAAGTGTAAATGAAGGCCACGCTGCGACCTCGAACTCACCAGAGTGCTAATTGGAATACGAGTAACCTTAGTGAAGCTCGGGTTCCAACCCCAGTGAGAATCTTGTTCGTATGCTAACTGAGAAGGGTTTCCGTAATCATCT
Organism: Wyeomyia smithii; assembly: GCF_029784165.1. Taxonomy (NCBI): domain Eukaryota; kingdom Metazoa; phylum Arthropoda; class Insecta; order Diptera; family Culicidae; genus Wyeomyia; species Wyeomyia smithii. Next base: position 50,029,464 of record NC_073695.1, on the reverse strand, counting down.
GTTTTCCCATGTTGGGCGGCGTATAACTGCGTCTTTTTCGGAGCGGAGGACTGAACTATGGAATGCGGTGTGGTGAGAATGACCTAAGGTTGGTGAATTTTATCGCAGCCAGAAGAAAATAATCTCTAGCACATATTTTGCACGAAAACATATTCGAAAACACACATTGTAATACCTTATTGGGAAAGCCTGCTCTCAGATCGACCATATTCTGGTTGACGGATTGCAGAACGGATGGCATTTCTCAGGCGTTATCGATGTGTGGTCCCTCCGAGGCCCAAACGTCGACTCAAACTCATCCAGCTGACGAACGTATACAAGTTGAGTTCTTCGAGAAAGATACGGCTGAATTACCAGCGGTTGTCAGCTGACGGAGTTGCTGATCAGTGCACTCGAAAGGTTTACCAACGGTTTGATGAACCGGCTTAGATGACATCCAGAAAACATGGAAAGAGCTAAAAAACCGCAGCTTAACTACTCAAAGTCGGAAGTGAGCTGGTTTTGCCCTGCCGCAAACAAAGACTTTCACAATAGTTTCTTCCATTGATTCAAAAATCAGGGTGCTCCGCCAAATATTTTAAAATAGTGTTCCGCCGAGTCACGGACGTGAATGACTGACAGAATCTGTTTTTTTACGGCACTTGAAAATGTTTCGCGAAGCTCCGTGAAGCACGATGATTCCAAAATCCGGCTAAACCTACCACTATCTGAAATTAAGTGGTTCAAAAAATCGAGCAAAATTTTCATTTTTCATAAATTTGTTGCTTTTGAACCGTTCGGCCGATATCAAATATTGTGCGGCCAAATTCAAGGAAAAATAGCGAACTATATTTTGAATAGCAATAAGTATGTCGAAAAAAAATTATACAAACGGCATTTTGCCGATTTAGAAGGGAGACCTAGAAGACCGTATCATTTTACATGTTTTATTGATACCTCAGCTCATTTTATTTAATATCAAATACCTATTTGAGGAAAGTATTCTTCTTATTTTGGAGATTTTTCCAATTTTCAGTTCCATCAAGCATTGCAGTAACTAAGCGCCTACATTGAGGATTTGTAGTAGCCTTTTTCAATGGAGGCGCTTGGCTTTTTTTGGCATACATAGTTGTTGTTAATTAAAACACAGCATTTTTTCTTAAAAGACCCTCTAATTGCCTCCAATTTGACGCCAAATAGATATCGGAAACGGTCTGAAAGTAACAAATTTGTAAAAATTGTGTTGTTCTGCTTCGCTGGCAAATAGCGTTCCATTTTCAACAAGTCATTTAGCAACGGAAAATCCCCGCGATTTGGAGACAATCTTTCAAAATCGTCAAAATGTCAGTAATATTCGGGGAATAACTAGTCTCTGAGGTGGTTCTGAATTGTTCGAGATTATTGTTAGTAACGTCATTATCCAATCAACTAAAAATTACATTTCTACTGCGCAGCACCTTTTCATGCCGAACCACTAACTTTGTACTAGCCTCTTTGAATTTACATTGACGTGCATTTCACATATCGAACAAGCAATGCTGATAATAAACACATTGGCGTGGTCAAAATCAAAATCGAAGGAGGGGTATTTCGAGGAAATCGCAAATTAAGTTTTAAATTGAGAAAAATACAATGTTGGCAAAACTGCAGAAAAAAGAACCACGTAGTTCGATTCAACATCTAAAACCCATTAAAATGATATGCCAATATCACCTGTAGCTCTTCAGGGTCCCGAGATATCCGCAAATTAAAAAAGATGTTCTGCTAAATTCGCAAAAAGTAGAGGCAGTCCCATTGGTCGAGGGGTCCACCAATCGCTACAACACTTTGTATTTATGAGTTCCGACCCAAAACACATCGACTCACAAATTTTGGTCGAAATCCGAGATGGTCGATGCATTTCCTCGGACACTTGACATGGAATGACCCAAATTCATTTACATGGAATGGTTCATTTGACTCATAGTTTTCAACAGTTTTTGTAGACCTCTTTGAAAATTTTCCATAAAAACCTAACTAAAAACCTAACATTAAAATAATCAACGAATTTCCAAAACATTGAACATTTTTTTTTAAAGCTGAGCAGTTTCTCGAAAAATAATTTAGAGATTTAAATCGATCATTTTTGGTCCGGCTGAAACTTTGTCAGATGTTCCTATAGGCTGAAGATGTCATTTTGTGCCATTAGTGTTTTAATCACGACTAATATTACGAAGGAATTTTGAAATGGTAAAAATGGTATTGATGATTACAAACTGTAACGGTATTGATGATCATAATTATTTTTAGATACAGAACAGTGGCGTTATGGTTCTGGAATTCAGAACCCTGATGTGGTTATTAATGATATTAATGAGCCAGAACGGTTTTTTATCTTCGGTAAAGTTGTAGATTTTGATTTTGTCTTTTCAAAAAAAATGTACACTGATGAGGGAGTAAGAAAAAAAAATGTTGGAAAGCTTTAAATATTTTATTTTCTATTTTTCCAAGTTAAAACAATAACACAGGGGCTCTACAGCTCAAACTAAAAAAGAATAAAGATTATAGCTTTTTAACCATTCCTGTGAATTTCGGTGCCCCCAGCCGCCAAAATTTTTTCATAGACCTCAATGAGTATTTTCGTAAACATACCGTTGAAGCGACGAACTCGGCGACGACATTTTGACGTAAGTTGGCGCGTTTTGACAATTGCTGAGGACACCAAAATTCACAGGCATGGGTAAAAAACTATAATTTTTCTAGGGCAACAATATTGATCTTTAGTGCAGCATTTTTCTCGCCTTTGTTGACCAATGTATTTATGTCCTCCAAAGAAAAATACACTGTGAAAAAATATTCAAAAAAAATTCGTTTTTGAAATTTTTTACTTATCATTTCTTTATTTCTTCAAGTTCAAACAATTAAGAATGTTTATTAAACATTGTGCAGTTTTTTTTTTTTTTTGTAGAAAGAAATCAGAAATTATAAAAGTGGGTCTTTTTCAATATTTAATTTATAATAATATTTTGGGGATTTTTCTGATTTTTTTGTCTTACGGTGTATATTTTTTCAAAAATGACAAAATTACTGTTTCAACCTTGTTGGAGACCTCATACCAATCATACAAATCGTTCTGATGTTAGATTTTTCCTTTTTTAGAAACTTTTAAAAAAGTTTCTCATTTCTCTATAACCGGTTTAACTAATCTTTTCTAGTTTTTAGTAAAATAATAGAAAGGTTTTAAAAATATGTGTCTTAGAAACTTATTTAATAATTTAATAATTTATTTTATATTTTTTTAGGATTTTTTATTTCAAATGTTCTTCACGGTGCACATTTTTTTCGAAAAGACAAAATTGTTATCTACAACTTTTTCGAAGACTGATCAAACAAAAAGTTCAGAAGTTTATTTGGTTTCAAATCTTGGTCCTAATACACGTTAGTGCTAAAAATCAGCTTTCACAGAGATATTTAGAAAGAAATTTTAATTACCTGTCAAATTTATCGAAAGGTTCGCGGCCCCCTAAGATGAGCCTCGCGGTCTCCTTGTCGGCCGTGGATCCCGGTTGGGAACCACTGCTCTAGAGAACTCGCGAACGGACTGCTTAAATTATATTGTTTCCCCTTTGCTTTTACTTAAAATACGTCTGTTTTTTTTATCTCGATTAACAAAAAAAAAATCTCACCGTTGTCACCACGATATAGAGCAAATCCCACCGCTGTCACCATGATATAATGCAATCCCGCATTGCCCTACCACGACTTGTGGTAAAGCTAATTCCATAAAATCTTCCTAAATCCACTTGACAGAAAGCTGGGTACTGGCTTTCACCATATAATCCTAATAACTCGGTTAAAGACCGCCTCTTTTTCGATTTCTAACTATTTCAATAATGTAATGGTAAAGCTTTTATGGTAACGTGGGAGGAGTTACCGTTACATAAGAATTCGTATTTAATTTGTTCATATATAAAATAGTAGAAAATCGGGGTAAAATTTGAAAATAATATAATTGGTGAGGGTTATCGATGAACAGAGAAAAAAGTTCAAATAATCAGGTCACGAAGTGCACAGTGATGTGAACGGTGTAATTACTTCGTGAAGCTTAGCTTAGTTTATGACAGCTTAGTTCTGACTGTACATATCAATGATACTCAAAATGCACAAAGAATCAACAGAAAGAATGACTAGGAATGGTAATACTTCTCACTGTGCATCATTCAATGACCCGATTTTTCATAGACAAATAACGTCCTTACAGTCAGGTGGCGATATTGTCGGTTTCGTGCATCATCGGCACAGTTAAAATTTTTCCGTTTTGAAAATTTGATGTCGAACGATGCCAAATACGGTTAAGTTTTTTACAAAGACTTGTATCAAAATTCACGAAAAATCCTGAGGCTGGTGTGTCTTTGGAATTTAAATCAAAAACATTCTGCAAAGATTTTAAAAAAGAAATGCTAATAGTTTTTGTGAATGCATTAATAGTAATTTGAATCCCTTATTTTTCAATCCCGTTTCACTTATAACTAAAAATTTCGATTTGTGACAGTACCGCACGAAACCTACAATAGAGAAGGAATGTTAGAATGTAGTATTTGCTTTGTTAGAGGCCGGGTATACACCTACCTTCCTACAAAGACCACGGAAGGGAGTTTTTGTTAGTGGGATGGGTGTTTTATCAAGATTTACTTTGATAAGCAATATGACCATGATTTAATTGGATTAATGTAACAATAAAGATATGATCATGTACATATAATGTGAGATTGATAAAAACTAATTATAAAATAGAATAATAAGTATTAAGGCATGTAAAGAAGATCTCGGTTGACTGCCTTCAATAGCTGAAATTTTTATATTTTTGACGTAGAAAACGCAAAAAAAAATGATTCAAAAAACATATGGAAAGTGTCTGCTATATTGTGTTCCCATCTTTTATGAGACTAATTCATGACAAATCAATAGTTGTTGTGCTCCTTTCTGCAGCTGAAAACATGAATTGAAATGAGTTATTATTACAACATTGCAGCGCTTGCATAGACGTGTCGCTCCCTTCCACATCCATTCACCGCAGAAAATCATCCACACGTTCACGCATCTACCACAACCACGAACGTTATCGACAGAAAGTGGAAAAATGGAGCACCGAGATACGACGATTCACAGGTCGAGCGAAATTGAAACGACCCTACACGGCTATAGACCATTTTACGAGGCGTTTTAAAACTCAATTTATGAATGAAATTCAAACAGAAAACATGGAACTGCTAGCGTGAGCACGTAAAAACAACATCAACATCAGCAAATACCATGTGCTCTTTCCTAACAGTTCGTAAAATGGTCTATACACGCTAGCCAGTGTATGTACGGGAAATGTCACTTATCTCTGTACAGGCAAACGCATAATAATCGAAAAAAAACAGCAGGAAAAAGAAACCCGATATTGTGTGTATGTGTGTGTGTGTGTGTGTGTGTGTGTATGTGTGTGTGTATGTGTGTGTATGTGTGTGTATGTGTGTGTATGTGTGTGTATGTGTGTGTATGTGTGTGTATGTGTGTGTATGTGTGTGTATGTGTGTGTATGAGTGTGTGTGTGTATATGTGTGTATGAGTGTGTGTATGTGTGTGTGTATGCTGTCTGTATGTATGTGCCGCAAAATACTAACGCACCTTTCTTATAGAACACAATATCCAATTGTGATGTTCTTATATGCAAACGAAAGCGGCTACGTTCCCCCCAATGCTACCGAGTGGATTTTTTATTAGTGGCTTAGATTTTAAGATATTGATCAAAGAGTATTTTTTACATAGTATTTTTTTTTTAACTTCAAATGCATAATGAATCTGTGGAGGGCCAAGTGATATACACTATTCGACTCAATTCGACGAACTGGAACAACGCCGGTATTTAGGTGTATGTTTGCATGTACGTATGTGTAAAATATAAAAATCGAACAAAAAAAAACAAGAAAAAATCCCACCTTTCTTACAGAGAACGCATTGTCCAATTTGGGTCCAAGTGCAAATGGATGCTCCAGAGCTTTTTAAAAAATATATTGATCAAGTTTTTTTATTGGTTGCTTGAATTTGAGAAAGTTTACCAATAAATTTTTAGATATGGGATATTTCACTTTTTGGATCATTTCTCTCTCTATTTTTCTTTCTTTCTTTCTATCTATCGTCCTCTCTTTTTTCTACCGCTGTTTATTTATTTCATCAAAGAAAACTAAGAGTAAAAGACATCTATGCATGATTTTCAAACTAAGAGTAGTGCGTCCTCACTGGTGTAAACTAATGCTTGTTTTTGAAAGCTTTTTACTAGCAATTTTCAATAGATTTGAAAAAAAACACTTGTGTATAAATTAATATTGCTTTCTAATTTAAAAGTCAGTGCTAACAGTGTATCCATGTTATCCGATTTCGCGTTGTCGCAGAAAGTTTTATAAAGTTCTGAAAGTGTTTTGGATTTTACCATGCAGCCTAGGCCTTCGAAAAAGTAACGTTCGGTTCTCGAGTACACTTCAAAAAGCAAAAATTTTCAAGTCTCGCGAAAATCCTTCATTTTCAAATTTACATATTTGCTGTTCTAGAATGACATCTGCATCATTGTTATCTATTACTGTTTCTGCACGTTCGATTTTTTCAAATATTCATGAGTTGCTTCTAGCCAGCATTACAAAAATTGGTTTGAGGTCGTAACTCCAGTGATATTTGCGAAAACCATGTCGAGGTTTGATTCAACGATCGAATTTTGTTCGCCCTCTAGAAAACTGTATCAAAACTTTAATTTTAAACGTTTATATATAGTAATAGTGAGTATAACAAAGGTTTCTGCACTGCTAGGTGGATTAATTCTGGTTTTTTACAAACCAAAAAAAACGTCAAAAAATCTTTACATCTCTTCTCTATGTTTGAAAATTTCGCAATGATTAATGAATTGTTACCTTAAATATGACTTTGTAAAAGCAGAAGATAGGCACTAAGTTAGTAAATAATCTCTGTTACCACCTGAAATATTGAAAAATATCGAGCTTTCTATGATTAAACATAACCAATTTTTTCAACATATTCGCTCTAATAAACAATAGTTCATAGTATATAGTGTTTTGACAACTTGAGCTGAATATCATCCTCCCAGCAGCTTGATATAAATTACAGTTCAGCTCACCTTTGATGTAGTTGGCAAAATGATTTTTTATACTACCGAAACGATAAAAAAAAGTCACCGGATTCAGACACAAACCGCCACCTCGGAGTGCCGTTGGAAATCAACATTAGAGCCGGCAATAAATTGTCCCCAACAAACTGTGCGCCAGCGTACAACAACTAGTAGACATGACACATGTTTCTAATCCAAGCGAAACAACCGGATCGTCTTACACGACTCACGGAATTTCGGCAACCGGCAGATTTTTTCGTGTTTTACTCAGGATAAACTGTATGGATTTCCTGGTAAAAGAGCCACGTAGTTTTTATTTTACTACGAATTATTTCGTAATTTCGTACCGTTTTTGTCTCCGTTTCTATCTGCTTCCATTGGCGTTTTTAGAGCAAATCCGTGATGCACACTAGTCAACGTCACAGCATAAACTGGCTGAAGAGAATATTTTATTTGAGGTTCGTTTCAAATGCAGGTATTTTGATGCAAATAAATATCTCGAATGGATAACTATATTTGTTTACATGTTTCAACGTGACAGCACAAATATGTTGTAATTCCGATTGCGTTCTCCCTAACATTTGGGTGTCATAAGATCGGTGTCTTCATTTCGGGGTCTCTCTCTATTTTCAGCGGTAGATCTAGGCCGCAAAGCCGAAACGATAGCAAAGACAATCACAAATGGGGTGCGCGAAACTGTTTGCTCTGCACCTCGGGTGTCTTGCTTGTGCTTTACTTTGCTGCTGTTGTAGGTATGTGTTGCTTCACGTATCCGTACAATATATTTTGCACACTGGCAACCACACTGTCTCCTCTGCTTGTCGGTTTGGTTTGCGCGAATTTTCCGATAAGCCGCAGCCAGCTTTAGCCCGAAGTATGTCCGCTCTAGTCGTCGTCAGCAGCGCAGTCACTTCCTCTTTGTTTCGGCCGCGAGCTGACGGACGGCAGCCAGTGCTAGAAAGCGAAATTGTTTGTGCGCGTGTTGGAGGAGTTCGTCGGACTTCTGCCGGCGGCGGCGCTTACAAATCAAGTCAGTGCGTTCCGTGCGTGCGTGCGTGATAGATGGTATGGCGGCGAACGAAGGAAACTGAGTTGAAAACAATCGAGATAAAACACGGACCGTCTATTTTTAGAAAAGCCGAAAATATTTTGTTTCCTAATTGGTGCGTACGGTTAGGGTCAGATTGGATCGTACACCGGCATCTGCTGATAACGAAACTCGATATTCTAGAGCGCATCCGGGATGTAGCAGACGGAATGAAATGAAATTTGAAGAACAAACCCCGTTCGGCTAGACAATGCTAGAACAAATGTCACCGATCAGTGCATCATCCTGAAAATTTATTTTTACAACAATATTGAGCTCACAAACAGGCTCGTAAATGACATTGTTGAATCGCTGTGTAGTCATTATTTCTCTGCAGTTTAAGGCGGGAGCAGTGAGATGAAAATTTATATATTTACTATTGTTTGAAATTGTGCAGTGTGAACCCGGCGAGGTCGCAAGAATGCTACCGTGAATAAGTTATGATAGATCCAGAAACCTCGAAGATCAGCTGACGAGTTTGTTGTTTACACAGTGATTTTGTTTTTCATGGATCGTTTCGTGCAGACTAACTGCAAGAATCTAACACCTTTAATGGCAGTGGAAAGATAAATCGCTTTTCGAAAATTAAGTGATACCTTAACTAATGACAGGACGAAGCCGATTTTATTGGACACGTTGTTGTTTGAGCAGCACAGTTTGGTTATTTATTTTACGAGATATTCATCCGATACTGGCTTGAAACAAAAGGTGTTTCGAATGTTATCATTGGGGCCGTTCCTAAACCAAATAGTAATAACGAGTGGGACGAAGAGATTTTGTCAGAAGGCCACGATAGATCACGCAGGAGAACAAGGATTGAAGAGCGAAACAAGCAGTTTTAATTTTTCGCTGACTTTTGCGTTTTGTTATTCTCTTTTCATCAAGTCTAGAATAACAGTTATTATTTTTGCAAACCAACGCTTACATGTTTGATTTATCTTTGAAAAAGTGTTTTGTGATTTGTTTTGGGCAACATAAATAGATCTATGAAGTGATGCTTCTTAGTTCGAAAAAGAAGTCGAAATTGGCTACACTAATATTGATTCTACTTCCAAATAGGGATTAATATTAATATTCTTCTGCTTTGTTGCTTATGACAACAAGCGTTTTTAATAAAGTTTATTGTCTAAGAGAACACAATTATAAGTAGGGGCTCAAACTGCTGGGTGAAATACTTTCTACCTGAAAAAAACTCTTATAAAACTTTACTTTATGGCGCAAAAATTTTAGCGCAATATACAGGATCGAATTTGCCGAACCGTGCAGAATCATTTTTATAGATCAACGGATCCATAAAAAATTACTCGGATTGTCGAAAAACTGCATTGCGTAAATTGTGAAAAATACTCGTGAACCAATTTTGTCACACCCCAATCTTATAATTCAAGTTTATTTTACATTAACTGAAATTTCAATCAAAAATCAAAACCCTAACTGGGCCCGAGTTTTCCTGTATCATTTTCTTTTCGTTCCAACTATCGACAGCATTTCACTGAACAAATCTCGGTTGTGCATACAATGAAAATGTGACTTTCGACCCCTCAGTGACCAACCGAACGGTGTTGTGTGTAATCGCAAATTAGAGGATATAAAATCGCCCCCCACCGGAAGGTTAAGCTCAAAATAGGTAGTGATACATGCACACGGCCAAGTCACAACAGCACAACAACCCGACGAGGAAACGCACAAGTGTAGTCAAGTGTACCATTGAAAAAGTGAAAAGAAAAGCTGCCCAGTGAGAGAAGCCAACGTGAATGGGCTGAATCGAAGAGAAAACTGTCAATTATCATATTAATCGACAAGCTAAAGTGTTTAGTAGAAATATTCTGCTCGCTTCACATCATCAAGAAACAAATTATTGTTTGCAGTTTCCATTAGTAAAAGTCGACTAATCGAACAACATGTCGACTTCATCGGTAGGCCACGAGGAGGAGCGGAAGCCGCTGATGGAAGAGTTCTACCGACAGCGGCGGATTCTGCTCGGTTGCACCATGCTCATAGGTGTCGCTGTGATAGTGTGGATCATTGCCATCTCAACCGATCACTGGTTCATTGTTACAGGTGGTCAAGGTTAGTATTTATATGAGCGTATCATTGCATAGCTTGAGCAAGCCAACATGTGGGAAATCTTTGCTAGAGCTGCTGTCATCTGTCTAGGCAACGAGTGAAGGAATATGATAAATTAGGGGGTGTGTTGATTTTAATTTGCCCACACGCTCCGGTGTGATGATGTTTCGGGCCACACCGATCACATTGCTGAGATAAAAAGTAATATGCCAGTTAGTTGTGACGGACCAATAAAAACAGCAATGAAAATATTTATTTACGACATTTCCATTATTATGTAGTTCCCTGAAATATTCGTCTTTTGTTTATTTCGTTTCGTTTTTATTTTATTACTAGCTGACCCGGCAAACTTCGTCCCGCCTATTTTAGTGTTTAATTTAATAATTTTAAACATTTCAAATTCATTGATTCCTTGCGATTGGATTATATCGATTGGTTTTATCGGAATGGCAACATCCTCGACTTTTGGCTTTTGTACATGACCTCTATTCCGGATATATATTGGGTGCATTTCAGTTATTTTCGTTGTTTTCCAGAAACTAAAAGTGGTCATCTTCTAATTGAAAATGGTGTCCAGGGTCAATGCTTGGCTTCTCTACATCATTTCGATTACGGACATATCCATTTGTAGTAGTATTCGGTTATTTTCGGTTGTTTCCCAGAAGTTGTTATTTTTTTAATTTAAACTGTTGTCTAAGGTCAATTTATAGCTCCTTGCATCATTCCGGATCCGGTGATGCTCATATTGGGTGGTATTTGGTCACTTTGGGCTTTTTTTCAGGAACCGTAAGTCGCCATCTTGGATTTAAAAATGGCATTTGGAGACAATTTCTGGCCCCTGAGCGTCATTCTGGTTTGAGAAACTCCCATATTGGGTGTTATTTGGTTATTTTCGGCTGTTTTCCAGAAACCGGATGTCACCATCTTCGAATTCAAAATGGTGTCTGTGGTCGATTCTAGTCCCTGTGTATCATTCTGGTTTCGAAAATACTCATATTGTATGGAAATCGGCCATTTTTGGCTGCTTTTTTAGACACCAGAAGTTGCCATCTTACAATTCATAATGGTGTCTGAGGTCAATTTTCAGCTTCATTCTCGTTCCAGAGATACTCATATTGGGTGGTATTTGGTCAATTTCGGTTGTTTTCCAGCCACCAAAAGTCGCCATCTTACAATTCAAAATGTTGTCTGAGGTCGATTTGTGGCTTCAATGCGTCATAACAATCCCGAAAATACCCATATTGGGTAGTATTTGGTCATTTTCGGCTGTTTTCCAGACACCGGAAGTCGCCATCTTACAATTCAAAATGTTTTTTTTTTCTTCATCTATAATTTATTTGACACGGCACAAATACAATTTAATGTTTAACGGCGCCAATTATATCTGGTAGCTTACTTTCTAAAGTATCTTAATAACTAAAAGCAAATTTTTTATCCTCGCTGCCGACTACGAGCTGAAACTAAATCTAACTTAAAGCTAGAATGTTTTGCATTAAAAGCACTGATTTGTTGTTTGATGGTTTTCCATCGCCATAGGTAAGCAGCATATTGAATATGTTCCGCTGCTGGGCCAAGATATTACGGACTGGCATATTGGGTTGTCTCCCTCGGGACCTGAGAGTATCATGCGGGTCTAGTTGCTGTTTCCGGATCCGGGGTCTTAACGTGTTCTTGTCGTTTGGTTGGATGTAGGCGGAAGGGAATAGGATTAAACTAGGGCGTGGATGGATTTCAGGAAAACGTATATAAGGGACATGTAGGAAAGGTCACGGCTCGCCAAGACATCACGAACAGGAACAGCCGGCTGCCTACTTTCGGCCTGCAGGGAAGCTATTAATTTAGACCTGGCGTCACGGTGTACAGGGCATGACCAAACCACATGCTCTATGTCGTGATAACCCTCACCACAGGCACAGATACCACTTTCCACGAGCCCAACACGACGGAGATGCGCGTCAAATCTATAGTGATTGGACATAAGCCGGGACATCACGCAAATGAATTCCCGACCTACATCCAACCCCTTGAACCACGGGTTCGTCGATACTTTGGGGATTATGGAATGTAACCACCTTCCCAATTCCCCTCTGGTCCAAGCATTTTGCCAACTGATGATCGTATTCTGACGTACAAGTGCGAAAAATGCATTAAAAGCAATTGGTCTTTCATAGATATCACCGTTTGTTGCGCCCACCTTAGCCAAAGAGTCCGCTTTCTCATTGCCCGGTATCGAGCAGTGAGAAGGGACCCACGCTAAGGTAATCTGAGTAGATTTTTCGGATAAAGCACTCAGATGATCCCGTATTTTCCCCAGGAAATACGGAGAGTGCTTAACATCTTTCATCGATCGGAGAGCCTCAATGGAACTGAGACTGTCCGTAAAGATGAAATAATGGTCCGTGGGCATTTTTTCGATAATCCCTAGGGTGTACTTAAATGCAGCCAATTCTGCGACGTAAACAGAAGCAGGATTATCGAGCTTATGGGAGACGGTTAAAATGTTATTGAAAATACCGAAGCCAGTGGACCCATCAAGAAGTGATCCGTCAGTGTAGAACATATTGTTGCAGTTGATGTTTCGATATTTATTGGAAAAATTTTTGGGGATCTGCTGCACGCGTAAATGATCCGGGATTCCACGAGTTTCTTCTATCATGGATGTATCGAAAAACACAGTAGAATCAGAAGTATTTGATAAGTCGACACGATTTGGAATATTCGAAGAAGGGTTAATATTTTGGGACATGTGATGGAAATACAATGTCATAAAACGGGTTTGAGAATTAAGTTCGATTAACCTTTCAAAATTTTCAATCACGGGACGGTTCAAGACCTCACATTTGATTAGAATACGAGAAGACAGGCTCCAGAAGCGGTTTTTCAATGGCAGTACTCCAGCTAAGACCTCCAAACTCATCGTATGGGTCGACTGCATGCAACCTAAGGCGATACGCAAACAACGATATTGTATTCGCTCCAGTTTGATCAGATGTGTGTTTGCTGCGGAGCGGAAGCAGAAACACCCGTATTCAATAACAGACAATATCGTTGTTTGGTAAAGCCTTATAAGGTCTCCTGGATAGGCTCCCCACCATTGTCCGGTTATTGTACGAAGAAAATTCACTTTTTGTTGACATTTTTTCATCAGATACCTCACGTGACAACCCCAGGTGCCTTTAGAGTCGAACCAGATACCAAGATATTTGTGTACCAAAACCTGAGAAATCGTTTTACCCATTAATTGTGTTTGAAGCTGAGCAGGTTCATGCTTCCTAGAAAAAACTACTATCTCAGTCTTCTCCGGAGAGAATTCGATACCTAGCTGTAAAGCCCAAGCAGACAAATTGTCCAAGGTATCTTGCAATGGTCCTTGCAAATCGGCAGCTTTGGCTCCTGTAACAGAGATTACACTGTCGTCTGCAAGTTGTCTTATCGTGCATGAATTTGCCAGACATTCGTCGATGTCATTTACATAAAAGTTGTAAAGAAGGGGGCTTAAACATGAGCCCTGGGGAAGACGCCATTTGTTCTTTGCGAGCATACGCCAGCTGAATATCTGTTGAAAGCAGCGCAAGACAATCATTCGTCCCTTTGGCACGGCGGAAGCCAAATTGAGTATCCGATAGTAGGCCATTTGATTCGACCCAATGGTCTAAACGACGGAGTATCATTTTTTCCATCAATTTCCGGATACAGGATAGCATTGCAATCGGCCTATAAGAGTTGTGATCAGAAGCTGGTTTCCCTGGTTTTTGGATGGCGATCACCTTCACTTGCCTCCAATCCTGCGGTACAATGTTTTGCTCCAGGAACTTATTGAACAAGTTCAACAAGCGCCTTTTGGCATTGCCGGGTAGATTCTTCAACAAGTTGAATTTGATTCTATCTAACCCAGGCGCGTTATTGTTACAGGACAAAAGGGCAACTGAAAATTCTGCCATCGTAAAAGGTGATTCTATCGCGTCGTGGCCCGCAGACGCATCACGAACAATATTTTGCTCAGGAAAATCAAATATCCACCTACTTGAAGACTCCTCGCTTTCGTTGACCGTCACGCGATTCCGCATTCTTCGGGCTGTGTTCCAAAGAGTGCTCATTGATGTCTCCCTCGACGTCTCGTTCACGAACCGACGCCAATATCCGCGTTTCTTTGCTTTAGCCAAGCTTTTAAGCTTGGTATCAAGTGGTGGATGATGTTGAATCGAATCGACCGCTTTTGAAATCATTTCCTCGTATAACTTCCAATCGACATTCCGTGTGAGGTCATACGGAATGTCAACTGGTCGCATGCGAGATGACCCGTTATTAATTAAAATAAGAATAGGCAAATGGTCGCTACCGTGAGGATCGAGGATTACCTTCCATGTGCAATCCAACCGTAGCGACGTCGAACATAAGGATAGATCCAAAGCGCTTGGGCGCGCTGGAGGTTTCGGGATACGTGTCATTTCACCGTTGTTCAAAATAGTCATGTCGAAGTCATCGCAAAGGTTATAGATTAAAGAGGAACGGTTATCATTGTAGGGGGAACCCCAAGCCACACCATGAGAGTTGAAGTCTCCCAAAATCAAACGTGGCGAGGGAAGAAGTTCTATTAAATCAAAGAGCAGCCGTTGCCCAACCTGTGCTCTGGGAGGAATATATATTGAGGCAACACAAAGCTCTTTACCTTGTATTGTCATTTGACATGCGACAACTTCGATGCCTGGAATCGAGGGGAGGTTAATACGATAGAAAGAATAGCACTTTTTAATCCCTAAAAGTACTCCTCCATATGGGGTGTCTCGATCAAGGCGAATAATATTAAAATCATGGAAGTTGAAATCAATATTTGAAGTAAGCCAAGTTTCACAAAGGGAAAATGCATTGCATTTGTTTTTATTTATCAAAACTTTAAACGAATCAATTTTTGGTAAAATACTTCTACAATTCCACTGTAAGACAGAGATAGAATCCTTCATATTCGCAGTTGAATTAGACATCGAAGGATACAATCGCTGCAAGGAGGGGCCATTGGGCAGTCAACTGCTTCAAAAATGATCTAACTGTTGGGAGGAATGCTGTAAGAAAAATTTTAATTGGATCGGGTACATTGAAAGTTTCAAAAATCCAGTCCACAATGTCCGAAAATTTCACTAATCCAGAGTTTGTTTCATCAACTGGATGTGCAAAAGGAGCAACTGGGGTTTTAGATGTTCCTGGCAGTGCTGGGAACTCCTTCTGGGACTTTAAATTTGCAAGCCCAGGAGGAGTTTGCTTCGGTTTTTCCGCAACACTGTTTGGTTTGCTTGTAACTTTCATTTCACTTTGAGAAATCTTAGGACCTTTTCTGGGAAGTTTAGGAGAGGGAATATTTTTCCTCTTTCTAGACTCCCCAGGATTGGCGTAAGATGTTCCCGCTGGTGAATCGTCAGAATCGGTTTCATCAGAGGCCAACAGATCATAAGGGTTTGATGTAATGGGAGAAGTGGTAACGGTCTTCTTCAGCATCTCAGCGTAAGAACGCTTCGAACGCTCTTTGAGAGACCTCTTTATTTTATCCCTGCGCTGCATGTACACCGCACATGTCGAGAGCTCATGCTGACTCTCCCCACAGTGAATGCATTTTTCAGCATTTTTACTGCAGGAATCATCCGCATGATTCTCCCCACACTTGCCACAACGTGCCTTATTGCAGCAGTAGGCGGCAGTGTGGCCTAACTGCTTACAATTCAGGCAGTTCATGACGCGAGGCACATATAATCGCACAGGGAGACGAACCCGGTGGATCGAGACGTGGCTTGGTAGCGCTGACCCGGCGAACGTAACTCGAAACGAGTCTGACGGGGTGTATACTGTTTTGCCACCGATGATCGATGCTGACCGCAATTGCTTGCAGTCGAGCACCTTTACATCGGGACAGGCTTTGTTTTTAAAGCACCCTTTGGCACTTTCCAGTATACACTCGACGGACAGACTCGAATCGGTTATGACACCGTCGATCTCCACGTCTCGTGCGGGTATGTTAACGCGATACTCGCGTGTGAAGAGCTCAGAGCAAGCTATATCGTTGGCCTCTTTCAGGTTACTGACCACGACACGGAGCTTGTTAGGCCGGACCTTGGAAATTTCGGTCACGCCCTTGTACTCCTTCGTCAGGTCTTTAGAAATCTGCAAGAGGTTCAACTGTTTCGATTTCGGTCCCGCCTTTAGCCGAAAATAGACAGTATAGCTGCCCTGGGCTCCGTCTGGGTAAAGCCTGGGGCGAGGGGGGACTGAAGAATGAACAGGGGAGGGGGTAACAGAAGGGTCAGGGTCAGCGGGGTTCGGGGATGGTGGCGCGGGAGGCGAGGGATCTACATCCATCCCGCTAAGTCTAGCGCACTAGCGCCGACGAAAGCACGTACCTTTTTACTTCTCCCTTTCAGTAAGGTTGGTTGTCCGATCGTTCGAAGTTGCAGCCGTTACAGCCAGCAGCACCAATACAGCAGCACCAAACAGCCACCAGCAGCGAGCCAGGTGTGAGATCACTCCACACAGCGATACAACTCACTGTCAACTGATGAATTCAAAATGTTGTTTAAGGTCGATTTGTGGCTTCAGTGCATCATAACAATTCCGGAAATACCCATGTTCGCCTGCCAAATTTGGTTATATTTGCTTGATTGGTTCTCGAGCTGTGCGTAATTTGAGTTTCATTTGTATGGGACCCCTCCGTTATAGAAGAGAGAGGGGTGTCAAACCATTATATTTGTTACCCCTAAAAACAATCACCTGCCAAATTTGGTTCCATTTAGTTGATTAGTTCTCGAGATAAGCAGAAATTTGTGTTTCATTTGTTATGAAACCCTCCCTCACAGAAGAGGGAGGGGAGTCGAACCACTATGGACATACTTGTTACCTCTAAAAACATTCACATACCAAATTTGGTTGTATTTGGAACCAACATGGACATATTTGTTATTCCTAAAAACATCCACTTGCCAAATTTGATTCCATTTGCTTGGTTAGTTCCCGAAATAAATATTAAATTAAAAATAAATTAAAATAAGTTAGAATGATGGTTGTTCACTAGTTTTTCCATGTTTTTTGTGTTAACAACTTGATAAATTTATGTAAGCTTTTCTAGTTCGCGATATCGCGTGTGAAATGTGTTTTTCCGAAGCAAGCTACCTTATAAGTGACAATTTAAAAGGACTTTTTTTTAACTTGCCGGACTGTTTTTTTTTTTCTTCCCTCGCTCTTGTTTGCACAAGGTGTTCGTGCGAGAACGAGAGTAAGAGACTAGCAGTGAAACACTTTGGTAGAGGAAATTCGTTTTATGTTTTCTCGTTTTTTCGAGAAACAGATTTTTACTTGATCATCTTAAGACTAAGTACATGTTCTTTTTCCATTATTTTTTTTCTCATTGCTCAGTCAGACTGATTGTTGTCGCACCGATAGATGCCGAGGTTGGGTGGATTTTTGCATTTGGTACTAGCGGTTGCTTTTTTATTCTTGTATATTGTTTGATGTCTTCATACTTTTTGAGCTTGGAACTCCTTGACAACTTAAAAACTGCATTCCTAATATATGTTGACTGCTTTGACATACGACTACATAATACATTGACAGATAAAGCTAATCACAACTACTTGTATAATAATTTATTTGATAAAAATATTTTTGTACTGATCAGAGTTATGTTATATATTTCCATTTTGTGTACATAAGCAAATTCCGTTGAGATCGACCCACTATTTACGTGAAGTTTTTAGAAACGACTCAATTTCTGTTTGTTTGAAAACCCATATTGATGAAATATAAAAAATGCATTTATCGAATTGTTCAGCCTCTCGTTAACTAAAAATTTAGACGTTTATTTGGACCTTTCGTTTTTCGTTGAAACATGGCTCACCATTTTTTTACTGAGACGAATGACTACCAATCAAAACCTGAATAAATGAAATAAATAAATGATTGAAATTTCTTTAACTCTTGAATTTGTTCACGAAGTTATTTAAACTAACATATCATTTGGAAGTGAAACGATTGGGCATTTTTAACAGACACACGAGGAGAGTAGACGGAAAAGTGTGCATATGATAAAGAAAGCGAAAAGTAACGAGAAATTGGTTGAATGGAGGATTCTCCAGTGTGTGATAGTGGTACCAACGAGAACCTTACATGAGGTGTTGCATGCTGCTTACGAGTGAGACTAACAACACTGACCACGTCAAATATGAAAAAGTTTTTTTTTTCTTTAAGAGTGCCCACTCTGATTTGTTCTGAAGCGTTTCAAGCAACTTAATTGTCTATCTAAAAAGGTCATTTTGAAACAAAACTAAGATGGCAGACTTTTTAAAAATCATTTTTCTTTAGTTAAAATGACCTTTTTTAGTGCAGGATTCAACTTTTCCATATTTATAAACGAAATTTCAGACAAATTTTCTTCAATTCTTGTCATTGTTTGGATACAGTCATACCTCGATATAAGACAACTTTATTTTTATTTCCGTTACGTTATATGGAGTTACGTTATATCGAAACAAAACAATTTTTTTTTAAATTTACGGAAGAATGTTAATGGTTACTCAAAGATGCGCGAAAACCTATTTTTCATAACCTATCAGTACTTTTAGATCGTTCTTATGCCTATTTAGAAATATTTTCAAAAGCCAAATTTCTTTTTTAAATTGATGCAAGAGGTTGCTCAAAGATACGTGAAAACCTATTTCCCATCACCTATCAGTAATTTTAAACCATTCTTATACCCATTTAGGACAATTTTCAACAAGCAAAAATATTTTTTTTTAATTGGTGCAACACTATTTATGGTTACTCAAAAATGCGCAAAAACCTATTTTCCATCAACTATCAGTATTTTTAAACATTTCTATGCCCATTTAGGAAAAATTTCAACAAGCAAACAAATTTTTTTTTAATTGATGCAAAACTGTAAATTGTTACTGAAGGATGCGCGAAAACCTATTTCCCATCACCTATTTGTATTTTTAAACCTTACTTATGCCCATTTAGGACAATTTTCACATTGGTTTCATTGGTTTCCAAACTTACTACAAACATTTTTTGAAGCAATTTATACCCCAAAAACAGTTGCTGTATCATTAATTTTCAATTTCAATACAACTTAAAAAGTTACGTTATATCGAGGTAAAAGTTACATTATATCGAGTTACGTTATATCGAGGTTGCCTCATATCGAGCGAGGTATGACTGTGTATAGATTTATGAAAATAGCTTCAGCCCTTTTCAAATATTGGTACAAATTATTTTCGAAAAAATATGCACAGTTACTTAAAAAAGGCCTAAACACTAACAAAGTTTCATTGAAGTCTGAGAGGGTGCTGCCAGCCCCTCAGTCGTGCGGGCGAGAAATCCTTCTATACTATTTCCGACTATGGCCTAAACAAGAAATCGTCTGGAAAATCGATTTGAACATCTTATTCAACCGCTGCCACTGCCTCATTACTTGCAGCTTCGAGACCAGTGTACTGGTCTAGCGTTTCTTGACATATATGTCCATATATGTTTGCTAGGTACTTTCTTATTGTTTGGCCGCTTGCACAGTGGTTTGAAACGCGAAAAACGTGATCGTCAAGCTTTTGAGTATAAAAATGCTATCTAAATGCTAGCGTGTATTCAACAAAGTTTTTGTAGATCTTGAGGGGCATCTTTCAATGCAAATAAATTTTTGATAAATTCACCTAAAAGTGAGATAAAAAAATTTTATTGTTTTTTACTTATCAAATCAAAACGAAATCTTAAGCAAAGTTGTAGACAATCTTATGCAGAAAAAATTTGCTAAAGACACTTTGGTTCTATCTCTTGAAAATCGACCACATACAGGTAGTTTTATACACAGACATTCTTCAAGTTTCTAAAAATCGAAAAATAACTTTTTCTGGTGTGATTTTATAGGCTCACTATGTTCTAGATATTTTTCGTATTTGAAAAATAGTTCATTCTGCCGAACATACCTTGGACAAATTTTCAACTCTTTCATAGGGTTTAGAACATTTTGAAAAAAAAAATGTTTTTTTTTCAACAAAATTATCAACATTCTTTGAAGTTTTTACAATTCTTGAATTCTAAAAAGAAAATGTCTGCTCGGAGATAGATACCCTTATTTTTATAATTTTGTCCATACGTACCGAGACACCTCCTTATGAATAACATCTAAAAATAATAGGGGTATCTATCTCCGAGCTGGCATTTTCTTTTCAGAATTCAGGACTTAGCAAAACGTCAAAGAATGTTGCTAATGTTGTTGAAAAAAACTTTGGCATTTGCATACACTAGTGACATAACAATTATTTTCGGAAAAATCAATTTTTTCCTATCTTTATGTTTCCAAATAATGCACGGTACCGTAAATATAAATGCTTTTCGTACTTTTTAATGAAGAATCAAAAATCTTTTCTATTCTCTACATCTTTGATGAAAAAAAACATGAAAAAAAACACAGAAAAACCGAATAAAAATTTTTTTTTACCCACATCCAAGTCTTCAAGAGACTGCAAGAAACTAATGAAACCACCTCGGGGAACTAGAAATAATCCCCATCTTTCGAGTGAAGACTGTTTTTTTGCAGCTTTTTGAGAAATTTTAGTTTGAAAGTGCATTTTTTTATTTAAAATGTTCTAAACCCTATGAAAAAATTGAAAATTTGCCCGAGGTATGTTCGGCAGAATGAATTATTTTTCAAACACGAAAAAATATCTAGAACATAGTGGGCCTTCAAAATCACTCCAGAAAAAGTTATTTGGTATTTTTCGATTTTTAGAAACTTTTTTTTTATTCTCGCTTATTTACCGTCGGTCTAGTTCCGCCACTGTTGTTCTGCCAATCACTGACGCCCGGGGAGGCGACTCCACCCTGGACCTTAACTCACGACCCGTTGATTAACGGACCGGCGCCAACGGCTTTCCTTCCTCATGCGATGGAAGGCGTGATCCCAGAGATTTTTCGCCTAAATAAATATCCCGGTGTCGGCTAGGATTGAATCTAGACCAGTTGGGTTGGTTGTGAGTGGATCACGCCACCTCACAACCATCGACACCTATGTTGGCGGTGGGATTCGAACCCAGGCGTCGAGCGTTGTTGGCGGAGACGTTACCAACCACGCTAGGCCCCCGCTCTATTTTTTTAGAAACTTAAAGAATGTCTGTGTGTAAAACTACCTGTATGTGGTCGATTTTCAAGAGATAGATCCAAGTGTCTTCAGCAATTTTTTTCTAAATAGGATTGTCCACAACTTTGTTGAAGATTTCGTTTTGATTTTATAAGTAAATGAAAAAAAAATCTCACTTTTAGATGAATTAATCAATAATTTATTTACACCAGAAGGGGCATCTTGAGATCTACAAAAACTTTATCAAATACACTCTTGCATTCGAATGGTTTTTTTATACTCAAAAAGCTGACGATCACGTTTCTCGCGTTTTACACCACTGTGCACTGTGGCTTGTACCGAACTCCCGGCCAAGCACACGCAACGGTGTAGCCACTTTTCCCTTGGTCTTCCTCTTTAGCATCCTTTGAAGCTCCTTGTCGCTCAGAGTCGTCAGCCTTCCGGAACCGGCCTTTCTTTCGATGTTTTCTTCGTTGTCCAATAGTGCCAAGATGTTGCAGATGCAAGAACGGGCGTATCAAGCGTCCACAAAGTACCGCATGATGTCTGACGGGGTACCGTTCTTTGAAAGTGCATACTTCTGAAGCTTCACTGTTTTCGCCGGGTAGAGTTCGACTGATACAGCTGTCAAATTTTCCAGCTGGCTCATGGATTACTATGATTCGTGGGTAGTTTCGTCAGTGCGTGTAAAGGTAAACCCATAAAAATTAGCATTTTTTGTCAATTCTGTTTAATGCGAACGTTATGAGCAAAAGTCGAGTTACAGTGTTTCTATCAAACAATGTCTAATGCCCTCTGATATGTTTTTAATTTAAATTCTTGTTTTGCTGATTTCTCTGAAAATGTTTTGACTATGAACAGCTAAGGAATTCAGAATATATAGAAATATTGACCGAATGTATTGCCAGTTGCTTGTATCCGCATATAAAACAGTATTTTTCCATTAGTTTGAATATTTTAGGTTCTTTTTTAACCCAATCTTCCCTGGTGATATAGCATATGGCATCTCTCGCATCACCTCTTGTTTCCATCAGACACAGCACTGTCAGTGAACAACTTCAGATTCCTCAATCTCGGTAAAAATCCTTAGTTTTCTTTTGATTATATCTCCAAGTAACTAGCAACACTGTCAGTCAAATCCTATCAGGGAAGTATTAACGTCAAAATTTTGCCTGCATATCTGGTAACACTGCCGCTTGAAATTGATTTTTTTTATTCCTTGACCAATTTTTTTCCGGAATGCTATCTCTATGATGTCCATTGAAATAAAATCTTCGGGGATATGAAACCTCTGGACAGAAGATTGCATCGAACCAGATGAAATATGACTTTATTTCTTTAAAACGCTGTAACTCAAGCGATAAGTGTTTTCAACGTTAAGTTTTCTCAGAAACTGTTAAATTAGAAAATCAAAATAAACTCATATGTCGAAAAATGCAATTTTATTTTTCAAATGCAAAAAGAATATATCTGCTAACACTGCCGCCTAAAATTGATATTCTTTTTGGGTTTTTTGACCAATTTTCTTCGAAAATAATGTAACCATTATTAAAAGAAACTAGGGATTTTTGAGGTCTAATTGGCACCAAAGGGGAAATTTTATCGAAGTAACCTCATATGAACAATTTCTCGAATTTTCCATATTAAATACAGGGTGTTAGGTAGCTCACTTAAAACCCTTTAAGGGGTGATAGAGGATCCTATTTGATGAAATAAAACCTTCTGCGCATATGGTCAAAATTTAACTACTAAGGGGTACTGCTCCATTATTCATCTCAGGCCATATATTCATCTCATACAACATGAAAACACATGATGCGGGGGCCTAGTGTGGTTGGTAACGTCTCCGCCAACCACGCTCGACGCCTGGGTTCGAATCCCACCGCCAACATAGGTGTCGATGGTTGTGAGGTGGCGTGATCCACTCACAACCAACCCAACTGGTCTAGATTCAATCCTAGCCGAAACCGGGAGATTTTCTGAGGCGAAAAATCTCTGGGATCACGCCTTCCATCGCATGAGGAAGTAAAGCCGTTGGCGCAGGTCCGTTAATAAAACGGGTCATGAGTTAGGGTCCTGGGTGTGGAGTCGCCTCCCTGGGCGTCGGTGATTGGCCACAACAGTGGCGGAACTAGACCGACGGAAAATAAGCGAGAATAAAAAAAAACATGAAAACACAATTGAAAACAGAAAAAAAACGCAAATTTTCTTCTTAAACCAATCTGCTAATCCATGAAATGGATTCTTTTTAGTTCACTTTAGATTCCTCATAAGGTATAATCCTCAAAAACTCACTTAAAAACTCTAAATTTGATATTATAGCCGGGCATCTGCACTCGAAAATTCATTTAATTAAATCACCTACCTCAGAAAAAAAATTCCGCGTATTGTTCTATACGGCTACAACGGAACTCGTTCAGCAGCCAACCAAAGTTTCTTTTCATCACTAGCGGATAACTTTTTATTTTAATCACTAAACAAAATCACTCACTATACTAAGAATACTTTAATCTTTGAAATTTTCACCTCAAATTTCCAAAAACGAATTAGCAGAAATATATGAGATGAATTTCTACAATTCCTGAATTTCAACTGTATGTATTTTCATCTATTTTCACTGCGTTGAAAAATTCAAAAGTTGCCAAATCACTTTCTGTTAATACGAAAAAATCTTACTGAAAATGTCGAATTATTCCGACATAATTGACATAAATCTGCAGCACTGCTGTGGTTATCTAGGTTACCAGTTTTACACGTAAACAACTACAGCGGATATCTAGGTAACCTACTACGACGGGCTGCGGCTACGTTCATTCATTAAAATGTGATTCATTCTTGATTAACAGTGTAATGAATATGGGGGCGTCGTGAGATGAATAATTGAGCAGTGATTTAAGTTTTGAGATGGATATGGAAGCGTTGTGAAAAATGGGTTGTTTAACAAAATTCAGAATGAATCTAGCCAATTTACTTAATATACAATGCTAAACGATTCCATAAGAGCCCGTGAGCATATTTAGTTTATTTGTTCAATGATTTCGTGAAAATTTGGTGTTTAATCCGTGCATTTTTCGTGAATATCGGCATAACAATAACAATTTTCTGCTCCACTGTGTTTCAATTTTGATCTAGTTTGCAGTGAATACCTACTGTGTACAAGACAGCAACGACGCGTCTACGTAAACACAGTGGAGCAGAAGATCTTACAACACTTACCGAAGGCGCAGCTTATTGCTTTTAAAGTTGAATAGCATCTAAACTAAAAGAGTTTGATGCTTGGTGTCAAAGAACAACTTGTAGAGTAGACTTCAATGTTTAATTTAGTTAACAACAAAACTCATGTTTATCACACATTTCAGAGAGAAAATTGCAGTTTAGTTCTCAAAAAAACATTTGATTTCACATTTGTTCCTTTCTAAGTGCTTCTTATTCTTTTTAATTCGACGTTTTGAAGACACTATTGATAACGTAATTTTCTCAGCTTTCCAGCGAAACTAACAAAATTGAGCTAGCTATCACACTTCTTGTGCTAGACCACGTTAAAGGCAAACATAACCGAAAACTGTAAATAGTGAATAATTCTGCAGTAGTTGACGTGGCCATATGCCTAGGTTTTTTTTCATCAAATATGGTCCTCTATCGCCCCTTGAAGGATATTTAGTGAGCTCCCTAACACCCTGTATGAGAAGGTCATTGACACGTGGTGTGCACACTTGAGACGAAATGATCCATATACCTAGTTTTTTCAAATTAAGCAGCCATTGATATATACAGTCAGAACTGAGCTAAGCTTAGTTAAACTGGAGATTACCAGATTCAAGCAGGCCTGCTGATTATCGCACTCGCATTGCATTCGAATTCTTTCGTTATTCCTGAATTGTATCGTTGCATAGCAATAGTGTTAATACTCGTATACGAATACAATGCCTTTGCAAAAAAAAGTCAATGTGAGCAGTTTGCATGCAAGATTAGTGAAAAGAAATACCGTGGAATGGGGTCATATTGATCAGTGGGGAGAAATTGATCACCTGAAAATTCGTGATAAAAAATACTAATCAAAAGATATTACTCTTACAACACTAAGCAATGTTAACGTGTCCTGAAACGCAACTTTTGCATGATTCACATACCTGTCAAAGTTAACCCTTGCATGCCCGGTGCCATTTTTCATATTTTCGAAAAGTGAGTAAAGTTTGATAAAAGCTCAAAAAATGTAATTTTCAACAATGATCATTCCATACCATTAAAGAAATACTGATGAATTCGCAGTAAACCACAAAGATTTTAAATTCAGGGCAAGTTTTTGAGCTTTTGCAATAAACCGAATTAAAATCGGTAGAACGACGATCAAATAAGAGCAAATTTAGCAACAAGCAGCTCGTGAATCAAAATAAACAAATTTTAACCTGAAATATCATTATTTTCGTTTCCAAACTAGCTGTTAATGATATTTTTCAGTACAGAAATCATCATTCATCTTTAGCATATCAAAAAAAAGCACATTGCCAAAAGAATGCATGGATTTCAATGGTGATAAATTTCACCCCAATTTACCTCATAGTACCTTATAGAATTATCGAATTTATTTCATGAAGTAGACGATAGAAATTTCACCAATAGCCATAGAGATTTACTGGAGCACATACCAATACTTGTTTTAAAATTATACTATTTCGGGAAAAATGTACATGAAGCATTTGTTATGAAAATTGATCAATTTCACCCCGTTCCATGGTACCTACTATTCTCAGACTTGTATGCAATCAGTTGCAGTATGTTTTCATAAAACGTCAACTCTTGAGTCTTCATACATGAACCAAATGCGTAACTGAGCTTCGCTTTGAATCAATATAACTTTTTGTTTATTTGTGAGCGAAGGTTATACACTAAAAAATTGCTCGCACATGACCTCATTTCTGTGTAAGTAAAGATTACTATCAGACATGGCGCTGATAAAAAGAATAACAGGGAAAAATATAGTTTCCTTAAGGTGAATTATCTTCACCAACGAATTTCTAGGCATTCTCTGAAAAATGTCGGTGGAAGGGTTTCCATTACTTCCGAATTTTGTTCTCTTTCGTGACTAACAAAAGGCGCAATTTCACGAATGCACGAATCAGGAGCCTTGAATTATGGGGAGAAAATCTTCATTTTTTCAAATAAATCTTTCAACCATATTCAACATTTGGAATTAAAACATATTCAATGTATTGGAATTTTTCTTGAGATTAACTTCCCGAAAAAGAGTTTTAAAGTATTAAAACAATTGGAAACGCTGAAACAATAGGATTGAATAAAATTAATTTTCAAGTTTATTTATCAAAATACTGTTAAAAATTACAAAAAGGTTCTCAGGTATCAGCTAACGTCACGTAACTTTAAGTCATTATTAAAAAATCTGGCTAATTATTTTAAATTTTCTAATACTATCTTAAGCCTAGGAAAATCATAAATCATTGTATTTTCGTTTTTTTCTGTTCAGCATTCCTGAAACTAATAGCGATTCAGAAATTACTAGAACAATTATTATCGATGTGTGCAATGTATATGAATGGACATGTTAATTGATATCCGTTACTTGCTGAAATAAAAATATCTTAGTCTTTGAAAGTTTTCATACAGGAATTATTTAGGTAGTTTTGAAGCATTTTTTTCTATTTCATTTCAAATAATTTATTTAAGTAATAAATCTATCTATCTATCTTCTTCTATTTATATAAAAGAGAAGTTTTGTATGTATGTATGTATGTATGTTCCAGCATAACTCTCGAAGGCCTGAACCGATTTCAACCAAACTTGGCATACGTGTTCTTTGTACAAAGGAAGTGGTCAAAGAAATATTGGATAGGGGGAGGGGTCACCCTTAAAGAGGGAGGGGGTCAAAAGTAATAAATTTTCATACATGATGGTAACCTTTCATTGAAATTTGATGATTTCGGGTTCTTGGTCATATTTGGAGGCCGGAAGTTGATGTCCATAGACTGAAACATGACGTTCGATGCCATTTTCAATCCAAGATGGCAACTTGCGGTTTCTTGGAAGCCATTTAAAACTGTGGCAAACGCTCACAAACGCCTCAATGTTGGTATTTTCGGAGCAAAAATGACTCTTAAGAACCGGTTATCGGTGTCTGACGATACTTTGAAACTTGGGTTGCCGACTTCCGGTGTCTGGAAATCTGCGAAAACTAATAATTGAATTAAATACATGGCAATATGAGTATTTTCGGAATGACGTTGTCATACGAAAATCGATCATATATTTTCAAATATTGGCCTTTTTTGAAACGTAGTGACGTCTTTTTGCAGCCGAAAATCGGTTTTTGTGCAAATGTTTCTAGAGAAGTGTTTCAAAACATCCAACCTGCTTTGATCTGTTTTTGGAACGATTTCTTGACATATTTCTTGCATAATTTGATAACGGAGAGTCCAATCTAGGGTTTTGGATAAAAAATATGTTTGAAAAAGTTGCTGAAGCTCAACTATTACCGAATTAAAATTTGGTTAGGAGCATCGCTCAAATTAGATAAGAGCTCCTGAAATCCAGCTATTTATTTAAAAAAATATGTATGTATGTATGTTCTAGCATAACTCTCGAATGACTGTACCGATTTCAACCAAACTTATACGTGTTCTTTGTACAGAGGAAGTGGTCAAAGAAATATTGGGAAGAAGAAGGAGCATCCCCTAAAGCATGCGGTTGTCCAAATAAGGTCAGAAAATCAAGTTTTTTCATGTGTTATGGGAACTTTCTGAATAAATACGATAGTTTTTAGGCCTTTGGTCATGTCTGAAGACCGGAAATTGATTTCCAGAGACCGGAACATGATGTAGGAAAGAGAAAGGGGAAGCTATCAAAGAGGGAGGGGGTCTTAATTTATAAGAAAGTCAGGTCTTTTAGTGCCCTATGGAAACTTTTTGAAAAGGTACGATAACTTGCATGCTCTCGGTCAGTCTTGGCCTGAAGTTGATGTCTAGCGATCGGAATATGATGTCCGATGTTCTTCTAAAACAAAGATGGCGACTTTTGGTTTCTGGGAAGCTGTATACAACTGTATAAAAACGTTTACGAACCTCCAAATATTGGTATTTCCGGAATCAGGATGATCTTTAGAAACCAGAAATAAAAGTCCAACGATATTTTTTAAATTCAATAAGGCAACTTCCGGTTTCAGAATTTTGTGAAAAACGAATATATGCTCTGCAATATGTATATTTTCGATATCAAGATGACGTCCAGAATCCAAATATTCATGTCCAGCGCAAATTTGTAAATCGTACATGGCGGATTACATTTTCTGGAAAGGTTACTAGAATACGGAAGAAGACTTGGACGTAACATTGAAACGTTGCGCACTGGGAAAAAAAACCCACCAAAAAACCCCCAAATTCCCACTAATTAGAAGCCGCTGGGCTGGCGACCTGAAATATAGCATTTCTTATGTAAAACTGATTGATAAATCAATTGGTGAGATTTTCATTCTGTGCTGGTCGATAAATTGATTGATGATGGTTTCATTTGAGGCAGGGCACGGGATATGGTCTATTTTGCCATTTTTCACACTATTTTTGCGTATTTTTGGAAATAAAGACCCTTTCCCGTGCCCTGCCCAAAATGAAACCATCGTCAATCAATTTATCGACCAATTTAACATAAGAAATGCTATATTTCAAGTTGCCAGCCCAGCGGCTTCTAATTAGTGGGAATTCCGGTTCATTTTTTCCCAGCGTGCGTTGGTTTGAAATCAATTCTGCGATTACTGCTTCCTGTCAAGCTGTATCTCGAAATTGTTAATTAATTCATGAAGACTGCTGTTCAACTATAAGGATGATTTTGATTATGTATACACAAAAAAGTGAAACGAGACGACAAAGCAAGCAATAATTTTAACTATCAGAGGTGAGCTTAGGCTATTGATTACACAGTGCAACAAAAATTGACTTTTTTTTCTGCCTTGGCTTCTATATATGTTTTTTTGTGTGTTTTTATGCAAAACCGGTAATTTTTTATTTTTTATTTTTAAAATTCCAAGAGTTTGTCCACATATTAGCATCTTTTTACCCATCTTAAAAAAACAGATCTTAAATCGGACAAAAACTGAGCACAAAACGGTGATTCTACGAAACCGGTTTTGGCATAGTTTTAGTATATTTCACAAAGCAAAATAATAACAATTATTTTCTGAGCATTAATGGTAATTCGCTAATATCTTAAAGTGGTAGACAAATTATATCTTATTTTGAGTAAAAAAGTCTCAGAAATCGAATGGTAGGTGTCTTATCAACGTAAAAAGTCAGCAGATAAACCTATTTTTGTATTGTAGGGGAATTGGGGCAAAATCGACATTTTGCTGATATAGAAAATTAAAAGAAAAGCAGAAATTTTTACACGAGCAAGGCCGGGTACATTCAGCTAGTTATTAAATAAAAATGACATCGGCTTGATTTATAATTAAATGAATAATCTTTCAAGCCAGATACCATCATTCGTAATGTATTTAAATCTACATCTTAAATCTCATTTATCAAAACTCATTGACATCCAAAGTTCGGAACAGCGCAACTAGGTCGTGAAAATCCAATTTGTTACCCTCTGTCGGAAGACGAACCCAAGAAATTGCGCTAATGGTAAACCGACGGAACACAATAATAATGATTTGGCAAGCGTTGCATTGTTTCGGATGCAACGCAGAAAATAACTTACTCAGTAATTTTGTGTTTGTGTGTGTGTGCTCGCTCTTATACGAAGATTAAGCCAAACTGTTTGCTGATACTGCAGAAAAAGTGCAACCCAAAGTTTCATGGTGTATTTTATTTTTGATTTACTGCTCATTACATTGTTTTTTATTGGACCGAACCAACTAGATGTGGAGAAAGATGCGAAAAGTTAGGGGTGTAAAGGCAGAGCAATTTGACTTTTTGCCAACTGCTTTCGATGAGGGAAAGGCTATAGCTCTGATTCATGTGGCTGCTGAATATCTTCTACATACAATTTGAAATTAGTGCTTTATCGAGAGAGAGAAAAAAAACTATTGAAACTGTCTGCTTTAAATCATAATCATAATCTCTTTACTGTTTTCTTTTCATTTTTCAAATCACCTTCTGCAGGGATCTTCATACCAGACACCAGACGCTATTTCAAATCATCACACTCTGGGCTGTGGAAAATATGCAGATACGGCGTAACACCCACGGTGTTAGCCAACTCGAATACGACACGCAATTTCACCACGCTATCCTACATCAACGAGAACCGGATCGCCAACATGAAAAAGACAATCGCCAAGGAAGACTACATTCAGAGTTTTCTCGCGGAAGACCTGCGGGTGGACAATCTAACCGACATCGATGACAACTTCCGGCGGCACCTGTTTGCCAGCTGGATTACCGATAACACGGAGTACTTCACCGAGCTGAAAAATGTCTACCACGAGCTTACCGCGCGGCACAGCCAGCAGGAAAGTGTATCAGTGCAAAAGCTAAAAAATCCACCGCTCATGATGCTGGATCCAACGGATTTCAGCTCACTGAAGCAAACGGTTGGAGTTTCCGGTGCACTGACAACGGTGACAATCAACTCGACCGAGATCAATATCCTGGTGCCGCAAACGTTGCGGGAGGCTCTGTTCGATGACTGGGAACAGAAGGCAGGGGTGGTTTACCTACTGTGGAGCTTCTCGAAGGCAATGAACATCCAACCGTTCATCACCAGTCCCGACGGAACCAAGTACATTATTCGGCCACCGTTACCACCGAAGAAAGGACGCATTGGCCATGGATACGAGTACGTCCCGTTCAGTAAGTACTGGCCGACAATCGCCATGCGTCTCCACCGTGTTGAGAAACGATGGAGATGCATGGGTAAATGGTGTTAAGCTTTGCGGGAAAAAACTCCCACGACATTTTTTTGTAAGATTTGGACCACTGCGACCATTGTTATGATATTTTGTGGTAACAAAATCCCACGACATTGCACAGGACGTTGTTGTTGAGCTTATTGTCCGTACAGCATGTTGTATCAAAAATAAACTGTAACACTTGAGAGGTTGGACGTTTCGTTAAAAAAACGTTTTCAAACACAATCATAACGGTGCGGTTTGGAGTTCACTCGCTTATATTTTTTTTTAAATATAAACTGCCAGAAATTTCAACAATGGTTTTCCAGCGAATAATTGAAAAATGTTCAAAAACATATTGATGGGACGTTAGCAAACTAAAATTGAAAAATTTATCAGATCAGTTCTATCGATCAAAAAGTTTTATTTCATTTTTGCTAAGACATATTCGTCTAGGCTTTGTAGAATTCAACGTGAAAGCCTGAGATTAAAGCTCATGCTCCAGTACGTTAACATCGAATGGCCTGGATTCTACTAATATCTGAACCCACGTCTCTGTATCCTTGTGGCCATGAAGCTCTTTTTATATTTCCTAACGCAGAGTTCTGTTTCCTATTACTTTCAGAGAAGTGCAAACTTCACGATCTCTTCCCGACAGATGAAGACATACGACTGGATCCGTCTATCGACGATGAAATATTAGGTAAGGCTTTTTCCTATTTAATCTTTACGTAGCCTTCATTCAAATGAGTTTGCTGTACATGAACGCATGTCGTGATTATTTATACACGTACTAATGATTGTGTTTTTTAATGCTGACAAATTTTGTATCAAACATATTTGATCGATTGATTTCCCGCAACCCGATTGGTGCAACACACCGCAACCACAAAAAAAAAAATCAAAACATCCACGCATACCATGCATTCACTTCACCATTCAACGCACCGCACAGAAAGAGGAGATCCATTTTACGTTTCCGAATTCACGTCCCAAGGTATGAAACAATGTCAACACCTCGTAACTTACTCTATCGTGCCGATGTACCGTTTGTCCTCGATGTACCAATTTCCTTTTTGGCTCAATAGTTTTCGGCTGCTTTGCGGCTAGAGCCGAGAGTATGCAGCTATGCTATTTATGTACGTCTATTTATCTCTTCGAATGCCGTAGTAAATGTAAACAGTAGCTATTCTTACCCCAGCGGCCTATTCTCTGTTCTGTTTACTTTTTTAATGGATTTCCTTTTACACTCACGCTATCATCTTCATTCGCAACTCACTTTTCAAGCAGGGAAATTTCATGTATTTTATTGACGATTAAGTAGTTGAAGTTAGCCAAAAATTTCCCAAAAATAGTGTTGTAATGTTCGTTACGAAACATGCTCTCGGGAATGCGTGCTCAAACCCATTTCATGCGACTAAAATAACATTCCCTTCTAAAACATTTCAACTTGCAAATTCCAAACAGTGACAGATGCAGTTTTTTTGTTAGCTAGTAGTGAGACATTTCTAAGAAAACAAGTGTTTCTGTTTTTTTTTTGTGAATAATCAGCTGCCACCGGTGCTCCTAAATTTCTCAACCAAACGGCGGTAGAGAAAAGTTTTACTCGATCACATAATTCACTCAGGGGTCTTTGGCGTAGCGAGCGTTGACCGGCCCGGCCAGAAACGTTTCGCTAGAGTATGTGAGCGCTTCTTTGTATTTTTTAGTTCACGTCATAATTCGCACTTTTTGTTTCAATTTGAGGTGACAAATAACTGCTACCGATAATATATTGTATGATAGAAAAAATCGAGGCTTCGAGAACGTTGGATTACGGGTGGTCAGATTTTTATTTTCATTTTAAAACTTGTATTGACAAGGTATTATGTGTAAGAAATTTGAAAATATTTTAAGACGTTGATACTGAAGGCCCAAACACAATGGATACGTTTGAGTTGCGTTTATGTTAATTTGACAGAAGACGTATGTGCTAACTGTCAAACGCAGCCGCAACGTATCCGTTGTGTTTGCTTCTCAAGAATTCCAGAGTTTACTTTGTGCCAGTACAGGATGCGACGAAAAAAGCGAAAATTTATTATGTTTCTTTCATATATTATTTGAAGCACATTTAGGTAATAATATCTACATTTTCGAATTTAGTCATTTGTATAAGAACCTATCCAACACATTTACTCGATGTGTCCTATAGTTTTAGTAATGACATCCTCTAGACTACGCCTTTCACCAATGTTGGGTCCGATTGAAAGTATGACATGACAGTCCATCCCGTTGTAACACAACCTATTTATCTTTAGAGAATTTGGCCTTCACCCAGGGAAGCACCCGGTCTTTTAAAATACCGATATACATTTCGGTATTGGTTTTAACAGTAGTTATCATAATAACAAGCGGCATTTTCAAACCGTTGGACGCTACCAAGCCAAACATCATTACACCAGCCGGATGTTTGGTTTGGAACTTGAACTTTACTTTCTCAGGAACATCCTCAATTTTCTTCGGTGGAATAAACCGGTCTGTGTGGCTATTAGACACAGAATCGATGCAGAACTGCTTTTCGTTGGAGAGAACAGGATTACATTTTTTTGGCTTTTCAGCTAAGAAAGCAGTTTTTTCGAACGAGTCACTCGTAGTACTTTTATCTGCTCCACACAGTGGGGCAAATTAATCCGTTGGTGCTACAAAACCTCATAACTTCTTAACAGTTGTTTCCACAGTGTTCATGTCTTCGGCAATGTTTTTCACCGTAAAAATATCTTTTTGAAAAATGTATTCAGGCAGCTTTAATATTTTTTCTACAGATGGCGCTGACATCTATCTTGTGAATAAATGGTACTAGCCATTTTGTATCTTCGGGAAAGTTGTTTATATTATCTTTTGACATATAGTTGTCGAACATACTGACCGTTAACAACATAAAATTATTTTCATTATTCATAAACCCAAAATTTCAGCAATAAATTATAACTGGGACTTAAGTACATATGTTTCAATTTCAGATATATTCGAACTTTCGAGTCATCATGAAATGAATTATTGACAGTTTGTAGTTGACTTTGTATAGTTTTTTGTCAACCTATGATGTGTCATCGTTTTTGAGAAGGAATATAAAATATAATTTCAATGTTATTGTTTGTGAAAAAATATTTCAAATAGAAACATTTTTCAATTGAAGATTAGTTGGTCATGTTCCTTCCCTTTCTAAGAGCTTCTCTTGTTTAATTTTATTCCATTTAACATGGATACTTAACGCTGCTTGTCAAATAGGTATAAATACTGAGGACTGATTTGAGGATCTAAGCTAGGAAGATTGAACTAGCTTTATTGGAATTCCAACGAATCCATTGGTTCTTCGCCCGATGATATCGCTAGATTCAAATTTTCAGCAGTACCTGAGAGAATGTTGTTATTCAGATTAGGAGATTTATCGAAGTCCGGAAAGATGATTGGTGAATCTGTCCGTTTTCTTCTTTTTGGTACCATATTTCTGTGAAACAGTTTTTCCATAACTCCGGTGCTGTGCCGTTTTAAGATAGATAATCCTCCCCCATTTCAGCAGAGATTTTTAAAATAACCACTCAGATGAATAACATCAGACTCAAAGAAATAAAATTCATGGTTAGAGCACAGACAAACAGACGTGCCTCTTCGAATAAATCCTGAAAATTTTTCATCTTCATCCGAAACGTTACACTCATGCGCCACCATGTGAGCTTATTGCCTACAAACTTATTCTCGTAAAACGGTTTTTGTCTTTACTAATGGGTGTGCACGCTTGCTTAAATCAGCCCCAGCGGCATTACTGACGGTTTTTATCTTTGATAATAAATGTGCACGCTTGCTTATAGCGACACTAGTGGCATTATTACCCACTAAACAAAATTTCAAAATAATCGATATTTTTCTGGTCGATGAAATCGTCATCGAGTGGCACGTCTGTTTGTCTGTGGTTAAAGCCTCGTAAGGAAATAAATAAATAAATAATAAATAGAAATAAAATGATATACTACGAAACGGAAAACTGCTCCACGGTAGGAAAGCGAAAACTTGCATACTTGTATTGAAGCGTGCACTGCAATGGCTGCCAAAAAGATCGCGTCTTAATGCACTGCCCGATAAGAACGATTTCACTTTTTCCCCAAAAAAATCACACCAGTTAGTTTTCGGAAAGACCACTGGTAAATCTGTAAAACGAAATTAGTACACCGATCAAATAGATACGTCCGATTTCACTCGGGGTGACGCGACAAATTGATATATTAGCTGGCGTCTGTACAGTGACTACGATTTTAACTCTTTAGCACACATCAATAACTTGGGACCTTTTAATTGAAGTTCATAACAGTTTCTGTTGCATCCGAAACCAATTCGCTACACCAGATGAGAGATTTTATATGTTACATGAATCTGCAATTCATCCTGTCTTCTTCACTATGGTTTGACAACAAACAATATTCTGGACTAGACAAATGGGTTTACAAAGCCGCATATTTTTTCACAGCGGTGTCTTTACGGTGGCTCTCCAAAGGTGATAAATACTGTAGAAGTAGCTCCATTTTTCTACGATAGAACTGAACTTTCCCTTTAATAACACAGAAATATTTTTAATCTTGCGTTGTATTTGAAAGCCTCGTATTTCGAAAAGAATTCAATTTTTGTGAGCATGTGAATGAAAATCTAACATCGCATTTTCTCGCTATCCATCTATGTTTCGCCGCATAAGTGATTCTATAGGAAGTAAATGTTAACAGATAAAACCACAGATATGAACACATCGAAAATGAACCTATGCTAAAAACAGGTCAAAATTCGATAAACTTAATGAATCATTTTTGTCGTTTGACATTTTTCCGCAAAAGTTCATTGTTTCCTTCCATCATCATCATCAGATATATTTAAACTAGCCTTCATCAACGATTTTCAAAATGTGTAAAGTTTGTTGGTTGCTGTTATTACTAATTTTTGGTTTTTTCGATAATTACCCATGAATAGTTATCTATCACTAAATAAATAAAAGTTCGATTGTTTTATTTTACTATACACAGCACGTAAGTAACGGTGTGAGTCGATGCTTAAAGCCCGCTTACGCTTGAACTATGGAATTATCCAATGAACCTATTGACGTTGCAATAAAACACAGGCGAGCTATGTCTCATTTCGCTCATTTCCAATCGCACTTACGCATTTTCACTTATTTGAACCCAAGGCCGGATCAAGGCTTGTGGGGGCCTGGGGGCCAGATAACATATGGTGGGCCCTTTTCAGCTGTCAAAATTTTAATAAAGATTCATTTCATACAAAAATCTAAGCTGAAGAAAAGTTATAGAAGGATTGTGTCAGTTTTGTTAAAATTTAATTAGGTGTAACGAATTCTTTTTGTCGTGAGTCGTTCGAAGTGAACTGTTGTGGTGGCTTAGGGCCACCCTTCCCCCCTGGCCCACGCCTTAATCCGGCTATGTTTGTACCATTTATAAACTATGTATACTTATTGATGGTTAGTTACGCAAGTTTACATAGACCCACTAGGGCTTGTCAATCACTAGAGAAATCCATAAACATTGCAAAAAGTACTCATCTGCGATCGACTAAAGCATGTACTCAAAAAAAAAACGCACTAGACAAAAATGTTCGCCAAAAATTTATATCAAGTCTTATACTTCACACATTCTCTCAAGTGTTTCTCATATCAACCTAGACGCTAACAGATGGGGTAAATGGGTTATCTCGCCAGTTCGTGATCTTTGCATATTACTCTAGGCCTATGTCCAGGCAGTGACTAGATCAACGCGACTCCCGCTCTGTGTTCCTTCATTGGCCATCTTTCAAGAGACACACCGCCGCTAATATGTTCACATATGTTTGTTTGTGTTTTTTTTACCGAATTTGATGTCCCGCACGCCCAAAAACAACGCCCAACTACAACACGCCGCACTCCGCTGTCTCAGATTACAGCCGCACGGAAGCATCGTTCGCTTGCATCACGCTCTTCATAATGGCGATGG
Source organism: Wyeomyia smithii (assembly GCF_029784165.1). Lineage (NCBI taxonomy): Eukaryota > Metazoa > Arthropoda > Insecta > Diptera > Culicidae > Wyeomyia > Wyeomyia smithii. The sequence goes on along the minus strand of NC_073695.1, from coordinate 49,992,240 downwards.
GATTCGTGTTCTCGGTGTACACCTTCATGAATCCACGCTACATGTTCAAACGGTTAGCAGGTGGCATCCATTTCATTTCGGGTAAGTGTGGGTTCCATGACCGTCCGCATAGGTTGTCAAGGTGCGGTAGGAACCTGGCAGCGGTCAGGTAAATTAGTTATTAGTACGCCGACTTGTAGAATTGTTGGTAGAGGCCGAATGTTCTAAAATTAGAAATTTGTAACGAGAGTAACGACTGTTGAGAATAGGAGAAGCAACTGAACAGTAGGGATAGGGATTCGTACATTTTATAGAGTACAACAAAAAGATAGAAATTCATTCTACGTGTTCACTAAAAATATTTTTCATTTTAGCATCTACAAGTATTGTGGTCATACAGGTTCTAATAGCGTCAGTCGAGTACGAGAAGGAAAATGTTTCCTATACCTTCCCAAAAGGCGCAAAATACAGGTACATTCTTAATCGGAAAACGTCTTCAAATTAAATAAACCTTTTCTTCATTTCAGTTGGGGATACGGCTTTTATCTCGCCTGGTCCGTGTTTCTGTTCAATCTGTACGCCGGATTGGCCTTCATGTGGTACTCGAAAAAGAAGAAGGGCAACAAAGCGGCTACCGAAGAGCTAGGAATGGCCGATGAGCCGATCAACATTGGACGGTAAAAAATCACCCCGTATAGGCTGGCAAACAAATCAAATTATTGCCTCGTTTGACTCTACTCATGAATGTGTTCCTTCTTATGATCTTTTGCGTTAATTTTTCCTCGAACTGTAACGGTAGAAGTTTATTATGAGATAATACTTAAGAATGTGCAAAGACAGATAAAATGTAAATATGTTTTATACTACGTTAAGATGCAGTAATAAAGCTAGCTCCGTTTCCAAATCGTTATTGCGCAACAAAGCCACTGAATAGTTTGCCTGTAAAAGGAAATATAACCAAAAAAACGAAACGTTAATGAAACCAACAAGACATTTTTTATAATGACACACCAAATGTAAATACGCATTGCGAAAAGCTATATGTTTTTGCTATTTGTTACTTTTTCTAACTGTTATTCGAAATAAACGCTATACAACAATTCCTTTTTTTTTTGTAAGATGAATCCCCTGCGATAATCTCGCTATCGAACTAGTTTGAATTTATTTGCAACTTAGTTTTCAGAAAAACATCAGGGAACACAAAAAACTAAGGCTACAAAAATATTCAACACACATCTATTTCGAGCAATTGAAAACTATTCCCAACTGCAGCTTTTATTTTTTTGCCAAGAATTAAATTTCATCGTTGTCGCTTTTGGACAACTAACTATAACACCTATTTACAAGTCTCCTACGCGGTTTAAGAAACTTGAAACTTTTTTTTCGCTTATGTGAAGCTGAACATCACCTAGAAACCGTCCTCCTCTCCTAAAATAGTTTCGGACACCAGCTCAACAGTAACGCCAGCATCGTCGATCTCGCCCTCGAGATAATACCCTCGATGGTCATGATGTACGGGTTCAATAACTATATTTGTTGTTATAGTTTCCTTGGGATTAGCTTCTATAATTGTTTCCGGATCACTGGCTTGTTCTTCGTTTGACTGCAGTACATTGCATAGCACTTCTACAAGAAAAAAAAACAAAACCAATATTACAATGAGCGAGAAAAGTAAATTGCGCTACAACCTTCGCCTTTTATTATGTTACGAACTAGTCCTATTTGTCTTTGCAGGGTGCGGACTGATGGTAGCGGAAAGCCACGTTTAATTAATGCGTCGTAACCTCCGGGACAGGCCTTCCAAAGTTGCTCACATTCGATGATAGTCTCCGGCGACCAATTTTTCACTCTACTAACAGTACCGGACAGTAGCTTCATCTGATCCTCCCGAAATAGTTTGAACTCCGCTCTCGAAGTAAACCTGCGGTTCAGTCTGCTATATCTGCCTTTCCACCGAGAAGCGAGTCTGGAAATATTTTTTCAGTTTTAATTTCCATTCATTAGTTTATACCGTTTATAGTAACCTTTTATGTTTCTCGACTTCGGCTCGCAAACGAATGATCTCGCATTTGAGCTCGTGTGTCTCCTTTCCTTGGAGGGAAAATTCTGAATTGGATCCTTCTGGTGTATCATCCGGATCCGGGATAACTTCTGGCTTCGGATCTCGTCTCGTCGGTATGTTGGGAGCCTTTGTCGTTCCTTTTCCATCAGGAAAATGATACTGGCGGGAGGAAAATCTAAATTTTATTAAATAGTTCGAAATAGTTTGTCCCAGCAAAGCATACACTGCACATTCGGGTACCTGCGGTAATCTTCATAAACGGCATTTCTTCATCATTTTGGACACAGAACCGAACCCATTCACGACGGATTGTCCTATTTTTCGGAAAACGGTAAAATTTGATGCCCGGATCTTTACCACGCCTACGATTGCAGTACAAAGCTTGGCATTTCATTTTTGCTTAATAGATATGTTAAGATAAAAAGTTATGAAGATGAAATCGAACTAATTTTCCCGTACAAAATATTGGTAAACATTATAAGGCTTAAACAAAAACAATACACTGCAGGGATGGGCGATACTAACATCGATACCAACGGTATCGATACTGGAGATCGCGATATCGAGCATTTTGGCATCGATACTCACCGCGAGAGATAGGTACCGGTTTCAATACTCTGATACATAAGATTATTTAGTCACTGGATGATTTAGTAATGTCACTGGCGTCGCTGGATTTTTACAGGTTATGTATAGAGTTGATCTGCTTGGGAACGTAACGTCAAATGTCGGTACACTGAACGGAATCGTCGAGTACTTATTAGAGAATTTATTATTCAGAAGTATCAGACGGGTTAAATTAAAAGAGTCATATGAAATACTCGATGTACTAATAATTCACGTTAAATAATATGATTCGCTATGCTATCATCAATGAACAATTTTGCATTTATATATTCAGTGATAGTTGTCGATAATTTACAACATGAATTCAAGCGCATATGTGAAAAAAAATCATCCATGTCAGCCCCATCAAACCATTCCCGGCGGGTGATGCCATATGGCACCACCTGACATCTGAACTTGGATTACAACTTAACAATTAAACTTGATATTTTGAACGATTGAACTATTAAATACGGTTTCAGAACAGATCAATCTACAATACGCAACCCAGTTTGTGTTAATTGTACGCGCAGTTGCTGAGTAATAAGAGTTTGAAGGTCATTTTTCAAGGTAAAATCTGATTACCCTTCGCCGGGAATGGGTTAAGGAAATCATATACAAACATGAACCCTCAAGTAACAATTATTGTTGCCTAAACATTTACTCGATCACTTTTATTAGGCTAGTTGAACAATAACCGAAATGGAAATTAAAAAACTTCTGTTAAATGGTTGTTCACTTGAATTTGGAGAAATTATCCGACACACAGTTGTTTAGGAACGACGAAGAGGATTTTGAGCAACGACAGCAGAATATTGTATTCAACACTTGTTAAACCAACGTTGAATAGATGCACCAGAAAACATTTATCAGCCTACTGTTCTGTATGTGTTCGACCTGTGTTCGAATAAAATATTTATTAAACATTTGTTAAACCTTTGCTCAACTGTTGAAATGCTCTTGTCAAAAAAGTGTTTAATAATAATGTTTGAAAACGTTTGTTTCGCGTATTAGATGATACTTATGCAGCTCACGCTGATTGTTTTCAACAGATTAAACAACTTTCTCCGAATCTGATCGTGACTATACATTCTTCACCAACTTTCCTGAGTTTCCCAACTATTTCAATATTGAACATGTCAGCGCACGCGAAATTGAAGATACTTTAAAAGCTCTGGATGCGTCTGAAGGTCCGGGACCAGACGGAATTCCGCCAGCATTCATGAAACTTTTAGCTAAAGAGCTAACTTCCCCACTGTTCTTGATTTTCAATATGTCGCTGGAATCCGGTTGCTTCCCGAAATTCTGGAAAAACTCATATCTAGTGCCTGTGTTCAAATCTGGTAAAAAAACCGACATTAGCAACTATCGAGGCATAGCCATTCTTTCCTGTATACCTAAGCTTTTTGAAGCAATAATAAACAAAAAGTCATTCCACCAAATAAAAAATAGAATTACCCCAACGCAACACGGTTTTTTCAAAGGGCGCTCAACAACAACTAACTTACTCGAGTTTATTAACTTCTCTTTGAACGCAATGGATAAAGGTAATTATGTTGAAACCTTATATACTGACTTCAGTAAAGCTTTCGATCGCATTGATATACCCCTGCTTCTCTTCAAGTTACGAAAAATTGGAATTCATCCACAATTACTCAAATGGATTGAATCGTATTTGACAGATCGTCAACAAACAGTCAAATTTAGAGGTAGAATATCGAAACCTATTCAGGTAACCTCAGGAGTTCCTCAAGGCTCTCACTTGGGCCCTCTACTATTTATATTATTTGTAAACGACATTTCCTTTATTCTAAAACATGTAAAAATTCTTATTTATGCCGACGATATCAAACTTTTCATTGAAATTAAAAACTCTGATGATGTAAATATTTTTCGTAACGAGATAAAATATTTTTACATTTGGTGTAAAAAAAGCCTTCTTCAGCTAAACGTTAAAAAATGTAGTTCGATGGCTTTTGGCAGAAAAAGAAACATGCCAAGCAATATGATTTCCTTAGGAGATCAGGTAGTAGAGAAAAGTGAACGAGTTAGGGACCTAGGAGTCATACTCGACTCAAAATTAACATTCACTGATCACTACAATACAATTATTAATAAGGCTAGTAACATGCTCAGTTTTATAAAACGTTTCTGCTATAATTTCCAAGATCCATACACAATAAAATCACTTTATAATTCCTATGTCAGGTCACTTTTAGAATACTGCAGCATTGTATGGTCTCCGTTTTCTGCAACACATGTAAACAGAATAGAATCAGTGCAAAAACAATTCCTGTTATATGCACTTCGTAATCTACGATGGACGTCATTTCCCCTACCATCATATGACAAACGCTGCAGACTTATTGACATCCAATCATTAAAAGCCCGTCGTGAATTCGCAATGATGTCATTTGTTAACGATATCGTATCTCAACGTGTCGATTCACCCGAAATATTATCAAAACTCAATCTTTATGTACCTTCTAGAAATTTACGAACTCGGACTTTGTTTTCTTTAAATCATCAACGAAACAATTATGCTAAATACGGGCCAATTAATCAAATGATGTTAGTGTATAACCAACACTGTGAAACAATTGACTTTTCTATGTCGAGAACTAAATTAAAACAATATTTCAACTCAACGCGCAATTTAAATCGATAGAAAACATTCATTGTAATAATCCGTCAAGTGAAGAAATTATTATTCAATTATGTATAAACTCTTTTTTTTGCTCCCACTAGTATAAATAGCATATAGCATGTAAGTTAGTTTTAAACATATGTAGTCTACTTTTGTTTGACGAAATAAATAAATAAATAAAATAAAAAAAATAAGAATAGTGGCGTGGAAAAAACGCTTAGTCGATATTTATTCAGCTATTTTAGCACAAACAAAATGTAAAAATAAAGTTCCAAGAAATTAGTTGAACCATATTTATTTGTGGTAATATTTTTTATTTTAATTCACATTATTAACTTCATCAGTTTTTTTACTTAGAAATACAACATTCGTCACACGCCACCCTTTTTTTTGAACCATCTTTTTTGTTGGGTCCCTGATGAGATTCGAACTTGCGATCCATTGCTTGGCTGCCATCGATGAATGCATGTGAGCTAATCTGTAATATGACGTATGCCGTGTTAAAAGTGAATATGCTTCTAAACGTTCTGATCTAATAAATGTTGAACAGGCATTGTATAACTGCTGGAATATAAGCTTCTTGCACGCACCTCATAACCGTTGTTTGCAAGCAGCAACTGCAGCGTGCAAGAAGCTTATATTCCAGTAGTTATATGATGGCAGTTCAACATTTATTAGACCAGAACGTTTAGAAGCATATTCACTTTACACACTGCATTTTTGCATTTTTTTTGTGCTAAAAGAGCTTAATTAATGTCGATTAAATTTTTTTTACGCTACTATTCAGCCTGAGCTGCATAAGTATGTTCTAATGCGCGAAACAAAGGTTTGTAAACACTATTATTAAACAAAGTTAAACAAGCATCTAACAATTTAACAAGCATTCCAACAGTCGAACAACGGCTTAGCAAATGTTTCATTGATGTTTTATTCGACAGGTTGAACACATATAGAACAGTAGCCTAATAATTTTTTTGTGGTGCATCTATTCAACGCTGGTTTAACAAGTGTTGAATGTAATATTCTGATGTTGTTGTTCAAAACAACTGTGTGCTGGAAAATTTTAACCATTGAACAGAAATTTTCTATTTTCCATTTCGATTGTTGTTCGACTGTTGTTTAATCAAAGTTATTCAATAATTGTAAAATGCTGTTCAAATTTTCATAGAGTTCCTCAGTTTCCGAGAATAAAAAAAATCTTTCGGGGCATCACTGACGTTGATTTAAAATTTCATAAGTTGCTAAATCTTTTAGTGGTTTAAAAAAATGTTTACACTGCAATAAATCAACTATATGACGCGTTCAGAAGGATGTTCTATAAAACCGGTGACCTAGCGTTCGCGTCTATAAGAGCTAAAGAATTGCTCTTTGAAAGACTTCAAACGCATGTATGCAGCACGTGCAGAATAATAGTTGCGGAGTTGCCGTTTGAAACGTTCAAATAGCTTTCATTGGACGAGAACGCCACTGATAAATGGAGACCTTTAAAGCGCTTCAACGCAGCACATATTTATTAGTGCTGCTGGTAATCATTTGCAAACGTTTGAACAACTTCTGTTAAGCTAGAGTTCCACTGTTTAATAAGTACATGAACAAAGAATGCTGCAACGTTTGTTCAACAAATAGTTCAACGTGTTGTTTATTCAGCATCGATTGCTTCAACGCTGCTTTTGTTCCACATTTGCTCTCATAACAGCTTCCAAATTGTTTCTTGGGCTGTTTTACGATTCAGTTTCACACCGTTTCATTTTCGATGTGCTCATCCATAATCTTCCCCTTACAATCATTTTAACTGTTTCGTGTTGCCCTTATTTGTTTGAACTGCGCAAGCAAAAGGGTGATAATCAGTTTTAAAATGATATACAATCGTTAAAAGCTAAAGTCAAGCAATGATAACACATTTATGTGCGAGCAATTTGGTTCAGTGTAGTCTGCTTTTTATTTTGGCAGTTTTTGCCTATAACAAAGCTCGAAATAGAGGTAGGTCTACTAGATCATGATTATCAAAGCAGTTTTCAAGTCGAATCGCGACAAATCGACTCTAGTGCTTGGATCTTTTGTGCAACATGATTTGCCTGAAATACAATGGGCACACTAGTGACATTACTTATCTAGGGACTAAATCAGGGATACCAAATGTGCAGATTTGTCTGCAAAACGCAGATTTTTGGAGTCCGTGTGCAGATTTTTAGTGTTTTGCAGATATTTGCAGTTTTTCCGTGATTTCTGCAGATTTTTGTCAGAGTCTCCTTCTATTTGCGCAGATTTTCTCAAAATGTGTGCAGATTTTTACAGACTTTTGCCCGCGTGAGCGAAATTTTTTCGGATCACGGGTAGATTATTTCAGATTTCGAGCACATTTTTCCGCTTTTCCGAGCAGTTGCAGACATTTTTCAAAAACATCTGGCATCTCTGGACTAAATAATCTTATTCTGATACCGATACTATCGAAACATCCAATATCGATACTCCTTCAACCGATAGACCGCATTTTACGAGCTGACAGGTGTCACGGATCCTGCTGATATTGATTTTGCTTTTACGTGCGTTATGTCAGCGGTTCTGAGCTTTCTGTCAAATCTTTATTCATGATGACGCTCCCTAAAATGAATTCAAAAATGATTAGAAAACAATTCATTTTCATAAAAAGTGGAACAACACGAAAATTGAGTAACTCTGTTGTTATTCAAAATTCTGTAACCATAGTATAAGCAAATACTGTGTTTTTATTATTCAGAATGATGTATACAATTGAACTCATTTTTTGTGTTTATTAAAACTCATTTAGTTCGTAAAAATATCAGTTTATGTGTACAAAGATTTTAAACAGTTTTAAAATTAAAATCTACACAGATTTAGATTTTGAAACTATCAAGTTTTTAAATGAAAAAATATTCATTTTAAAACCATTTTCAGAATTCAAAAGTACCCAGTTTAAGAATTGAAAACCACTCAGTTGGAAATGTGATGTAGAGTAGAGAGGGAGGTTTGGGCCGGTGACAGTCAAAACAAAACACAAGATGTTATGTTTGTGACATAAATCATGCAAAATGACAGAAAATGAATAAGTACAGGAAATTTCAGGTAAAAATAACGTGAAAAATATTTTGAGTGTAGGTAAATATAAATTTTGACAGAATTTACGACGATAGCAAGCACACGCTCGGCCGTTTTTACTCTAAATTGGGTAAATTTTGACTCAATTGCGTTAAAGTGGATCTACCCTAAACATAGTAACCATGTAGTTACTCATTTTTGAGTAGCATAGATAAATGTCAAAAACTGAGTGCTACTTACTCATTTAAAAAAAGGTAAATATAAAATTTAACAGAATTTACGACGATAGCAAGCACACGCTCGGTCGTTTTAACTCTGAATTGGGTAAATTTTGACTCAATTTCGTTAAAAGTGGATCTACCCTAAACAGAGTAACCATGTAGTTACTCATTTTTGAGTAGCATAGATAAATGTCAAAAACTGAGTGCTACTTACTCATTTAAAAAAAGCATGAATTAGCCAAACTGAGTAACTGTTACTCAGTTTCGTTGATTTGACTTCCCTACGCAAAAGAAAACATTAGGAAATTCGGAAATTAAAATTTGAAAACAACGTAAGAAAAGTCGTTAAAATGTTGTAGATTTATTTCCCACTTAATTATTAATATTTTATATTATTACCATCTTTCGGATTGCTTCGCGTAAAAAAGCTACAACTCGGTACAAGTATCATGGAGACAAAGCCTAGCACTAGGGAGAGCCCAAATGTGGATAAATCAGCGCTGTGTTTATTGTCCGGTGTTAGAGAGGTGCCCACGTATTTAACTTCAAGATTGCTTCCATCCGAGCTTCCATCGTACAAGGAACGAATTCCTTATGGTATTATGACTGTAAGGGCTGTTCCCACAAACAACCTAGCACCAAACGTATACACATTTTTAGTTTTTCCTCTTACAGCATCACGATTAAAAGTATACTTCCAGCTATACAGGAACCAACTAGTATTACAAAAAGAATTAGCATTACCGTCTCATCCATGATTTAAGAATATGGATCTGACCACTCAAATAGCTTGATCAATATGTTACAAAATCAATGTAACAAAAACAGAAGTTATTTGAACAAGCGGACGTGTCCGATATTTTTATGCACTCATCCGATATTTTTATGCACGATATTTTTCGTTCCCTCACAACTGCAGCACACACTTATTTGACTTGTGGCTCATATATCAAAGAGCGGATTATTATTTTATTGTAAACTATTCGTTGCAGTACTTTCAAAACTAAATCCATGTACGAATAAGCGAAACAAACAGGGAACTGGTAAATGCTTAGCTTTTGTTTACAGCAAACTGATATAAAATGAACGGTTACCCAAAAGTAGGCAAAGCAAAAAAGTACGAAAACTGGGTGAAAGTTACTCAGTTTCGTTAATCAATATTACTCAATTTTTGACATTTTGAATCAAAATACGAAAGTGAGTACTTTCTAACCAATTTAGAGTAAAATTGAACGAGCGTGCAAACTTACGTTTTGAAAAAAGTCCCATCTGATTTGCAACATCAAATTACTTTAGTAGCAGCTGTGGCCGTTTTTTCCGTTATGGCGCTGCCGTTCTATAGAAGTTTTAGAAGAAACTGCTTTTTGGTGCACCGTCTTTTGTCGTTTTTGACATTTTCCTTTGCCTCTTGTAAACAAACACACGCACGCGTCGCGCATGTTTTATTTTGCGGTGCAGGCAGGCATTTCGCACGTGTATTCTGAGTCGTCTTCAATTTAAGGAAACTTTTACAGTTTAAGTTTGTTCTGTTCAACGAAAAATGGTAGCTCACAGACAGAAATCTGCAAAACGAAAGGCACCGGCTGTTCCAGAGCAAAAACATACTGAGAAATTGGCAGCAAAGTTGAGTGCTAAAACCGACCAGCTGATCGGCGAGGAATCAGCCAGTGATTATTACGAATCAGATGAGGTATGGAATCTAACTATTTAACAAGTTTGTTGGTAGGTACGGTACCTGTTTTTACCGGTTCCATTTCTTTTCATTTCAGGAAAACTTTCTCACTAACATTAATAATGAAAACGATAACGACAGCTCTGATTCCGATGGTGAAGGTGAGGGTGAGGGTGAGGATGAAGAAGCAGGCTCCGACGAAGAGGTGCAGGACTTCGAGAGTGTCGATTCGGATTTCGAAGATCAGTCTGGTAAAGAAGAAAGCGAACAGGAAGCCGATGGTGAAGAAGAGCTCGATTCGGCGGACGATGTGAACAGTGATAGTTCACCAGAACCGGACGACGAAGACGATGAGAGTGATGATGAACTTGAATTCGAAGAAGACGTAGCAGAACCAGAAAAACCGATAGCTTTAGCATCAAAACACAAAGAAGGTAAATCAAATAATGCTAAGGTAGCTCAAAAACCAGACGAATCAGGTGATGAAAATGACGATGACGAAGAAACCGCGCAATTGCTTAAAGCAGCCAACAAGGAGGATGAAAAATTGGTTGAAATTGATAGCGTTTTGGGAAAACCCATAGTCAAAACCAGAGGCGTTGGCATGTTTCCTTCGGAATCAAAATCACGCCTCCAGGAAGCGGATGAGTATGCCGCAGGAGATACATCGGATGAGGAGGATATCAGAAATACTGTCGGAAATATACCGATGCATTGGTACGACGAATACAAGCATATCGGTTACGATTGGGACGGAAACAAACTGATCAAACCGCCGAAGAGTGATGCGATCGATGATTTTCTCAAGAAAATGGAAGATCCAGACTTTTGGCGAACGGTTAAGGATCCACAAACAGGACAAAATGTTATCTTGAGCGAAGAAGACATTGGCATCATAAAGAGAATAATGGCTGGCAGAAACCCGGATGTGCAGTATAATGACTATGAAGTTAGTGTTGATTTTGCAATATTTTTGATAAAATTCTTATGTTTAAAAATGCCTTTGTTTACAGCCTTGGATCGAGTGGTTCTCGTCAGAAGTGGAGAAAATGCCAATCCGTAACATCCCGGACCACAAGCGATCGTTTTTACCAAGTAAGTCAGAAAAGCAAAAGATTGGTCGTCTCGTGCATGCTCTCAAGATGGGTTGGATTAAAACGCGCGCCGAAACCGAACGGCTAGCGGCACAGAAAAAGGGTCCCAAGTTCTACATGGTGTGGGATACTGATCACGGAAAGGAAGAAATGCGACGCATCCATGATCACGTGGTAGCCCCGAAGCGTCCCCTTCCTGGTCATGCCGAATCGTACAACCCACCGCCAGAGTATTTGTTCAATGAACGTGAGTTAGCAGAATGGAACAGTCATGAGGAAGAACCCTGGAAGAGAAAGTTGCACTACATCCCGCAAAAGTACAACTCCCTGCGGGAGGTGCCTTATTACGATAAATACATTAAAGAGCGTTTTGTACGTTGCTTAGATTTGTATCTCTGTCCTCGTGGTAAAAGAACTAGGGTAACCGTCGGACCAGAGTATCTTATACCGAAGCTGCCTTCGCCAAGAGATCTGCAACCGTTCCCAACTTTGCAAAACCTGATTTATAAGGGACACACCGATATGATTCGCTCTATTAGCATTGAGCCTAAGGGAGAGTATTTGGTGAGCGGATCCGATGATCAAACTGTTAAAAGTAAGTTTTTTGTAAATTTATAAAACGAATATCGATTAATTTCTGCATATGTATTTCAGTTTGGGAAATCTCTACTGCTCGATGCATCCAAACCATCCAAACGGGAGACGTCGTTCGTTCGGTGGCTTGGTGTCCGAATAGTAAAATTTCACTGATCGCGGTGGCAAGCGGAAAACGTCTGCTGCTTATCAATCCTAAGGTGGGCGATAGTTTGATTGTGAAAAAGACGGACGATCTATTGGTGGAAGCTCCCAAATCGGAGGTAGTCGATAACGAACGAATTGCTACTGCCGTACAGTGGGTGGAAGTTTCGGAAGATGACCGGAAAGCTGGCGTGCGTATCGTTATCGATCATTTCAAAGAAGTGAAACAGGTTACGTGGCATGGTAGGGGAGACTACTTTGCAACAGTTATGCCCGAAGCGGCAAACCGGTCTGTACTGATTCACCAGTTGTCCAAACGAAGATCACAGCTGCCGTTTTCCAAAAGCAAAGGACTTATTCAATGCGTTCTTTTCCATCCTGTAAAGCCGTGTCTTTTTGTTGCTGTAAGTAGGATGATTTTTCTATTATCATTGTTGTTAACCTGGTGTTATTTCTCTAGACCCAGCGACATGTTCGAGTTTACGATTTGGTTAAACAGGAGCTACTGAAAAAGCTATTTCCGAGTTGTAAATGGATCTCCAGTATGGCCATTCATCCAAAGGGGGACAATTTACTGGTGGCTACGTACGAGAAAAAAATGATGTGGTTTGATCTGGACCTGTCCACACGACCGTATCAACAGCTGAAGTTACACTACTCGGCAGTTCGGAATGTAGCGTTCCATCTGCGCTATCCGTTGTTTGCATCAGCTAGCGACGATCGTAGCATAATCGTGTCACACGGAATGGTTTATAGGTAGATTTATTCGGGTATTTTAGCATCCTGGGGGATTTTTGTTAATCCTTAATGTGTTTACAGTGACCTGCTGCAAAATCCACTGATCGTTCCCCTAAGACGGCTGGAACATCATGATCGTGTTAATGATTTTGGAGCGTTTGATGTCGTGTTTCACCCAACGCAGCCATGGTTGTTTTCGTCTGGTGCGGATCATACGATTCGGTTGTATACATAAAATAATATAAGTTTGTGTATATATGCGCTAGGTCTTCTGCCATTGCTTTTGTTTCAATTTATTTTTGAAATACAAATTCACAGATTACTAACGATTGTTCTCTAGAAAGTAAAGTAAGTTCTGCTTCAATTACCGCATAGATTCTTTCAGAGAAATTATATGTTTCGGCTATAGACTAGAAGTTCTGGTCGGAAGATCATAAATTGAAAACTACAAATCCGATCACAATTTGAAATCTAGGGTTGGGGCCCTATTTCTCGTCATACTATGGAAAGCTTGTTGAATTAGTGCTTTACGACGCATTATAGAACGTATAGAGTAAGAGTTCTTGGCTATTGCTACAAAATTAAAATTACTCATAAGCATAAACCTGCCTTATTTCATTGCTTGCGATTTTTTACTCGATTCCATATCTGTGGCAACTTTCAACAGAATGAGGGTTGCCATAAATTCATGTAACTACGATATGTTTTTAATTTAAGTAGATACTCTAGTGTTTCACATCTGCAGTACTTATTGATAGGATGTCGTTTCGAAAATTTCAGCAAACTTTATAGTTGCTTACTTTTACACACTATTTCGGGTACAAAACAACCACATTATTTACACAGCACACTGCAAACTGCTAGGAGCAATATCGCACCAGCAAGTACGCGCGCGTTATTCTAAGGAAGCATTGGGGCCAGAGTTGCCAATGTTCCAGTTCAAACTGGATTCTTCCAGTTTTTTTCAAGTGATCCAGTCGAACAGTTGAATCCCAAAATCGTCCAGTTTTTTCCATATATTTGCCAGTTCTATCCAGATTTTTCAATCGCTTAAGTTCCAGTTGGTTTTCGAAAAAAAAATTAAAAACGAAATTATTTTAGATTGATAAATTATTTTAACAATTCTTAGCGGCATTTTCAGTATTTTCTTCTCGCATGAAACACGGTTAAATTTAGAACTCCATGGCATGGTTGAGACAAAAACAAACAAATAGGTTTTACCAGATCATGAAAAATCTTTAGTTTATCTTCTGTTGCGTTAGAAGAATTAGATACCAAGCGAGAGCGAACTCAGAAATAATAAAAATGGTTGCAACAGTTCTTTTGTTAAAAGTGAAAGTAATTGAAGCTTTTTCCTTATTTTAAGATAGATGATGTGCGTAATTTTTGAATTTACTGATGTTAACGCAAATTATTCAGTTCATATTTTTTATAAAATGTAAGCTCGAAACAAAATTGGCTATATTTTGTCAAGGAGGCAGAATTCGAACAAGTCATATATGAAGCACTTGTAGAGACACTCTATCTTTACAATTGAACATTGTAATGATAAAATTACTATAGTTCCATAGCCAGAGTTGTTTTATTTTCGTAGGTACCAAGCGAGCAGCTCTTCCGGTTTTACAAGCTTGGCCTGACTTTTACGCTGAACCTAAGGCAATTTCAACAATACAATGTTTGGACAAATTGTAGAGATAGAGTACTTCTACAAGTGCTTTATACATGACATGTTCGAATTCTTCCTCCTTGACAAAGTAGGTAGAGCCTAATGAGCATTCAAAAAGAAAAAGAGCGAAACCAAGCATGCTTCGATGGATACCTAAATAGTGATACAGCAAGCGAATGCGGAACAGCAACTGATCTAGAAGCACCAGCAACAAATGACCGAGTATCAGCTCCCGAAGTTCAAAAGTTTGTTGTGAGATCAACAACCGAGTCTCGTAGCCAGAAAGTTTCAGAGTCCGCTTGACAAGCGAGTGGTCATGAGTTCGAACCTTAGTAGCATCAGGCCATTCGATATCAAAACATTTACGTATGGGTTTATTCTCGTGCTTCTCCACACGAAAACTTCGCTCCAGATTGAAAAACTCTTATCTGAATCTTCGGAAAGTTTATCCACCCATAGCACGTTATACCTTCCAATAACTTGCATGAGGTGATGATAAGGTCGATGAAGAAGATAAGAGATTAGTAAGTCGGGAGAGTACAAGCACTATTACTAGGGAAACCATCCGTCCTGATTTAGCAGAAAAATATCCTGAATTACAGATCCAATTCGGGTGTCCTGATTTATTTTTCACATTCTAGCGTTTGTCCTGATTTTTTCAACATATTCTATTTTGTAGCATGGCAATAATAGGCAGAATTTTCAGAAATTGCTCAGTATTTCCTTCAATTCAGAACGATTCATTGCGAACAATTATTTTTTCTGTGGTTGAATCTCAGTTAATTCACTAGGCGCTGAAACCATTAAACGCCTGACAATTGTCAAGTTCAATTTGGAGCCGTTTAAGTGTGCTGAATTATTGAAGTATATTGAGTACTAACATTCCGCTATCGAAACTTGACCTTTCAATAAACGCAGACTTTGCAGCTGAGTTTTAGTGTAATTGCGGGGCTGGCGCTAAGATCCGTCTTTCCCCAGCCAGGTTCCGAACATACGGCTGGCTTGTTAGGCTCTTGAGACCAGCTTGGAGGTTCAATTTACTGGTGAAATAACTGTCAGTGAAAGTTAATCGCGAGAAGTTAACCAGTTAACTGTTTTTTCATGCAGTGTATTACAACATTTAAATAAACTGTTTCTGTTGGTCAATTGTTGATAAGCCCTTTTTAATAAGTTACGTATGATAACATCAACGTAAAATTACAATGAACTCTTTTTGATACTATTTACCAGTGGTGGGCACCGCTAACCGAAAATTTAGCGACGCTAATCGCTAAGTCGCTAACCGGAAAATTTAGCTCGATAATCGCTAAACGCTAAACGCTAAACCCACATTAGCGGAACTTTCGCAAATCGCTAATCACTACCTTTTTAATATGTAAATAGTCATATCGCTATATTTATTGCTCGTGTTTTGTAAGATTTGGACCACTTTGATCTGTTTTGGTTGAACAAACGAAAACAATTACTTACAAGAATAACAAAAGTTATTTAGCTTGCGTTGAAATAGATACTCTTAGCAATTTTTTTTTTAATAAAAATTCAATTATTATCTGAATCGAAAAAGTAG
This sequence comes from Wyeomyia smithii, assembly GCF_029784165.1. NCBI lineage: Eukaryota > Metazoa > Arthropoda > Insecta > Diptera > Culicidae > Wyeomyia > Wyeomyia smithii. The sequence goes on along the minus strand of NC_073695.1, from coordinate 49,976,193 downwards.
AACCAAAGTTGTCATAATTTCAAGCGCATTGCAATTTACCAAAGTTCTTGGTGTGGCGAAAATTAAATCTAGACCTTGTGCTTGTTCTTCAAAATGCTCCTGTGACTTGTACGATAACTGGAGCTCCATTCTAGGGTAAAAAAATGGACAAAAGTAACTTCCGCAGTAAAGTATGTTCATCTTTCGAAGCAATTTACGTACGCCATCAGCAATTCACAGTTTTACTAAATATTTCTATTGTCGCTTCTCTACAAAATTTAGCGAATTAGCGATTAGCGTTCCGAAGGCCAAAATTTTAGCGACGCTAACAGTTTCGCTAACCAGCTCAAAAATTTGCGAAATCGCTAAATCGCTAACTGAATTTAAGCGTCGCTAATTAGCAAATTAGCGGAATGGTGCCCACCACTGCTATTTACTTACCTACTTATTTACTTTCCTGGTGAAACATCCCTCAGGATTTCACCTGCTTTACAATGTTATGCCAACGCACTCGGTCCATTGCTGCTTGTCTCCAGTTTCTTGAGCGTCCTACATTTCTGAGATCTTGCTCCATTTAGTCCAACCACCTAGCTCGTTGCGCGCCTCTACATCTTGTACCGACGAATAACATTCTTTGTGCGGCATTCTTACAACATATCCCGCCTTTTGTATCCTTCCAACTTTTGCGACTTTCTGGATACTGGGCTCGCCGTAGAGTTGCGCCAGCTCGTGATTTATTCTTCGCCTCCATACTCCATCCTCACATACTCCGCCGAAAATGGTCCTAAGCAAACGTCGTTCTGAAACGGCTATTGCTTGCAAGTCCTCCTCGAGCATTGTCCACGTCTCGTGCCCGTATAGGACTACCGGTCTTATAAGCGTCTTTTACATGGTGCACTTGGCACGGGGGTGAAGTTTGACAGACCTCAACGTCTTGTGGAGTCCGAAGTAGGCACGATTTGCAACTATAATACGTCTGCACTTGTTGTCTGACGTTACCAATGATCCGAGGTACGCAAATTCGTTAACCACCTCGAACTTATCTCCGTCGATCACTACGCAACGCCCTATCGTGCTCGGTTCCCCCTGCAAGCAGATACTTGGTCTTCGACATATTTAGGTCGGCGACGAGTAGAGTCAACACTCCGACCGTCCGCGGGTGGAAGACATCGCATTTCTATGCCAAGGTATTCGAAGAGGCAATGAGAAGAGAGCACGAGGGGGAGCAGTTGTCTTCGCCCGACTGCTGACCAACTAGTTGCCATGCTGTCGCGGGCGTGTGATACCACCATGCATAGGACTCGCCAACCTAAGAATGGGGAGCCACCGGTTTACTGGTGGACGGATACGATAGCCGACCTTCGCAGTGCGTGCCTCCATGCAAGACGGAGTAGTCAGCGTGCGCGAAACCAAGAAGAGAGGACAGAGCGCTGTGCAGCATTCGGGTCTGCAAGATCGATGCTAACGAGTGCGATAAAGGCAAGCAAGAGGGCCAGCTTCGATGGGCTATGTGCGAGTGCCAATACAAACCCGTGGGGTGACGCATACAGGATCGTAATGGCCAAGATCAAAGGCGCACTGGGGCCTGCAGAGCGATCACCAGCGATGCCGGAGCGTATCATCAAGGGACTCTTTCCGCGCCACGAGCCAAGCCCTTGGCCCCCGACGGTCGAGTCTTACGTCCGGCGTTCCAGTGTCTCAGACATAGACCAGGGATGGTCGGCCAGCCTGCCGAAAATCCAATCAGTGAGCGACGACAGCCGTGTCAAGTTTGAGCAGGAGGCAAGGGTTACAAATGAGAAACTCATCCTGATCGCCAAATTCCTAGGTGAGCAAGGCACCGGGATCGGATGGTATCCCTAACCTGTCAATCGGGCTAGCGATTTAAACGGCTCCCAGGCTGTTCCGGGCAGTCGTGCAGAGGTGCTGTCTGTTTCCGGACAGGTGGAAGCGGCAGAGACTGGTCTTACTGCCGAAGGTTGGGAAACCACCAGGGGACCCATCGGCATATGGGCCCATCTGCCTGCTGGACACTGAGGCAAGGTGCTTGAGAGGATTATCCTAAACAGACTGGTGAGGTACATAGAGGGTTTACACGGTCTGGCAAGTAACCAGTTCGGCTTCCGGAAGGACAGGTTCACGCTGGATGCAATCTTCTCTGTCACCAAGATGGCGTAGGGAGCTCTCCAACGCAAGAGAAGGTGAATACGCTGTTGCCCAATCGTCCCGCTCGACGTGAAAAATGTGTTCAATAGCGCCAGCTGGGACTCCATAGCGCTCGCGCTCAGGAGCATCCAAGTACCGGTGTCGCTGTACAAGATTCTGGAAAACTACTTCCAGAATCGAATACTTGTTTACAACACGGAGAAGGGTCAGAAGTGCGTCCCAATCACCGCAGGAGCTCCGCAAGGTTATATCCTGGGTCCGGTGTTGTGGAATGTCATGTTTGACGGGGTGTTGGAACTCAAGTTCCCTGTAGGGGTTGTGATCGTCGGCTTTGCAGATGACATAACGCTAGAGGTTTATGGCGAGTCGATTAAGAAGGTCGAGTTGACGGCCGCGCACTGTATACGCCAGGTCGAGGACTGGATGCGCTCCAGGAATTTGGAGCTAGCGCAACATAAGATGTAGGTCACGGTTGTGAACAACCGTGAATCGGAGCAACAGGTGGTGGTCAGAGTCGGAGACTGCACCACCCCCTCAAGCGATCTCTGAAGCTCTTGGGGCTTATGGTTTACGATAAGCTCACGTTCGGAAGTCACGTCGACTGGCCTGTTAGAGGGCCTCATCGGCTATTGCAGCACTATCTCATAAGGATGTCCAATAGTTCAGAAGATTATGGCAGCAAGCAAAGACTTCTTGCAGTGGTAGCTAACTACCAGTCTCCAGGTAGTTAGCTAGGAGGTTATAAGAGTAAAGAGGGTGCATCACGCACAAAAGCCACTCCCGACGTAATACTTAACCGTCGATCCGGGAAGACCAGGGCTGGAGACTGGAGGAGTTTCAGTGGGTCAATACAGGAACCAGTAGGTGTTTGGGGTAGTGTAACTACCCCAGCACCTCTCCTCTAGTTTCATCCCCACACCCTGGGTTTGCGCGTACTCAGTAGTGACTTCGGGGAGCCTAAGACGCTTCAGATCATACCGTGGTGGGCGACGGTAGCGGATGTTGTTGACAACCGAAAGTCTTTGGCGCATTTTTAACATCAGAGTAGTCAGAATCGACGTTCGCGCCACGATAGGTTCGGACGTCGATAATATCTGAAAAGTGACTTTCGTCAATCAAAATCTGATCGATTTGTGTTTCAGTCTGTTGTGGTGATCTCCTGGTGTACCAAGTAGGTACCACGTATGGCCATGTTTTTGGAGGCGGCGAAATCGATGAGTCGAAAGCCGTTTTCGTTCGTGACCCGGTTGAACTTCTCAATGACTGGTCTGAATTCCTCCTTCTGGCCAACCTGAGCGTTGAGATCTCCGATAACTATTTTGACGTCATGTTTTGGGCAGCTATCGTATGTACGCTCCAGCTGCACGTAAAAGGCGTCCTTATTGTCATCGTTACTTCGTAGGTGAGGGCTGTGCACGTTAATGATGCTAACGTTGGAAAAACGGCCTATGATCCCCAACTTGCACATTCTGTTGTCGATTGGCCACCACCTAATCACGCGCTCCAGCATTTTGTTCATCACAACGAAAGCTGTGCTCAGTTCGTGTGTGTTGCCGCAGCTCTGGTAGATGGTGTAACCATCTCTGCACTTATGTACCGATACTGCCTTCCAGCATACCTTCTGCAGCGCTACAATGTCGAACTTGCGGACCCGGACTTATTGTCAGAAACAATGCGGGTACATCCCAAAAAATTAAGAGACTTGCAATTCCATGATCTGAGTTCCAATCTTTAGTCCGTTTCCGTTACCTAGATCTATTTTGGACTGTTCCGGTCCGTATTAACATTATTTGTTTCCTATACTCAATATTTTTACGGCTGGGGGTTCCACGCTGGCATCAGGGCGTTGACCAGCCGCCTCTAACACGGAGAACAAACGCTGTTTTGAGCCGATCTTGATGAACAGATGCTCGAGTTGGCGATTTCCTCTACCGTCGAGATATGGTTAACGCGCCAATGATCGCGTCGCACCTTCTCACTTAGCTATTGTCGGATGACAACCTTGCCCAGGATACACCAACCAGTTGGGTTTATGTCCATGATACCGGGAAGCTAGAGCTGCTGAAAAAAGACTCCATCTTCGGAAGAAACGACAGCATTGGGAGCGTATTTTTGCGGAGGCGGAAGGTTGCTTCTCCAGGCACGATGCTTCTACAAGAAGACAAATGGAATCAGGAACCGTAACGTGTCAGCCCCTGTCAGTTGCAACGATAGGGAGAGGAACCCGATTACCGATAGAATGGAGGTGGCCAGGCATTGGAACGAACACTTTAGTGTGTTGTTGAATGGTGAAGAAAACAGCGTTGTCGAAAGGAGCAGGATGGTGATTGAGGATGATGGCAAAGCTGTGGACCCACCATCCATGGACGAGGTGAAGAAAGCAGTGAAATAGCTGAAAAACTGCAAGGCAGCTGGTAGGCACGGCATTCCAGCCGAACTCTTCAAAGTCGGGAGCGAACAGCTGTATCGTGCTTCACACCGGATCATGTTGAGAGAAGAATTACCTTCGGACTGGTTAGAGGGTCTCATATGTCCGATCTACAAGAAAGGCCACCGCACACTGTTTCCAAAGCTGCAAAAACGTGAAATTATTTTGACCAAAAACATTGATAATATTGGTAACGTCTTCAGCAAAGTTGTTATATGCATTATTCTCCATGTTATAGAAATTGCAATTCTATGATTAATTCACTTAGCTGTGAGAAACGAATTTTACTTTTCTCATTTGGAATATAAAAATCCACTTTGTTCAGCAAAGTTGCAGCAAATTTTAAAAGAAACAGCTTTGTTGAAGGCAACATACTTCTTTCTATATACTTGAATTGACTTCTGTGGGGTTTTCTTTAAATTACCCTTGAATTTTTTTTTTCTTTTCAACTTTTTATAGTGATTTTCTACAAGTTTCCAATGTTCTACAATATTGTATGCTATAACGAAACAAACAATTTCACTGAAGAAAGTTTACTTTTACCTCACATTTGTTTTGGTTATTGACGATTTTTACTAAAATAATGCTCTAATTTACACTAGCTACTTTTTATTGAAAAAATAATGATTTTGGAGTCTTAGTGTCTTCAGCAAAGTTGTTCTATTAATTATTCTCCATTTTGTAAAAGTTCGAGTTTCACTCTACCTAAGAGTGCATTTCTCACTCAATCTCACTTCTCAATTTTATTTTTCTAATTTTTGCATACAAAAATCCACTTTGCTGAGTAAAGTTTCAGCTCATCATATAAGAAACAACTTTGTCGAAGACACTTCTGTTCTATCCGCCATTTTAAATGAGCTACCGTGAAGTTTTCTTTATAATGCCCCTTGAAATCATTTTTTTAACATAACTTTTTATAGTGATTTTCTAAATTTTTTCAACGTTCAACAATTGTATTTACTATACTAAAAGACGCTCACCGAAGAAAGTTAATTTTTATCTCTTACATTTATCTAGTTATTATTGATTTTTATCAAAATAATGCACTTATTTACTCACAAATATCTACACAGGGGACAGCGAGAGACAAATGACTAAATTTGGATTAAATGATGTTTCATTTATACTTCAATATAGAGATAGTTTAGTCTGCAGATATTTGCAGATTTGGAAGATATCTGTTAGTAAATAAGTGCATTGTTTTAATAGAAATCGTCAATAACCGAAGAAGAAAATGAAGAGATGAAAATATACTTTCTTTGATTAAATTGTTCGTTTTATTATAACAAAAAACATTGTAGAACATTGAAATATTGTAGAAAATCACTACTAAATGTTACATTGAAAAAATTGATTTTTAGTGACAATCTGTAGAAAACATCGCGAAAGTCTATTATAATAGGCAGATAAAAGTACGGTGTCTTTGACAAAGTTGTTTTATATGAAATGTGCTACAACTTTGTTGACCGAAGTGATTTTTTTTATAAAAAGTAAAATTCGTGTCTCAATGCAACTGAAATGAGAATAATTAATGGATTAACTTTCGTGAAGGCACTACCTACAGCTCCATAATCATTTTTTTGGGTCAAAATAATTTCGATCACATTTTTGCAGGTTTGGAAACGAGATTTTTTTTTTAAGGTTGCGGGGAAATCTGCGGACAGACACCTGAGAAGAGAACTCAGGGTGTGGGGATGAGACTAGAGGAGAGATGCTGGGGTAGTTACACTCCCCCAGGCACCTACTGGTCCCTGTCTCGACCCACTCCAGTCTCCAGCCCTGATCTTCCCGGAACGACGGTTAAGTATTACGTCGGGGAGTGGCTTTTGTGCTTGATGCACCCTCTTTACTCTTATTACCTCCTACCTCCGGCCGCACAGGCCGCGTTCCAGATGTCCGGGTCGTCGCACATCCTCCGGACAAGATTGTCCGGAGTAGTGCCCAGCCCGCTCACAGTCATCATGTTGCTCCTCGCTCTTACGAAACGGGGGCATACGCAGAAGACATGCTCTGCAGTCTCCTCCTCTTCCACGCACTCGGGACACATGGTGGACCCCGCGTGCCCGGACCTGTGCAGATATTGCATGTAGCTTGGAAACAGTGTGCACTGCCTGGACTGTAGCAATAACTCTCTCAACACCATTTACAAATTTCTCTCCCGTAGTCTGTTCCATAGACTGAGGCCGTTGTCGGAGGACCTTTGTTGACAATTACCAATGTGGTTTTCGAGGGGGATGCTCTACTATGGACCAAATGTTCACCCTGCGACAGATCCTCGATAAATTTCGAGAATTCAACTTGCAGACTCGCCATCTGTTCATAGACTTTAGCGCAGCGTACGATACAGTTAAGAGAAATGAGTTATGGCGAAGTATACTCGAGCATGGTTTCCCAAGAAAACTAATTAAGCGGATGCGTGCCACCCTTGAAGACTCTACATTAAGCGTCAGGATAGCTGATGAGATAAAACGACGTAAAACAAATCGCGTAAATTCCGAAAATTGCATTAAAAAAAAACTTCATTTGGTAAAAAAAATTAAAGCAGTGTTATGCGAATCAAGCTGAAAATCAAGAAAAAAAATTAAAATTAGGCCAAACTAGTGATTATTCAGTAATTGGATTAAATAAACTCCTATGACACTCTAAATAAACGATTTGTAAATGTTAAACCAATAAAAACATACCGCGTAAAAACCGACATTCTTGGAAAATCCTTGTAAAAACCTAAATTAATCCACCTAGCGGTCAGACCCAGCCTTTCTCATTCAAACTTTTGTTTGTAAAAATAGACTACATGAACGCTTCAATCCAATAAATGTATATTCACTCTTTAGGTTCTAAAATATTGATGTTGTAATCTATACATATAAAAATGTAGTCCGGTCTGTCTGAAAACTACCGAACCGATCGACGTGAAAATTTGTATGTAGGGGTTTTTGGTCCCGATTAAGGTTCCTATGATAGTTTGAGACCCCTCCCTCTTCTGGAAAGGAGGTGTCCAATACAAATGAAACATACATTTCTGTACAACTCAAGAACAAACCAAGCAAATGAAACCGAATTTGGCATGTGGATGTTTTAAAGGGTAATAAATATGTCCATAATGGTTCGACGCCCCTCCCTCTTATGGAAGCACATGTTTCTGCACAAATTTCTGCACATCTCGCGAACTAATCAACTAAATTAAACCATATTTGGCAGGTGAATGTTTTTAGTCGTAACAAATATGTTCCATAATCGACCTCAGGCAACATTTTGGATTTTAAGATGGCAACTTCCGGTTTCTGGAAAACAGCCAAAAATGGACGATTTCCACCCAATATAATAATATCCGGATAAAGAAAGATACACAGGAGCTAAATTCGACAACAGATATCATTTTGAATTCTAAGATGGCGACTTCCGGTTTCGGAAAAACAGCGGCAAACGACCAAATACCACCCAATATGGGTATTTTCGGAATCGTAATGATGTACTGGAGCCACAAATCGACTTCAGACACCATTATGAATTGTAGGATGGCAACTTGTGGTTTCTGGAAAACAACCAAAAATGGCCGATTGCCGTCTAAAATGAGTATCTCCAGATCTAGAATGATACACAGCAGGTGAAATCGACCACAGACCCCATTTTGGATTCTAGGTTGGCGACTTCCGGTTCCTGGAAAACAGCGGAAAATGATCGAATTACACCCAATATGGGTGTTTCTTCAACCAGAATGACGCTCAGAGGCCAGAAGTTATCTTAAATACCATTTTTAAATCCAAGATGGCGACTTGCGGTTTGTGAAAAACAGCCTAAAATAACCAAACACCATCCAATATGAGTATCTCTGGAACCAGAATGATGCAATGAGCTAACAATTGACCTCAGGCACCATTTTGAATCGCTAAATGGCAACTTATAGGAAACAGTTGAAAATGACCAAATAATACTCAACATGGATATTTCCGTAATCGAGATGATGCATAGAAACCAAACATTGACCCTTGACACCATTTTGAATTTAAAGACGACCACTGTTAGTTTCTGGAAAACAACCAAAATATCTAAATACCTCCCAATATGAGTATTTCCGGTGTCAGATTGATGCCAGAAAATTTGCTGAAAATGACCGAATACCACCCAATATATTCAGAATTAGGGCGATGTACAGAAGCCAAAAGTCGAGGATGTTGTCGTTTCGATAAAACCAATCATTTCAAACGATTTGTCTTTTGACTTTGATTATATCCTATGGCCGCTTCGTCGTGCATTTGCCAACTTTAAACACATCGCAAGGAATCAATAAATTTGGAACGTTCAAATAGTACGACACCACATTTAAATTATGTTGAGGCCACATATATCAATCAAAGCAGGTATAGTTTTAAATAGCCTGTGAATTTCTTTTCTTTCCATAACTTTTAAGCCACATATCAAATTGTTATGAAGTTTGTTATTTGTAAGTTTGACTCGTTCGTATGACACTAGTTATGTTCAAATAAGTCATGTAATCTTTGAAATAATAGACTTTCGTCGTTTTATTAACAATTTAATACATAACGTTGGCTCAAGTTCAATTATAATCAAATGAAATGGGAACGTATAGGGCAGCCAAACTTTGAAACCACGTGTTCAATCATAATTCATCAGTTAACCCTTAACTAGCCCGTTTATCTGATAATAATATCGATCAAATCGGTTGTGTAGTTTCCGAGATAATGAAGTTTCGTGATTTTCACATTTTGGTACTTTACAGACGAAGTTACAGTCCGATTACAGTAAAATTCAATAAGGTGTTACGAGGCAGCTAGACTTATTAGTTGACACTAATTTTGTGGAAATCGGGTCAGCCATCTCTGAGAAAAGTGAGTGAGTTCAAGTAGTCTTCGGAATATGTTCCTTTTCATAGCTGGATTTCACATTTTTAAACATAACAGGCAAAGTAATAGTCTGATTGCAAAACAAATCAATAGGGTCTCCTGGGGCAACTAGACCTTCCATTTGACACTGATTTTATGAAAATCGGCTCAGCCATATCTGAGAAACATGAGTGAGATTAAGTAGTCTTCAAAACACGTTTCTTGTCATAACTTTTGAACCACAAGTTCAATCTTTATGAAATTTAAAAGTTAAGGGTATTTCAGGTACCCCGTTCATTTGAATCTAATTTTGTTCAAATTGGTCGTGTAGTTTTCGAGATAATGATGTTTCATGATTTTTACATTTTGATATACAACCTCTAAACCAAAAATCCGATTACAATAAAATTCAATAGGGTCTTATGGGACAACGAGATCTTTCATTTGCAATTAATTTCATGAAAATCGGTCCAGCCATCTCTGAGAAAAGTGAGTGAGAATAAAAATCTGCACATACACACACACACATACACACACATACAGAAAATGCTCAGCTCGTCGAGCTGAGTCGAGTGATATATGCCATTCTGCCCTTTGGAGCACTTTTATACTTTCGGTTTTGCAAGTGATTGCTATACCTTTCTAGGAGAAAGGCAAAACGTGTGAATTCCGAAATCCACTTAAAAACACGCGTGGAAGAGACCTTAGTGTATTATGTATAAAATAAAAATACTATACTTAGAGCTTTGTGGTCAAATATATGTACCTACTTACATAGTTTTTATCCAGAGCACAGTCCAGTTACAGTTTTTTTTTACAGACAACTTAATTTTAATTATATTTTTTTTTAGATATTATTCTGTGTATCAAATATTCACTTTTGATGTACAGGAAAAATTCAGTATTGTAAACAATGATAGCACAAAACCATCTCCCCCTTGTATTAGAATGGTTCACATCCCATACGAATGAAAACAGTATCACCTGGTACAACAACAGCAAAAGCGGGAGCAGCAGAAAGTAAGCACAAAAGCGCTGCCAGATGATTTTCGACCGCACTCACCGACACGCTCGAGTGTGTGCCTACTTACTTGTGGCATGGAAAACGGGAGGTTGGGAAGGACGTTAGTCAAAGTGTGAACAATCAACCCACCCACTGACTGGGTGCCACTGGTGGAAGGCGAACCGTGATGATGGTGCGTGGTGTCGGTGGGTTGGTGTGTGAGATTTTTACACGTGAGAAAAACCACACAGTCATACGCTGGGGCCTGAGAAAAATCGTCAACCGCTCATCATTCGACGAGAGATGGGAGAGTAGCTTTACAGCCTACCGTCCCGTCCTGTCTCGTTCCGTTCTGTCCAATCTGTCAGTCGTGGCCTAGCTGGTCCCGATATCCGATCCGTGAGGAGTGAGAGCAGTAACAGCAGTAGTAGCAGCACTTTTCAGTGTATTAGCACACGCCATATTGGTTTTTGTTTCGCCCCACAAGTCGTGGAAGGTTTGGGCGCCGCACCAGCTCGCAATTCATGGAAAATTGACGCCTTTTCCGTGAAGTAACTGGGTCAATAAGAGTAGATCTTGTTTAGTAAACCGTTTATAACATAGTCGAGTGGTTGCTTAGCCCAGAGTGTTTCCTTTGTCGGAATTTACTGACGGTTTTGTTTCACCTCGGTGCTGCGCGGTTCCGATATATATCTGGTGTTTTTCTGCGTTTTTTTTTCCTTTCTCGCTGACAATTATGGTTCCTTTTCGTTGTCTTTTTTGTGTCCCAATCATAATCAGTGCTGAAGTTTGGTGAGGTGAGGTGCCACCAGAGTGAAACGAGTTTCCCTTCGTTCTGCTGCCTTCTTTTCTTGAATGGGAGAAATTTTCTCACACTGTGCTGCATGAGGATTCGTTTTTTATGCGGTTGGAAAATTACCATCGAAGAAGTTTTGGAAGTAAAAGGTTTAGATGCGTGTGTAAAACAAGTACATTCCAGAATGTTTTAAACTTGAACTAGGTACTTCTTGCGATGTGCGACTGGCAGAAGTGTTGAGTTGTCATAAAACAGTTCATTTTTCTGTTTGTACTTCTTGGCTTTCCTTCTGTCGGTAGATGAAAACCAGCTTACATGTGAAAGAGGTCGCCAACAGGCACGCAAGATGGTGTGTAGTGGAGAAAATCTAGTGAAACATACGCGAATTTAAAGCGGAAGTGATATTTTCCCGTATCCAGAAGGCTCTGACATGATTTAAAATATGTAGAAGAAAATTCCAACAAAAAGAAATAACCAGCTTAATATCACGCTAATGATAAAGTATTTACAAGTCAACTCAGTAGAACTGTAGAATCGTTTGCAACTCGGTGGCAACCAGTGAAGCTTGTGGAGTACCGTCATCGCTATTGGAGTCCTTCATTTCGCTTATCAATCACCGTCGGTATCGTTGCATTATCGTCATTAGTAACCGTACCATTCTGTAGTAACTGATATTGCTCTCCAACGGAATCGATAGCAGGTGGGCTAGGGGCAGCAATTGGGGAAAACGAACGGAAAAAATCCTCACGAGACGTTGCCATCATCATCGTCATTACCATCACCATAATAATCATCTGACCCTTATCAGAGATACCTTCAGCGACCAGCAAAAGCAACAGCAGCAGTAACAGCAACAACAACAACAATAACAACAAGAGTAGCAACAAGAATAACAACAGCAGCAGCAACTAAACTAACAACACCACAAATTCCGAAGAGCGCAGAAAAAAGGCGATGAGCGTGTCCGAGAGCAGCAATGAGAGAACGAGCCAATAATAATAATCAACGAGAAGTTCAAGGAAACAACAGACACAGCGATATACATGCACATCAGCACACACAATTGTACACTGATAGAAAAATTGTAGTATAGAACAAGAAAATTCCACGGTACAGGTCAAGTAAGAATCTAAATAGTTTTGTGTTTGGAATCGAATCAAGGCGAGCCAAAGTTTTCTTTAAAAAAAATTATCATCATTCTGCAGTCGAGTGGGAATCGTTTTCGCCATTCCCGTCAACACGTCCTACAGCTGATCTGCATCGGTTACACCAACGTCGGATTAAATCGGTACCAAACAAAAAATATCAAAGGGAAAGGCTCCAACAAAAACAGGTAAGAAAGTAGTTTCCCTGTTGCATGTTGTCGAAGGAGGCGCACGGCAGTTCAACTGTAACGGAATAGTGTACACAGTTTTTGTTTTGTCACGATGTGGGATATGTAAACATACGCTAGGGTGGGAGCTTTCAGTCTGTCACCCAAATCGATTGGGCAGTGGTGAAATGTTGAAACAGAAGGTCAGTGGCAATCGTTAAATGAACAGTGGTTAGGCCCTAGTGAAGGGCGGAACAAAACAAGTTTTGTCAACCAAACAGGTATACCTCGATTTTACGCACATTTGAAATTTGGGAATGGCGTAAAATCGAAATGTGTTTATTTTTGTTTTGCTGAAAATAGGTTTCAAAAAGCGGGAAACCATTAATAAACCGATAAAAAGGTTTGTTTGAGACTGTAATTATATGACCACATGACCGCGAAACGTGGTATAAAGAAAATTAAAATTACATACAGCACATGCAAACAAAACAAGTTTGCTTGCAAGTACCTTTTTATTAATTCAATCAATTAATTAATTGAATAATCCCGAATTCATGGTCGAGGATTCTACTGATTTGATTAGTTTCCGTGTCTATCTATCTTTATTTTTAACCCTATGAAATAAAAGTTGCTGTAAAATCCGAAGCGAAACCTGTACACTTTTCGGGATCAATATCGAGAACATCGAAATTTTGTTTGATCATACATTTTATTTACTATGGGGTATGTAAGCACACGTGTCAATCGAACTGGTACATGTAATAAAATTAAGTGGAAAAAGAGTGTTATTTAAGGTGAAACGGTTTTAAAGCCACAAATTGCCGACTTTGAACCACCGCTTCGAACTTTCAAAACCACAAGACTCGGGTATAGATAATGCGTTCTCTGTGGAAACGCTATTTTATGTTTGCTTCACCACAGCAAACATAGAATAGCGTTTTCACAGATGACGAATTAACTATTACCGAGTCTTCTGCCGTTGAAAATTTAAATTGGTGGCTCGAAGTCGGCCATTTGTGGATTTAACCATCGAACCAATTTAAACTATTTTTAAAGCATAGTTTACAGTTCCAAGCGAAGTGAAAAATTTGACTAGCAAAAAAGTGTGCTTTTTCGCTAGCGTAATCTGTCGTGAAAACCCGGTTGTGGAACACACAGGTATTTCACAAATTTACACTTCGAGCGTAATGAAAATTGGCAGGAACTGACAGAATATAAATGTACCGAAATGTCAAGTTTTTGCTAGAGGCTTCTTTTTTCACGAGTGTGTACATGCGTGAAAAATGTAAACCCAAGTGAAAAAGATGCAATCCACAACCTTCCATTTCACTGGATCGAGTTTGTTTAAAGTTCAAAGCGAAGTGAAATTTTTACAGGTTGCATTTTTCACGCGCGTGAAAAAATGAACATTTTGTATGAGATTTTCACTTTGCTTGACCTTTATATAATGTGTAATTATTAAAAAAATAGATTTATCGAAAAAGCCTACCTGTCTAGTTTACAGAAATAATAATTAATAGCAAATCCGACGTAAATTCAATTTAATTATGTGGTTATTTCTGATCATAGAATTTGTATCATGATCGAACCAGGGTGAATCATGATCGGGCCAAAAATGTATCATAATCGGATCGGTTTTCCGTTACGAGTACTGGACTTTACTTGCATGGTGTTTGATTTGGGTTTGACAAATTAGAGATTTCTGAATATTTTTTCGTGATTCTAAAAATATTTTTGAACATTTTTCATATTATTTCGAAAAGAATTCGAATTATATTTGAGTTTAGAATACGGTAAGTTTGCTGATTCAATTATTGGGTGTTTTTTTGGTTGCCGGTTGCCGATAGCTTACTCCACAAGTACAATTTTGAGAAACGATGTCTGACAAACTTGTAGTCCCTACAAGTACTACAAGTTTGCCGAAAAGTGCAATGCTTGATCTGTTATGCCTGAAGTGCAAGAGCCCATATTTGGTGCGATATCCAGCCAATATTCGCGGTGAATAGCATAATATTAACATTTTACTAACTCAAGCCAAATTATCTCACTAAACAGTTAGAATAGTGTATGTTGTTGACATGTTTGTATTAATTGAAAAACATCAACCGTTCTGTTAAAGCACTCAGATGCTTTACTTTTTTTGCTTAATTTTTTATTAATTTTAGGCCAACCATTCTCTTCAAAACGTTTTATTTTCGTAGCATTTCAACTGCTTGTTGAATATCTCGCGAGAGCGCTACTATGCGATTTCAAGTTAGTGAGATTGGCTATCTCTTAAGGAAATTTTATAATTATTTTGTATTCACAAAAATAAATTTTCATATTTTTTAATTTATCACTTTCTCGTAAACTGGACGAAAATACGCGGAAAAATGTGTTTCTTAAATAAGGATGACACTGAGTTACTTTTTCTTATTTGAAGCGTAGTGGGCTGTTTGTAGTGAAGTTTTAATGTGTTTTACTTTAATTTGCAAACCTTTCGTCGTTTTTGAGAGACGTCATTCTATAGAAAATAAGCTTTATTATTTATATTCTGTTCCAATGAATTAAACGTGAAATCCTTCATTGAGTATATCAAGGAGAAGTGAAGCGATGATGTCTCAGAAGTAAGCTGGTATGATGGTCCGATCCATGATGCCAAACAGGCCACCGCGTTTCACCAATAGTTCCAACATTGAAGCAAATATTTCGTATAAAAAGTGTTCCTACATTGAATTTAAATGTTACAGAAGCATATTACTGGAAAATACACTGCAATTTTTAAATACGTTACTCTCGAATTACTGCTTGAAAACAAGATTTGATAAAAATTGTAAGGGTTAGTTGTACTCGCTAATAGTTCATTTTCAAAGCTTTTTTGATAATAGTAATACCACAGATAACAGATATCCAAGCTAGAACAAAAAACTCCAGAAATCGTGTGTAAGATTTCAAACTTTTACTCGTTTGGAATGCTAACGACATCTTTCTGCAACTTGCGACTCTAACCAGTTTAGTGATGGCAGCGCTGGATTACAGTCAAAGCTGCCAGACGCATGAACATTATCACAGGTTATAGAGTCGCTGTTTTTGCAATGATATAACACTGATTTTGTAAGGTGGGTGTTTTTTTTCAAATCAACATTAAAACAAACATATTTATCGTGAATATAAGCTGGGGAGGAATAAAATTGTCGATTGTGTACAAATTACGACTGCTCGAAATTTCTACATTAAAAAACGCAACCCTTCTTATTGCGAGAATATCGATAAAAGCTGTAAAACTATTGATTTTATTAAATCGTTGACTACTAAGTGTTCTTAGCGCCACCATACTGCGTATTGCGACATGCTAAAAAACCGTTGAATCTTTTTACACATGAAGCGAAACTAGCTTGGATGTCTGTTATCTGTGGTAATACTCAATCAATCTGAATGAAACCTTCTGAATATCATCAAAAGAAATTGTTTGATGTTGGTGCTACATGTTTGACACAGTTTTTTATCAATAGCTGAAAAATCTCGCTTATAAAAAATGGTTCGATCATGTTATAACATCCTATACATCTTGGAAATGACTTTTCGGTCTGACTAAAGTTTTCAATATGGATGTAGATAACAGATAAAATTCTAAGAATTAAATGTTAGACAGGAAATGCTTAAATAATTCAAGAGAGAAGCAACTCAATTTACGAGACATCACTATTCGTAAAGTTAATGTTAAGTTAGGTTAAAATAAGTACAGTAAGGTCGCATTTTACGCGTTTTTTTTACGCGGGTTGCTTTCATCCATTACTCAAAAACGGTACAAGATATCGACCTCATTTCAATCACGTTTTCCATTTTAGGCCACGAGTGATCATATATCAGTTTTCGAAAAAATTTACATTTTTTGGTGTAAATACTCAAAATTTAAAATATTGCATTTTGGTCTCTAGATTGGCCACTATCATATTCAAACGAGGTTTGAACGTTTGAAAGTCGTTTTTTACGCGGGCCAATACAAATTTGGAACGCATCCCCCGTGTAAAAAACGACCTTAGTGTATTTGAGAAGTTTTGCCTTATATTTTTTAAATATTTGATTGTATGTGTCCTGATGAGTTTTTTTATATGTTTTTTAATGCCAAATGAATCCACCATTTTTCCATTCCAACCATTTTTTATTAGAATGAAACTTTGCGTACTTATTTATACACGGCTTAGCAAAGTAAGAATTTTTCACAATTGACGGAATGTTTGAGGCTCAAGAGTAATGATTTAAAAATGCGTATGTATTAACAAGGGGCTAAATTTCGCAATTTTACCCGTTAGTGCACCAATAGCCGATGTAGTGAATAATATTGAAAGTGCCATTCAGTACCAGTGTCACTCGATAAAATCCGCGGTTCGCCTTGACGTAGAAAAATGCATTTCCCGCTCAATAAATAGTCAAAACAAATCTAGAACTATTGATTTTGATACGTGGTGCGTGGTACGAAGGCTGAAGTCACGTGAAGTGGTTTACTCCCGTGCGGACAAAGGAAACGCGATCGTAATTATGGACAACTCAGACTACGATTCACGTGTCTCCGACATGATAAATTCGGGTCCGTACGAGGAATGTAAGTATAAAAACGGAAAACCAAGAGATCCACTAAACACTATGGTAGAACAGGCAAATATTACTAGGCGACAAGTAGCACACCTGATAGGAGAGGAGAAGTTGGAGAGAAAACTACATGTTCCGAATCCTAAAGTAGCATCCCTCTACTGCCTACCAAAAGTCCATAAAAACCCGTTAGCTATGCGTCCTATTTCGTCCAATATCTGCACACCCACTGAAAAAATGGCTGCATGGCTGGTAGATGAGCTGAGAAAGTACCCGGTGACACAGGGGAAAAGCGTAAAAAACTCCGTAGAATTGGTTAAGCAGGTGGAGAATCTGGAAATCCGTAGGGGGGAAATCCTAGTATCCTTCGATGTGACTGCCCTGTTCTCAAGTGTACCTGTGAATGAAGCCATAAAATACTTGCGCACACACCTAGAACGTTACCGCGCCCCCCCAAATCACATTGAGGCCTATATGTCAGTGGCCGAATTATGTATGAAACAAAATTTGTTTATGTTCAGAGGAAAATTTATAAACAGGTCTTCGGTCTAAGTATGGGTAGTAAATTGTCTCCACTGTTAGCCGAAATTTTCATGTCCAATTTCGAGGTTGAAGCTGAAGGAAATAAACTCTTCCCTCGGATATGGAAACGGTATGTGGATGACATTTTTGCTTTGGTGAAGGAACGCACGCTAACACAAACTCTCGACTTTCTTAACTCACGGCACACCACAATCAAGTTCACGGTTGAAAAAGAAGTCGAAGGAAAACTTCCTTTCCTTGATTTACTTATTACACGGAAGGATAACAATAAGCTAAAATTTGGAATCTATCGAAAGCCAACTTCAACAGATCGTTACATCACAGCTGACTCGAACCATTTCGGTGGTCAAAAACAGGCCGCTTTTCATTCCATGGCCCATCGCATCTTCAACATACCGATGGAAGAACAAGAGTTTTTAGCAGAAAAAGAAACAATATAAAAAGCAGCCGAATTGAACGGGTACGACAAACAGTTCGTCGACAAAATCCTCCGTAAGCACGAAAGAAAGAAACACAGACGAGACGCTACCACTTTAATACCGGAAAATGAGGAGATTCGAAGAGTCAGCCTCCCGTTTTACCCTACCATCACGAATCCACTGAAGCATACCCTCCGCAGATATGGAATAAATATTGCACATAAAAGCGTTAACACTTTACGTGAACTTCTGGTTAACCTGAAGGACAAAGTTCCACAAGACGAACAAGCTGGAATTTATAAAATACCGTGCAAAGACTGCGACGCGGTATATATCGGGCGAACACGAAGAAAAGTTAAAGTGCGGCTTAAAGAGCATAGAAGAGCAGTAGAAATGAACAAAACGAGTGAATCCAGTGTAGCAACACATACAGTGAGTAACCAACACGAGATCGATTGGGATAAGGCGGGTCTGATCAAAAGCATCAATAAAATTGGTCTCCTCAATGCTTGGGAGTCAATGTACATTGCGACGGCCAAACAAGTTGGACATGGGATCTCGTCCTGTCGATGGGTAATATGTAGCCCGAAACCGGTAGACGAAAGGTAATTATTATATTATCCTTTTATATCTGTAAGAGCAATAAGTGTCTTGTCTGATCACTCGTCGTGTTCCGTCTGTGTTCGCGATTATTGTGCTAGTTCTTACGTTAGCGTTAAATCATTGTAAAGCGTATGTATTTCGTTATAATATATATTTCAAGCATTGTATCTCAGACAACTTGAGTTGTAAAGAAAAACCTTAAGACCTCATTTTCCCCAGTAATCTGAATTTTTCTTGGTTACGTGACGAATTTATGATATTGACGCTAACCATTGTTTCTATAAATTTGTGAGTTTAGTTTGGCGCCCTAAAATTCTGAGTAGGTACTAGTTTTTTTGGTGAGCTGAGACCCTTGCGTTAAAAAACATTCATAACACCCTGAGATATATTTGATTTCTTAGTGTAAGTATCTACGACAAGCACTCTGAAAATACGCTAAATTTTAATTCATTACTTTTTATTCGAATAAACCATTGGCTTAGCAATCATTAGATTCAGAATTTTCATAGACTCAAATGTAATTTTTTAAACGAGCTTACTGCATATAAAGCATTTTAGCTCAAAATCCTCAAGTCATGTGGAGAAACTTTAAAGAAACAAGTTGTGGGGAATTGGTGATACTTTGCAAAAAAAAAAAAAAAAAAAAAAACAAATTATTCTACCTAGCGGACTCTGCCTTTTATCATAATAAGAAGAAATAACTTATTATTTGTTGAAATAGATTTACTCGAACCATGCTTGTCATTCTCCTCAGTACGTGGAAAGAGCAGAGAAAAAATTCACCGCGCACTACCCTTTCAGTATGTGCCTGAGTGTAGCAAATGCTTTCACCACACTACTTCTTTCTCCACTCCAAAGTGTCTCAACTAACTTACAGAGAGACAAATACACTTTCAGCTCACCCCACATCTGATAGAAACAAGAGGGGTGAATCACTCTACAGAGAAAACAAAGTATGACACGACAGTGTTCGCTAGCGAGTAGTCTGCAAAGTGAAAAAAATCTACCGGGCATAAGTGTAGTCCTCGTGTAGCTACACCGCGAAAACGAATTCGACTAGATTGAACTCGACCGATAGGAGCAACGCAGTGTATTTTTTTTCTCCTAATCTCGCTCCCTCTTCTGCCATGCTCAAGAAACAAACTGTGAAACGCACCACATATAGCTCTGCTGTGTAATTATTGTACGTGATGCCCATACGTGTGAGAAAGTACACCATAGTTCATTGTCTCGCAAGAGAGAGATTTCAGATTTCACCGCAGTGCCTCCAAGAAGCTCAGCTGATAAAAATCGTTCGTTGTTCTCTTCTAGCACGTGCGTTTATTTGCTCTTTAGTGTGAGAGCAGTTGTTTTCGCAGTGCAACCTCTTCTCCTGCATTCTAGAGGTTTTCTGAGGAGAAATAACAAGCATGACTCGAACACTTCAATTTTCAGAAAAAATACACCTTTATTATTTTTGCTGGATTTATTTATCACTCTAAATAAAAAAATTTTAATTGCCAACAGTCAAACTATACAGATATATTTAAAACATAACATTCAAACACATATGAACATACATTAACACATGCAAATAACAGGAAATAAATATGCTTCAAATATAAGACACATTTTTTTTTTGATCGTGATATAATTGAAACGTTACTGTACTCATATTTATGTTGGACTCGATTATATATCATTCGATTAAATATCATTTTAGATTCGATTATTTATAGTAGGATTTTTTTTTCTATTTCAAATATGACTTTATTTTCACAACTTTTGAACCACGTGTTCAATCATAATAAATCCTCAACTAGCCCGTTTATCTGATACCAAAAGCAAAGCAAAGCCTTGCTGCTACATTCCGATTCGGAACTCGACCTTCTGTTTTTTATACACAGACTTTGCAGCCAACTGTTTAGTATACAAGACATTTGCGGGGCTAGCGCTACGATCCTACTGACACTAACAGTCTCTCCCGAGTCAAGACTCCAACCTACGACGACTGGCTTGTTAGGCCAGCTTCATACCTTGAAACCAGCTGGGAGGTCATCTGAGGAGTTTATCTTAGGTTATCTGATACCAGTATTGTTCAAATTTCGCCTCAGCCTCAGAGACAGAATCATCACCTTAAAGTGAAATGGGTCCAAAATCGGGGAAATTTATATTTGTATCAAATTACTCAAAAAAACACACAAAGAATCCAGGGAAAAAAAATGTTGCACTGTGTAATTTTTCATCCAGTTTTACACCTAGATCTTTCACTAGTTCAACTCTTTTAGGTTTGGTACCAGAAACCATATATTCATAGGACAAAGCATTTTTTGTACAATGCTAGTTAAAAACAAAGCATTTATCAGTGCTCAAAAACAAGCAGTTTCGAAAGTACCAGTCACTGAACAAGTTCAATAACCACACTTGACTACTAAGAATATTTTTAAGTCGTCAGCAAAGAGCATTTTTCCTCCTGAATTGAGAAGCAGTGTCACATCATTAATTAAGATGGAAAATAACAGTGGCCCAAGATTACTGCCTTGTGGTACTCCCGAACAATATGAAGAACTGGAATGACAGTTACACAGTTACATATTTCGTCGAGCCGATAACGTTGAAACATGACTCGGCAGGTCCACTGACTTTCTTTTCTTTGGGTTGCTGTAAAAAATTGCTAGCGGCGTTGTTCACAGAGAGAAAAAAGACATTCAAAGCCACTTGGCTTTAAAACATAAGTTCCTTGTTTATGAATCATTCTCAAAGCATGCAGTCGCTTGAAGATGGCTTGGTGGGTAATTCCTAATCTCCCAGATGGTCTCGAGGTAAGATGCTGGCCCAACAAGCCAGTCGTCGTAGGTTCGAGTCTCGGCTCGGGAGAGACTGTTAGTGTCGGTAGGATCGTAGTGCAATTGACCTGTACACTGAATGGTCTGCGAATTCTGTGTATAGTAAAACAGAAGGTCGAGTTCCGAATCGGAACGTAGCACCAAGGTTTTGCTTTGCTTTTGAATAATTCCCAATACCAATCTGCAAGTTGTTCCTGCATTTGGCATGGATCCTCATCGATCAGTTCCTACGGTTCAGCGTCTTCGAAGGTTTCTGACCTTCCTTCACGCGGCCAGTGGTCAACATCGAATTTACCGTCTTTTAAGCGACGGAATCAATCACGGCACGTTGTTCCAGCATTTCCGTAAACTTTTTTTTACCTTTTTATGCGCTGCAACTGCCGTTTTCTTAGAATGAAATGAGAAAAGTAACACCTCCCGCAAATGACGATTATTTAACACAAAATTAGATATTTTCTTACACCTAAAAGTATATGACGCCACAATTAAATTACTAATATGTCAAAGCGGTTTGTTTACGCTATATCTCAGCTTGGTCCATCACATTTTTGATATGTTAGAATCAACCAGCACTTACTGCTGGCGACATCTACTGATAGATAGCTAGAACTTCAAACTAGACAAAATGAAAAATTATAGCTATGTCATCCCTGTGAATTTTGGTGCCCTGGTTACATTTGAAAAACGCGTCAAAAGCTCCCACCCAACCGTTAACCGTGCGACTCCTTTCACGGTTGAATCGATGGAGACGCCAATTAACAATTGCACAGCGTTCTAAGGAACGATTTTAGGGGAAATTTGGATAAATCTGGAGTTCGACAGTAACATTTAGAGAAAAAAAAATTGTTCTTCAAAATTGTGCAAAATGATGGAGCACACATTTTTCTTTAATCAGAAATTAGGGTGACTAAAAGTTTCCATGGAATCCAGCATCTAACTTTCTTATTATTGCAGATAGACGATGTTATACAATACACAATACACAATGGTCCAGAAACCAAATTTAGGGGGAAATTTGGTTCTAGAACTCTATAGCAATGTTTTAGAGAAAAACTTTCTTTTAAAAAGTTGTTACATATGATAAAGCGCTCATTGAAAAATTATCAAAATTGGGGTGCCCAAAATTTTCGATGCAATCAAGTATCTAACTTTTTTATCTTTGTGGATAGAGAAAAAACTTGTTCCATAATGTTATAGCTCCAATAATTTTAAGTAACTTTATATAAAAAAGTTTTTCTCTATCTTTGAAAACAACCGATTTATATCGAAGAAACACATATTGCGCTCTAACTTCTTTATTTCAAGTTTAACATTGAAACAACATTGCAATGTTGTAGCCCCGTCAACTTTGCTCAACTTTGTAGAGTTATTTTACTTAACCCTCTAGTGCCCAGTGCAGCTTCTAGACGGTCCTCAGTCACACCTTTAAAAAGCTTCAATCAATACTTGAAAAATGTTCAAAAAGATCCATGGTGATTTTTTCGAAGTCCGTCTGAAAATTAACTTGGGCACTAGAGGGTTAATCACAAAAAGAAAACTAAAGGTGCGACCCTAAAGCTCAAACTGGAAAAAAGGAATGATTACAGCCATTTAACCACTTATGTGAATTTTGGTGCCATTATTTATGGGTTTTGCCACCGCGACCTTTTATTAGATCTATTGTAGCATCGATTAGTCATTTCAAAAACGCGTCAAAGCTCCCGCCCACTCCAACGCGAACGTCAACCGTGCGCCTCCTTTCACTGTTGAATTGATGGAGACGCCGAATAACCATTGTACAGTGTTCTAGGGAGCGAGTTTGGGGGGAAATTCGGATCTAGAGCTCAATATTCTAGAGAAAAACTTGCTTCTACAAAGTTGTTACATATGATGAGGCGGTTATTTTTATGTTATCACAAACTAACTTTCGTATCTTTGTAGATAGAATTGAAGATTATCCTACCATGTTGCTCGTTCGTTAGTTTTAGGCAATTTAAAAAAAAGATTTTTTCTATCGTTCAAAACCGATTTGAAGTTACTTTATAATTCATAAATTATGAATTATGAACTTGAAGTACGAAAACGACATTGTTTAATTAAAAGAGGAACGATCTTTTTCTTCTATCTTTTTTGTTTCTCGTTTTTTCGAATATGAATAGACTTATAGATCAAGTTAAAACCTACCATTTAACTTAAGAATGTGTGAAAGTATGTTTCGAACTTGACAAGTGTAAAGCTTGCGAGTTTGGATAAAAGATATGCCGATCATGCGCAGTCCATATTCTTAGTTCTAATCTTGATAAGTTCAAAGATAATATGGAACCATATTCTGAATAAGACAGCGAGCGGTTTTACCAAGATATTAATAGTTTTGAAGGGCGTTACAATAAACAATGCAACGAGCAAATGATAGAAAACTATGTCGATTCACTAACAGCACAAACGTTCCGGAATATTTATGTTAGAAATAATCGATTTTATTAATCAATTTTATTCAGAAAATACTGATTTGATTACCAAACCGACCCACTCGTATTTTCCATAAATTTACAATAAATTGGGCATATCATTGCCTGAAATGGACTTTGGATATATTAAAAAACTAGCGTAATTTCCTTAGAAATTCAGTGATTGAAATTTTAGTTAGAAACGCAACAAATAAATATCTCAGGCCCCGACCATTCAAGTTCATCTTAGAAATTGTGGGTTTGTGGTTCATCAGTTATGTTAAAAAAAGGCTCCAGCGATTGGACAAAAACATATTTTCCTTGATAAATTGATACTTTTAAGTGGAGAGAGCGCGAAACTTATCATCAGAAAGTTAATGGAGATGTATTCTTGATGCGAACAAAACAATCCAAGTCTAACAATTCGAATTATTATTTTATCTTGCTATAAAAAATATCCTAAAAACATATATATTTATATTTACGTATTTAAAAGATAGATATTATTGAAATCGAAATCAAAACCGTAACCAATTAATGTTTCCAATTTTACTGAGCATATACAATTTCCCTAAACGAACTAAAAACCGACTAGTTATTAATCTTAAGACCAAGTGACATCAATTGTACAAGTCAGCAGTTATTCTTATCTTAGCCAATCAATAATAAAGAATTCTTAAAACATGTCACGGTACTAAAAATACTTCACAGGGCGCGTATAACATAAAAACACATTTTGTATTTAGCTTTTTGGAACCCAAAAATCAATAAATTCCGTTTATTCAATTCCATCAGATCGGCTGATTAGTTACTGTCAAATTCTGTCAACTGGTAATTATGACTCCGACGTTCGCTTCGCTTCAACAGATTAGCAGTTTCACCGTCGATACACTCCGTAATACACCTAAACCTGAACGCGCCACATTCAACACGACGACGATTGCCTGATTGCACTTCTGTCTCACGATAATTTATTCCGTAACTATGTTTCTCTTGTTTTCAGTTTTCCAAACCCGCTAGGCTAGGCTCTCTTGGGGCTGACTGTCCAGGCGATGGCGTTTACCGGTACGAGGGCGACCGGTGTCTGCCCTGTCAGTGCGCCGGTGATACGTTCGTAGAGCCAGAAGTTGTTTTGTGCACGAAACAACTTCGACCGCTGCTTTTCACGTTGGGTAAGTCTAGTCTAGTGTAGATTTCGTTCAGTTACGATGTGTGACGGTTTGCATCTGCTCTCGTTTCTAGAATGTCCTGTAGCGTAGACGGGCTGCCGGCGGGGTGTCGACTCCGTGGCATGGGCTCGACCGTTCAGAGTGGTCCACTTAATTCGGCTTTAGGTGGGACGCAGGAAGCAACAACCGATGTTGTACCGCTACAACGACCACCTTCGCAAAAGCCGTGCTGCTTCTGCTGGTGCTGCTGCTGCTCTTGCTCATGGTGAGTTTATCTCCGAAGGGTTATTGAATTAATGAGTTAATAATTTGCTTGCTGTTACCCACTTATGACCACGCGTCTCCATAAAGCAGAAAAACGGTGGGGATGCGCGTTCCCTCAAAATGTTTAGAACCTGTCGCATGTTCCATTTCATCGAATCGCAGTCCACACTGTACTTTACCGTTCCACACTAATCGATCAATACCCGCGTCATAAACACCAAAATAAATTTAAACGTAATATAATTCAACACTCGATTACTTTTTTCTACTTTCATGTACCTACTTTTGCTGTGTTCGTCATTCACGGTTACAATTGTCGCTTTCTGTGCCACATCGATGCAGGGCTAAATGGTAAGTTAATAAATTCCTTATTTACTATGTCGATGAGCTTAGTTCGACCCAGAGGATACGGACGGGTGAGAACATTTTTCTACAACTGCTCTGTTCTGCTCATTATGTTTTCACCATGATAGATGCAAGAAGCAAAGGGAATATATAACTAATGCAAGGGCTCACTGAGTATGAATAATTAATCTGTACCGAGGCATTCCTCTCCGTATCTGTCATAGAGTTCAAACCAAATGATACCATTTTCGGTTGTTATTTGATTGAATGTTGTTATGTGTTACAATCAAAGGTCGGAAAACCGATACTGTATGTTCGTTGAACTGATTTGAATCGATAAGTGCCACGCTGTACGAAAGTTCAGCTGCGCTGTAGTTAAACAATAAAATTTTTACTAGTCTCTTTCCTTCCGAAGCTGCCCTCTAATCTGTAGGTGACCTTCCTCATTCTGACTTCTGACATATCATCCGTACTCTTATTATCAACTTTTCTCGCATGCCGGCCTTCTTTGAACGGCTGGCACACTCATAAATTGCCAATCGGAAAGCCATTACCACTACAAAAAGCTATCAGTCAGTTCGGTTCAGCAGCCCACATTTGCCGCCCTAATGTACCCTTTATTTCCCACATGACGACACACAGCAGATGGGCCACATCCCGATGGTACCCTTGGCACCATGCCGTGGAAGAGCGAAAGTCAAACGGGAGATAAAGAAAAAAGAGTGGCAGTGCATTCGACTGCACTATAAAATCAGGCGGATCGCTTTTTTTATCAATCAATAACCATCTCAACCATCTTCGCGCACCACGTCGCTGTGGGACTTTCCTACTACCCACGAGCGTGTCAGCAAACATTCGATCCTTCTTGGGGTTGGAATCGTCTCAGCGGAAAAGTGTGCTCCACTCAAAAATGAGCAGTGGGAAATGATGGGTTGCCTTGTTGAATCGAAATGGATGAGTGACATCACAACATAGACACACCGCTTGGCCCTCTGCTGTTTAGAGCAGCACAGAATGGCAGCAGCGGAAGGCTCGTAGTAGATTCCGTACTGTCTTGTCGGAGTGTGCGTGTTGCTTTGACCGCATTTGTTGCCGCCTTTCTGTGGATGCTGGAGGGATGGGGACAAAATTCGAAAAAAAAATCCCGCAAAAGTAGAGTGCTCGGGCGAATTTGGATGAATGAATTCGGTTTTCTTGCCGTTTTGTTGCGGAGTTGTTTTTCGCAGTGCGTGTTTGTGGTGCACGAAAAAAGTTGGAATGAAGCATGGTAATTGAATAGTTTTTACTCCGTAGTTGCCAGGAATTCAAAATAATTCTTGCGTCATCTTGCGACATAGTTTAACACTTTCTATGTTTCCGTAATTTTACAAAGTAATTTTTTTTTCATATTTCAAATCGAAGCATCAATTTTCTACAACTGGTCCATAAACAACAATTTTGCGAATTTCGTTTAATCAGACGGCTTGGAAGTTGCATGCAAAATTTCAGCTCAATCGGACTCAATCGAAAGGAGCTTAAGGAACCACCGTAAGATGGAACAATTCAATAGCTTTCGCTTTGTATAAATCGCGGCGCCGACTACATCCTTACGGTGAGTTAGGGAATGAAAGAAGGAAGTCCAGAATCGCTGTTGGCAGAGAGCGAGTTTACATCTGCAACAACTATAACGGAAAAGAAGGTTACTTGTCACCGTGATCAGTGACGAATTTTTTTGAGTCCTACTTTTGAACGGAAAAATTGATCTCCATTGCTACCCTAATGTATACTGCATGTCAACGGCCCTTTTAAGAGTTTACCCAAACTTTGGAACACTGTTCATCTAGTATGACTATGAAGAAATCCCAAATTTTGTACCAATTGCATAACTCTTCGTTCCTTTAGATAGAAACCCTTATTTTCTTTAATTCTGGCTGCAAAAGTATAAAACATGTAAATTAATTTATACATTATTTTCCGAAAAAAAACATGAGAAAATTTTACACGAAAAATACTTCTAACTTTGAGGTATTATGAGAATGATTCGAGTTACAGAATTTTTAGGAAATTAAGTCGATGAAGTCAATTTTGGTGCCGATTGAAATACCCCCGCTCTATGGGAGCCCACAAATTCGAATTCGATTTTATTGTATTCCTGGGAAAGTTCTAAATAGAAAACAAAAATGACCTGTATATTAGGGTGGGACAAAAAATAAATGTTAGCTCCCATGCACTTTTCGTGTTCCTTATGGGTCTCATAACAACTGTGTAACTTTTCAGATCGATCGGTGAAACGCCCGATTTGCGCTCGATTTTTAAAGATTCCATACGATTTTATATGGGAAAATCCACTTTTTCAATACTTATTCTCTAGAGATGTCAAGTTGGCTCTTCAAAAATATTTATAAATGATATTTGTAGGAAATTTTACTGGGAAAAACTCTTCTGAAGACCGTAAGGCACTACGATGCTTGTAGAAACAGCTATTCACCCTAAACTGATTGAATGTCTGACGGACGGCTCACCATTGAAACTTTCCAGCAACACTGCTACAGCATGCTGCTATTGCAAACTTGCTTAAGTATGAGAAATAATTTCGCGTGGAATTGATTTTCAAAGTGTGATTTTTGCTCATAGTATCTTCAGGGAAGCCTCCAAGATAAATTTAAGCGATATCATTTCTCATCACATGGTTGAATTTGCAACAGCAGCATGCTGCAGCAGGAATGCTAGTAAAATTCAATGGTGAGCCGTTCGTCAGATATTCAATCAGTCTGGGGTGAATATCTTTTTTCACAAGCAAGGTAGGGCCTTGCGGTCTTCAGAAGAGTTTTTTCCAAGAAAATTTCCTATAAATATCATGTATTGATATATTTTTAGGAGCCAACTGAACATCTCTATAGAAAAAGTTTTGAAAAAGTGGTTTTTCCCATATAAAATCGTATTGAAGCTTTAAAAATCGAGCGCAAATCGGGCATTTCACCGATCGATCTGAAGAGTTACACAGTTGTTATAAGACCCTAAGGAACACGAAAAGTACATGGGAGCGAAAAAATAACACCATCGCTTTTTTCCCATATAACCGTGTCCCAGTCTACTGTATATGCGATGTTAAAATTAAAACTTTAGAATTCCAAAATGATTAATAAAATGTGTTTTTTTTAACTCAGCAACACTTCCAATAAATTAATAAAGAATTTTTTCGCAGTAAAAGGTCCTCCCAGATGGTCTCGAAGTACGATGCTGGCCTGACAAGTCAGTCGTCGTAGTTTCGAGTCTCGGCTTGGAAGAGACTGTTAGTGTCGGTAGGATCGTAGCGCTAGCCGCGTAATTGTTCTGTACACTCAACAGAAGGTCAAGTTCCGAAACAAAATGTAGCACCAAGGCTTTGCTTTGCTTTTTCGCAGTAAAAACATCTCCGGTTGAATTTTTCATATTTTCTGAATTCTTCAGCTAATTTTCTTCAATGCCGTAACTCGAGCTTAGTTCATTAAACCTCAGGGTAATAAGTGTTTTTGGTGTAAAATTTTCTCAGGAAAATAAAATTTCTTCAACGCAAAAAACTAGGCATATCTGGTAACACTGCCATTTAAAATTGATTTTAATTTTGCATTCTTCGGCTAATTTTCTTCAAAAATAATCTGATACTAGTTTCAAAGCATGATATGTATACATAAATTGATGTATATTAAGCTTTGTAACTAGTATCAAAAAAAATAAGGGTTTTTGACGAAAAACGCACTTTGTGTGTTCACAGAAAGTCTGAAATATCTAAAATATTGAAAATAGTGGTCCCCGTGGCTCTGTGGTTAGCGATGTCGGTCGGCTAGCTCTCCCACACGGTTGTGATATCGGGTTCGATTCCCAATCGAGTCGAGGATCATTTCGAGCTGGAAATTTTCTCGACTCAGCACTTGGGCACGGTGTATCGTTGTACTTTTCCTACACATACGAAATGTGCCGAAAACGATATCGATAACGAATTCTCTCAACTAATCTAGTTGATCAAGATCGCTATTAGCCCCAAGGCTAAGCGTGCGATATTGTTTTGTTTGTTATTGTTTAAAATATCAAATATATTTAAAATGCCTGAAATGTCTGAATATCTATATTGCATCGAATGTCAAAAATGTCCAAAATATCTAAAATGATTAAAATGTCTAAAATGTCAAAATATCTAAGATGTCTATGGTATCTAAAATGTTTGATATGTACAAAATCTCGAAAATGTCTAAAATGTCTTAAATGTCTAAAATGTCTTATATGTTTCAAATGTCTAAAACGTCTGAAATGTCTAAAATGTCTTAAGGGTCTAAAATGTCTAAAATGTCAGAAATGTCTAAAATGTCTAAAATGTCTAATATGTCTAAAATGTCTAAAATTTCTAAAATGTCTAAAATGTCTAAAATGTCTAAAATGTCTAAAATGTCTAAAATGTCTAAAATGTCTAAAATGTCTAAAATGTCTAAAATGTCTAAAATGTCTAAAATGTTTAAAATGTCTAAAATGTCTTAAATGTCTAAAATGTCCAAAATGTCTTAAAAGTCTAAAATAACTAAAATGTCTGGAATGTTTAAAATGACTATATTGTCTATAATGTCTAAAGTTTCTAAAATGTCAAAAATGTCCGAAATGTCTAAAATGACTGAAATGTCTAAACTGTCCAAAATGTCTTAAATGTCAAAGTAGTGTAAAATGTCTGAATTGTTAAAAATGTCTAAAATGTCTAACATGTCTAAAATGCTGAACATGTTCAAAATGTTGAAAATGTTCCAATTGTCTTAAATATCTGAAATGTCTTAAATGCTTAAATGTCAAAAATGTCAAAAATGTCAAAATGTCAAAAATATCTAAAATGTCTAAAATGTCTAATATGTGAAAAAATCAATATCCAGTTAATTTTTTTTCGCTTCTCAAGATTTTACCTCTTTTCGCCTCAGAAATAATTTCTGGTTACGTCACTGAATCATACAAGTAAAATAAAAAAAAATATTTATTTCATGTTCGTTAATGACAAATTTGAATATTTTTTCTGTGATTCGATTATCCGGAAAACTCGACTATCGGGAATAAAACTTTTAATTAATGTTCCGGATAATCGAGTCCGACCTGTATGTCTTAAATGTTCAAAATATTAAAAATGCCTGAAATGTCTAAAATGTTTAAAATGTCTAAAATGTCTAAAATGTCTTAAATGTCTAAAATGTCTGAAATGTTTAAAATGTCTGAAATGTCTATAATATCTAAAGTGTCTAAAATGCCTAAAATGTTTAAAATGCCAAAATTATTAAGAATGTCAGAAATTCCAAAATTTTTTTTAAATGGTAATACGACGAAAATAACAAAAAATCAAGGATAAATCGTAATAAACAACCCATTAGGTTATTTGAAGGATAAATCGTAATAAACAACCCATTAGGTGTTTTCTATTAAAAATTTGGATACAAGTAGGATAAATTAACCTACAGTGAACCATATTCCTATAGCGAACCAGTCGTCAGATTAACTCAATTTCTCCTAACATAAATGGGAATTTATAAATGTTTCTCTTGATTTTAATACAGATTGGCTGGTGTCATGTTTCCCGATGAAAAATTGAGTTAATCTAGAGGTCCACTATATGTTAATTTACCCTAGTTAAGAGTGTATTGCTGACACTGTATTTTAAAGCTGTCAGTTTTTCGAAAATTTCGGAGTCGTACAGTCAACGGTTACTCGTGGGATCAAATATTACTAGAAAACTCAGAGCAACGAACGGAAGGAGAAATGCTTTCAGAATGCATGTTCTATTAGTGATCAGGATCACAAGCGAGTCTAAAAGCATTTGAGTAGAATCCCTATGTTTCGGTCAGGGATGTGGCCAACAAGTTAAATCTGTCCAAGTCTTTCGTTTAGAGAACCAAGGACCGGAAGAAACTGCAAACGTACCAAGTGCAGAAGGCTCCAAATCGTGGCGAACCAGGCAGCTTCCAGGACTACTGTTCTTCACCGCCTAGCAAGGAATATATGATTTTATAAGCGATCTACTTATGTGGCATACAGAATGCGTGTGATGAAAAAGAGATACGTGTGATGGGATAATAAATGCTTGTGATGCAGGTTGGCTGGATAAGACGTTTCCCGATTAATTTTTTTGAAAATCCCTTGAGTTTTCTCTCGGACGGGTGTTCCACTATAGGAAAGGGGTCCAATTTACTCTAAGTATTTCAATTTATAAATGTTTCTCGTGATTCTGATGCAGAATAGCTGCATAGGATGTTTTCCGAAAAATCCCTCGAGTTTTCGCATAAATTGAATTAATCTAGCGGGTGGTCCATTATAGGAAGTGGGTGCACTATGTATAGGTTAATTTACGTTTCATTGGAATTCACAAATGTTTTCTGATACAGATTAGGTGGATAATATGTTTCAATGGAAGTTTTTCTGGAAATCCCACGAATTTTCTCTTAAATTGTGTTAATCCAGCCGGTGATCCAATACAGGAAAAGGGTCTACTATAGATTTGTTTACCCTATATCAAGAGGAATTGAGCTAATTCTACGGGTGGTCCTCTAAAGAATATGATCCTTCAAAGGCAGTTCTAACCCATACATATTTCTAGTGATTATGATGCATATTAGCAGAGATAAAAAAATCTTGTAAGGACCACTTCCTTCAACGGACCACTCTGACGACGAGTTGTTTATTCTCTTGATATACATTTAAAAATGTTTCTGATTCTGATGCAGATTAGCTGGATAAGATGTTTCGCGATGGAAGTTTTCTGGGAATCCCTCAAGTTTTCGCATAAATTGAGTTAATCTGACCGATAGTCCACTAAAGCAGTTTTACTCCAGCTAATCTGCATCAAAATCACGAGAAACATTTAAAGGATGAACTGCTTTGGATGGACCTCTTGCTTTCGTAGACCGTCCGTCTAAATAACTTTTTTTATATCGGGTAAACCAAACTATAGTGGACCCCTTTCCTATAGTCAACCCCTCTTGAGATTAACTCAATTTTCCTTAATATAAATCGGAATTTATATATGTCTCTCGTGATTCTGATGCAGATTCGCTAATAAGATGTTTTCCGATGGAAGTTACCTGAAAATCCATCGAGTTTTTCGCATAAATGGAGTTTAATCAGCGGGTGGTCCACTAAAGGACGTGGTCCATTCAAGAAAGTTTTACCCTATAACAAGAGAATAGACAGTTTTGGTAAGATTTGGATCCAAGGTAATCCTACCCTAGCTGAATAATAGATTTCTTGATGAAAGTTTTCTAAAAATTTCGCGAGTTTTCGAATAAATTGGTCCACTAATGCGGTCCATCAAAGGCAGTATTTCACTTTAAAAAATTTCAGAGATGTGGAAGAAAATCTAAACGTCAAAAATATATAAAATGTCACAAATGTCAATCTATTTGTGTAGTTTCCCTGGTGTTTTCTCTTGGTAAAATGTTTTTTTTTGTGAATTTTATCAATTCGTTTGAATTTTTTGATAGTATCCACAAATTATATAGTGGTTTATTTTCACAATAAGTTAAACTTCTAACTTTGACCGTAACTTCGTGTTTTTAAGCTAAAGCAAGTTACCGAAGATTTCGAACTTGAGATTAATTCCTTGTGGCATATTATGAATATAGCAAAATCTTACTCTCCTCCTGACATTGCTCTGGGGTTTTTGATTTTTTTTTTCCAGAATTCTGTTTTCTTTTTATTTATGTGATGTTATTTTTGCGTAAGATGCATCCATCAATTACAGCAGGAAGTCGTGGTGTAGAAACGTTCATCAATTTGATTGCGTGTTTTTAGAACCTCTGTTTTTTGAGATTTCATATAAAAAATTGAAGCAGTAAAAATTTGATTCAAATAGAAACAATATACTTTTTATTATTTATTAAAAATAACTTCCTATTAAACTGTTTAGCAACGTAACTTCACAAAAGTTTCATATTGTAATATTCTCCTAATGTACGTGAGATTCAGATTCGGATCTGAATTTTCCCACTTTAATCGTTACCAGCGCACTGGATTCACCAGTTTACCATAGTAAAGGAGCATGATAACATCGATAATGTTTCTACTTCCTTCTCTGTGTGTGTGTGTCTTTCTTTTTTTTCATCTGTTAGTAATCATCATTGGCATTTACGGTTAGGAAGTCACTCACCTTCCCGAGTACAGCTAATAATCAACAGCATGCCCTGAGCAGAATTAGTCCTACCTTCTCGTACTGCATGCTTCAGCTGAGGAAAAAAATTCTCTCACTCGCTCACCACGTAACCATAGCAAGTGATAAGATGAGATGTTTTTCTGGTTTTCTCGGAGCGATCTGATTTTTCTCACCTTTTCTGACACGTGAAAGAGACTGAGAGTAAGAATGAAGGAATACTCTCCTGTAAGAGTACGTGCGTCCATGCAAGGGTGTGCGTGCGTGAGAAAAATTGCTTTTCTTTTCCCTAATTGAATCACACTGACTGGCAGCGTGGATAGACTGATAAAACCAACACAGGCTGGCACGGTTTCATTCAAGTGCTGCTCTATCGCAACCCATATGACCGAGTTTTCTCGATGGTTTGGGATTTGAAAACAAAAGTAATTGATGGAACGGATCCTGCGCACTGTCGATTCGTTCAGTTTGAGTGCAGTAGCGCTATAGATGAATGGTTGCCAATAATTGTATTGACATCATGATTTGAGACGGAAGTTAACAGCTGTTATAGACAAAAACTAACTAAGCTGCTTAGTAAATGTTGAAATTGCGTTACTCTATTTGATTTCTTCGAATATAGTTATTTCACCAGAATAAAACAAATGACAGTATTCTTTCACCAGAATAAGAAATCGGTTGGGAACAAGTTTGGCAACAACTGCCCGACCGCTTTGCGCGTGATGTAAACAGTTTGAACGGTAGGAAAATGAAAGTAACTTAACGAAACTAGAGGCAACCGATTGATCAGCATTCTGCCGCGCTGTCAGTCCTACGGTGACAGTGGGAAACGTTCGGTTGGAAAAACGGTTTTCTCCGGTGGAAAAGCGCGCCCGATTGCGAGGGCTTCTGGCGAGTTTCGCCGAGAGTGTTGAAGTGAAATATCACTGTTTACAACATTAATAATAATACTCGAAGAAGCAGCAGTCGCACCGGTGTGGTTCCAAGTGACTAATTTTCTCATGATTCCGGAAATTCTTGTGTTCCCCGGTGCGCAATGATCGAGCTGAGCAAATCGTCGGACGTTTTGTAAACGGTAAATTACGGTTCAGCGGGATCAAAAGAGTCCCGATCGACATTCCGATGCGGTGAACGTGTTTGCTGATTTGTGAGTGTTGAAAAGTGATTACTAGGATACCTGAAGTTTTTCTGAGGGCGAGCATTGGTGTGGATGGTGAAAACCAGTGGCAAATATTCGGCGTCAAAATTAAGCCATGTGAAGTAATGGATTTCGATTAGTAGCACAATTTGTATGAATCAGATGAACAGAGCATAACGTTTTAATTTACAGTATAAACGCATAAATTCGCAATAAATTTATTTTTCCGGCGTTTATGAGACTCTCTGCAAGATTTGGTGCCGCCAGTGCGGAATTTTTTCCGCTACTACGAAGTTTGTTTAAGCTGATCGTGCGTTTCACTAAGCAACGGAGAGAAGAGTGTGAAAATTTGAGGTGCAGAAAGTACCGGAAAATAACGGCTTATTCACACATCGCATCAAGCACATGAGATACTCGCCTAACAACCGCCCTGCGTTCTGCGTGACTGTACAGTGTTCTTGATTACTAATCTGGCGCCTTGGTTGTAACATACACGTAGACCGCGCTTTATGGGTGGTCTGGGAGAGCTCCATGCTCCATGCGACTGACGTGATACGAATGCAGAGAGTGAAATGTAATTCCGCAACAAATTGGCGCCTATGGAATTGTGCTTGTTTAATAAGTTCACGCGAAAAAGCAGGTTTAAAATAGCATGTCACATTACTCGTTAATATGCAAAGCAATTTTGACTTAAG
The DNA here is from genome assembly GCF_029784165.1 of Wyeomyia smithii. NCBI lineage: Eukaryota > Metazoa > Arthropoda > Insecta > Diptera > Culicidae > Wyeomyia > Wyeomyia smithii. The sequence goes on along the minus strand of NC_073695.1, from coordinate 49,940,541 downwards.
ACGTGGTCCGACAATTTCAGGCTCGGTGGTGAGTCAGTCAAAGGAATTAATTATTAGAAACGTTGGAAAATTGGTCATGTCTCAAGGTTATCAAAACAATCCTTTCTCGTTCAATGTGTCTTTTTTCCCCACCGGAACTGAGTATGAGTAATCGGTATTGCGTTCAAAAATAACGGTTTTATATGCTATTCACCGTTTGTGTTTTCGTAGAAAGAAACTTGTGTCAAGTGAATATGTTACTGTTAGAATAAAAACAGCACTCTTTTTCCTGCTGCATACATGGCTATTAGAAACGGGTCATTTACTAAATGGAGGAATTCTTCATTTCTACTTTTATTACTGAAAAGGTGGGAGAGCCAGTCAAGCAAAATAATAAAGCCTAATGGTACGTTTTATTGTATTGCTGTATGCTAGCTGTTGGTTTTTTGCTTAATCGTTCTAGTAGGAAGGCTGAGTTCTTATGGGGTGGAGCTTCAGTGGAACAGTATATGTACCATTTCCTGGAGTTGAGAAAAAATATATCACAGGAATATAAATGTCATCTTGCCCCGGGACGCTACAATTGCTTCTATTGTTAAGACATGATGATTTCTTGTAAAATTTACCATGCAAATGAAACCTTAAAGAGTTTATAGTACTTCTGCTTAACTTCAAGAAAAAGTGTTGACATCATGATTCCATTTGTCCCTTTTTAACCTATGCGTTTTTGAATTCAAAAAAATAAGCTAAAATATGATATAACTTTGTAAGGACAAGTCCTGGAGATATATGGTCTTTGGCAAAAAAGTATGTTTTGTTTGCCCTAACAGTTCCTCCGAACAATGCTTTCGTGTAAAATGCAACTTACAAAAGTTAAGTACAAAAAACTAACTTTTAAATAAGTTCCATGTTATATACTTTATAACTTTGTATTAAATAAAGATAGAGTTTTTTTGAATCTTTTACCACTTTGCTGAATAACTTATTTTTCTATCTCTTAACACAAAAATGTTAGTTTATTTTTTATTTTTAGTATAGTAAACTTTTCATATTTTTTGCCAATTTGAGATTATGCGGGTTTCATCCAAACAATTGTTCCGAAAACTTTATTAAGCTAGGATGAAGGTGAAAGGCACTATGGAATTTAGTTCCACTTTTTGCCTTATTGGAACACTGTGCAGTGTTTCGATCGAAAGGTGAAGGTACCCCTAATTTGTGGTGTAATATTCGGCATATCATTCAATTACTGGTGAAACAATAACTACTGGTGAAAAAATTATCTAGAAATCAATTAGAAAAGCAGCGGTCATCCAATCACTAACTCGCTTTCTGTTCTTGATGTTTATTTTAGAGCTATCTTCTAACTAGCTTCGCTTATGTTTCAAATTTTCACGGTTAGTCCCAGTTTCCGCAATACGAATATTTGAGAAATGAATCTAATTTCATGTTGATAGAGCTTTCATAAACGCAACATTTGAACACGTATCCTGTCGTGTTGTGCCTTGGAAGGCAGACAATCCAATTGTTTTTATGTCGGATGGACTGTTGCGTTTTACATATTGCTGGTGTGCGACTGGGGGAAAATTCTGTTCATGCTGACGTCAACTGGTGGCAGCCATGAGAAGGAAGTTCAAAATTCTGCTATGATGTTAACTATAACCGGTACTATTTTTTTCAAGACATTATTTTCTTTTTAATGATGTATGAATTGAGATTTTTTTTAAAACGGAATAAGCATTGTTAGCAGAGTGTGCCAATCTTTTTCGTTCGAAATCGGAATAGTTTCGTATAAACCGCTGGTTATGCACAGTACCATTAAGTTGTGATGAACTTCACATTACTGCGCATTCGAAGCGACTCCTTATCACAGTTGCAGTTAAAAAAAAACTTTTAACAAGCTCTTCCAAATACATGTAATAATTTAAAAAAAGGCCGAATGATGCGATTGTAAATTTCATTCAGTTATTGAAAAAATGTGCTATGGTTAGACATTAGGGGTCTTCACGTTAAGCTCGGATACCCAACCGTAAACTGTGTATCTTCCATTACTCGTCAATGAAGGTGATTATTTTTACGGTTGGGTATTTGTATACGAACTCGACATGAATACCCATAGTGTACGATATCCACACTGAGGGAATTATGTAACTGAAGAGCTTGTTGAATTATACCATGCGGTCGTGTCTTGGATAGGGGCCGTTCAATGATTACGTAAGCGAATATGGAGAAGGGGGGGTGCGCAATTTTCTTACGCTATCTTACAAGGGAGGGAGGGGCTGAATTGATTATTTTACGTAAGAAAAACATTTTCCGTCAGGCCTAAAAAATGTAATTTCCTTCTGTAAAACTTTGCTTAAGTTCACTGAATCACTGCTGGGGAAGAGCCTGGAGTGTCCACTACTTTGAGTTTGCTGAAGATAAAGCGGAGTGTTGGGCAGGCAGGTCTTAGAGCATTTGAATTCCTACGTAATCTACCTACAAAATTGTTTTTTTTTTATGTGAAATCGCTTAGTAGTGAACTAACTAGCAAAACGACATTAGACGAAGTAAATATTTGCTTAATTTTTCGTTTATTGAATAAGATTTTCAAAAAATAATTTCAGTAAATAATTTGATATCACACGACAAGCAACTATTGAACGTCATTTCAAGCAAATATTTACCTTACCTTACCAGTCAGCTCCAAGCCGAAGTGTCCCTTGCTGTTCGAAGAAGTCGTCTCCATTCAACTCGGCCCTTGGCTGCAGTTCGCCAACCATGTCGTCTGCGGAGGCCCCGCAGGTCGTCTTCCACTTATCCAGCCACCTTGCTCGCTGCGCGCCCCGTCGCCTTGTCCCAGTCGGGTTGTTATCAAGAACCATTTTCACAGGGTTGTCGTCCGACATCCTAACGACATGTCCAGCCCACCGTAGTCTCCAGATTTTCGCCGTTTGAACGATGAGTGGTTCTCCCAGCAGCTGATGCAACTCGTGGTTCATCCGCCTCCGCCATGATTCATCTTCCATCTGCACTCCACCACAGATGGTACGCAACACCTTTCGTTCGAAAACCCCAAGGGCGCGTTGGTCCTCCACGAGCATAGTCCAGGTTTCGTGGCCGTAGAGGACTACCGGTCTGATCAGTGTTTTGTAGATGGTTAACTTCGTGCGGCGGCGGATTTTATTCGAGCGGAGCGTCCTCCGGAGTCCAAAGTAGGCACGATTTCCTGCCATAAGGCGTCGACGAATTTCTCTGCTAGTGAGCCCAGGTACACGAACTCGTCTACCACCTCGATTTCATCACCGCTAATATGAATTCGTTGCGGGAGGTTAACACTGTCTTTTCTGGAACCTCTTCCTCTCATGTACTTGATCTTCGAAGCGTTTATGACCAGTCCAATTGATCCGGCTTCAGCCTTCAGTCTGATGTACGTCTCCGTCATCTTTCCAAGGGTTCGTGCTACAATATCAATGTCATCGGCGAAGCCAAAGAGCTGAACAGACCATTTAAAAATCGTGCTAATCGTGTCGATACCAGCCCTACGTATCACACCTTCCAAAGCGATGTTGAATAGCAAGTCAAGCAAATATTTGCACCTTGACAAATATTGATACACTTTGACGACGTAAGTTTCGCGTTTTGATACGATATTTAGTTTTTTTTGCAATACTTTATGGGAAATTATATTAAATCTTGCGGAATTTTTCAAGGCACTCTGGAATCCCGGGATCCCGGGAATCAATAATTCTATTCCCGGGATCCGGGAGTCCCTGGATATCGTTCCCGGGATTGCAAACCCTAAGTAAGATCTCACTAGGGGGGAGGAAGGGTATCAAAAAATCTTACGATGTTTTACAAGGTAGGAAGGGTGGATTGGAAAAGGGGAAAAATATGCTTACGTAATTATCAAACGGCTCATACCACCTTCTTCTATTTCATGTATCGAAGATATATGCGAGTTTTTCCAAACAGTTGGGAATTTGTTTGTTGTAAGGACAAGACAGTCATTGATGAATAGAAATATCTAATTAAAAAAAAAAACAATATATTTAAACCAACACAGTAAAAATTCTGAATATTACACGTCATGTAAAATATTTTCCCTTTGAAGTTTCAGTTGCTTCTGACTTAAATCACGATTTTTTGGAAATTATGTGCAATATCATTTAAATTTGCGTGTAGTATTAAGGAATTTTTTATCATAAACGATGGAGGAAATTCTTTATGTGCGATTCGACATAAAGTTTTTTTGCTGTGTATTTCTCGCCATGAAAGGTATATTTCAAAAGCAGAATATGATCCCAAACTGGGGGGTTCAAAAAGACTGGAAAATGAAGAGGTTATGTATGAGACACGTCCGCAAGGTTAACGTAAAATTACGACAGTCTGTCTCATGGCAATGTATTTCTTGCAAAAGGTCATGTGAATTTCAGTGATAGTTCCGTTTGAGCTTTTTCTTTTGACATTCGACTAACGGGTGTTTTGTCAACCAGTGTTCATCATACCTCAATTGAATAAATAGGATAACCGACTAATGCCAAATCAAACATGGGTCATACAACAATAGTCCTTGTTAATGAACGCAGTTGTGTTTTGGCCCTACAAGAAAAAAAACGTCTATATCGAAGTAAGGCGTCGTACACAAATTACGTAACGCTAAAAACTTAGATTTCAGACCCCCTCCCCTCCCTATGTAACGATAAGTAACGTTCGATATGACTCCCCCCCCCCTAAAATTACGTAACGCTGGACAACCTGCCCCCCCATCCAAATTTGCAATTTTGAGCAAACACCACAGTTACGTAACGGTCTCAACTAACCCCCTCCCCCCTATGTAACAATAAGTAACGCAGACTTGACCACCCCCCCTTCATGCGTTACGTAATTTGTGTACGACGCCTAAGGCGCCTGAATTTGAAAATCATGTAATTCAACCAGGGTTTTGGCATCAACCGATCAGAAATTCTTTTAAGGTTAATTCTATGTAACAACAACCTATTCTTTAAGATACACTATTGAAAAATTGGTTACAGTGTTATTCGTTAATTGTCAAAAGCGGATAAAATAGGTATTGTTCCCCATTCAGATTCAGAAAATGACTCCGAATCAGGTTTGAAACAGTTGGAAAATAGTAGAGAAGTTTAAATTGCAAGTCTACCCAGGATAACGCAGGCCAGAGAAAAAGGCCGGAAATTCCTTACCAACCTCTTTCGAAGGTCGGAAACAAAATTATCACAAATTAAGCTTAAAATAGCCGGCGTGTAAGCCTGTAAAACCATACCCTCCTGTGTCCAGACTGTTTTGCATAATTAGCTTTTCAAGTCAATTCAATACTCACTGCTAGACTACGCTTCTCGTTTTGTTGTTCAATGCGAAAATAAATAAAGATGAAGGCTTTCCAACACCGGAACATGCCACATATAATTGACCGTGCCAAAAGCATGGCAATTCTGAATTGATACCACTTACTTTTAAAGATTGATTTTGCGATTCGTTTATACTCGTGCTTTTTACGGGAGTCACTTCAAGGTGAAATATATTTCACTCTCACGCTCATATTTTTTCGGCATCGAAAAATTTCTCGAAACAGCGTGCATTTTGTTCCTCGATAAAAAATTTAAACTTTGACCGCTTTGAGACAAGGATCTAATTGTGATTCATTTAGTTACTGAAAAATAAATCCAATATTTATCATTAGATCACAAATCAATTAATTTTCCTGACTTATCCCTTCTTCGTGGAATCATTTCACCGTTCAAAAAGGTCGTGAAACGTCGCTTATTCCGTTTCCACTTCAGTGATTTGACACTCATAATAACCCAGATTTCACGGCAGATGTCACTTTGCGACGTTTTTCTCACTTACGTATAGGACTGTATTCACTTCACTCTGATTTCACCCTGACTCCCGTATTAAGCACCAATCAATGCAAATGCAAGTCGAATTGGATGTACGTTTAAATCTAAGAGGTAAATCGTTTGAATTTCTTTGTGTCCTCGAAATGGGAACATTATCGTTCCAGAATTTACCTCCAAGTATTATCGCCTGTGTTACATTGATTTTTACATGTTTTTTTCTGCAAGTTCTGAAGAGTTAAGGAACTTCGACTTGTTCATTCATATAATAATTTGTACAAGCGCAATTTTCCAGAATTTTTTTTTGGATTATGGGAGATATTCGAAAACACATTTCTAACGAATTTCTCTTTCGTCGATATTAAACGACACATTTTTTTTTGCGTGAACAAAAACTGTCCGGTGTAAAACTCGACTGGTACTTTTCCTTTGCCAATCGCTATACATTAGGAACATTGTACTCCTTTTACCGATTTTTAATATTTCACTCACCATTGCAAACTGTTTTCAAAACAGCAAAAAAAATGATCCAAAATATTTTGACCCAAAGAAAATATTTTCAGAACCGTAGTGTCTTCAGTAAAGTTATTACATTAGTTACACTGGTCGTCAAAAAAAAAAAAAAAAAAAACAATCCTATGAGTTTTGGTGCTCCTAGCCAAGTCGGAAATGCGTATAGTCGTTAAAGACTTGAGTGAAGTTTCCCCTTGAGCAAACGGAGAAGCAACGAACCCGACGAGGCTTTCTGACGCACTTTCCTCTTTGCTAGGGGCGCCAAAATCACAAAACTGGATTCACCTGAAATTGAAAACTTTTGATTTTAGTTTGATAACAGTTCAAAAATTGTTGTTTCCATTGATTTGAGTAAAAAACCATCAACCATGTGTTTCGAAAAGTATTCGCATGAATGCACCACTGTAAAACGAACAAACATTGAAAACTCTGTGCATATCAGAGAGCAACACAAAACTCATTTCGATGTTTTCGTCTACTTAATTCTAAAGCAATTCACATGACCGTCACTCAATTTCAAAAGCGCCGGTTCAGCCAACATTTTCCACTCCTAGAGTCCTAGTGCACCGTATTTCGCTTGCTCGAAAATTTTCACCGTAAATATAATCGTTAAACCCATCGTCGTTGGCAGCCAATTATCACACAGGTTACTGTCTGCAATGTGTTTTACTTGGAGTAAACGTGCAGTTTGCAGTTTGTACACAGATTCATTGCCGTTGCATCCCAACGGTCGCATATTGAGCAGCGAGCAAAATAAATCATCAAACGTAGAATTTGCAACGCTGCTCTTGAAATTTAATAGCTATATCCTATGGTTGGTGTCAGTTGGAAAAACAGTGAACAACCACCCAGTAAGCAAATTTAATTACATACGGGTAGATCAGTACAGCACCTTGAACTGTTTCGAAATTGCAATAAGCAGTCGATTAATTGAGGGTGTGGTTTGTTTCTTCTTACATTCCAAAATATAACAGATTTAGCTTATATATTCAGACAGATTTTACACTTTTCCACATTATGACTATTTATGCTTAGTTGTCAGCAAGTGTGAGCCACTCAGAAAGTGTCCAAATTTCTGAACCGCATCTGATCCCTTTATACAAATATGTACCGCGCTTGGCAGTGAGATCAATCGTCAAGTTCAAGCTCATTCGAAGCTATTGCTCTGCCCGTCTGTTTACCAGATGCCAACCAACTGGAATCGCAATTCCGCGCTTCCGAGAGGCAGAAATGTGAGTATTATTACAATCATCGTCATTAACAGTTCAGTGTTTTGATAGTAAAAGCCAGGGTGGCCGTGCCAGACGGTTTTTCGACTTCTTGAATTCTCAACAGCCGAGCGGCAGCCGGTCCTCAATCAGAACGATAAACTATCGATGAATTGAAGCGAGTTCGACTGTAGTTTACTTTTCAATCTAGTTTATGGCAAATGAGATACGTTTCGATAGAATGTGCTCCGCGGTGGATGTTGAATGTTATTTGCAATATTCGTTGCAATTATTTCGTTTTTTGATAGGTGTTAATTTTTGCTTTTCTATTTAAATCGATCGATTGAATGCGTTTAACATGTTGTATGTTTTCATTATTGTTTTGGTAACTAATATTTCAAGATGCTCTTAATGCTTTGATGATACAGCGTTACATATTGCCGACATGTACGTTCGAAAATTTGCCTTTTCTCATTTTGAATGATTTTTTTCACATTTTGAATGATTTTTAACGAGTGATGGAGTTCAGTCGAGTTTTCAATGTTCAAATAAATTGGTGTTGCTTTTACCTCGTACTTCGTCTTATTTGAATAAGTACCAGTAGAGAAAAACCAAAGCTAGAACATTTCTCCCAACACACCTAATTAGATGTACCTTGATCAAAAATCGTTTGAAGATCGAGCGACACCTAACTGGAAAACTCTGGCAGTTGTGACTTCGACAAGAAACACAGCAAAACAAAACAAAACAAACAACTCCAAACTCCAACCAGCTTTCGAAGCACCCGATACGTAAGCAATCGGCAGTCATTTCGTTGTGCTTTGATAGAAGGTTGTTTAAATAAAGTCATTCCCAATCTTCCGAAGAATAAATTGCGTAAATTATTTACGCTTTCCCGAGCACATCGTTTGACGTTCTTTGAACGCCAATGCGATTTCGTGTTAAAGACCCTTGCTACGCAATAATAGCGAGCGTCTAAGTCTGCAGCTTTGCAGCGGGAAACGCGTGTATATGTAAAGCTCTCCTGAACATTGAAATAGCATAATTGTACTAAGGCTTTCATGCGGTCCTACGGAAACCTTCGCATTCAATGCACTGCCCTTCTCTATGCCACCGTTATACCCACCCAGCACTGCACCAGCACCGAAGACGCCAGGTTGACTTGTGGGTTCCCCCTCCTTTGATTCATATTGTCGATTCATTCCGTGCAATGTTTTTATGCGTTAATGATTTTTGCTAAGGTTCCATTCAACTGTATTGCAAGTGTTTTGCTGACAATATAGATTGCACAATATTTCGCCATTAAGACGGAGGAAGTACATATAGCGCACCGGAAAAATAGCTTAATCATTGCTTTTATTTTGAAAACTTATTCGTTATTGATTTTATCATTCCAACAACATGTTAAATCCCTAATAAAAAAAATAATAGGAATAAAGGAAGGCCACCGAACGATGCATAAAAATGCACTTACTGTCAAACGCAAGTTAGTCCCTCTTATAACCACTGCGAAGCAGTATCGCCTATCTATAACACAGCCATCCAAATGAATCTGTCCGATATCTGGCGAGGATGTAAACAACGAAACCCCATTCTATCGCATCTGTGAGGCAATTCATGTAGCAATAAAGATGGGCCAGGGCAAAGCACAGTGTTACCACGTTGCACCCGGCAGTAGAAGAGATTGTTTATTTGGCAAATACGAGCCGGGGCTAGGTTAAGCCGAGTATCAAAATTGCCGATGGTATAATAGTATGTACGATCTACACCAGCGAAAAAAAAGGAAGGATGCTGACGCAGTTCGTTTTCCATGCATGGAGACAAAATTGGGCTGAACTGTTCCTACTGCTCCCTGCGGATTGCGTCATTGTGATTCGGGTGGACGGTCCAAGTTTCAAGTACACGCCACAGTCAAGGTTGCGAACCTTAGAGGGAAGAAACAAAATTCATGGATTTTGGCACGGACACCGAGAGCTGGGCCTAAGTTATTTCCACTGTTTGACTTTGAACTTGAACAATGAATAATATTTTCCCCTTTATCATTGATGTCTTCACCAAGGTTCGTCATGGCGTCTTCTTTATAGTTAATTGCATCTGACGGGGTGACGTTGTGCTTTGGGGCCATCCACATACCACGTGGACAGATTTTACACGATTTTGACTACGTGTAATCAGAGAGATGGCACTGGCCAGTCCTCACTGTGTCTTCTATCCAACATACAGCATGAAAGATGTTCTCGGTATTTTTTTCATTATATTTAATATTGCAAAAACAGTGGTGGGTCTGGGTACCATCTTACTGTTTTGTTTAATCTCTGTTTCAACCCCATATTACGTAATTTTTGTATCTAGAAAAAAACATAAATTTACTAACCTTCGAAGTAGGGGTGCGATATGACAACGACGATCACTTCCATCAATAGTGATATATCTGCCACGAGTACCTAGACTTAAGAAGAGGTATACCACAAAAGATCAAAATAATGGTCGCAGTAGTCCAAATCTTACAAAATAAAAAACCTTCGAATTTCGACTTATATGTCATCGGATAGTGTTTTTCCTACAGGTCAACTGATCGAAGGAATAGTAAATCCGCAATTGGTTGCAGCAACAGAACAGTGCTTTTATTCCGCATTAATAGGGGAATTATAGCTTTTATCAGTTAACAATAATATCTTATAAAGGTTTGATAAATTCAAACGCTGTGCGATGAAACCATGTTTGGAGAAGAGTAGAAGTCCTAAGAGCACGCGATGGGACACGGATATCAAGTATCGACAGAAGTCTGGGACAGTTAAATTTATTGTCCAGAAAATTAGGGACAAATGTTGCCTGCTGAAAGTATTGTTCAGAGAAATTGTTAGGGCATACAAAACACACATTTTTGTCAAAAATCAGATATCTCCAGGACTTGTCCTTACAAAGTTATATCATACTAACTTTACTTTTTTTTCGATAACTTCAAGCGCGTATAAATTAAAAAGGGGCAAGTGGAATCATGATGTCAATACTTTTCCTTGAAGTTAAGCTGAAGTAATAGAAACTCTTTCAGGTTCAACTTTTCCCAATTCACCCATGTTACAGTAGGTTTTCATATATCAAAAATACTAACTTTTTTGTGTTAAGAGATAGGGGAATGGTTAATTTGGCAAAGTTTCAGAACGTGCAAAAATATGAAACTTTTCTTAACAAACAAAATTCCTATCATGTGTCAAAATTTGCAGATGTTAAAATGAGTTGTGATCATCTTATAATATGTCTTTATTTGAGAGGGTTTTCGCTGGTTAGCTTCTGCTTTTGAATAACTTCTTGTCCGGATCATAAATTCAGTTACATACTAAGAAGCAAGATATTTGCCAACTGTCGAGCTTCCGGTATTTTTGCTCTAAAGTTTGTTGTTTCGTCTAGTTTCGCTATCAAAATTTATTAAAAATCCAACCCTATCACATTTGGACAACAATCAGCACATTATTCTTTTTTCACCCGCAGCGCGAATTGAGATTTCATTTACTCTTTTACGTCAGAAAAACTTGGAATTTGAAAACAACGTTGACTCATAGAAACCAAATAACTAGCATAGTTACCATGAGGGAGCATCGAGCGCAAGAGACTTAGGAATATTGACTACTGGGATTGAGTTTGTATAACCAATCGAAGGGACTGAAAATATCATCGTGTACAGGAAAATATCGACTCATAGAACATAGACTCATGGAGCTTTGACTGTACTTTGTTCACCAGTTTTGAACGCAAGAACGAGAAAAGATTGTTTCTAGATTTTCGGGAATTTAAGCTGCTCGAATGGGGTATTAAAAATTAGGCGGAATGTTGAAACTAATGCTGCAATACATCGACGGAACACAAAGGTAGGAATATCGTCAAGTTCAGGGATCGGTCGCGTGATCTCGAACGCAGGCTTCAAAATGGTCACGGTAGAACCACTTTTCAATGCTATAATCGTCCTGTTTTGTCTCTGACGGTGGTAAAGCTCGCTGTCTGAATACATTCCTACATTCCTGAACAAACGAATGACAGTGTGCATCTCTTATCTCTTCGATGTGCGAAATGAAATGAATACTACAAGGTATCCAGCCTTGTATGAAATGGTGACGTAGGGCTAAACATATATATATATATATATATATATATATATATATATATATATATATATATATATATATATATATATATATATATATATATATATATATATATATATATATATATATATACATATATATATATATATATATATATATATATATATATATATATATATATATATATATATATATATATATATATATATATATATATATATATATATATATATATATATATATATATATATATATATATATATATATATATATATATGTATATATATATATTGGCAGAGCTGTATGCCACCACTGCAAGCAAGCAGTCCCGGACCATCAGCGAGAGCTAGCCTAGGTTGTGGTGAGACTCAGGCATTGGGCCGCCGAATTCTCGCAAAAGCCACATTATCCGACGGAGCGAATAGTGCCGCTCCCACCACCCAAATGCACTAGTTCACCCATTGGGATTGATGCCAGTAAGTTCCCAATTACGGCAACTGGTCGCAACGTCATATGATAAGAGTCGGATTTTGTTTTCGTACCACGATTCTGGGCTGGCACCTGCGCCGAGCTCCCTTAGTAAGGTCGTGTGACAACGGCTTGAAACGGCGAGACAACAACCGGTGCAGGGGACTTGCGCCGGTCGGGGGTGTCATAGTTGCTCATAAGGCGCTATGGCAGCCGCCCCTAGCCATGGCCTCACTGCTTCGGCATAGACTACCATGGGACCAGATAGGCGACCACTCCAGTATGGATAAGGATAGCGGCTGGAAGGGGGACCCACTAAACAAAAATGGATTCAACTAAAAATAATCAACAAATGGGCGCAGATGGGTTGAAAAACCCGTTTGCACGAGAAGGCATCCAGAGGTCTCCGCCGAGAAAGGCGGAGATGGATGCAGTAAAGGACGCCTGCGAAGACGGCAAAGGCAGTACGCCTACCGGATCGACGCAAGACATCGCAGTGGCTGGTCCACTGTTGATAAAGGCGGTCGGAAGACAGCGAGACACGCTACCGAAGGTAGTAGCGCTGTCGGAGCAGCTCGATGCCATAATCGAGTTTGCGAAAAGTCGCACCAACACGACGAAGTACCTGAAGCAGGCTCTCTACATGCTTCGGTCCTCCGTCGATGCTGCGAAGAAGGAGCACGCCGAGCTCAAGGCAAGAGCGGTGGCTGCAGAGAAGAATGCAACGGAGGTGACCGGAAGGGCGACGAAGTCGGTCCAAACGGACACCTGCACGTTTGCAGCGGTTTGCGCCTCCGGGTCAGCCGCAAAAAGAGCAAGGCAGTCTCCGGGGGAAGCCCCCGAGAACAGCAAGAAACGGTTGGTTGTGCTAAGCCCTCGAGACAGCACACCAACGGCCTCCAAGTCCGCCGAAAAGTCTGCCGAAGTGGCAGCTACGGGAAACCCTTGGGTTACCGTGGGAGGAAGGAAGCGCCAAAAAGACAGCAAGCGCAACGACGAGAAGGCGACAAATCGTCCAAAAATGGGAAAGAAGGCGCGAAGCAGGGGCGACGCCCTCATACTCAAGACGGATGGGTCCAAGTACTCCGAAGTCTTGAAGAAAATGAGAATGAGATCCGTCGTTCTCGCACCGGCGAGATGATCCTTGAGCTCCATAAGGATGCTAAAAACAAGGGCGCTGCCTACAAGACGGTAGCCGAGCAGGTCCTCGGGAAATATGTGCAAATTCGGGCACTCACCTCAGAGGTGACTCTCCAGCTCAAAAACCTGGATGAAATCACCGAGAGGTGCGATATTGCACAGGCCCTCAAGGAGAAGTGCGGAGTGGAAGTAGCCACTGAGGTAATTCGCCTCCGTAAGGGTCCAGCGGGGACCCAGGTGGCCACTTTCCGGCTTGCATCGGCCGATGCAACTCTGGCCCTGAAGACAGCCAAACTTAAGGTTGGCTGGTCAGTATGTCCCCTGAGCATTCTCCAGCAGCCGGACGTTTGCTTCAGGTGTTTCGAGGGAGGACACAAGTCCTGGACCTGCAAGGGGCCCGATAGGAGCCAGTTATGTAGGCGTTGTGGTGGTGCTGGCCATAAAGCTAAAGACTGCGGGGAGCCTCCCAAGTGCTTGGTATGTACTGGAAAACGGGCCCCCAAGCACTTTATGGGAGGCCCACGGTGCCCAGCCGGTAAGGCGGCCACGAAACCACGGGCGTGAGGGTGACACAATTGAACCTGAACCATTGCTATGCGGCACAGCAGCTGCTATACCAAGCAGCGTCTGAGTCGCGGTCGGACATCGCAATCGTATCGGACCCCTACTGCATTCCTCCCGGAAACGGTAATTGGGTTGCAGATAAGTCCAGTACGGCTGCCATATGCACGACCAGCAAGTTCCCGGTTCAGGAGGTTGTGTCAACCTCAAATGAAGGATACGCGGTTGCCAAGGTGGACGGAGTGTTCTACTGCAGTTGTTATGCTCCGCCGCGTTGGTCTATCGAATGGTTCACCCAGATGGTCGATTTGTTATCTATGGAGCTGACGGGACTAACACCCTTAGTAGTGGCGGGCGACTTCAACGCTTGGGCTGTTGAGTGGGGAAGCCGCCGCACGAACCGGAGGGGTCAGATCTTGTTGGAAGCTTTGGCAAAGCTCAACCTAGATCTGGCCAACGTTGGAACCAAGTGTACATTCAGCAGAAATGGTGCGGAGTCGATCATCGACGTGACGTTCTCCAGCCCAGGACTGATCGTGAACTGGAGGGTAGACGATGGCTACACCTATAGTGACCACCAGTCGGTCTGCTATAGCGTAGTCCATAACGTGAGGCGGCAGGCGACGGGTAGAGCCAATACTCCGACCGTCCGCGGGTGGAAGACATCGCATTTCGATGCCGAGGTATTTGCAGAAGCAATGAGAAGAGAGCGCGAGGGGGGCAGTTGGCTCCGCCCGAGTGCTGACCAATTAGTTGCCACATTATCGCGGGCGTGCGACGCCACCATGCCTAGGACCCGCCAACCTAGGAATGGTAAGTCACCGGTATACTGGTGGACCGACGCGATAGCGGACCTCCGTAGCGCGTGCCTCCGTGCAAGACGGATGTTGCAACGTGCACGTACCGATGCACAGAGAGTGGAGCGCCGTGTAGCATTCGGATCTGCAAGATCGGCGCTTAAAAGTGCGATAAAGGCGAGCAAGAGGGCCTGCTTCGATAGGCTATGCGCGAGTGCCAATACGAATCCGTGGGGCAACGCCTACAGAGTCGTAATGGCGAAGACCAAAGGCGTATTGGCGTCTGCAGAGCGATCACCAGCGATGCTGGAGCGTATCATCGAGGGACTCTTTCCACGCCACGAGCCAAATCCTTGGCCTCCGGTTGCTGAGTCTCACGTCCGACGTTCCAGTATCTCAGACACAGACCAGGGATGGTCGGCCAACCAGCCGGGCATCCAATCCGTGAGAGACGGCAGCCGTGCCGAGGTTGTGGAGGAGGTAAGGGTTACGAATGAGGAACTCATCGTGATCGCCAACTCCCTAAAGGTGAGCAAGGCACCGGGAGGGGATGGAATCCCGAACGGCCATGAAAGTGGCCCCCGATCTATTTCGAGCAGTCATGCAGAAGTGCCTGGATGACTGCCTCTTTCCGGACAGGTGGAAGCGACAGAGATTGGTGCTGTTGCCGAAGGCTGGGAAACCGCCAGGAAACCCATCGGCCTACAGACCTATCTTTCTGCTCGACACTACGGGCAAGGTGCTTGAGAGGATTATCCTCAACAGACTGGTGAAATACAGAGAGGGTGTAAACGGTCTGGCAAGTAATTAGTTCGGCTTCCGGAAAGGTAGATCCACGCAGCATGCTATTCTCTCTGTCACCTAGACGGCAGAGGTAGCACTCCAGCGTAAGAGTTGGGGCATTCGCAATTGCGCAATCGTCACGCTTGACGTGAAGAATGCATTCAATAGCGCCAGTTGGGACTCCATAGCGCTCGCGCTTAGGAGCATCCACGTACCGGTGTCGTTGTACAAGATTTTGGAAAATTATCTCCAGAATCGGGTACTAGTTTACAACACGGAGGAGGGTCAGAAGTGCATCCCAATCACCGCAGGGGTACCGCAAGGTTCCATCCTGGGCCCGGTGTTGTGGAATGTCATGTATGACGGGGTGTTGAAACTAAAGTTCCCTGTAGGGGTTGTGATCGTCGGTTTCGCAGACGACATCACGCTAGAGGTCTACGGCGAGTCGATCGAAGAGGTCGAGTTGACGGCCGCGCACTGCATACGCAAGGTCGAAGACTGGATGCACTCTAGGAAACTGGAGTTAGCGCACCATAAAACGGAGGTTACGGTTGTGAACAACCGCAAATTAGAGCAACAGGCGGTGGTCAGAGTCGGTGACTGCACCATTACCTCAAGGCGTTCCTTGAAGCTCTTGGGGGTTATGGTTGACGATAAGTTCACATTTAAGAGTCACGTCGACTATGCCTGTAAGAGGGCTTCAACGGCCGCTGCAGGACTATCTCGAATGATGTCCAATAGCTCAGCGGTATATGGCAGCAAGCGTAAACTTCTTGCCAGCGTGGTTTCGTTCATACTTAGGTATGGTGGGCCAGCGTGGTCCAAAGCGTTAGGTACCAACAGTCATCTCGTAAACTGGAAAGTACCTACAGGCTCATGTGCCTGAGGGTTGTGAGCGCGTACCGTACTGACGCCGGTACATTGGTAATGTTGGCAGAAAACAAGATTTTCTGCATTTAAATCGACATACTCAACTTTGAACAGCTATAGCTCTTTTTAGAAACATTCTAGCCCTTCAGTGTCTTCTGCAAAGTTGTTAGGCATCTAAAATACTATACTTTAACATAATGCAATGCATTATCTGAACATTATTGAGCTCTCTAGAAAGGTAAATGCAAAAAAGTAGGTTTTCCCATTTAAATTTTCATACAAAAAAGAAATGCGAAGCGCCAAGCGGAGACAAAACCAATCGACTTCAGGTAAGTTTAGGGTTGTTTAAGACCCCAAAAGGAACCAAAAAAACTTGGTTCTGGAAAATCGATCACTTTTCCCCACCCTAATATATATATATATATATATATATATATATATATATATATATATATATATATATATATATATATATATATATATATATATATATATATATATATATATATATATATATATATATATATATATATATATATATTATATGCTGCGATAAACTGTTCAAAGGCAACACTACCGTTTATATTTGATGGTCGTTATTGTAAAAATAACGATGCATGAATACATGAAAATTTCACACTAGTTGTAGTCGTTAAAATTCTCATTGCTCTTATCTGAAAAGAACTGATTCTATAATCTTCAGCTCGAAATGTACGCTACAAATCGTTGATGATCGCACCGCCACCGGTAGCATTGAATATTTTGCTTGGCCGCGCAAAATAAAATTTGCTCTCCGCTGTGCCCTCCAGTAGCTGTGCCAGCAAAATATTCTGCAGCGTACGAAGGTAACTGTTGCTGCCGTATTTAAAATAAAGGTGACATGTTCCGCAGTACCTGGAAGTTGACTCGTATGCAGCTCTCGTTTCCTAATGTCGCGTACCTCTAACAGCTATACTCCACTAGGTATTGTGTGACAAACTAGACTGAAGCTGAATTTTCTACACGCAGTCTTTTGTTACGAGTTCAGCGTAGATTTTTGCCATGAGGGCGTGGCCACGCAGCTTAGAGAAAGACAAACAAAACAAAACACCTTCGATACTACTGAGTGATTTTCATAAGCACCAAAAGAAAGTTTTTGCTTTTCCGATGTGAAAATCACTCTGGTTCTTAGATTAACTAATTTGCGTTAATAATATTCGACTGAGTCTTCGAGTGGGCACAAAGAAACAATTGACCGGAAAATCACTCAATTTAGCAGTGAAAATTCTTGAGATGAGGGTTATAGCTTGCGGTGACACACTATTCATAGGCAGCAACACTACCGTTTATCTTTGGTGCGCCCTGGTCGTTATTGTAAAAATGATTATTAAGATATAGATGCACATTTCACACCAGCAGTAGTTGTGAAAATTCTCATAACTCTTATCTTCAAGCATTTATAGTTCTGAAAAAACCGATTCCATAATCTTCAGCTCGCAATGTGTGCTACAGAACGTTGATGATCGCACCACCACCGGTAGCATTGAATATTTAGCTTGGCCACGCATAATAAAATATGGTCTCCGCTGTACCCTCAAAATATCCTGCAGCGTACAATGGTGCCTGTTGCAAAATAAAACCGAACCGATTCCATAATCTTCAGCTCGAAATGTGCGCTACAGAACGCTGATGATCGTAGCACCGGTAGCATTGAATATTTTGCTTGGCCGCGCAAAAAAAAATTTGCTCTCCGCTGTGCCCTGCAGTAGCTGTGCCAGCAAAATATCCAGCAGCGTACGATGGTAACTGCTGCTGCTGTATGCAAAATAAAGGTAACATGTTCCGCAGTGCCTGGAAGTTGACTCGTATGCAGCTCTCGTTTCTCAATGTCGCGTACCTTTAACAGCTGCACTGCACTCGCTATTGTGTAACAAACTAAACTGAAGCTGAATTTTCTACACGCAGTCTTTTGTATCGAGTTCAGAGTAGAGTTTTGCCTTTAGGGCGTGGCCACGCAGCATAGAGAAAGGCACACAAACCAAAACACTTTGTTGAGTCAAAATATGTAGGCAGTGGAATTTATTTCGTACATGTTATTGTTATCTGTGCAAAGGAAGCAAGCCAGTAACGAGGGAAATGTATGGGAAAGCTTGACCTTGAAACTTTTTACCTTTTTTCACCATCAAGCAGTAAAGCAACATTGTTAAACATTATATCAAACAATTGTTACACATTTTATCTATCCACCGACATATAAATGACTAAGATGCATTAAGTCGTTCGCTTGCTATAATCGTTTGAAATCTGACGCAACATTTGCCTAAGCCTTTTCAATTTCACAAAATGTAATCTAGTATAAAAAACAAAGACGTAATCCTACGTCAAAATACCGAAAATACCGACCGTTTTCAAGCCTGCTCGAACGTGTCTGGACTAACAATATTAGCAGAAACATCAACAACAGCTTGCTATACCTCATGATCAGAAGCGATGTTCGGTGCAAACACAGTAGCGAAAAATTTAGCAAACTGTTCTATCTACCAAATGCTCAAAAAAACAAGGCTTTTTTCATGAATTTTTTTAATGGACATTTGAGATGTAAGGTATATAAATAATATATCATTGGATTGAGCAACTCTTGCATAATAGAAAAAATCTTTTTATTGCTATTTTTGTTACAAAATGGCGACTGTGCCTCGATTGCCGTTAACCGCTTCATTTTAAAGTTGTTCCGCGGCGAGCAGTAGAAGTCATGCCCAACTCCGCCTATAACCAAAACAAATTTTTTTTCATTATCTACATAAGTTTTGCTAGTGAAGTACACATGATTATATTTTTAGAATTTTCCTTCGCAAAATAGCAACGGTTTGAAGAAAAAAATTTATTTTCGACAAAAAAAATCGACTTTAATTGTTTATAACTTTTGTTGTTGTTAATCAATCGCTAAAATCGTGTGTTGTACTTCACTAGATAATCTAATAAAAAAGCTTCAGTTAAAATTTCAAGTCAATCGGATGTAAACTTTTCAAGTTCTACTGCTCGCCGATTTTGGAAACATGGTTTCGAGAAAAATGCGTTTAAAGTTTCTATAAATCTTAAGAATCGCAATAATAAAGCCCCTTATAATTTTTTTACCTCCAGTCAGCTATCCCTGCGCCGTAAAGTTGTCCTTCCTGGGTTTTATTTTCCTCTTCTTCCTTTTCGTCATCTGATGTATGGCTGCGCCTAGCCTCTTTCGCGATATCAGACATGCGATGCTCAGCGATTTTGACACAGTTGGCGCCCGATTTCACGCAAAACTCCAACTTGACACTCATATTTAAGTACTTTTGAATATATCTCCCAGTTAAAAAGAATAGAATAACTCAAACAAAGAATGTACACAACGAGAACGGCTGATCGACTAAACAAAGGGAAATTGTGAATAAACACGTTCTGTAGAGACGCTATAACGGTCGAAACTTGATGCAGAGACCTCTATACTTCAAATTTGAAACACGCTAACGATCATAGTTAACTTCTACTAGTTTACAAAGCCTCGAAAAAAAAAAAAAAAAACGAGCATCGCCAAATTAAACGAAAAATGTGATATTGGAGTATAAAAGTTGTTCGGTAGAAATTGATTTAAACGAACTTTGAGTTTAGATCTGTACTTGGGCGATGTAGATTTTGATTCTTGGATAGTTTTAGCATGATTAAGGCCAATAAAAAAAATTGCGGAAAAAATTTTTTTTTTGGTAGAATTACCCCTTAAGTCTTTGTAATTCGTTCCAAAATCATTTCCAGAGTTCTATTCTGAATCTTTTGAAGCATTTTCTTCCTTGTTAAACAGCAACTTGACCAGATCGGTACAGCATAAAGCATTGCTGGTCTAAAAATTTGTTTGTATATTAAAAGTTCATTCTTTTTTTCCTTTTTGATTTTTACTATATTTTTCATATTGACCTAGTTCATACCATAAGCGATCTGAATGATCTATTTTCATTATTATGTCATTTTAACATTGGCAATCTAATAGTTCTCACTTATTTACAACATTTATTCAATAGATTTGAATATGTTGCCTAATCAAAAAAAAAACGCAAAACCTTCCAGTGCTCTTCAGCTTTTGCCATTATAACTTTTGAAACATATACTGAACATGTTGGCTCTGTTTTTAAATAATTAGTAACAATAATTATAGATTTGAATTAATGGTGTTTGAGCAAGAGGCAAAAACAAGTTCACTCTTCTTTTTTTTCGTGGCCTTTCTTGCAAATATTGTATTGTTATATATGCGTAATAATATACTCTAATTTATAACTCTTGTCGACAAAATGAAAAAAGTGCATTCCGAGAGTTCGGAAAAAATGAAAGATTATAGCTATTTAAGCATGCCTATAAATTTGGGTGCCCCTGCCCGGGCAGGAGAGCATAACAAAACAATAACTCATCAATAACATATTTAAGTATGAGGACTTATGGTGTTATTCAAATGATATTCACGTTTAAAACATGCATATGATAATTCCATAAAATTTTGATATCATATTTCGCTATGCCTTCGAAGAGATATTTGAAATATCTCATTGAAAGTAAGTTTTTAAATGAAAATTGTTCGTTATTGATTATCGGAATATATATAGTTGGCTTGTCTTTCAGTCACGCGCACGACAAACGGAAGTTACTCAAATTGTCTTTTTCCCAAGCAAACTCTGAACCTGAGGTACACTAAAGTTTGTTATTTTTTCGCGTGTAGCAACGCAAACACTTCTGTTCTGACTAGGGTAAATATGTATAAAACGCCCAAAATTCACAGGAATGGTTGAATAGCTATAATCCGCCAGTGTTCTAAAAACAATATTTATGTTGCTGATTTTAAACGCCCTTCAAATGCTGATTTAAGCATTAGCTTCCTTTATAAACTATGAATAAGCTTTAGTAATCAATGAATAAAAAATACGTATTGAGGTTTTTCTCACTGTTTTTTAATTCGTCTGGCTTCAGATTTTAATGAAACTTACTTTGAGTGTTTCATATCATAATCCTTTAAAGTGAATCTCAACATCAGTATTTGATCGTTTTTATAATGCTATATAACATTATACAATATGTTTGTATAATCGATTAATAGAGCCCAAGTAATAAGGTCCATATTTTGTACTGTTATTTATGATGTTATTATTTGCAGCTCAATTTTTTTGTTTCGCTTTGACTGTTTGAAGCTAGTAGATTAAAAAAACATGATTTCTAACAGCAACTCAAGTAGCACAAAACGCCTGAAAACTTAGTCCACCTCATAATTTATCCCCAGAACAGCAGTTTCCCAAACAAGCATCACTCTGCGCGCAAGATTAATGTCGACTGGAATCACACGGCGCTTTCTTGATCCGCCTAAGTAACCACTTCATAACGGGGAGCAAAAAAAAAATCATTTCGTTACAAACATTCTATCACCCCTCTTTCGGTCCCTAGCCGTGCAGCTAGCACAGCGCCGGAAGTAAAGCTTACTCCCCGGAGGAAAGAACATGAAAAGCTTGACAGCAATGAAATTAAAACTTACGGCGAAGATTAATCTGTAACCCGTGACGGGACTTGGACACATCGTCGGTCAGAAGTTTTGTGCTCCCAGTTCGTATATGATTTTCTAGGTAACAAAGTGTAATATTTTGTTGTGGTGATTTATTTTAAATATTTCTTAGTTCGTTTCGCAAATTAGTACAATAGCATTTGAGTGGTGTTATAGAAAATGGACTGTGGAGTCTCTGATTTATTTCTCTTTTATAACTTTTTCTCTTTTACGAATAATGTCCCAAATTCATAAAACATATTAGAACCAAAAGTTTTATATACAAAAGGCTGTCAAAGAACAGGGTAAAGGGTAATGTCAAGAATAGAAAAATAGCCTTGGACATTAATTCAAATAATATTTTTACCTTTGTTGTCTTCGAAGTGAAAATATAGCTAGCAAATTATTTCCTACTATGGCGATTCGGTTTTTCAAACCCTTTTCCTAGAGCTTGAAACCGATGTTTTTGCAAAAAATGAGTGATATTGTTTAGCGTCACGATTCAGTTAAAGTTTGTTGTGCGTTATTTTGCAGCCTAATATTCTCAGTCTTGGATAATGTTTAGGCGGTACATGTGCGGATGTTTGAACATTTCCAATGCAGCTTTGGTTATTTTGAGTAGTTTCAATAATTTTGCTTTTCAATAATTCCGTTTAACAAAATGCTTATTCAATGCTTGTTTTTAAAGTCAAAAATATAATAATCTTAATGCTCATAATCCCATTCTGTTAGAGCGCAACGGTGAAACTACAACCAAAAAAAAAAAAAACAGTGGTCAGCTTTAACATAATCAGATATCAATGAATACACGTGATTTCCTTATTAGAATGAGATAATGTTCCCTTTGAACCAGTTGCTAAATTATGCATAAACTGTCAAATAGTAGTAAAACCCATCCACTTATTCACCAAAACAATATACTTTTAT
Source organism: Wyeomyia smithii (assembly GCF_029784165.1). Taxonomy (NCBI): domain Eukaryota; kingdom Metazoa; phylum Arthropoda; class Insecta; order Diptera; family Culicidae; genus Wyeomyia; species Wyeomyia smithii. Next base: position 49,917,834 of record NC_073695.1, on the reverse strand, counting down.
AATAATATTTTTCCATTGAACATCATAACTATGCAGTAAACAAAAAAGAAGTGATAAATTGACTTCGCATTTCATTAATTTTGTTCCTTTAAAACAGCGGTTCTCAACTTTTTCTGTTCGCTTACTTTTTTCTGTTCGTTGATATTTCCCAAATCAGTTGTACCCCCTGGGTTGATTTGTTCAGGAGAAAGTAGTGATAGATCATGTTGCGGTAGACTAGTTAAGGTGAAAATTAAACAAGAGTTCATTTGGTTGCTACAGTCACGTTTTAAGAACAAGATTGAAAAACAAATAAGAGAAAAATTGCTTTGTCCGCCATTACTGATTTTTGACGTAGAACTACGTTTTTCTTTAGCCTACCACATAGGGATGTAAACAGGAAAACTATTAACGAAAAGGGGACGAAATATGTCCCTTTTTAAATGCTTATAAATCGGTTTGTTTTCAACCGATTTCCTTCATTTTTGCAGCAATTGTTTGGAAAATTATACACGCATCCACCCAAATGTAGAAAATTGTTGATTGATTATGCAAACTATTGTACTATTGATAATTGTCAAGCCTTGTTTAAACGAAAATTACGTCCTCTGACTGGTCGTTATATGATTGCTTCCCAAGCACGGTCGACAGAATCATATACCTTGCAATTGAAAACATGCTATTTGGCCTATATAAGAGCCTGTTTCAGCCGAAGCCGCTCATAATAGTTCTGGACAGCGACAAGTTGTCAACAGCAGTTGTCCTTCCTTAGCAGCAGCACTTGGTCACCACGTCTCAGTAGCAGCGCGGTTTTTCTCAGCGTGTGTCGCCAGACTGCCATTTTTCCCCCATGTTAGGGCAGCATGAAGATCGTCATCACCAAATCCAATTTTGAACAGCAAAATGCCTTTTTTCAAGGCAAATAAACAAGTCATTGAAAGTTAATAATTTTTGACAACGTAAGCAAGCATTCTGTGCGTATTCTAGCAGTTACATATATCGCGGCCGTCTAATTTACAGAAGGTGAAATAGCTTCCACAGTGCATGTTGTCCGTGTATCTTAACTCCCTCACTGTTGGGGCAGCACAAAGGTTGCGATCAGCAACCGATTTTGAACAGCAAAATACCTTTTTTCAAGGTAAATAAACAAGTAATTAAAGGGTGAAAATTTCCTAGCATCAACACAAGCAAACATTCTTCGCGGGATCCTAGCAATCAAATTCTGTTGTAGTTGTTGTAGGGACAGCACAAAGGCTGCGATCAACATAACCGATTTTGAATAACAAACTGCCCTGTTAGAACGCATTTACAAAGGCAGTTAATTCGAATATGCAGAGCTAATATGAAGTCGATTCAGTCAATCAGCATTAACAGAATTTCGTCGTCTCCCAGTTGCCAAGTTGCAACATGATGCAACACGCAACAACGAGCAAACGAAATCGCTTGATGTTACAAACCGCAATAAGATACGGGTTAAAATCGTTGCGTGTGTCGCTGTTTATTCGCTGGAAACAAATATCGAATGCGAATTGTGGAATAATTCGTCTAAAGAATATTAGAGAATTAGACAACTGAACTGAAAGGCGTGGCCTATTACGTAGCAACCTTCGGCTATAAAAGAGTATTTCTGGGAAAACTAGCTACATTTATTAGTCAGAAGACGAGCTGGATGGACCGTTCACAACGTTGACAGCAGTAGAAGCAGATACAGCACTCAGAAGTAACAGCGCGTTGCGCCTGTGGCTGCCTTCAAATTAAATAAATCACTTGCGCTGTGGTTGGTCACCATGTCTCAGTAGCGCGGTTCTTCTCAGCGTGCCTCGCCAGACTGCCATTATTCCCCCACTGTTGGGGCAGCATAAAGATCGTCATCACCATATCCAATTTTGAACAACCTTTTGACGTAGAACTTTGTTTTACTTTAGCATACCACACAGGGATGCAAACTGAAAAACTGGGACGAAATTTGTTCCTTTTCAAATGCTTATAGGTCGGTTGGTTTCAACCGATTTTCTTCATTCTTGCAGAAATCGATTGGAAAATTATACACGCATCTGCCCAAATGCAGAAAAATGTTTGAATCTACGAACTATTGCACTATTGAAAATTGTCAAGCCTTGTTGAAATAGAAATAACGTCCTCTGATTGGTCGCTTGCTTGCTGTGTGTGTATGATATGGTATGATGAGTGTATGATATGGTGTGATGTGTGTATGATATGGTATGATGTGTGTATGGTATGATGTGTGTGTGTATGATATGCTATGATGTGTGTGTGTGTGTCTGTATGATATGCTATGATGTGTATGTGTCTGTATGATATGGTATGATGTATGTGTATCTATGATATGGTATGATTTGTGTGTGTGTGTGTGTGCTGTGTTTTTAACTCGGCACGTTCTGCTAACTGCTGATTGCGGTTCACGAAATTCACGACCCTTCATTAGTAGACATTATAACTCATTACCCAAGTAAAAATATTGGTTTTATCAAAGTTTCATAGCGCTCAATACAGCCAAAAAAGCGCTATGAAACTTTGATAAAACCAGTTGTGTTACTAGGGTAAAGAAACACTCAATGCATTTGTTAATAGTGTACGTAGTTCTACGTCATTTATGCGGTCATGTCTTGGATACAACCTCCTACTTTTTTTTTCGCGTACCCCCTGAAGACCTTCAAGTACCCGGGGTACGCGTACCCCAGGTTGAGAACCGCTGCTTTAGAATGTATTTTTTTCTTAAACAGAGACACTTCAGATAGTTATTTTTTGCAAGAACTGCAGTGTTTTATTCCTATTGAAATTTGTTCCGTTGTACACCGCTTTAAGAGATAAGCTGCGATTGAATTCAGTGCTTTGATAGTGTAAATTGGGATAGTTGATCGCAGAGAATTGTTTTGCGTAAAACACCACAAATTCGATTTCACTATTTATCGATAACCAAGCGTCTCCATTAGTTCACATAAGGTGGAGAAACATCATTATTTTCACTCGATTCTGTTTTGGTTTTTACCTCGTAGAAGCGGATGCGAACAAATTGGAAATGTAACACGTTGTCGTTTAGTTAGGCAATTGCTGGTTGATAAGTCCTATTCCAACCTTCCTGTCGGCAGTGTAGCGGATGGAAGTAGCCTTCAGAAGCGCTGTTCTTTCACAGCACCAACATTTAGTGTTGCTTTCAGAGAATCTGCAGTTTACAATATGGATTACACTCGTGTTCGAGCTGGTCAGGAATGATTTATGGGACTTCCTTTTGCCAGTCATAAAGCAGGAGCAATGAAATTAACAAATAGACGAGCCATTTTTTATTTAGCTGCTTCGCAGTTCAAATGTCACATTGCGGAAGGAGTCCGGCCAGGTGAACCGTATAAAGAAGCGCTTGGAGTGAAATGACACTGGCGGCTATTAAGAGTACTGCAATAATAATATTAAGGATTCTCAGGTATGAATGTTTTGTTTGAGCTGGAATGCTTAAGAGAAGTTAAGTTGAACTGTAGAATAATAAACAATAAAAAGGAAGAATGAGAGAAATTCCATAGTTTGTCTCACCTTAGATGTCGTGAAATATTTGTTTTTCGAGTAGATTACGTTCGATAGTGGCTGCAGTTTAGTTTATGAGTACAAAATTCAACGATTTGATTTCACGAGGCAGAACTGACCTTTGAATACTCGGTTTTAAAATCATTCGATTTCTCGTTTCAACTTTCGGATATTATAAAAGTATGATTACTTTGTTTATTGTACCATTAGTTTTGCAATAAATATCACTAAAACATATCATCAGAACGAATTACGGATTTTCAATATTCTATCAAAATTAGAACTTACTTCGTTATTTTATTTTCTACGAACGCAGGAAGTAGTTATACTTAATAACACAGATTTCACATCGTGTGGTATCGATACTCGACAGAGCAAAGTTTCCCAGTCCAGGGATAAAAATCAGTTCCAACGATCTGTTGCATCGCTCTCGAACTAAACTAATTGGCTCTGCGAAAGCGCTCACAATCAACACTTTCCAACTGAGGCTGCTGCTGTACTGCAGTGTTGCCGGTGGCGGGGCGAGCAACCGCAGACAATGTGGCATCTGTAGCGTGCAATATTCACTCGTCGTTTCGGTTTCCGTGTCACCGCAAATTTGCTCGATCAAGTGATTGAATGAAAATTGGAAAACCCTCCACCCAGTCGCAGTTGTTTGCCCTTCGTTACCGATTGGCCACCATCGTTGATGGCTACCAGTGCGAGAGCTTCCGGTGGCAACAGCTGAGGAACATGTAAAACTTTTGCAATTACCACCTAACGCAATTTATGCAACGATCCCTCTTATAAGTTGTTAATAGTTTGCCATAATTTTCTCTGCTGTTTTGAACCAAATGAATACATTGGCAGTTTCTGTTATTTCTTCCGTTATTATTCCTCTCTGCAACCAATGCGACCCGAGCGGAATCGTTCAATCGTAGAATTGTTTTTTCCCCACCGTAGGCAATGGACAAACCAAATAGCCTTCTCCCTAATGCATTAATTTAAGTTTCCATTTAAAACAAAAACAAAAACAAATCAGCCGTTCATTTGAGGTGAAATTGAATTTCATATTGTTAAAAAGGATTCCGCTTGGACAATAGAGCGCACACGGGATGTGCCACCAGCGGGATTTCAGTTTATTTTCATTTGCATTTCCATTCTTCTCGTCTCGTACCGTGTAGGTGGAAAAATATTCATACTGCTAAGGGGTGGTGGTGGTGGGTGTTTGTTTTTACGGTTTATGCAAAGACAACACTTGAGGAGTGTTGTTTTAGCTGACTGTCTTCGCTCTGAGCTGGGCTGGGAAAATTGTACCGACAAAAGAACACACCGAGACAATTCATTCCATTTTTATGAAGTGTTTGGCTAAGCATTATGGGCCGTTTATAGCTGTGTGCGTTACAGTCACCACTATTATTCTTAGTTGGCCATCGTAAAAAGAGTTTTATCCTAACGATATAATTGTTTACCTACCTACCGCGTTCTAGAAGAAAAGAAAAGGGTGCACAGCTAGAAATCGATAGTTCAGTAGTCGAGCTCGAGTCCGCCGCTTGTTAAAGTACAGTTTAACAAGCGCATGCATATTATTATTCTTTCAGCCCAATAAGGCTTCGAGTGTCCCCTACCACAGCGACCATGTGAATTACTTGACTCTTGACCTAACAACCGTGCCTGCCGCGGGACAAAGGAAGTAGCGTTCGCTTTCAATAGTTTACCGCTAATTATGCACTTACTCTTGATCACGAATAAAATTCGAACTACCGAGACTGCATTTTTTTGTGCTGTCAGCAGATGTAAAGGTTGCCTTGTAGCAGAAATTGTCCAGGAAGGAAACGCAGAAACACGAAGGGCCGGAGCTTTGAGTTTTGTGGTTCAGCAAGTCGGGGATAGTTTAGCTTTTTATGACTTCTTATTCGTAATAAATCACTGCGTTAGGGACTCTGGCGTCGATACAACGCATAACGTTTTGTTGACGTTGGTATTAGAAAAGAATAGTAAAAATAGGTTAGCTGTTATTTTTACACATGTTTTACAACAACACGTGTAAATTTTTAATAATCTTTTCCTTTATTATATTTGAATATGAAATTCCGTAACGCAGGTGATGTTATTGATATTGTTCCCTTTGTTCCTGAGGTGTATTCAACATTCGACTGTAAAATGCGCAAATACCGTCTAATGTGTTTTTGTTTTTTTTCTCTTTTTTTTAATATGGAGAGAATAATTCTCAGGTGGCAGAAACTGGCTCTGGACGCAATTTAGAAATCCCAGATGGCGACTTCCAGTTATTGCAAAAAAGATAAAAATAGCTTATTATCATCTTAAATGGGTATTTCATGAAACGAGATGATGCCCAGAGGACGAAAATTAATTCCATATGTAATTGTTAAATTCGAAATGGCAACATCTGGTTTCTGGAACCCAGCCTAGAAAACTGCCAAGTACAATCCAATATGAGTATTTCCACTCGGTTTTGAAACAGGTACTGATGTTGTACAAGAATTGATTTTTGAGATAAGTAAGAAATGTGAAATGTGACGTAAAAATTTGTGAAATAAGTTTGCTGAAGAGGTACAGAAATATAAGAAATGATTCTTAATTTTGAACATTTCAAACACGAGCAATGTTCAACGAAAACGTCTAATATAAACTAATCAGAAATAAAAATAATGCGAGTAAAAGCTCTCGATAGCCGTATATTATTTTGTGTGGATAGAATATAATTTTAACGATTGAAATCCTTGCTTTAGTTTGGACAACAGTCCAGTTCAGTGAAAATGGCCAATAATATTTTGCTAATTTTTTTATAAAGTTTGGAGATTATTTTCATCTAGGATAGAATATAAATATAGAAGATATAATCCTACAACAGCTTAATTTTTTTTTAATAAGTATCTGCCTATAACTATTTATAAAACCCTTACATCATCCGAAAATGTGGATAACACTGTTCAAATTTTTCAAATTTTTTGAATAATCGTCTATGAACCGTAAATATTTATCAACTCTACTGTTTAAACTGTCCACGAAGGCCCATAAAGTTCTACGTGCAGTCATTGCGATACATTAAGCATGTACACCTCAATTTCTTATTTAGAAACACCGGCAGCTTAGAACAAACAATTTTGATGATGAAACCACATTGATGAATTGACTCCCTACCGCAAGGTTGCATATTAGGGTGGGGAAAAATGATCGATTTTCCAGAACCAAGTTTTTTCGGTTCCTTTCCGAGCCCCAAACAACCCTAAACTTACCGGAAGTCGATTGGTTTTGTCTCCGCTTGGCGCATTGCATTTCAAATTTGTATGAAAATTTATATGGGAAAACCTACTTTTTTGCATTTACTTTTCTAGAGAGCTTTATAGTGATCCTATAACGCACTACATTATGTAAAAGTATAGTATTTTAGATGCCCAACAACTTCGCAGAAGGCACTGAAGAGCTAGGATGTCCTTAAGAAGAGCAATAGCTGTTTAAAGTCGAGTATGTCGATTTAAATGCAGAAAATCTTGTTTTCTGCCAACATTACCGATGTACATTGGCACCAGTAGGATTCCAATAAGAAATAACTTGTCGTAACGAGTTTATACACCCAGCTCAAACAAACAAAATCAGGTCAATATTCTAGTTGTAGGTAAAATCTACAACGTGTTTCAGAGGTTACTTCTGATGGAAATCTGACTAACCCCGGTGAACTGGCAGAAAAAATGATTTGCAACATAAATTTCGACATACTTAACTTTGAACAGCTCCAGTATTTTTTTGGGACACCCTAGCTCTTTGATGTCTTCAGCCAAGTTGTTAGGCATCAAAAAACCTACCATTTGAAGTCATAAAACCTATGATTTGAGCCAATTTGAGCCCTTTAGAATGGAAAATGCAAAAGCGTTGGTTTTTCCATACAAATCTCCATATAAATTTCAAATGCAATGCGCCAAGCGGAGACCTTCTCATAGCTAAAGCGAGATTTTTATGTTTTGACCGGTCCTGGTCGAAACTAAGACCCCCTCCCCGAAAAATGAGAAGGATCATGTGCGACAAATTATTATTGTTTCTTTGAGCATCGTTTACACACTTGATATTACATTGAACAGATTCCAAGTAAGTTAATCTAGCGTCGAGACAAACCCATTTTAGTATTATAGAGCAATAGGGGCGAAATTGACAAGTTGCTGACATTTTAGGTGAATCAGACTTCTACCAATAGTTTTCTAAAAATTTTTTATTAATATAAAACATAATCTGACTACCACTTATAGAAATTAGCGTATTACCATTAATGCTCTACATACTCGATATTATTTTGCTCTATGAAATATACTAAAACCATGCCAAAACCGTTTTCGTATAATCACCGTTTCAAGCTCAATTTTTGTCCGAATTGAATTTTTTTAAAGATGGTTAAGCAGATATTAACAAGAGAACAACCTCTTAGAATTTAAATATTTGGCTTTAAAACAAAAATGTGTCCAAAAACATCGAAAATTTCCGATTTTTCAAATATTCAAAATGGCGCTATTGTTGCTTGTTAAGGTGAAATGGGTCCAAAATCGGGAAAATTTATTTCTGCATCAAACTACTCAAAAAAATTACTCATAGAAGCCAAGGCAGAGAAGGAAAAGTAAATTTTTATTGCACTGTGTAATCATTTTTAGCTCAAAACACACAAATCATATCATATTACCTCAAATTTCAACTTAACTAGGCATTGTCATTTTCAAAATCATATTTCCTTCTGTTTTTGAGTTTTTGGAAAAAGTCATAACATGCTTTTCTCACAATTTGTTTGGATGGGATTAAAAACAATTTATTTGACACACCCTTTGGCTGAATTCATTTCCTAATTGTTGAGTTTTTTTTTATCTTATAATAGTAAAATTTCATTTTTATCTACAAAAATGGGAAGTGAAAAAACGTTCTTTCCCGTCGCCCATTATTCTGCCCATGACCAGAAGATATACCGACAGTCGAACGAAAAAGCAGATCATGGTAACATATAGCAACCTGTACGTGCAGAACTTCTTCGTTGCCAGGTGTCACCTTCTCATATAAGTATTCGAGGTTTTTATCCTCGTTTCAGCTAGAAGCTAAAACAGGAAGGTTGTTGTTTTTTTTCAGCACCTTTTTATGAATGCGGATAGTTGGAATAAATAATGACTCATTGCATCAGTTTCAGTTTAATGGGGATTTGTGGTAGGGTATTGTTTTTTGGAAGTCTAGGATCTTATGGCATAAATTATTTTACTTATGGCATAACGAAAAACATTATCATTCGAGCGTATAAATTGCTATCATCGATTATTCCACTATATTTTTTTTTTGTAATTAGTTTCAATAGTAGGATAACCAGGTTTTCGTTATTGTTAATATAACTGCTAAACCCCAATACAATTTTTTTGAGGTAAGTGTTCCTCGCTACTCTTATATCTTCTTGAAAGTTTTGGTTTTATCACGGAACTGTTTTAGTTTTTCTTGGTCTATTATTCATTAGTATATGAATTCTCAAAATGTTAAAAATTATTATATATTGGGAAAAGGCTATGTTTCAATTTAATTCTACTGCTTGTCCGCAGATACGTATTTCGGTTGCTACATACAACCATCATCAGTGCGTACGTGGACGGCTTATGTGAGAATCTTCTATCTTTTGCAGTAGAATTAAATTGAAACATAACCTATTCTTAATATTCAATTCCATTCTGCTGAGACGCTCAATAAGAAAGCTATTATGATAAAAATAGAAAATTACCTTTATTTTGGCGAGAAATACCAAAGCAAATCCTTGGTGCTACATTCCGATTCGGAACTCGCCCTTCTGTTTATTTATACACAGACTTCGCAGCTAACTGTTTAGTGTACAGGCCAACTGCGGGGCTAGCTATACGATCCTACTGACACTAACAGTCTCTCCCAAGCCGAGACTCGAACCTACGATGACTGGCTTGTTAGGCCAGCATCGTACTTCGAGACCATCTGGGAGATCTAGTTGTTCGTACCTAATGCTGTCTGAAGTAACTGTTGGGGCACACAAATCACACTTTTCCAAAGAACGTTTTTTCTTGTAAAAATTTATGGAAAGTATAAAATCATATGTTTTCATCGAGTATCGGAAGCTTCTAGATAATTTTATGCTTTGGAAATGAAAGCAAAACGAATAATTCGTGGAAAGCTTCAAAAAAACAAAAATCAATATATTAAAAACTATTAAAACATATGCTCGCCGTTCTCTAATTTGGATGGATTGGGACAAATGGAACCTATAACAGTTTTCAGTATTTCCGTTACGCTTTACGGAACCACCACCTCCCCCTTTTTACCTTACATGTTCTTTAAGGTATCGAAAAAAGCCCTGAGCTTCTACTGGTCCCTAGAAACCCGTTTTCTCGTAGGTAAACAGGCTTGTTATTTTCCTGTGGAAAGAGCAGAGCGAATATTCACAGTTCTTCTTTGTGCTGTATTTCTGCCGCTCGCAGAAAACAGAATACGCTTGCTGTTTACACCACAGCTGAGTGAAGCGAGAATGGTAAATCACGCTTAGGAGAATACATAGCGGTGGTCACTGCTGAGATAAATTCGATAGCATTCGAAGAGCAAGCTTGCGTGACGGGCAGCTAGATTTTTTTAATTTCGAAAAACAAAGCAAACAACGCAATCTACTTTGCTACCTAGATTTCTCCTCATTTGATATACGCTTAAGAGACACACCACGGTGTTCCAAATACCGTTATTATAAAATGAAATACACCATCAAAACTGTTAATACCAGTTGGTTTGTATGAGTGCACTTCTAACCCAAATTTGAAAATCATCCTTGAACTAATTTTTGAGATACGCCCTTTTCAAGTTTTAGGGAGGATATCTCATACAAAAAATGGATTAGAGCTCCTAAAGCGAATGTTAATCTTAGTAGGTATAGCTTTGCTGACAACATATGCCCATTGCCGACCTAATTAGAAGACTTAAACTGTATTTAGACTATCGGGAAATGGTCCGGATCAAATAACCCTGGGAAAAATGGCAAATTTTCGACCTGAATCAAAAACATCATTTGATAACTCAATTCACACTCCAATTCTCAAACTAGATCAATGGAAACCATCTAATTTTTTGCGAATGTTTATGAAGGGGGAGAGGGGGAATGGCTAAAATCTTACGTATGATTAAAAAATTTAAAATATAAACAGACAATACAAAACTGAAAAAAATAGTTGAATTATTTCTCGCTGAGATCTACCTGTAGCTACCTGTGTATCTATCTGTACTCCTTCCCAATAAACAATAAACAAAATGTACGTGGTAGGTTTTTAAAATTTGCCATGACCCTTTTCGCTGTCACCCTAACAAATGTAGAAGTACTATACGAGGAATAATTATTCTTGTACTAATTCTTCGTGAACAGTTTTTACGGTACATTTTGACGTGGGACTACGTCTTTGTTCACTATATTGGGATGCATTCTGTAAAATTTGAAATGAAACTGGCAAATAATGCGTCAGATTTCGACCGTTAATAACCACATGATGGATAACAATAAACAATATGTTGTTGGATAGATAAAATGTATAACAATTTTGTAATATGCTAGTTATTACTCTAATTTCATAGCTAAGCGGTAAAATCGATAAAAAGTTTCAATAACAAATTTACGCGAATAATGAACCAATTACATGCGAGCATTCCTAGCAAAGACGACATGAATGGATACCATCCGTTCCCTGTGATATTCTCTATATCAATATCGAAATAAAAAATGAGTCTCCCCGTCCCAATAGGTCACTTTGTTTTTGCTTCCATGAGCTTAGACTAATATGATGTCTCGAAGGTAAAAGTTTTCCAAAAAGTTTGAAACAATCCCCATTCTTGAACAATTTCTGAACCTGCTTTCAGAACTTAATAAAAACTGATGTCTTGAAAGAAAACATACCGGTAAAAGCAACAGTACAAGTGGAGTACTCTTCTATTCGTACATTTCAGTGGTACACTTCTAGTCGTACTACAGCGGTACTATTCGTATTGCAGTGGTACACTTTTGTTTGTACATTTCTATACGTGTGCAATCGAGGAAAAACTGTACTGCTGCTGTTGATGGTGATCGAAAGTTCATCTCATAAATATGATTACTATAAATTACTCAACAAGAATTGTAAATTTTCGCAACGGATGTTTATTTAATTTTATCTTCAATATTCACTGAATAATCGTGACCGGATAGTATCGAAGGAGTAAATTCCTAAATATATACATTTATAGAAGAGTAAGAGCCTGCGAATGCTTGTGAATTTTTTGTTTATTTACTAAGATTCATTCAAAATCTCCTTTACATTTCAAAATTGTTAGATGATATATTTTTATTCTAAGCTCCAACATAATAAACGTATATTAGCTGTCTTCGTAGTACAGCGAATGTAGTTGTAGGCAAAAGAAAAAAAATTTCAAGCAAAAAACAAAAATGTAATTGTGGATTGCTACGGTTTTTTGCTGGAGCTTGTTAATAATTTTGTTTAAAATATCTTCTTATGTTTGCCAATTAATGAACTTTTGTAAGGGCTTCCATATTATTTTGAAAATAAGATCCATATTATAGATTCGATTTAATCAGAGTTAAATGAGACAAAACCATTCATTATGATAACGTATGTATTATTGGATTTAGTTTTTGAGTTAATTCTGACTTTGATACATTACGAGAAATTCTTGGTACTTCTTTAACAAGCACGATATGCTTGTGTCTTGTCAAATACATGTTGTTTGCACAAAAAAATACTACAGGCATAATATCGTCAGATATAAACGATATTCTTTCGAGTGTTGTTTAATATATTTCAAAAATTGTTTTTCAGGGGAGGCAGAGAATAAAAATACGTACAGTCGCTGATCAAACACATTGATTCTGTCTGCAGACTCTGTATATTTTGTAACAAAAAATCCTCTAATTACAGTGTTCAGTCCTACGTCGCCATTTCATACAACCCAAGGGCTGTATACCTGGTAGTATTTTGTATACACTAAGGTCGCTTTTTACGCGGATTCCGAAATTTAGGCGGTTTTTATTTATTCAGATTCCGGAATTTGTGTGAATTTTTTGACGCAAATTCCGGAATTATGCGGTATTTTTCTCTTACGCGGATTCTGGATTTTTTTTACTCAGATTCCGGAAGTAACGCGTTTTTTTTAACGCTGATTCCGGAATTAACGCGTTTTTTCACGCGGATTTCGGAATTACACGTATCCCCCGCGTAAAAAAAACGACTTTAATGTAATTGAATCATGTTCGATGCCATTGTTGTTGTTCAAAGTTTCCAAAGATTTTGAATTTGAGTGTGAATTGAGGTACCAAATGTCCCAGCTGGTCTCGAGGTACGATGCTGACCTAACAAGCCAGTCGTCGTATGTTCGAGTCCCGGCAATTGTCCTGTATATTCAACAGTTGGCTGTGAAGTCTGTGTTTTTTTTTGTTTAAGTTGAAAATTTGCCATTTTACTCAGGTGTTTTTAGACCCAACCAATTTTCCAATGGTCCCCAAACAGTTCAAATCTCCTAAAAGGTCATCAATGGGCATATATTGTATGCAAAACAATTCTTGAAATGTTTTACGTTTGTTTTGGAAAAGTATTTCAAGTTTTTTCAGCATGACAAATCTTACTTAAAATTTATAAAGAGTGTAACTCAAAAACTAGTCCAACAATGATTTTAAAATTTGGTTCAAAAGTGATACAAACCAACTGGCATGTCCATTTTCAAATCTATATTCATCGGTTGGTTTTCTTGCAACAATCGATTGGAAACTTAGTAACGCTACCGTCCAAATTAGTGATTTGATTACCATTCCTGTGAATTTTGGTGTCTCTGGCTATTATCAAAACGCGTCAACTAACTTGAGAGCAGGCTTCGAAATGGTCACGGTAGAACCACTTTTCACTGCGATAATCGTCTTCTTCTTCCTCTGACGCTACCAAGGCTCGCTGTCTGAATACATTCTTAAACAAACATGTCACATGAGTATCGCCATCACGACGTTCTTTTTTCAAACGTATTTTGACATTTTTTCTTGAAATGAGAATTACGCACGTTGAGTGCGTGTATTCTGGAAATTATTTATATCATTGAACTTGTAATAATATTTCTCAACATAAATGAACGAAGTAGACAGATAGGCCGAAATAACATCGCTAAACGATTGACAGTGTGCATCTCTTTGATACGCGAGTGTCGTTTGACTATTTTTTTTTTCTGTGAGCTGAGCGGCGCTGGTTTGGTTGTTTTACACTGACGAGCGAAAGCCGACTGTGACGCACGCTAAAGCCTGTATCAGACTAACCGTTGTAGCGGTCAACCGCTACCGTTCCGTTCTTTTTCGACCAATCAGAACACAGCGGTCGACCGTCGCTTGTTGTTGTTGCAAAAAATAGAATCTTTTCTATTTTTGCCGCCGACCGTTCCCAACGGTTGCCGGCTGCTGTCATTGACATGGCGAAGGCAAACGAATCTCTTCACACCTACACAAGATCACATATAGAGACTTGACAAATGAAAATGTGTGCTTCTCTTTTTGGCACACACGACAGCCAGTCAAAACATTGATAGCACCGGCAACGCTGGTTGGCGATGTCAATTTTCGACAAACGCACACTGGCAAAAATGAATCCAAATTCCCACTAATTAAAAGACGCTGGGCTGGATACCTTAAATATAACATTTCTTATGTAAAATTGGCCAATAAATCGATAGGTGATATTTTCATTCGGTGCAGGGCATGGGAAAGGGTCTATATTTCCAAAAATACGCAAAAATAGGGTGAAAAGAGGCGAAAAACACCATTTTGGAAATTTTCCGAAAAGATCCTCGACTCGATCGGGAATCGAACCCGATATCACAACCGTGTAGGAGAGCTAGCCGACCCACATCGCTAACCACAGAGCCACGGGGACCACGTTTTGAACCACTGCACCCACTATTTTGGTCTATTGTTTTTTTTTTGTCGCATCGATTTAGGTTGGTACATTAGGATAACTACCATGTAGTGTAGTACATATATCTCGATGATATCGATAATTTATTTTTTCACGCCCTGGCCCTGTTTCACAAGGCACTCGTGTGTGTCAAACTCTAACATTATTTGATAACAAAACTAATAGTATTGAATTCATCACGCAAAGTCTTTTACCTTGCCTGGTCATCCTCTGCGTCAAATACCGATAGTTTATCAGTGGTGTTCAAATATTTTTTTCTGGAATGCCGATGATATTAGTAAAATGTTGATTTATTATAATGTGATCGAATATGATGTGAACTGACCACTTGAATCATTATACGTTTATTCTTCGTAAAAGGTAAAATTTTCAAAATGCTGGAGAATTTAACGTTCATAGAATATGCTTCTGATATTTCTCCAAAAATCAATGTTAGAAAAAAACATGAACATTGATTGTAAATTTTCCTCTATTTTAACACCAACATCAGACGGAACACGATATCCTGTGTCGGGTATTTTCCAACTTCCGCTCCGGCCTTTTGTGCAAACGTCCCGCAATATAATAAAAAAAAACCTTGGTGCTACCATTTCGTTGCGGAACTCGACCTTCTGTTTTACTATACACAGACTTCGCAGCCGACTGTTAAGTGTACAGGACTATTATTGCGCGGCTAGCGCTACGATCCTACTGTCACTGACAGTCTCTCCTGAGCCGGGACTCGAACATACGACGACTGGCTTGTTAGGCCAGCATCGTACCTCGAGACCAGCTGGGAGATGATAAATATAATATTTGAGGTTAATTATCCTGATGACGCTGGCATTTTCTTCGCCAACGCGCGTAAACATCTATCGCTATGCGCAACCCGATGTTGGTGAATGGCTACAATCGTTTCAGATGATGTCATCCTAAGCAAACATATTAAGAAACCAATCCCTGTTATGTTTTTCGTTTATGATGGATTTCGCTAAAACGATTAGGCTCCAGGCTGAGGCGAACGAGCTATCGCAAAGGGTTCGTATTATGTTACAGATGAATTATCAAACGCTTAAATAGGATGTCTGTGGTCTGTCCAATTTTATACTCCCAGGGGAAGAGGATTCTAGATTCTAAGTGACTGAGACGTTACAATGTCAAACAGCAATTTGAAGAATGGTTAACAGAGAACCGGAAAAAATTTCCTACCGATAAGAATACGCGAGACATATAAGCTGTGAAATAAAAGAAAACCACTCCTGCGGCGAGTCACTGGTTTGCTGTACAGCCACTGCTGAAAGAAGACAATTGTTTATCCGCCAAAGGAAAGGACATTTCATGGTAAACAGTTGCGTCCTATTCATTCGTTACTCCGCGAAACCACCGGTACCGGGTTGAGTGGTTTCGGCGATGGCGGTCTGAACAGCGGAAATAGCATTGTGTGGGTGTAGCACTAGAAGAGTGCTTGTTGCAGTGTAGTTGATAGCACAAAACAACAATGATTTTCGTCTTTTGCTGCGCGTGGAGTGCGACTATCCGGTTCCGTCGCACGTGTAAGGTCTAAGGTGCATACACTTGCTATACCGCTTATTTCAGAAGTTTGTTTGCCTAGGAGAAGGCGCGGTTTGCACTCCCTGCCAGTACAAGAGCGTGTAGGGCTTCCATTGAGTTGGCAAAGAGTTTGTTCATCAATCAATGGCTTCACCATCTTGTTTTCTTGATATTCTTTCGTCACAAAAAGGTCAACGATGCCATAGCCTTCAATTTCCACACAATTGTGAACATCGATTTTTCTGCAATCATTATTCAAACCTTTCTTGGGTGATTTTTTATGAACTGAAAGAAATAAACCTTAGATGATTAATGTCGAAACGTTTTCTAACAACAATGCTCGATTGACAGGTCGTGTTTAGTTATATTTCGAAAACAAAACTGTTAAATTTTCATAGACAATTGACGATTAGAAAGACTAATCGAAAATTTCCCGCACACACGAATGACCTAGCCGTAGGTTAGCTGAGAATCGAAAACGTCTTCACCGCCACACCACATGCTCCGGCAGCGGCAACATAATCATTTCCAACTCATGGCCCTAATCCAGACATATCATCGTCAAGTGGTAGTGTTATGCGGTGCAAATGATGCTTCCCAGCTTCAGCACCCAACGTGCAACGGCCTTAGCATCTAGCAACAGCAACCAACGCCACGGTACAACCTTGACAGAGTGTTTACCCTCCGCTGTTTAGAGTGCTGCTGTAAGTGAAAATTATGATGTAAGAAAGAGCTAAACAAAAACAAATACCCAGTCCGGCACGGGGCACAAAAAATCTGGCAGGTTGTGTCGAGTATATGTGCTAATGCCGTCACCGCCGCCGCCGCCGGGAGTGTGAAACAATAAAATGATACCAAAGAGTGAACACCGGCGGAGAAAGTGCAAAATCTAACCGCAATCAGGCACCGACCAGCAGCGACCGGCCAGTTTGTAGTTCTGGTTGGAAAAATGTAATCCTCCCAGGCTTCACGTGAGTGCGGGTTTACTAAGCGGTTAGGATAGAAAGATAAAAAGTGCTTTGACAGTGCCAGTAGGATTTGGAGAACGGAAGATATCCGTCTGTCAGTCGCAGGACAGGTGAGGTAGCATAACTATGGCCGAAAGATGGCGATCGGCCATTATGAAAATCCGCAAAGGGTAAGCTTTCCTTCTACTATTTATTAGATAATACATGTCCAGAGATGAAACACCATCATTTATTTTTTATCATTTGTCACGGGATCCAAAAGTAACAATTAATATATAGTAAGGTCTGTTTTAAAACGGGTTCCTTTCCTTAATTACTCGAAAACGGTAAAAGATATTGACCTCATTTCAATCACGTTTGCCGTTTTAGGCCAAATATAATAATATAGGTATTTGTTCCATTTTTCATCCCATTAAGCCGATATTCACGGAGAATGCACGGATTAAATACCAAATTCTCGCGAAATCATTGAAAAAAAAAACAAATACGCTTACATACTCTTATGGAATCGCCCAGAATTGTAAATTTAGTAAACTTAGCTAGATTTATCCTGGATTTGTAAAACAAACCATTTTTCACAACGCTTCCATATTCATCTCAAAACTCAAATAACTGCTCAATTATTCATCTCACGACGCCCCCATATTCATCACACTGTTAATCATGAATGAATCACATTTTCATGGATGAAAGTAGCCGCATACCGTCGTAGTAGGTTGTCTAGGTATACGCTGTAGTTGTTTACGTGCAAAATTGGTAACCTAGGTAACCACTGCAGTGCTGTCGATTTTTATCAATTATGTCGGAATAATTCAACATTTTCAGTATGATTTTTTCGTATTAACAGAAACTGATTTGGCAACTTTTGATTTTCTTCAACGCTGTGAAAACAGATGAAAATACATACAGTTGAAATTTAGGATTTTTAGTGATTTATCTCATATATTTCTGCTAATTGAAGCTTGTTTTTAAAAATTTGAGGTGATCATTTCAAAAACTAAAGTATTCTTAGTGTAGTGATTCAACTAAAAAGTGGTCCGCTAATGACGAAAAAACTATGGTTGACTGCTGAACGAGTCTTGTTGTAGCCGTATAGAGCAATGCGTGGATTTTGTTTTCTGGGGTAGGTAATTGAATTGAATGAGTTTTTGAGTGCAGATCCCCGACTATAATATCAAATTTAGAGCTTTTATGTGAGTTTTTAAGGATTCTACTTCATGAGAAATCCAAAGTGAACTAAGAAAAATCCATTCCATGGATTAGTAGGTTGGTTTAGTTAGAAAATATGTGTTTTTTTTCTGTTTTCAATTGCGTTTCATGTTGTATAGGATGAATATACGGGCTGAGATAAATAATGGAGCAGTTTCCTTCTCCGTTTTCAAAAAAATTCGCAATTTTTGGTGTAAAATACTAAAAAATTTAAAATGTTGAATTTAGGTCTTTAGATTGACCACTATATTCAATTGAGGTTTAAACATTCTAAAACGGTTTTCTTCGTTATATTCGCAACTCAACAAAAGTTTTTTTTACGCGATCCCATACAAATTTGGAACGCATCCCTTGTGTAAAAAAAGACCTTACTGTATTAATACCCAAGTAACACACAAAACATGTTAGAAAATAATTCACAATGACAGTAGTCATATAAGAATACTATAAGCGCAATTCAAAACTTGTGTTGTTATGTTCTTGTTCTTGAGATGTTATTTCAAAGCATAATTGTATTTAATATATTATCGAATATAAACTGCTGCTGCTTATCTGTAACTTGTGTTAATGATGTTATCAAAACAGTACAGAAAGCAACTTTAAATACAACATTTGTGAGAAGATGTTTTTCATCAGTAATTCAACCACATTTCGAACAGAAACTCATTTATTCCTGGTTTTGGAGATGTTTTTCAAAAACATGAGTTGAACAAACAACTATGACACAAATGACACTTGTCTTGAAGTTGTCCTCCAGATGTTTTCACTATGTATTAGAAAAACTGTGTATGAAATGCCCAGCAGGGGCAGCCGAGCGCGTTCAATATTATACTTCTAAAAACAATACTACGCACCTGAAAGTACTTTTCCTATTATTGGTATTCGAAAACCAACGTAAAACTACTTGATCAAATTGTTAATGAAATTATTTAAACGATTTTAATAAACCTATTCGAGGTGGGTCAAAATGCGCCATGAAAAGGTAAACAAAACGCTTACAGTGCAACCAATATCACTCTAATTTTTGTTACCGTATATCTAACAACGTTCTCTAGTTTTGAATTATTTTATGTCTTGATAACGTTGAAACTATGCGAAAACAATTTCAATATTCAAGCGACAGAAACAATTAATTTTGAAAGGTTGAACATTGCTTTTCATCATCAATTTATAATTGATTAAAAGTGCCACTTACAAAAACGATCATCGAACTGGTTGCACTGCGCGTAACAATACATTTGCGCATGCGCTGGGTAAATGTTGTCATAGCAACGCATTTGCGCATGCGCTTTGTTATGGCGAATTCTGACCCACGAATGCGCGAATTTCTTTATTGCACTGGGTCAGTGCAGAGCTACCAAAGGAAAAAAGGACATTGCGATTCACTACGCATGTAAGAAAGAGATGCCAGATAGTTGTTCACGAACTAAGCCCAAGCGGTGACTCTTCGCAATTAAATAAATCAGTGAACATTCTGTAATGCCTAATCTATTTTCCACTGATTGACAAATAGAAAACAATATCCAAATGATGGCGCATAATTTTTTCAGAAGTAAAACGTAATGTTTCACCATGAAATTTGACGCGCACGCAAAACTTTGTATTAAAGCATCAAATGGTTGATTTATTATTGTTACTTATCTGATTATTCGAAACGCCATAATCACTATTTTTTTCCATTTTTGATCCTGATATAAATCAGTGTCGTTCTGCGATATTTTTATTTTGAAGTTTTATGCTTGCGTCAACGATGTTTTGATTAGTTAGCAATTACAACTTAGAAATAACCTATTTCAACGTATTTCTACCATATTGGTACTCGAGATGTATTTTACAGCTTCGGTCTAACAAGTTGGCTTGCTTCCATTAAGCTTTATGATACTTCATAAACTACCAGTACTTGTTATAGTAGCCTTTAATTTTTGCGCTTTTCTGGTGATAGAGATGTCATGGAAAAGGTAATGTCAACTGAAATCTATAACTGCAGGTTGTATTAGAGGAGTTATCTCAACTGCTCTATAACAACGTGTGTTACTTGGGTATGTTGATAGTGAAAATTGATTGATGGATATAAATGAAAAGAATTTATATTTTATTGAATAAATATCCACTACAGAAACAAGTCAAACCATCAAATTTCAAACACAATTTTTTTACTCGTCAATTTTGAAGGTTCTTGGCATCTTGATGATTTTATGTTCGATCCAATAATGCTCTTAATAAAGATTCAATCTGTTTTGTACATGCAAATAAGGAGAATTCAGTGTTCGGATTTGATTTACATTCCTCCATTCCAACTCTATAACGCTAACCCCTAAGAGAGGGAGAGAGAGTCAAACCGTCTAATCACGGACTGTCTTTTTTTTTCAACGCCCACTGATTCCTTGAAAATGGTCCTACTTACAGTAATAAAGCTTTTCGCTGGGTAAAGAACATTTCAAGGAATTAAATGGTATTTGATTTAAATACTTTTTATTACATAATTCAGCTTTTATTATGACGTGTTCGAACGACCATGTATGTAGCCGCGTAAAAAGGGTTTGTTAGAGGAACTTTTTTTTCCTTAGGCCTATTTTGAAATGTTCAGAAGAATTTCAGGCAACTAAATTAAATGATTAGACTTCGGACAGCATGATAGCTCTAGGAGGGTAGGTACAGTTTTCTTAGATATGATCGTAGCTACAGTCGAGATGGTGGAATTCGTTTATATTTTAGGTCTGATCTCAAGTGCGCGCTTATTTCTTCTTCGGACTGTGTAGGCATAGACGATAGCACCCGTACAGAATATATTTTCGTTGAAGTGCAGGTGAATCAAGAAAAACTACTACTTGGAGTCTTTTATTGTCCACAAAGACTCGACTGCTGTGATGTTTTGAAACGCAAACATTCCACATTCCACGTGGACACAAAAATCGTCAATTTAGACCCCCCGCCATTCAGCAGGGACACTTAACGAACTTCCTCTACCTCCTTCCCGTCTTTGTTTACGTGGACCTGTTTTCTACCACGAGAATTCGAAAAATCTTTTTTTGTGGTTTTATTAGTGAATAAACAATTTTTTTTTTAATTTCCAATAAAGCACCTCATGAGGAATTAAAAATATTTTCATAGTCAAAGCGTTTTGTTTGATTGGCGTAGTGTGTTTGGCAAAATTGTTTTTAGAGTGTGTATTTTTATCGGAAAGACGAAATTATTATTTACAACTTTGCCGAAGACGTCACACCGGTCAAGCAAAACGGCTCTGAAAATATTTGTAATCATCAATATCTTGCCAAAATAATATTTTTAATAGCTTCTCTAAAGTGAGCCGTGTTCCAAAACACTAAATCAATACCACAAAAAAGCATGCCCATAGAAACGTCGGCAAAGTTTCGGCCAAATCGAAAATGACAATTTAAAAAAAATATTAAAACTGGAACATTTTTTATGGAACTGCCCAGCATACAAAAGTTTACACTGGAAGAACATCCTTGATATTCAGAAGTACTCGAGAAGAAAATAATCCTGAATATAACGTCAAGTGACTGAAAACACGATGAAGAAACCAAAACACAAATTCTAAAGAGTTTGTAAAGGTAAAAAAATTAAAATTAGAGCTATTAACTATTTAACCCTTTCCTGGACAAAAAAAAACTAAATGTAGTCCAAAAAACGCAAATTACTTTTGAGACCAAAAACGAACGCACGCATAGGAACAAACCAAAAAATATGACTCCGAAGGCGGCCTAAAAAGCATGAAAATAAAGTAATCTCGAACTAACTTGAATGAGATTAAATCAATTATTAAAAATTTCAAAAATATGAAAGCACCTGGTGACGATGGAATCTTTAATATACTAATCAAACATCTCCCTGAGAGCACAATGGAATTTTTAGTGAAAATTTTGAATTGCCCAAATTATGGAAAAATGCAAAAATTACTCCAATTTTAAAGCCGGATAAGAATCCAGCTGAAGTTTCAAGTTACCGACCAAGTTTGCTTTCTTCAATAAGTAAACTGTTTGAGAGAATTATTCTTAACAGAATGATGTCACACATTAACGAAAATTAAATTTTTGCAGATGAACAGTTTGGATTTCGCCATGGGCATTCCACTACTCATCAATTGCTCAGAGTTACTAATATGATACGAGCTAACAAATCTGAGGGTTATTCCGCTGGAGCTGCTCTTTTAGACATAGAAAAAGCATTCGACAGTGTTTGGCATAAAGGTTTGATTGCGAAATTGCAAACTTTTAATTTTCCAATTTTCCTAATCAAAATATTAAAAAATTATCTTACTGATCGAACTCTGCAGGTTGTCTATCAGAATTCAAAATCTGATAGATTTCCTGTCAGAGCAGGTGTGCCTCAAGGTTCAGTCTTGGGTCCAGTCCTGTACAACATATTCACTTCAGATCTTCCTGATTTGCCTCCAGGATGCACAAAGTCATTGTTCTGCGATGACACAAGCATTTCCGTAAAAGGAAAAAGTCTTCGTGTCATATGCAGTCGATTGCAGAAAAGTTTAGATATTTTTTCTTCCTACTTGCAAAAGTGGAAAATCTCTCCCAATGCTTCTAAAACTCAAATGATAATTTTTCCGCATTAGCCTAGGGCTTTTTTCCTCAAGCCAAACAATAATCACGTTGTCAAGATGAATGGGGTTATTTTAAGTTGGTCTGACAAGGTTAAGTACTTGGGACTAATTTACGATAAAATACTTATTTTCAAAGAGCACATTGAGAGTATACAAACCAAGTGCATCAAAAATACGAGATGTTTATATCCTCTCATCAACAGGAATTCTAAACTTTGTTTAAAGAACAAACTTTTGATTTACAAACAAATTTTTAGACCAGCAATGCTTTATGCTGTACCGATCTGGTCAAGTTGCTGTTCAACAAGGAAGAAAACGCTCCAAAGGATTCAGAATAAAATTCTGAAAATGGTGTGAAGCGTCCTCCTTGGTTTGGTACACTCGAATTACATAGACTTACTGGTGTTGAACCATTAGAAACTATGTCAAATAAAATTATTAACAATTTTCGACAAAAATCGTTGCAATCCTCAATTGCTACGATAAGCTCCCTTTTCTGACAAGTAGGTTTAAATCCTAACGAATGATAAGTCCTAATTGCGAAAGCAAACAAATCCTAACAATTAAAATTACAAATTTCTAACAGTGTTGAGAAGTCACCATTTGTGATTGGTCACACATACTCATTATTTACTAATATTTATCATAAATACTTAAGCTACTAACAATTCCCCCCCTTGAAAAAAAAAGTAATCTCGAACATATCTTCAACTTTTGAAAGTCAGAACGGTCAGAAATTTACATGATCAAAATTCAGCCAAAATGCCTAAAAACGTAAAACAGTAGTTAGGTCCCAATAGGAATTATAATTTAAATAGAAGACTGTTCGAATGAGCAAAGAAACGCCTCTAAAACAAGAAAAACAACTGAAAAATCGATCTCAAATTAGTATCTTATAACATATAAGAGCAACTACAGGCCATGTTCGATTTCGACAGCACGCCCAAATTTAAGTTTTTTGTGATGCCTACCGGACTAGAAAGAAAATTCAATACCCAATTATATAACCTATCCGAACAGTGTTGTCCGATGCCCACCGGACTAAAGCGAAAATTCAATTCAACGCTTGGATGGTTGCTGGTGGCAACACGTCCAAAGTTTTTAAGTTGCCAAAATTGAACCGTGCCAAAGACGAAACGTGCCAAAATCGAACGAGATCTGTATGAACCAGCAAAAATACCTAATTCAAGGAAAAACTACATGAAGTTTAAGTTAAAATGCACGAAAACTCTTGTAAACCAGTGTTGTTAGTCTCACTCATAAACAGCATGCAACACCGCAAGTGCGGTTCTCGTAGCTGCCGATATCACACACTGGTGCATTCTCCATTCAAGCTATTTCTCGTTCTTTCTCATTGCCTCGATTGATCGCATTCGCTTACTCGCGTGTAGTCCCCTTCTCGCGAGCACAACCAGCCGAGTACAACTGTTTTAAGATGCATTACGATAGTTGCGGACAAAAAAAAAATTCAAATAAGCTAACGGACTACTTCGGTAGCGGTTTGCTTAGGCTGGTTTTGCATTAGACTGCTATAAAAAACTTACCAAAGCAGTCCGATACTCTACACGTTCCAATATGTGATACTTCACAAATTCCTTCCCCACGATCGGCTGTCGGTGCAAAAATCAAAACCGGGTAGATGAACACACAGTTCAAGCACTCCTCCTAGTCGAGCAGTTTTAGTCGAGTACTTCTACTCGCTATTAGGAACTCGCGTACTCTTTTACAGTCGCTGAGTAACAACACAAAAGAGTTTTTGCGTGTGGGTGCGTGCTTGCTGCTTCTTAGGGGAATGCATGCAAAGGAAAGAGTATCTCGAAAGCGTGTGTGCAAAAGACTTGAGAAGCGTTGCATACGTCTCGTTCTCAAGCAGAAAGGATGAGAGTGGTTTTGCTTCTCACTCGCTTTGCAACGCTCTACTTGAAACATCTGAAACTACTTCTTTCAAATAGTTGATTAATGATTTTAGTTAAAAATGTTAAAAAAATGTCACTGATATCTAGAAAAAGTAAAAAATGGATATAATGGTTTATAACGCTCTAATTGAACAGAAAAGATTAACATAAATTAACCAAAACGGGCTGTAAAAAGTTTCGCAGGTAACGGAGAAATATAAAAAAAATCTTCTAAAATTATGTTACAAAAGCCCTTTGAAAACGGAGGCAGCAAATTACGTATTCCGAACCAACTTAAAATACTCCTGAAAAGCAAATAAAAATCAAAATTTAATAAATGATCTTAGATTTGGTTCAAATCCATAAATTAATTCAAATTGTAAACAAATAGAAGCAGCATTCTGAAATAAAAGGGTGTTGCTTCGACCCTTCGGTTCGTAGAAATGATCCCACACAGTAAAGGTTTTCCCAATACTCGAACTAAAATTTATTAACATAAATTGTACTTAACCACAAAAATTTCACACTAATTTACTTACATTTAGTTTCTCAACAACAGACTCACGTTACAAACTACTGTCCGGCTTTCCTGCCTAAATGCTATATGGATTGAATTTAAACATGCTTTATTTAAGACAAAAAAACTATTTTACAAAATCACTTACTATGACACAAATTTGACGCTAACAAACAGCCTCTATGCGTTCCAGATTAAATTCCACTTATTGACTTCTCAAGTGCACGCTAACGATTCTACTGCCTATTGTTTTATTTTATCACCGGCTATCGTGCCGTTTCGTGGCTATCTTGCCCCCTTCGCAACTGGAATTTGGATGGACCCCCCCTTCGCAACTGGGTATACATTCAACATACCCTCACCCGTAAACCCTGTCACTGCTTCACTCGGCAGCAGTACTTGTTTACTCTGCTCCATCTCCACTTCCAAGACTGCCAGCCTTGACACTGGTCGAAGTTTCTCGCCTCTACTAGTCCTTACGGAAGCAGAACGAATTCTTCCATCAGTACCAGCTAGCACCTTCGTCACTATTCCTCGCTCCCAAGTATTTCGCTTCTCTCCATCAGCAACAAATAATAATTCCCCGATCGCCACGTTTCTCTGGTCTACAAACCATTTCGATCGTTTATTCAATGTCGGCAGGTACTCATGCTGCCAACGCTCCCAAAAACCGTCTGCTAGCTGTTGAGCTTTGCTGTAGCTACTCCGCAGCGTCTCAGCTAACCTTTCCGGGTTCCTCGATGGCAAACATTCTACCGATGAACGGCCACGCAAGAAGTGATTCGGTGTCAATGCCTCTTTATTCTTCTTAACATTAGTCGACACATAAGTGATTGGTCGAGAGTTAATTAAGTTTTCAGCTTCAATCAAAACTGTATGCAACACCTCATCCGTCAGCTTCTGCCCGTCAATAAAGATAATCATCGCTTCTTTTACTGAGCGTACCATCCTCTCCCACGCGCCTCCCATGTGTGGCGCCGAAGGGGGGTTGAATGACCATCGAGTTTTCGCTCCAGTGAATGTATCGGCGCATGCAATATTGATTTTTTTCAACAACTCTCTATTGGCTCCGACAAAATTAGTGCCATTGTCAGAAAAGATCTCTCTTGGGCTGCCACGCCGTTTCGCAAATCTTCTAATCGCCATTCTGCACGACTCCGTTGCTAAGCTGTACGCCACCTCCAGATGCACGGCACGAAAGGTTAAACACGTGAAAAGTGCAACCCATCGTTTTTCCTTCCTTCGCCCTACACTCACTTCTATCGGGCCGAAATAGTAAATTCCTACTTTCGGAAATGGATCGTGTCTTGCCGCTAAACGCTGTCCTGGTAGTGGTGCCATTCTGGGTACAGTAGGTTTCGCTTTGCGAACCTTACACCACATGCACTCACGCATTACTTGATCAACTAACACGCGTACGCATGGAATATAGTAGCGCTGCCGAAGCTCATTGACAACTGTTTCTCTACTACCATGGCCATATTGTCGATGGTAATGCATGACCAACTTTCTTGTTGCAGCGTGATCCTTTGGCAGGATAATTGGAAATCTGACATCAAATGCCACAAAGTCAGCCGCTTCGGTTCGGCCTTCCATCCTCAAAACATTATCCTCATCCAAAAATGGTGACAAACGGTATATCGGGATCGATTTCTCTAACGGTAGCTCCTGGTTTGCAGGTGAATCCTTGTTTTTCACAAGTGTTTTCACTTCGTCCGCAAATGCCTCTGCCTGCATAATTCTCCACAACAATGTCTCTGCTAGTTTATATTCCTCCTGCCGCAAGGGTATCACAGTAGCTGGGAGAGCTGCACCCTTCGTTCGCTTTACAACGATTGGTAACACCTCGATCTCCATCTTCATCTTCCGTCGACGACAGTTGGATACAAAACGGTACATCGTTGCGACAGTTCGAACCATCACGGTCCACCGGGAAACCCGTTCAATCATCTTCTCCAACCCGCCAGGCAACGAAATGTGATGCAACAGCACACTTGCGCGAAGTTCTTCCGTGTTTTCCACCATGGAACGTTTCTGTTTTGGCCACTTTGATTCATCTTGATACAGAAATTCTGGTCCCAGGAACCATCGACTACGCGACTCGATCTCTGTTCCCTTACCCCACTTTGTAAGATCATCTGCGGGATTCTCTTTTGTTCCTACCCATCGCCACTCTTCAGGGTTTGTTATGCTCAGGATCTTACCTATCCGGTGCGCTACGAATGGTTTAAACTTTCGTTGACCGGATTTAACCCACGACACCACAGTGTCTGAATCGCACCACAGATACCGTTTTGAAATTGGAAAGGAATGACCTTCACAAATTGTCTTCACCAAACTTGCGCCGCGAGTAGCTGCTTCTAATTCCATGCGTGGTGTTGAAAGATACTCCAATGGTGCTACTTTCGCCTTTGCCTCCACGAACGCACAGTGAACGACCCCCGGTTGCTCAAATCTAAAATAGGCAACACATCCGTAGGCTGCCTCTCCAGCATCAGTGAATACATGCAACTGCACCGACTCATATGCAGTCGAACTCAGTCCACCGAGATAACATCGCGGAGCTTTAATCGCTTCAATTAGATAGAAAAACCGCGTCCACTGTATCCACCTTTCGTAATGAGGTTTCGTGACCTTGTCGCCCCAACCTATGCCGCTACGCCACAAGTCCTGCATGAAAATTCGACCTTGTATCAGGAGCGGTGCTAAGAATTGTTTCGGATCGAACATGCTCGCAATACATTTCAGCACTATCCGTTTCGTGGGCCAAGCACCCTCTTGAATATATGGCTGGAGGTCCGACCGAATCGCTGTCGAGAATATGAAGTTATCGCCTTTAGGGTCCCATAACATCCCTAAAACACGTTCCGTCTCACTCGATTTGTTCACTTCTAGCGGCTCCAGCTCATTTCTCGACTTTCCTAGCGCCTCTAGAACCTTTCCAGAGTTACTGACCCAGTTTCATATCTCGAAACCTCCATTTGCGTGCACTTTCCTAACTTCTTTTGCCAGCTTGACCGCCTTTGCTTCAGTTTCAGTGCTGTCGAAATAGTCGTCGACGTAGTGTTTTCGGACGATCGCATTTGCAGCTTCCGGATACACCTCAGAATGCTCTCGCGCATTCAAATTTTTAACGTACTGGGCAGAGCACGGCGAGCAGCTTTCACCAAAGACTACAACATCCATAACGTAGATTTGTACATCTCCATCGGGACCTGGGAACAGAAAACGCTGAGCTTGTTGATCTTCCGAACGAATCTTCACTTGGTGATACATTTCTCTGATGTCACCTCCGAACGCGATATGTTTCTCACGAAACCCATTTATCACCGTTGGCAATGAGGTTACCATATCTGGCCCTCTCAACAGGCAATCGTTAAGCGAGACTCCGTGAGCTTTCGCTGCTGCGTCCCACACTAATCGTACCTTGTCTGGCTTCTTCTGATGTACCACATAGTTCAGTGGCAGATACCACTCCTTTCCCCGCGGTGTCTCTTCCAATTCGCGCTTGGTGATACGATGAGCGTAACCTTTCGTGACATACTCTTCCAGCTGCTTTTCCAAATTTTCTCGCACTCCGGGGTTACGGTTTATCCGAGCTTCCAAACTACGCAAGCGTTTCATAGCCATATCGAAGCTTTCTGGAAGACACACCATCTCTCCTCCAGAGTAGTCCAGTTTCAAACCGTTCTCCATTTCTCTTTGTTGTAGTTTCCAGGATTTCACGCGCTCTACGATCTTCGTTGGACTCTAATCGAATTGCCGGATTTCCAACTTCCTCCAACTCATACTGTTGCTTCAAGGCTTCGTCTAGCCTTTGATCTGCTATACTGCACTTCTCACACATGCATCGATGATGTCCCAGGAAGTTCGCGCTACCTGAGACACTCGGTCTCGGCCCGTACACCATCCAGCCAAGATTGCAACGAACTGCAACAGGCTCACCAGAATCTCCATGTCGGGATTCCAGTGGAGCGATCAAATGAGCATTGTCGATTCCAATTAGCACTTTTGGTGCAGCAATTTTGTAACTGGGAAGTCGTATGTCCTTCAAATAATCAAACCGCTGTTTCAGCTCTCTGGCATCTACCTGTTGTACTGGTAAATCCAATCTTGACACAGTACGAACTTCCGACAAGTCATAGCGATATGGTGAATCTTTGGCTGAAATTTCTAATTTCACCTTTTTCGACTGATTTTCCGTACGTTGCACACCATTCGTCCAGCACATCTGCAGGGGCTCCACTGGTCCATCAGCTCCCAACAATTCTACCACTTCACTATCTACCATAGTTATGGATGATCCTTCGTCGATCAAAGCGAGAACGTCAACCGCCTTCCTACCGTGGTGCAGCGTTACTGGAGCCATTCTGAACAGTACTGCACGACCCTTCACCCGATGACTGTTGCACTGCGCTCGGATTTGCGCAGCACTTCCACTCAAATGTAGCAAAGTGTTATGCTGCTCAAGACAACCATCTTCTTTACAGCGCATTCTAATGCGACAAGATCTCTGTCCGTGGTCGTACAGACAAAGTGGACACAGATTCAATCGCTTTACAGTTTTCCACCGCTCTTCAACGCTCTGCTTCAAGAATTCCTGACAGCTTCTTTCATAGTGCCCCGGTTTCTGACAGACTGAACAGTTATGTTCTCGTTGTCGCTGCTGATTTGACGACTTTTGCTCTAACCCTTTTTTTAGCTTCCTTTTGGTTTCGCTGACTTTCTTGGTTTCCCACATCTGTGGCGTGAACGAAGGCCTTCAACTTCGGCTTCTCTTTCCCCTTCACCTTTCCATCTAAATCAGTCTTTTCAAATGTTGCCTCCAACGCCTTTTCCACGAGACCTTCTATAAACGCCCCAAACGTCTCCAAGTCAACCGTTTCAGCGCGGCGCTTATAGTCTACCCACTCCATGGCATAATACGTAGGCAGTTTTTGAACTAGACTCTGCATTACAATCGGATTCTTAAGATGGTCAACTAATCCAGCCGCTTCAAGGTGCTGACTAAATTCTTCATCAGCACTACCGAATTCAATTACGCTCTCCAAGCTCTCCGAGCTTGGTCCATCTAGCTGTTGAATCCGCTTAGCCAACCTAGTCGACAAAATTTCCGGGTTGCCGAATCTTTTCCGTAGCTTCTCTATAATCAATGGGACGTTCTCTGGCAAAAGTAGGCGATTTCGAACAGTCTCCAACGCTCTACCCCTCAAGGCTTCTTGCAACCGAACCAGGTTCTCAGCATTGGTAAATCCACATGAATGATTTGCATGCTCGTAGGCACTAATAAATACCGGCCACTCTTCGGCTGCACCGTAAAACTTGGGCAAGGTTATTGGAAACACTTTTCGAGACGCTATTTGAAGCCGAGTTGGTCCATCCGCATTAATTTCATCATCAGAGTCTTTCTCGCCCATCGAAGACTCCAGGTTATCATCGTCCCTTTCAAATGACGGACGTCCATTCTTCGAGGAACGTTTCGAACTTTTAATCGTGTGTTTCTTGCTTGCTGATGTCGAACTCATGCTGTTATTCAGTTCATCCAGAAGTTTTAGAATTCGGTCATACTGATCCTGATTGCTGTCCTCGGTATGTTGTTTCCGTGGAACAATTTTACCTGCATTCGAATTCCTTGTAGATCGCTTCTCTGGCAGCACCATCCCGAGACTGCATATCGATCCATCTATATCTTCACCTGCTGTGTCCGAATCATTTTCGGCAATCTGATTGATCGTCTTTTCTAACTGCATCCCTTTTTTCCAGCGCTTCCTTCCGCCTAACAATCCGCTTTCGCTGCAGCTCTAGAATTTTAAGTTGATTTTCCTCTTCGAGCTCATCTGACTTATTCCTTTTCTCCTCCAGCTCAAGCATTCTCCTCAACGCGCAAACGCGTGTCGCAGTAGATTTCTTTGACGGTACACTGACACTTTTTTGAAGCCGACGCCTACGAAAATCATTCAATTCTACGCGCGGTGGTTGACTTTGACTATTTTGCAACTTCTCTATCAAACCAGTTAATGCTTTCACCCTATCGTCTACCTTTTCGTGTATTTCACGTCGAGGTTCATTATCATTCGAAATTTCCTCATCCTGCTCTGATTCGCTACAGTCACTATTAAGGGCTATTCCCACTGCTTCCGATCCGGGACCGGGCCGGATCCGGGCCGTGTCCGTGTCCCGTCCGGGACTTTAATGCATTCACACTGCGCCGTGTACGAACCGTGCCTGCGCTGCGCTCTGGCTGAGAAAACACAACACTTTTTTAACACAACACTTTTCCCGAACTATAATTCAACGTTTGACTGTGACGGCAATATGCATGAATGCAAATGCAAAGCAAAACCGAAAATATGTTACTACTACATACACGCATCTACCCGAATGCCTTCCGTGCACTCTCCCGGCAACACAAAGTATCGTCGGCAACGATAGTTTTTTTCTCGCACGGCGGCAGCACGACGGCAACTCAGCGCTGCTCCGGTCTGGGCACGTCGCGTCGGTGTGAATGCGTTCGTAAGAACGCATGCAATCAATCTCAAACGAGCCCGGATGACACACGGATCAGCCACGGCCCGGTCCCGGCCCGGTCCCGGATCGGAAGCAGTGGGAATAGCCCTTTATCCTGTGCTCTTTCTCTACTAATGCGACGAGATTTTGACGCTTTTTCCTTACTTGCTATTTCACCGACCTCTTTATTAGTTCCACCTTCGGCCGGCTGATGTTCGATCACTACCGGGTGAATTTTTGTCCTTCCTGGTGCGCCCAATGACTGACGGGCTGAGCTATCCTCTCCGATGCACGTCGTACAGAACCAGACTTCCTTCGCAATAGAATCATCGACACCGGCGCATCCGAAATGGTACCATTCCTCACATCTTTCGCACTGAACACTGCCGTCGCATTGCTCATCACCGCCACAGCACGGGTACTTGTAGGTTGTTTCCATAATCAAAGTAAATTTCGAGAATGTTGCTTCGACCCTTCGGTTCGGAGAAATGATTCCACACAGTAAAGGTTTTCCCAATACTCGAACTAAAATTTATTAACATAAATTGTACTTAACCACAAAAATTTCACACTAATTTACTTACATTTAGTTTCTCAACAACAGACTCACGTTACAAACTACTGTCCGGCTCTCCTGCCTAAATGCTATATGGATTGAATTCAAACATGCTTTATTTAAGACAAAAAAACTATTCTACAAAATCACTTACTATGACACAAATTTGACGCTAACAAACAGCCTCTATGCGTTCCAGATTAAATTCCACTTATTGACTTCTCATGTGCACGCCAACGATTCTACTGCCTATTGTTTTATTTTATCACCGGCTATCGTGCCGTTTCGTGGCTATCTTGCGCCCCTTCGCAACTGGGGCAAAGCAGAAAACGATTCCAAATTTGGCGAAAAGTGGACTGATATATTAATGAAACTAAAGGTAAAACTTATTTCAAATTGAGCTTAGTTGAACGTGCCCCAAAGACCTCTGGTAACGGAAGAAAATGATTAAAATAAAATATATGTTAGAAGCCAAATTTATCACGAATAAAGCTGATAACGACTCCAAAACCAGAACAGCTGTGGATTTTTTATTGCATCATCCCAGTTGGATGTGCTTTTAGCCTTGTTGAACAAGCGCCTGGCCTCACGGCGGAGGTTATTGGGCATTTCATTCCACCCGGGCACCTCTTCTTTAACCCTATATAAATTTCAAGTATAGTCGTTAAACTGTTATCAAAGGAATGAGTTAACAGCTGACCATGTAGGCACCAGTGACCCTGCATTCAAAATATTGAGTGTCACGTGCAGCAGTATCCAGATCGTCGGGTATGCGTAAATCGATTGAGCAGAAAGACCGGAAGTTGACTAAATGTTCCCTAAATGAGGACCACTTAGTCTTCTTTGCGTTCCTGAATTTTTCGCATGTCAAAGAAATGCGATGTATATCGGTGAACTGACAAGCTTGTTTCTTCAGAGACACGCCATTTTTTGACGTCTTATTTCCCGTTGGTAGTCGGATTTCCACTATTATGGCAACGACATCACGTTGAATAAATTCTGTAATTGGTGTGTATTTATTTACTCTGCTCAACAGAGTTGCAGTCCTTGGTTTAGGCTGGGTGTTGGAGTAGGTGAACTTACCTTTTAAGTCCGCGAGGCCAAGAACCTTTGTGTTGTTGACCCATGGTTCCTGAACCAGAGCAACGGTTAGTTGAAGATTCATCTGGATTTGGCAAAAGCTGCTAATTGGGTGTTGGATCCATGATTGGATTGGAGGCCATCAAAAGAACTGCCGATTTTGGTTTGCCTTTGGTCCGACAGTGGCTAGCTTTCCCTGGTGTAAGCTACGAGCAACAGACTTATTAACAGCACCGGAAGGTGGTTTTTGGGTCAAAAATTTGCGAGCTCAAGATGGTTGAGGCAGTGAGCTCCTTGGAGTTTTCTGCGGCACCTTCTTTTCACTCGCGGAGTTGTAAATGGGGAGTGGTTGAGGTATCAAGCTGTTATTAGTTGTCTGCTGACCCTTAACTTTCAATGCAGAGCTGCATTAAGCAGGTGGTAATAACAAAACTGGACGTTCCGTCTGTAGCTTCTTGTTCTTTGCGAGATTGCATTGAGTAGGTGGTGATAACTGAACTGATAGTTCTGCGTGTACCTTCTTCGTGTCTCAACAGAAGTTTCCTTCCGTGTATTTGTCGTCGATCTGCCTACCCGGCGTATGCGAGCCTTACTAAGTAGTTTAGCAAGAAGTGCTGCTCATTGATTCAGTCGGTGGATTGTTCATTGATCTCCAAAAAAAGATCGACGGTTTTTCTTGCTACCTTGCGGTTCCTTACGCGCCAATCCAGTGCAAAAAAACCGTCGTTCTGATTCTGGATGAATCGCAGTATCTTCTCGAGCCCACACTGTTCGAAAAATCTGCGAACAGGATCGCTTTCGGCAGGTTTTCCGTGTTGCAAACGCGCAGTTGTGCTCCTTCCTAGGGAGTAAGGCGCAGCCCAAGTAGTGGTAGACGTATTTGTAATGGCAACTCCTGAACATGAGCCTGAGTATCTGAGAGTCTAGTGACGCAGTTCGACCTAGGCTCGAATCGTGCACAGCTCCAAGTTGCTTTTTGGATAGAAGTTTGGTGGCCGTCAAGGACGATGTCGATGTTAATAGCCTCAATCATTTCCCTGTAGGTAACTCGCACCGAGTGTCTTGGGACCGAGGGACCATCTCAATTACGGACCCGAGATGTGTTGTTCGCCGGACGGTCGGCGCTGGTGTTTAGTGACGGGACGTCATCCGATCGTTACCGTTTAACATTAGCTTGACCTTGTAGGTCTGGCCGGCCGGTGGATCGAAGGGCGAGCATTCTGGCTACGTTGGAGAGACGCTTCGCTCTCTCCTTACGGGGAGCAAGCAAACTGCCTCAAACTGCTGATCAAGAATTGTTCGTTCGACCACTTCCTCCGTTTCTTGTTTTTGTTGAAATTGTTTGAGTTTTTTCCGTTGTGCATGTGAATACCACGAGAAGCTAGGGGAATGTAGGTCCGCTGAGTCAGAGCCCCGCTAACACAGTAAGGGCATAGGTACAGTGAAGGCTGCTGGCTCCACGCCACTGGCTACGCTTGCGGCTAGAACAACTCGTTAAAATTTGCCATTAACCCCTCGACACGGGTCACATGACACCTTAGATAAAGGGTTACCCATTCTTTTTACGTAATGGTATCCATGGGGTAGCTATTACAAGCATCCTCCTTTACAGGGGCTTTGGTTCTCAATAATTCAGAATTTGAAATGCCAATAATGACAATCTAGGCTGTCAATATAAAAAATGTGTGATTTTTTCACTCGGAATCCTTTTTTGCTTCATTCAATCAAATTCTGTTTTATGAACATTAACCTTGATCAATGTAAAAAAACCTTTTTTCTGAATGTTTTATTGTACGTGATAACTTACGATTTGCTTTTTTGTATCTGCTCATACAGTTGAAAGAATTGAACAATTTTTCGTTCCCGTTGAGTCAAGTTAGATACTAAATATTGGAGATTAATTTTGTTTCTGAATTCCAGGATTTCGTTCTTGAATTATTATAATATCCAGTAGCTATACAATGCTCAAATTGATAAAACAAATTAGATACATTGTCATCCTAACAAATAATGCTCCCGTTTCTGAATATTTGAGTAAAGATATATTGCCAATATATGAGCCGTTGAGAGCAAAAGTGGTACATGTGCCATTTTTACACTTTTTGGGTTTTATGCATAAATTGATGCAGAACGCAATAACGTACTAGAATATCCAAGAAAAACCAAGATCTGATAACCTAAACCAAAGTTATAGCCAGAACAATTTTTGGTAATTAACATAATCACCATTTCGTTGAGAGCAAAAGTGGTACATGTCCAGTCTGTGCATATGAGATGAATTGTAAGTCGAAGATCTTAGGATATAGAACAATCTATATGTCTTCAGCAAAGTTGGTCAAGTGATTGAGTACTTTCAGATGAAGATCTAGCTGTTTTGGAGTTTTCTCACTACGTGGCGCTAGTGTGCCCGTGACTATTTTGTAACAGAAAGAGTTTTATCTATTTCAGTACCAACTCGTATGCTGTGGCCAATTCAGAAGATAACTCTCTGAGGTCTGTGATATAGATATATATTTACACACTGGACCCAGGTTTGGCTTCAGGCAGGCCGCCGATAGCCTTCCGGAAGTTACCGAAATACCGTAATTGAGGTCAATTTTCTAAAGTGATTATAGAGCTTCCTAATTTTTTCGAAACTGCTTCTGCGGGATCGACTAGAAACGAAATGGCCTCACCGAAAGATCCAGAACTAGCGTAAAATGTCAATTTTCAACAGTGTTCCTAAAGCTTCCTGTTTTTTTTTTTTTGAGACCAATTCTAGAAGGAAAATGATCTTTTAACGAAATATGCTCCAAGATGGCCACCACGTGAACCACCGGTACTACCATAAAAGAGATTAATTTTTAGGAACAGTCCCACTTTTTTTCTAAGCCACTCCCAGACGAAAATAAATGATCTCATGACAGAATGTTACTCAAATTTACCATCAGATAGCCCTCCGAAAGATCCGGAATTACCGTGAACGAGATTAATTTTGAAAAACAGGTCCTAGTCCCATCTGGATACGGTGTATATTTTTCCAAGACTGTATCATATTTTCAGTTCACTCATTTGTCGCTCCCATAACTACATACACTGTCTGCTATAATGAACAGATCCTAGTATTTTCCGTGTTTTTTTTTTTCGAAACTATCACATGCAAAAATATACCATAATATTAAAGAAATGCCGAGATCTGATAACTTATACCGGAGTTATTGCCGAAATAATTTTCAGTTTTCCTCTTCTACGGTATTTCTGGATCCGGAGGGCAACCGGTAGTCTACCGAAAGTTGAACCTGGGTCCATCGTGTAGTTATTATCGACCAAATAGCAATTCTAAAGATACCAGGGTATTTTCCTTTGAATTGGCCCCAGTCGATCTAGATTATTTAAAATGTCTTCTGTTACATATACACTAGCGCCACAAAGTGACAGAATTTCTTAACAAACAGATCATCATTCAATAGTACTCAATCACTTGAACAACTCTGCTGAAGACATGAATGTTCTATGTTTTAAGATTAGCGAGCAAATGCATCCTTCATGCTTAGACTGGACATGTACCACTTTTGCTTTTCTGGTTGTCATTATTTTTCCCATATAACAAAAGTGGTATATGTTTTTCCATTGAAGTTTGTGTAAGTTTCTCAACCAGAACTCGTTATCCTTTCATGTACCGTCTTTTGACACCTTTCCAGCAATGATTTAGTGCAGTTATGTTGGGAAAAATTGTTGCAAATAATTTACTATTTGAGTGTTTTCGTTTATCGCGTCTCCTGAAAAATTTACTTAATGGCACATGTACCACTTTTGTTCTCAACGGCTCATATGTACCAATTGTTCATAAAGCTTTGTTTTTTTTTGGATATTCCTTTTCATACGTTCGATCTACCCTAACATTTACATTGGAAACTTTCCAAGCGTAGGATTGAAAAATATATGATTTTATGATTGAAAGCACACTGTTGTGACTGTATGCATTCACTTCGTATCGTGGTGATTTTCAAAACGCTAACAAAACACACGTAAGCTATGCTCTCGTATCACTTTTGTCGCATATTTTTCTCCATATCTACCCTAACCTTCGTCGAACCCGTTGATTGAAACGCAACATGGCGTGAAAAAAGTGTACGACATACTGAAGCAAAACATATACACTGTATCTGGTGCCGTAATAGAAAATTGATTTACGATACGCCATTCTATGTTTACAAACGTCGTCGTCGTCGTCGTCCGTAAATGTTTGTGCAATCTTCCGTTCAGCGATTCGTTTGGACAGTGTTCAGAAAGAGTTCAATGGCAGTGAAATATTGTTTCAAGAAGAAGGCAAAGAATTCGGATCCATATTGCGTGACTGATGAAAATATTTGATTGAACAATTTTGTCAATAAATTTGATTTCTCTTGCGATAAAAAATTTATTTCTTCATACATGAAATCTGCTTTTACAGTTTAAAACTCAGAATACGATTTGTATTGACAATCCCATGTAATCCGGCTATGAGATACCTTAACGATGTTATGATATTTTGCTCGTATACTTCCGATACTGCCGCTGAGGGTTTACCTTTGCGCAAATACCAATATCAATTTGTTATCAGAATCCAATATTCACCGTCTTATCGCGTTCGTTTTCGTTCTTCTCTTTACAGCTTGGCTATAAAAAACGCAGAAGACAACGGGCCTACGAAAAAAGACCCAGCTAATTCCGATACGCTTTTCGACGGTGAACAGTAAGTATCAGCGGCCGGCTGAGGCCATAAATTCTTTTCGTTTGCATATTCCAACCGATAAACCACCCATAAATGATGCCACATTGATTTTTCCATCAAAGTGTGATTCCGTGGAAAAAAAAGTTTCAGCATGTGGAAACTAGAACATAACACTTGCTCTCGCTGAACTTATGATGTGCTCAAACAATGATTATGATGTGTTTTTTTTTCTGCTTCGATTTTTTAGGCCAAGCTTGGAGGAAATTCGCAGCTGGGGTAAAAGCTTCGACAAGGTGATGCGAAGTCCTAGCGGGCGAAAAGCGTTCCGGGAGTTCCTGCGCTGCGAATATAGCGAGGAAAATATTCTCTTCTGGCTGGCCTGCGAAGAGCTCAAAAAGGAAACTAACCCCGAGGCGATAGAGGAGAAGGCTAGGTTTATCTACGAAGATTATATATCGATTTTATCACCGAAAGAGGTAGGTAACTGGGGGAGACGCGGTGGGTTTTGTGTCAGCTGTGGAATGACAGTGAATTTTTTTTTGTTTCTTGGCCCTGTCTTCTGCTTTGTTTACACCATGTACAAGTCACAGGAAATTAAATACGCGGGAGAATGTAAACAAAAACGGGATCCACTAGTTAACCAAGATATTAAGCTTTGAGTTTAATGATCTCTGACTTCTGATTTTTGGACATTTGACATTTGACCTTCGATAATTGACTACTAACTGTTGATTACAGACTTTTGGCTTTTGACTTTTGACTCGATTTCCTTGTTTATTCCTTCGCAAATATTCTATGCTATGTTATGTGGTTCTCTTATTGGTTCCGTTTTCTTTTTTAACTTTCCTCTTGCATAATTCATACTTCTTTTGTCGTATTTTTTGTGAAACCAGGCCCTAGAGCCATTCCTTCAATCTATCGGTCGTATCGTGAGCGTAATGAGCGGGAATGTTGTCTTGGTGAAAAAACTCTTCTTCTTCGCTGGCTGTTTCGCCTCGATTTTAACGTTCAATCGATCCAAAAATGCACATTTATATTGTTCATTGAATGTTTCTATCGACATTTGACTGTACTCAGAAGTGTAAATGGGGATCCATTGTCACAAATCGTCGCAAAAACTCCTTCGTATTACACGAAATCAATACCAAGTTCTTTGTCGAAAGTTTGACACGTTGGCCTGTTTGATGAATTATGAAGAATCACGGCACTAGGCCAATTCCGCTTCTAGTTAAAGTTAAAGATTTTTCAGTTCATGTAGGGTGCTAAGTCATTTATATATAATAAAAACTAATGCATTCGATAATAGGATGATTTAGTTTTTATTAGATAAATGATGTCGCTCATGTTGCACAAAAGATCCCGACCACTAGTCGAATTGTCACGATTCGACTTGGAACCTGATTTGTGAATCATGATTTGAGCATTTTTATGAGCAACAACTGTCAAAAGAAAAAGCAGACTACACTAAAACAAATTGTTCGCTTATGCATGATTATTGCTTGACTATATATACGACTGTGCCTCGTTTCAGAACAGATTATCATCTTTCGCTTTGGCAGTTCAAACAAAGAGAAAAAGTACTCTTTTCAGCAGGAAAATATAAACTTAAACGTTCAAAACTTGATTATTATTAATTATGAGAAACATTATGGATGAGCACATCGTATGATTTATATTGAATCAGTTAGAGATGCGTTATGCAGTTTAGAACTGTATTGTCATGATACGTAGGCATCATATAAAACCGTACTCAGAATGGAAAGCATTTTGAAACTTAATTTCTTTCACTGGAATAAAATTTGATTCGGTTAGGAACGCAAATTGGAAGTGAAACGGTGCGAAACTGAATCGCATAACGGTTTATGCTCGTATATAATTTCCTAAATGGGGCTGCCATGGATGATTTCCTTTCACATATGCACTTGAATTCATGCTATCTCTTTTGTGTACATGACGAATCATATTATTTGACGTAAATGATCAGTGCATCGAGTATTTCATATGATTTTCGAATTTTCATCCGTCTGAATAATCTCAAGGCTTCGAATAATGATTTCATGAAGCCTCGACCTCGACGATTTGCATTCATGAAGGTAATTATTGCAAACATTTAAAATGACTGTTTAAAATGTGCAAGATTATTGGAATACAAATATTATGAAATTACTTTTTTTTAACTCATCCTTCCCTAAACTTAACTACTCTATCCTGGACTTTTCCCCAAAAGTTGCGTCATAACCTCAAGTTTCTTTTAAAAACAACAAACACAATCAACTTTTTTTCTTATATCTGATTATAGTACCAATTTTCTGTTTTTTTTTTTCGTCTAAAAAATATTTTTTTTGCATTTTATTTTGACAAGACATTAAAAATGTTCGACAACTCATTCTCAGAGAGTTTTTCAATGCAACCAATGGCTTCATAGCTTCAATCCTGGAATAAAACTTATGCCAAAATCCTCACGCTGTTGCAGGAAATCGTTCTTGAGTCTGAAAAATTTCGTCACTTTTTAAATGTAGAGTAGTGAGGAGCAAAAGTACGCACTCAATTGTTTTTGCAACAGAACTATTGCAAACAATAATCATAAATTCGGTTTTGTTTCCAAGCGGTACATGAACCTTTCGCCTTCAAAATGTATTACCAGAGTTTTTCGAATTTCGTTTGTAGCATGAGATATTCACTTTTTAGAAAAAATACTCAGATGCGAACTTTTTCCAAGCGTGCGGGGCAAAAGTACGCAGTTTACGGGGCAAAAGTCTTTTCTCTACTCTATCGCTCATTCCAAGATTCATCATTGGAGACTACCAAGCTGCCACTGTTTCAGTCAATGCTGCGTCATTTACCATACGGCATATGTTAAGCCATCCCGGACAGATGCAAACTTCATAGTGACATCCGTACAGCTCAATGTGATACCGCTGAATCGATTCACAAAAAGTGCAATTTGTTGAAGTAGATAATAAGTATTTGTAATTAGATTAGATACAATGCACCTCCTTCGAAGAGACAATGTCTCACTGGAGGTGTATTTGAATTGTGTTATATATGAAAAAGAAGAGTAGGTTTTTTATGCCTTTGGGAGAAGAGGTTTAAATGAACTTTACTCCCAAAGGCTTTTCCCTGCTCCAAATAAATGAAATGAATTAATTATTAAAAAAAGTTCGCACTGTATGGACAGTGTATTTATTACACTATGCTTAACAAAGTTAATTGTTTTTCGCTGGTTTTGCACTGATTCTTTTTAGCTGCGTTAGAGCGGTGTCCCGAAATATTTTTTTTTCTTCCGGAAATTCGGTTTTCTGGGGATATGTTTGTGTGTTTTGATGATATATCCCACAAATCTTCCAGAAGAGATTCCACTGGGGCCTCTAGAGGTCATAGAAAAAAATTAATAAAATTTATTTTCGAAACGGGGTGATTTACAGAGACCCGAAAATGAATCCAGGTGCCATATTAGATTCCAAAAAAAGCGACTTCCGGTTTCCGGGAAATAACTAAAAATGGTTAAATACCACCTAATACTGGTATTTTCGGAATCGAATCAATGCTCTGAAATTAAAAAATCAACTTCAGACGTTATTTTTTAATTAAAGATGTTGACTTGCGGTTTGCGGAAAACAGGGATAATTGACCAAACATCACCCC
Organism: Wyeomyia smithii; assembly: GCF_029784165.1. Taxonomy (NCBI): domain Eukaryota; kingdom Metazoa; phylum Arthropoda; class Insecta; order Diptera; family Culicidae; genus Wyeomyia; species Wyeomyia smithii. The sequence continues at coordinate 49,876,184 of NC_073695.1, read as the reverse complement.
ATATGAGTTATTTCGGAATCGAAATGATGCCAACAGACCTGAAAACGATCCCAGACGCCATCTTGAATTCCAAGATGGTGACTTCCGGTTTCCGGAACACAACCTAAAAAGGCCGAATACCAATATGAGTATTTCAGGAATCGGGATGATGCGCAGACACCAGAAATAAACTACAAACGCGATTTTTAAATTTCAAGATGGTGACTTTCAGTTTCTGGAAAACATCCAAAATTGACCAAATACCATCGCATATGAGTATGATGCCAAGAGACCTGAATACGACACCAGACGAACCAGAAGTCACCATATAGAATTTGAAAATGGCGTCTGAAGCCGATTTCCGCTCTCAGGGCGTCATTTGATTTTTAGATATACACATATTGGGGGGGGGTACTCGACCATTCTGGGTTGTTTTCTAGAAACCGGAAGTCGACATCTTGGGATCCAAAATGGCGTCTGGGGTCATTTAATGGTCTCTGAGCATCATCCCGATTCCGAAAATACTCATATTATCTAGTATTTTATCACAGTGTGTTGTTTTCCAGAAACCGGAAGTCGCCTTTTAGAATCAAAAACGGCGTCTGGGGTTGTTATTCAGTCTCTGGACATCATCTCGATTACGGAAATACACATATTGAAGGGTATTCGACCATTTTAGGTTGCTTTCTAGAGACCGGAAGTCGCCATCTTAAAATTCAATATTGCGTCTGGGCCATTTTCCGATCGGTGGACATCATTCCAGTTGCGAAAATAAATATTGGATGGTATTTGGCCTTGTATTTTTCATTGTTTTTTTTTCTGTTCTAGAAGCCTCGATCTATTCCGGAAGGATCATTTTGAAAGCATATCAACAAGACTATTAAAATGGTTGTAAGATTCCATTTAAAAATCATGAAACCATAATATTCCTCAGTTTCGGAGCACATCCGCATATCACTAGTTATTTTTGAGTAATTTCTGTACAAAAACATCGTTGTTAAACACATTTTTTCATTACGGTTAATGGCACTTAGTGCGTACTTTTGTCCTGCGGTTTATGCGTACTTTTGCCCCACAATAAGTTTTTCAACTGGTTTGAGTTTTATGACAAACATCAAAATATTTCCGGCAAAACAAATTCACCCTACAACCCACAATTAAACAAGAGTTTTTTGGGGTCTGCTGTTTTTGAGGTTCTATAGTTTCCGAATAGGTCAATCATAGTTCCCAAAACTAAGAAAATTAGATCAAAACAGCTCAAAACACAACTTTCCTCATAGCTTCGCCCCATTTAAACGGAATCTTTACATGTGTGATTAAATGACGTTATAATACTGCAAATTCATACAATGTTGCCAGTTTATTTTGCTCGTATGCTTCAAAATGGCCAATGCGTATTTTTACCCCGTGCGTAATTTTGCCCCTCACTACTCTACTCAGTTCGCTGTTCTTTTTCATTTCTTTCAGATTCCTTTTTCATCACTTGTTGGACATTTTGATCTCGTTTTGTTCAAATTCTTTTTTGTTTCGAACTTTTTCTAACATTCTTATTTATATAATTCAATCTCCTTTTAGTTTTTTTGACTCTTTTCGACATCTTCTTGTTTTTTGTTAGTGTTTTTATATTTATTTTTTTCATTTTGCGGATTTTCTTTTGATATTTTTTGATATTTTTTTCAGCTATTCCCGAACTTTTTTTCAACCAATTTTATACTGATTTTTTTTGTATGCCTGAAGGCCATTGGGCCAAAGAGCCACGGCGACAGGAATTATTCTACGATCTCATATTCTCAATTCTATTTGATTTAAGATTTCTTTTAATCTTTTTTGGATTGTGTTACAATATTACTTATATTTCTCAAATCTTCTCGGACTTGTTTTGATTTATTGTTTATTAAATTTGATATCTTTTTTATTTATTTTGCTCTGTTTTTACTACGCTATTTGTCACTTTTGACATTTCTAACATATCTGGCTTCTGTTTTCAACGTGTTTATCTGGTTTTTGCTTTCGTTTTTTCAGGCTTTTTTATCATCGTTTTTCAATTTGATTGTCGTTTGCTTTTATTAGAGACTTGATTTCTATTATTTTAATTTAATTTTATTTCTTTTAATTTTTGGTTTTATTGTTTTTTTGTTGGTCTTAATTTTGAAATTTTTTGGAACCTTTATTTTTATGATCTTGTTTCTATTACTATTTACTCTTTTTGACATCTTTACGGCCTTTTTAATTTCGTTGAAGTTATTCTTTATTTTGAGATTTCTTGTTTTGCATAGTTTTTGACCTCTTCGATTTCATTGACATACTATAAACATCATTTTGATCTATATTTAATTAAATTCAAAGCTTTCTTCAAACTCACTTGATTTGTTTTTGACCTATTTTCGATTTTGGTGTTACCATTAGAAATAATTTTTGAACTGTTTGTGATTTTTGAAACGTTTTCTCATTTAGGTAGGACCTCTTCTTGGCTTCTTTCACTTTATTGTTTAATTTTTTGCTGACACATTTTAACCTGTTCATGATGTAAGGGACTTCTCTTTGAATTTTTAAATTGTTTCATAATAATTTTGGACTGGTTTTCGACCATTTTTGAACTCTTTCGACTTGTTTAAATCTTATTTTATTCTCGCTTTGAATTTTTCTGACCTTTTTTTATTCTGTTTATAATCTCTGTTTGTCTTCATTTCATCTCATCAATCATTGAAACGTTCGTATCGTTTATGAAAACCATTAGAGAACAGATTATAAACAATGTCTTATCAAAACTTCATTATATCTAAACATATAAGAATGCAGTCCTTATAGACTTGGAAATTACTAACCCAATCAACGTGAAAACTCGTATGTGGGAGTATTCGGGATCGGGAACGGTGATTAGGATAGTTCAAAACCTCCCCCTGTTCTGGAAGGGAAGGGTCTCATAAAAATAAAATTTAAAAGCAAAGCCTGGGTGCTACACTCCTATTCGGAGCTAGATATTCTGTTTATTTATACACAGACTTCGCAGCCAACTGTTTAGTGTACAGGACAATCGCGGGGCTGGCGCTACGATCCTACTGAGTTACTGACACTAACAGTCTTCCCGAGCCGATACTCGAACCTACGACGACTGGCTTGTTAAGCCAGCATCGTACCTCGAGGTCATTGGGATAAAGCATAGGAGCCGAAATTGACCCCAGGTTTTACTTTGATTTTTTTCAGAGCCACCCTATTTTTTCAGAGAGTTATTTTATTAGCGTAAACTAAACATATAAAACAATGCAATTCTGTCTGTCTGATCAATTTAAACGTTCCGATTTCCGATTCGTCATGCATTTTTCTTTTAAAATAGGAGAACTGCTCCATTATTCATCTCAACCCATCTATTCATCTCATACAACATGATAACACAATTGAAAACAGTAAAAATGCATATTTTCTTCTTAAACCAATCTGCTAATGCATGGAATGGATTCTTCTTAGTTCACTTTAGGTTACTTATAAAGTAGAAACCTCAAAAACTCACTTAAAAGTACTAAATTTGATATTATAGTCGGGCATCTGCACTCGAAAACTCATTTAATCCAATCACCTACCTCAGAAATCAAAATCCGCGCATCGTTCTATACGGCTACAACGGGACTCGTTCAGCAGCCATCCAAAGTTTTTTTCATCACTAGCGGACCAATTTTTATTTTAATCACTAAACACAATCACTCACTACACTAAGAATACTTTAATCTTTGAAATATTCACCTCAAATTTCCAAAAACAAGCTTGAATTAGCAGAAATATAAGAGATAAATTTCTGCAATTCCTAAATTTCAACTGTATGTATTTTCATCTGTTTTCACTGCGTCGAAGAAAATCAAAAGTTGCCAAATCAGTTTCTGTTGATACGAAAAAATCATACTGAAAATGTTGAATTATTCCGATATAATTGACATAAATCGAGAGCACTACAGTGGTTACCTAGGTTACCAATTTTGCACTTAAAAAACTACAGCGGATATCTAGGTAACCTACTACGACGGGCTGCGGCTACGCTCATTCTTGATAATTTGATTCACTCATGATTAACAGTATGATGGGGGCGTTGTGAGATGAATAATTGAGCAGTGATTCAAGTTTTAAGATGGATATGGAAGCGTTGTGAAAAATGGTTTGTTTCACAAAAATTCAGGATAAATCTAGCTATGTTTACTTAATATACAATGCTGAACGATTCCATAAGAACACGTAAGCGTATTTTGTTTATTTGTCCAATAATTTCGTGAAAATTTGGTGTTTAATTCGTGCATTCTTCGTGAATATCGGCTTAATGAGATGAATAATGGAGCAGTTCCCCTATAAAAATTTGCACGGTTATCGGAGAGGAAGCTTTCACGTTCATAAACCACAAACTCCTCCCCTCCCCTCGCCTGCGCTTATGAGATAGAGCAAAATTTATATTTTAGTGTTACTCCTTTAATCCTCGTACTCGAAAACCCCTATGTACAAAATTTCACGGTAATCGGTTTTCTGTTTTTGAGTCTATAGGGAACAAACAGACAAACAGACACTTGCATTTATAGATATATATATATATATATATATATATATATATATATATATATATATATATATATATATATATATATATATATATATATATATATATATATATATATATATATATATATATATATATATATATATATATATATATATATATAGATTTATAAATACATAGTTATAGTTATAGTTATTTATAGATATTTTAGATACGCGAAGAAAAACAGCTTTTTCAACACAAAAAATTTGGTGTTTTGACCTTGTTATCAGTCGTCCCTACCATCGCTGTGAGAAGAAAATGAAAAATGTAAAAATAAAAATTGAATAAATATATTTTAAATTAGGATAACGGCTTTATTATTGTCAGGTTTGTTCTATCACCGTCTGGGGGTTAAGGAAGTCATAGAGAACTAATCTTTTGCATGAAAATTCTCTGCAATTTGAAGAACCATCATGCAAGAAATTTACGCTTTATGACATTGTTCACCCCCCTGACGATAGTTGAACAAACCTGATGATGATAGAGCCTATACCCTATTATTTTGAATTATAAATTTTACTTAATTGGAAAACTAACATATATCGACTTGATTATTAAATTATGTCGAATCATGACGAAGGGATTTCTAAAAGAATATCAAAAAAATAATAAAAAAAGAATTTCTTCTACCTTGTTGTAAAAGTGACACGTAATGATGAACCTGAAAACTCAAATGAATTTGAAATTAAAGCTGGTAATTGGTTTGCAACATTGTTTAATCCACTCGAGTTATGATTTATCTAAGATAGGACTAGAAACTTTTGCGGCACAGTGATTCCGAATGGCAACCCAACTTGCCAGCCGCATTCCACAATAAAATGTAATTGCCACCGCAGGGCACCAACTGTTATTCCACAGCCAGACGACACCCCGGTCATCGCTCTACAATAGATGAAAACGACGAGGACGATGATGACGATGTGAAGCTGTACCCTCTGCTTACCGGTAGTTGGTTATCCGGAAACCAATTAGCCGTGAATGTAGAAGAAAGGGATAAAGACATTTAGATCCGCTGGCTGGCTGGCTGGCTGGCCGGCCGTGTCACCGTGCTGGGAGCAAATTGCAAAGTGTGAACATTATATCTACCTCTTCCCTTCACGTCGTCCGTTGTCCTGTGCCGTGCTGGGATGCGCCCAGAACCACACTTAATTAAAACTTGATTAAATTAAATTATATTTCCCGTTTTTCTCCGCACTTCCCACTAACGCATCTTTCGCTTTTTCACCGTTTTGTTAATTTGACTCTCGGATCGGAACGGAACGGATGCAATGGATGATGACAACAGGTGTCGTTAGATTCTCGAGTACGGGAAATAGTTAATAGGAATATGGTGGAACCAACACCGCACACATTTGATGAAGCTCAACTACAAATTTATACACTTATGCATAGAGATTCGTATCCGAGGTGAGTGATTACATTATTTTGGTAGTTTGCTTCTGTTTTCCGAAACAGCTTTAGCGCTAAGATGTGGAGCGCAATCTTTTGATTAAACCATGAGTTTTATCGATTAACCGTAATATCCTGTCGGGGGAGGGGATGGCTCGGAGAAGCAACAGGATATTACCAACCGGGCAACGATTTGCTCTACTGAACCGTGTCTGATCGAACGATTAGCAGAGTAGTTACACCGATTGATGTTTATGCTGTGCCTTGGGTTAAATTTAACCCCCACCCCTTTTCTCTATTCTTCTCCATCCGTTGCAGATTTATAAACTCAGCACAATTCAGAACTCTGGCACAAATACCGGAGGGTGTTTCGGCATCTGGTTCTACGGCGGAGAGTCCTAGTGATTAGGATACAACAGCGGGACTGCATGGATCGGTAGTTGTATTATTAAAGTAAATTTTATACATATTATCGATGGTTAACGCTAAGGTGGACAGCGGAAGGAACGGGAAAAACAACTGATAAGTTTACTTGCGGAAAAGCATTGCTAAATGTTCGAAACAACGTTGGACATGCGGAGAAAACGACGAAACAAAGGTGGAAAGGAGACAGTGTGATGATAACGATGATGGAATAGAATGGAAACTCGTGATGCGAAATACTAGCATTAATTATTGAATTAACACAGATTAAATTAAAAGGAAAAAGAAAACCAAACCAAAAAAAAACATTAGAATGAACAACAAAAGGCAAATAAAGTAAAATTTTATATAAACATTATACATCACGACGAAATGGATCGAAATAGTGTTCCCTCCTGGAGGATAGGAGAAGTGGTAAATATTCAGATATGATGAACGCGTAATTCACTGATTATTTTTAGCGTTACTGTAAATTATAGATGGTCGTTATTAAATTAAAAGAAACAACAAATAATAATAAACAGAAATGAAAATAACCCCAGAAAACATGCTCTAAAACGATGTAAACAATAGCCAAAATAAATTGAGAAGGAAACAAAAAATAGTATATATATACACTGAAGAGAACGGATAAATGAAGTTTAGTTTAACGTTAAAATCAAGACAAAACGACAATGAACCAAACACCCGTAGCAGGAGAAACTAGTTCTCTTCCCACGTATTTCTACCCGTTATCCCGATCGAGTGTTCTCACTTTCATATATACTGACCGCATCATCAAGTTAGTATGGCTTGAATTCAAACTCTATCAACCTACTCTAGAAGGCTTATCACAAAAACAAAGGCACACATCAAAATCAACACTACAAATTGTAAGCAAATACATTCTCAGTCATGCACCCACAGAAGTTTAGTCGAAATTTTTTGAGCGCATTATTTTCACATTTTGAACCAAAACCAAAGCAAAACAAACAAACGAAAAAAATATCAAAAGAGTGTTACGGTATTTTTACACTGTATGTGAAACGAAGAGCACAAAGATTTATGCATAAGATCTACACGGAAGTGCAAGAAGGTACGGCCGCGGGAGTGAACAGGAACAGTAGAACCAAGGCGTTAGTAATCAATCCTTATCAAAGAAATAAAAGAAAATCCAGCAAGCTAAACGACACTCGCTTGATCGTGTTATGTGTTCTGTCGAAACGTTTAAGTATTACCGAAATTTCTCAGCTCCTACGCCAATGTCTGATTACTGTTTAAACTACACTAAAGTAACAATCGTTGAAAGTACTATCCTATTATTCAAATTATTATTATTATTATAGTTGCAAATTCTATATGACTGTTGTTGCTGAATAGTTTTTTTTTTTTTTTTATTCTCGCTTATTTTCCGTCGGTCTAGTTCCGCCACTGTTGTGGCCAATCACCGACGCCCAGGGAGGCGACTCCACACCCAGGACCCTAACTCACGACCCGTTTATTAACAGACCGGCGCCAACGGCTTTACTTCCTCATGCGATGGAAGGCGTGATCCCAGAGATTTTTCGCCTCAGAAAATCTCCCGGTGTCGGCTAGGATTGAATCTAGACCAGTTGGGTTGGTTGTGAGTGGATCACGCCACCTCACAACCATCGACACCTATGTCGGCGGTGGGATTCGAACCCAGGCGTCGAGCGTGGTTGGCGGAGACGTTACCAACCACACTAGGCCCCCGCCTTATGAATAGTTTTTGTTTCAACTAGTTTCCCGATAGAGACCATCGGTTAGCTGAATTCTGAGCCTAGATTTTACTTTTGTTAACATTTCTACAATGGCCTATTCTAGATTTTTTACACAAATACTGATAGGAGAAATGGCGAACATTTTTTGTCCGCTACTGTTTAAGAAAATCAAACGAACGAGGAGTTATTCCAGTCAAAACGAAACCTTTGGTGGTGTTTAGTGAATAGGGCAAGTTATTTGTATCCCGGATGACAAAGTCTACAACAAGCACAAATATATCTACAACCTTCACAATCCATAATTCTGATCATGTACACGGCGGAAAAACATATTTTTCCATATATTTTTCTATGAACCGGTAATCCGCATCACATTATTAACTTCTTCCTGTTAAATAGTAACCACGAAACCAACACTAAAAAAAAAAACAAACAGAAAATATTATCATTGTTGTTTCCCTGAAAGCAAGCAAAAGTAAAGAAAAATATAACATACTAAATAACAGCGTCTACTGTATGGCCCAACTACTGTACTACTACTTTAGGATAGCTTAGACGGGGGTATTAAATTTAACAGATTATCCACTGCAAATCCATCATATTAATGTAGGCATTTCCTGTGCGCAGAGCTCTACGGGCAACTTTCCACAGCTCGGAATCGGAAAGTTCACGGCCCGAAAGATCGTGTAAAGGGCATATAGAATAAATCAACAGTTTTTACTTTGCAACAAATTGAGAAAATTACAACCGATTCAACTTTTTTACCAGCTAGGAAAGCCTGTTCGCAGAGTACTGCGCTTTTGACACGCAATAAAACCAAAAAAAAAGTAGAGAAAAGTAAGGATAAACAAGAATAGTCCAACATATACAAATTTGTGTGTAAACATTTCCGTTTCAAATTATTTGAATGATTTTCTCGCTTTCAGTTCGATAGAAATACACGAGAGAATGTAACAAAAAAGCAAACTTTTATAAAATAAATAAACAAAAAAAAATCATAAAACAAAAGTAAGGGGATAAACAATACGCCCGTATTTAAGCAAAAATAAAAAAAAACAAAAATTTTATACGAAATAAAGCTTAGCGCCGCTACGCACGAATAACGGCGACTAATTCGTAGCGCAACGCTCGGCTGGAAATCCGTTATCAGGAACGGCCAGACGGTGCACTCTGTGGTAGTGGGGTTTTGAGGGGGAAAGTTAGACCACACACAGACACATACACAAGCATAAATGTTACCGGTTTTCGTTGAACTTCTGTCTTCAATAGCCACACCCACACACCCACAATCGAACGTTTCCGTTACTTTATTCGTTCCTTTTTCCATCTGTACCTTTAGTGTATAAATGACAAGATAATAGGTTTTAGAAATCACGCGTGTGTAGATTCACCGAATTTTATTTTTTTTTTGTTTCTTGTTTTCATTTCCATAGGACAAATAAAATGTAGTAAACATGGAAACAAAAGCTGAACTTCTTACTTACAACCTTTTATATAGTATTTATTCTAGGATGAACACAGATAACTACAGTTACAATTAACTGAGATAAGTAAGTGAATAATAGAATATCGCAAAAGAACTTGTTGTTTATACTTCGATTTCATATAAAAAAAAAAAACAGAAGTAATGTAAAACCAAAAAAGTAAAATAAATCATATGAATATGCACCAAACTTTTAACGAAGGAAAGTAAATAAACATTTGCAGTTAAACCCGCATGTTAAAAAGAAAGTAAAACAATGTTTAAAAGTACCACAAAAGAAAGAAATAAGCAAAATTCATAATTGAAATGTACCGAGATTTTAGTTGAAATAAAGGACGGATGAAAGCATTCAGTTATGGCGAAAGAAAACCAATCACTCGTTATATGAACTTAGTTTACTTACACACGTATACATTCAAAAACAAACATACCCACATTTACTCGCGTACACACACACACACCCACGTTGAGACGTAGAATAAAAGCATCGTAATTCTCGTTCGTGGGCGTGGTTGGTTTTCATCCGAAAAACTGTGATTAATCCCATTTGTTCTAAGTTTAAGAGTTTTAATTTTTTCCAACTTTCAATTTCCCAAGGTAGCAAGGTAGGTAAACTGCGTGGGAGTCACGAGGAAATACACAAAGTCCACGTTATACAGCGAAGCCACCAGCCAGACAGTGAGTGATTGAGTGGACGGGATTCAGAGCTTGTTGGAAATTTGATTCCAAATGCCGTTTTGATTGGCCCAAGATCAATGTCACCCCCCGAACGCCTGTGTGGGCGTGACAACGTTTCCATGCTTCAGTTGTAAACTGGTGGGAAATAAAGTGTAGGTAGGCGCACCGTGAATGAATGGACTGTGGAAAACGTGGGCAGATTGATTTGATTTTAAAGTGTTTGCTTAGAAGTGCTCCGAGGATGAAAAAGCTTTGTGCTATTTTTGAGAGGCATTCAGGAAAGAACTTGTACCGTAGGTTTATTTTAACCAAAGTCTTTTCGGGGTATTGAGCATTATCTTCATATGAATTTATGTAGAATTTATAGAGATTGTATTCCTTCTTTTTTGACACTTCTTAATTTAAATAAACGGGAGACATAGGGTTATTTTTACAAATAATTATTGGTTCTCATACGATCGGTAATTAAAACATTGATTTGGTTATCGATGTTTCAAATCGACTCACATCCGCACATGCAATGATAACTGAATTGTTTTTTTTAGCTAATCCATACAGCAACAGTAAATCAAAAACAAGCAGTAAATTACAGCGGATACACTAAACGGTAAGTATGATGGTGAAGGTAGAAAAAACGAATATGTAAATATTGTTTATTGTTTATTTAAATTGGCTTTTGTGTAAGCGTTTCTTTGTTTCCAGATTTCAGATTGCTTTGGAGTATTGTCCAGTACTAATTGTGTCCTTAAACTTCTTGCATTAGCTCTCTTCTTTGTTTTATAGATGTATAATTGCTAAATTCTTCGATTCTCTTCGAGTGACAATTCGGGTTTTGATTACAAATAATCACTATTGTATTGTGCCGTGTAAAATAAATGTTGTGTGAACAAAAAAAATAATAATCACTTTCAGATGAGCTTTAGGATCAACTAGCTTTCTCTTTCCTGTGATGATTCAGCTATTAACTATATAAGCAATACGATTTTCAGTCTAAATAAATCTTTCTGCTCTCGCATAAGGCGCATACGGCTAAAAAAAACTGAGGGATTGCTCTATTGGATAACGAAACGTGTCATTTCATAACTTTGATTGCATTGAAATGATAATTTCAAATCCTTTGTGTATTCCGCAGCAAGTAATTAAATCAAGAAATTCTTTACTTACGCGTACCCCAAGTTGAGAAACGTTGTCTTACAGAATTATGATGCTAGCAAAACGCGTGTATGTCACAGTAGAACATTTTGTCACTCACACAGGTGCTTGGTTAGGTTCTAATTTTATTTTTAATTAAAATATATTTGATTCAGTAAATTTAAAACGAAGTAAAAAGGATTTAAAACGTCACTGCTGGCGCTAAGCGCCACTTCTAACGTTTAACGAAGGCCTCGTTCTTAAAGATAGGTGATGCTATTCTATACTAGGTGGCGCTCTCAAGCGTTAGCGTCGGGTTTGTGTACTTACTAGTTCACAGTTTTGCTTGCTACCACGTTGACAGTCAGTACAAAATCAGCGATGCCAGATTGGAAGGCAAGTTTTTAATTGGAAGGCATTAAACCTGCGATGTGGACATTCTTGTTTGTGAAGACATAGGAAAACATGTGAATATGACCGCATTTTCCAGAGGTGGTGACCTTTTTTTTGCTCGGTAGTTTTCGATTGGCCGGAAATTTTTCCAGCCTTCGACCGGTTTTAACGACCATCTCGGGTTGGAAGACATATGAAGATATTTTTTCTCGGTATGTGAAAACATTTAAAAATACTACAAGGTATACAACCCTAGGATTGTATGAAATGGTGACGTGGGACTAAATACTGTAATTAAAGACACAATAAATTCGTTTTTTCAGTGATTTACGTATTAAAATTGAAACCATCACTTCATTTTTTCATAAATATATTTAATTACACTCGAAAGAACTTTATTTACACCTGGTGATGTTGTGCCAGTAGTGTTTTTTTGTGCAAACAACATTTAACAATTACAACGAAGGTTAAGTTTAAAAAGTTTCATTTTTTTTGCTTGTTTGTTACATTTGCCAACAATTACATTCACTGAATTACGAAGACAGCTAATATAAGTACAGGTCGGACACGATTATCCGGAGACTCGATTATCCGGGGGCCCGATTATCCGGGGCTCGATTATCCGGAGAAAATGGCTCGATTATCCGGAGTATTTTTTTTTCTTCTGTATTTCTATAATGAACTTTTGTCTCCCGGGTCATTGGGAGATTCGGGGTTGTTCAAAATTGTAACAACAATGCCCTGTTCTGTTTAGGTAGGTCGTTTTTAGCAGTTTTATCGTCGTTCCCTCAACCAATTCTTACTCAACAACCTCCAAAAGAAAGGTATTATGGTTTTTAGCTGCCGATTAGGACAACCACTATTGGTCAATCGGCTTCGAATTTATGACCGGAACATATTTCTGTAATATAATGGCCATGATCAATGCAGTACTAAGAACCACAAGCTGGCCTGTTTCGGTGGTGTTCCGGATACTCCTGGATTATTGAACCAAAACTCATCAAGCGAAATCAAAAACGATTTAAAATCCGCAAAGTAACCCACTAGTGGCCATATCGAGCATCTAGATCGTTATAGGTCACTTAGAAAATAGAAAAAAAATCATAAGTGTTGTCAAAATCGAACAGGGTCTGTATATGTAACACATCAATTCTTTTTAATATTTAAGATAATAAACAGATAAATACCTAAATCAAATCAAATTCTATTATATTTTCTAGAAAATATTTCCTTAAATCTCTCGAAGCAAAAGCTATCTTTTTAATAGTAGTTTTGATTTATTTTATTTGGTTTTTACATTTTCGCCGACAAACAGTATAAAGACCATTTTTAATTTATTTCGTCGGCACATGTATTGTGTACAACATCTATAATAGATAACTCGCTGTTCTAAATTAGGGATATTAAAAATTAAAAAAATTAAAAATGGTTCAATTATCCGGAGGATTCGATTATCCAGAGCGAAATGTTTTTTAAAACTCCGGATAATCGAGTCCGACCTGTATATTATTTTATTTGTAAAAACAAAAAAAAAAATCTAACAATGTTAAAATGTAAAAAAAAAATATTCTGAATAGATCTTAGTAAATGGACAAAAAAATCATTAGCACTCGCCGGCTCTCACTCTTCTGTAAATTGGTATTTTTAGGAACTTACTCGTTCGATATTATGTCGAAAATATCGAAGATAAAACATAAAAAAAATAATAACAGGAGGATTGTGTGCAAAGCCACGACCGCAAGGTTGAAGTAGAATACTTTTACAAGAAAGATAACCCGGCTGCTTGCGTGTCATGCATTTTTTCTAGTAAATAAACGTTGACTAATCAGATCAATCGAATTTTCCGCTTCAACAAGGATTAACCATTTTCAATAATATAGTAAGTTGCTTGTCATGGTTGAGGATTGACAATTTTAAAATTTTGAGATGAAATTTTTTCGGATGTCATGCTCACGACTGAAGGAAAAGATAATTCAGTACGTTTTGAGACACGGAGATGAAGTAAAATTTATAACTTTTACAAATTTAAAAATGTGAATTAACTTAGTAGAAAATATTAACTCTACAATCAACTTTTTATTTCATCCTGAAAAGGACAATTTGTTGTTCATTTGAGTATCGGATAAGATGCCGATCACATCTTTGCGTTATCCCTGACAGGGCGAATAAAATATTCCTTGTGATAAAGTAAACAATGAAATGCTGATATAACACTCAGAACTAGACGGCTCACGTGTTGTCAAAATGAGTCAACTTTTCATTGAATGCATTTACTAGTGTCCAATATCACACAGAGACTGCATTTCACTTAATTGCCTCACTGCATCAGCCGCTATCGATGCCTAGATCCGCTGCAACTATCCATAGCCATGCAACAGTTGTGGCCGCTATACGCTGCCATTGGTATCCACTGTCCCGGCATCAGCTGGCCCAGCTGCTATCGTTGCTGGAATCCGCCGCAACTAGTGCGCTATCCATTGCTACGCCACAGCTGTGGCCGCTTTCCGCCTTCGCTGGTATCCACTGCACTGCTAGTGCTGCTGCTAAGGGAGGACGACTGCTGTTGTCGCTGTATAGAACTATTATGAGCGGCTTCGGCTTAAACAGGCTCTTATATAGGCCAAATAGCATGTTTTAAATTGCAAGGTATATGATTCTGTCGACCGTGTTTGGGAAGCAATCATATAACGACCAATCAGAGGTCAAATTTTTCGTTTTAACAAGGCTTGACTAATTTCAACAGTACAATAGTGTGAATAATAAAATTACAATTATCTTCTTTTGGGAAGAATCATAGAAGATTTTCGAATCAATAGCTGCAAGAACGAAGGAAATCCATCGAATACTAACCGATTTATTAGCATTTAAAATTGGACATATTTTTCACTTTTTTCGGTTTTAGATTTTCATTTCACATCCCTATGTAGCCGAACTTCCTGAGAGAAGTATTCTACTTCAATAAAAATAACTGATAACCATTGCAAAAATGTTCAATTCTTTATGAGTAATTTTTGGTTTTTATGATAATCATACTCATGAGATAAAGTTTCAATCACCATCAGTAGCAGCGTTGCAGTTTTGATTGCACGCGAATAAAAGTTCTGCCCGCTGCAATGATAAACGACGAGAAACTAGCGGCGCTCTGCTCCGCATATACTCTACTGGTACTGTTGCTTTTACCAGCATGTTTTCTTTCAAGACAACAGTTTCTATTACACTCTAATAGCAGGTTTAGAAATTGTTCAAGAAAAGGGGTTGTTTTAAACTTTTCGAAAAACCTTTACCTTCGAGACATCAAATTAGTCTAGGCTCATGGAAGCAACCATAAATTGACCTATTAGAACGGGGAGACTCTGTCAATTTTTTTGGATATTGATACAAAGAATATCACAGGTAATGGTTGGTGTCTATTCATGTCGTCTATGCTAGGAATGCTCGCATGTGATTGGTTCATCGTTTGCGTAAATTTGTCCTTGACACTTTTTATCTATTTTTATCGCTTTGCAATGAAAAAATAATGATAACTAGCGTATCACAAAATTTTTCAACATTTTATCTATCCACCAACATATTGGTTATTGTTACCCATCATGTGGTTATGCTGTTATTTTCGTTTGAAATCTGACGCAATATTTGCCAGTTTCATTTCCAATTTTACAGAATGCATACCAGTATAGAAAACAAAGACGTAGTCCCACGTCAAAATTACCTGGAATCCCTAACAGAGATGCCAGATAAAGGAACAATCTGCACTATACAGACTCTACAAATTTTAATTGGTCGCCGTGCGACTAGACCGAATCAAGCGCCAAAAACATTATTTCGAGTAATCGGCAATCAAAGTTTAACCAATTCGTATGTTTACTGCAAGCTGCTGCAGAGAAATTTTGTAAAACAGTTCAAACGACTTTTTAGGCGCTATTCTCCCTGCTTCCGTGCCGTTGTGTGTCATCACCATTCAAACACGGAACAGTGAAAATGCAAGGGCACGGCTCGGACCCGGCACGAAAGCAGTGGGAATAGCGCTTTAAGACAAATATTTTGCAATCCTGTTCAAAGTCTATGATGTTTTCCATCTAAAAATACGCGGTTCTTATCTGTTTGTCGTTCTGGGGTACATATAAAAATATCTCTTGGGGTCATTTCGAAGGACACATTTGACGCTACATGTTATTTTTTTTTATATTTAAGTACAGTGCCTCCACAGTTATGAGTCAGCTACAATTATGGGTCACTTTTACGCAAATACGTCTATTCTCTCGAAACTGAACGATTTTCATTAGCGGTGGTATTTTTTGTAACTCACTTGTAACCTCATTTATACGATTAAAATGTTTCAAAGTTGAAAATGTCACTAAAACTATAATTCTGCTCGGTGCAATAAGTGAAGTGACCCATAATTGTAGTAATGTTACACCTTGCGGTACACAATTGTGGATCAGTCCATATTTTGGCTATTTTTATTACTTTTATATGATTATGCTACAAGACTAAAATAAAATAACTATAATAAAATAACTTATTATCAAGCTTTCACAACAATAAAATAACTAGCGTTATGTATTTTGACGATTTTATAGACTAAATGATTTTGAATGCCAGAAGTGACCCATAATTGTGTCTTTTGCTATGTAGGTAATATTTTTCTTCCCAGCTGATTTACACGCATCAATTGCAGTGAAACTAATTGTTGATCGAAAGTACACATCAGAAGAGATAGATAGTAAAACATTCGTAGTTGATAATTTTTACAATTTTATATCCATTTTTGAACGTTCAGACAACACGTTGACTGACTCATAATTGTAGAGAGACTGTAAATAAAATTTGAAAATACGATAATATACTAAGGTCTTTTTTACGCGGGAACAAATAAAACAATATCGCACGCTAGCCTGGAGGGCTAACTGTATTAGTTAAGAGAATTCGTTATCGATTTTGTTTTTGGCACATTTTGCATCTAATAGTATAAGTACAACGATACACTCAGTGCCCCAGTGCTGAGTCGAGAAATTTTCCAGCTTGAAAAGATCCTCGACCTAATCGGGAATCGAACCCGACATCACAACCGTGTGTGGGAGAGCTAGCCGACCAACATCGCTAACCACAGAACCACGGGGACCGCATCAATTTTTACGCGGAGAATACATTCCAAATTTGTATGCGATCGCGTAAAAATACTTTTTTGCGTTGAAAATATAACCAAAAAAATCGTTTGAACCTTGTATGATTATGCTAGTGATCAACCTAAAGGCCAAAATGCAATATTTGAAGTTTTCAGCATTTAGCAAAGCCTTGGGTGTTACATTCCGATTCGGAACTTGACCTTCTGTTTATTTATACACAGACTTCACAGCAGACTGTTTAGTGTACTGGACAACTGCTTGGCTAGCGCTACGATCCTACCGACACTAACAGTCTCTCCCGAACCGAGACTCGGACCTACGACGACATTTACAACACTGAAAAATCTGATTTTTTTGTAAACTTTTATGGTATGATAACTTTTGGTCTAAAACGAAAAACGTGATTAAATGAGGTCGATATCTTGTACCGTTTCTAAGTTATGGACAAATGCAACTCGCGTGAAAAACGCATTTAAAAGATCTTAGTGGATTATCATGTTTTCAAATATAAAAAAATGCATATTTAAAAAATATTGTAAATGTAGAATCCGTTCTACGTAGGAAAAAGAAAATGCACTTTCAAACAACTCGTTCAAAGTCTTCTAGTTTTTCTTGAATTAATTAGTTTATGATTAGATTTTTTTTTATCATAAGGTACCATTGGCTATCACAAAAATGAACTTTTAAATTTCTACAGCTACTTAGTTTTTACACTACTGAGAATTAAACTTCCGGTAGGTATGTCTTTGTGCACTACAGCAAGTAAAATAACACCAACAATAAATTAGCTAAAAAGTCAAATCGTTGATACGTTTTGACCATAACTCATTTCACGATTTTTACTTTTTAAAAAGCAGATATTATTGAGGAAAATTTTCCGCCAAATCGATTAAAGAGGGTTCCGTTAACCATCTTTGTTAAACCTGGAGAAGTACAGGACCGGATTCCTTTCGAGTCACCGGTAAACTGAGCACTTTCATTCTGAAATGTTTTTAAGTTAAGGTAAAAACCATCGTTGAAGCTGTTAGTGAACTACTCTCTTTTCTCAATTTTTAGTTACGTAACTGTCCCAAGCTACCCCCTCCCACTTTCTCCTATGTTTTGGAAAATTGTGAAATTGATGTATTAATAATAAAAAAAATTGTTAAATTATGGTTTAATCGTAAAAATAATAAAGTTATACAGTGCAGCTGTGCTATAGCCACCGTTCACAGTGATTACTGTACTGAACGTTTACTCAAAAAGCTCAAGATTTGTTTAAAAGGGATAAGCACTATACTCGTTTTTAGAAGAATGTACTCAATGTCTCAATGTCTTCAATGAACAATTTAAATAACCAAATGCATTCGCAATCTCATCGAACATACAAACACAGTAATTTGTTAATCAGATTCAGACTGATCACTCCACCAATCATCGTTTTTCGTCCATAAATATATCTCGAATAATAATTGGTGCTCACCCAACAGTCTCATGTACTGAACCCATATAACAGCAAATTTTGACGTACTAATAATACCATGAGCTTAAACTTACAACCAATGTACAAAAAAAAAAAACAAGAGGAGGAAAAACACAAAATGGAACGTAAAATGTTAATCAAGTTAATCAAACTGAAATGTCGAAAATAACATATTCTATTGCGGCAGAAAAATGACAAGAACGAAAATGAATCGATTCCGGTTCAGCAGCAGTTTTTGTGCTCTTCGTTATCGGAATTATTATAATTATCTTCGCGACAGCCATCGTCTTCCCGGTGAAACGGCAAAGGACCAAATCTGCAATCATTAACATAAGTGTTGAATGCATTTGGGATTCCTAGGGTGTTCGAACGAGGAACACATCGGTCGAAACGTTGTGGCGGTCTGGAGCTGGGGGAAGGGTATGAAGAATGCGAAATGCGAAGCTGAACGACTAACAAAGCAAAAAACGCCCCCTTCTTCTCAATCAAACAGATCGTGATAAGCGCAAAATTAAATAAAATATTATGTATCATTAGCGAGGGGACATAAAAAGCAGTCTCTCCTTCGGACCCAAGCGGTTCACATGCTTGGGATGGCGTTTTATCATAAATTTATTCTTGCCATCATCATTGGGCTGAGTTCATACATTGACGATGGTCAAGCGATTGCCTCGAACTACACACGGAGGCAGGAGAAGAAGAATGATTGGAGGACATCCGATGGGACGAGGACTTTTCCCACAATGCGTTTATCTTGTTTTTAACTTCTTTCCAGCTGAGTGTAGAGAGTGCAAAATTTCTCGCAACATTAATGCAGTGTTCGTAATGTCATCGTATTCATGCGAGCGACCAAGGCAAGAGACGGGCAAGTAGTAAAAACTAGTGGCCCGCAAAAATGGTCAATTAACTGTGCTCATTACCCCAGAAAAAAAGGCACAAAACGAATGGGACTGACTGACACTTCAAGGAAAGTCATCATAATCACAATTTGCAGCCACTAGATATATGTTTATCGGACTCTATCTGAAGCCGACGCTGCGTGAATCAGCAATGTGTTGTGTTTGGATGTTAACCGAAACAATTTTTTTAAAACTTTTCTGACTGATGTAGATCTAAGGATGTGTGACCATCGGATGCTGACTTCCTCGTAATTCTGACCATCAATTATAATTACATCACTGAATAATTACAAAGTAGTGTTTTCCAGTTGTTAAGAGTTCGCTGGTGCTCCTGAACGAAGTGAAAGATGCGCCGAAAGAGCACCATAACCATCAGTTGTTATGGTTACAAACCACTGAATAGGTTCCTGCACCATTTAAGTAGCAGACCAAGTGTGCGCTAACATGCCTATAATGATAACAATTTTGTCTCGTTACAGCCGGGAATATTAATATCAAGCAAACGAGTAGCAACAAGTACTTGGCAGTACGTGAGTGGAAGCAACAATGTATGAATGTGTCAGGTGCGTATTTTACACAGCCGCTTGCAGTCACGATTACGGAAAACAGAAACCCGAAGGCTGGCAAACGTTCGGAATAAACTATTAAAAATCGCGATTAACTATTACATTACATTGATTTAGTAAAGTTCAAATTAAGTAATAATTTATGTTGCATTCAACGTCATAAAAAAATACATATCACACAAGAAATTAAAATAAAGAAGAAATTCAAAAATGAAAAATAATTTTTACCTTACTTTCTTTTACAGATTTGACGTTTGAATATGATGGTAATACTAATAACATTAATAAACTAGAATACAATAGGCATCTTAGAGCCTGAAAATTCGTTACCGCTGCACCAACCATCATGAAACTAAATTCAAATCATTAAAACTCGATACGAGAAATATGTTAAGACATAAGATCACTCAGCAATGATAAAAGACAAGCAACGGTGAATTCAAAGCTTCAAGAATAACTTAAGTAACCTTTAATGACAGATTATATTATTTTTTCTACTTCTTAGAATGGCTGACAAGAAACTGTTTTGTGAGTTGTGCGTGTTCGAGATCGGTGAAGGAAGGTGGTAACCAATTTGGTGAGAGATTGTCGAAATTTATATCAAAGATTTCCAATATTTCTTCAAAACATTTGTTTTAAAGAAAACCTTACAGAATTCATCATGTCTAGTAAAACCAAAATTCTGAAGGCAGAAATTAAAAATTAAAAAGTTTTTATGACAACTAATTATATTTGAAGCATTTCTACTCAGAAACTTTCCAGGATATTTACAATGGTGGGTACCATCTAAAAATTTGATAACAATCAACCCTTTTAGTTTATACACACAATCGTGGTGATTCGTGTTCGCATAATTGGCAGTGAAACAAATCGAAGAATTTACCAGTAACATGATGTGGCAAAATATCTTCATTTTAAATTTTCACTCCGATGCTCACAGATTATGTGATCCCTCGTGGAACTTACGTAGGTTGGAAAAAGCGGAGTGTTATTTATCCGGATTATTAATTCTGTGCATCAAATTAATGCTAAGTTAACATAAATTAGTTGAAATTTATTCACTAAACTAATCTCATTTAAATATTGTTGAGCTGGAAATCTGAATGAGGCAGTGACCCATCAGGTATTTTATTTTGTCCATTTCCCATGTAGGTACGCGTAAACGCTTAACGTCAAAATTTGTCAAAAACAACATTTTTCAAATGGGTCGCAAATGTCAATCCGGAAATTTCCGGATGAGATATTAGCTAGGATGTGTTCGTTATGAGCTGAGCTCATCCCCCCCAAAAAATATATGATCGGATTCCGCGAGATTTGATAACTTTTCTAATATTGAAGCTCGAAAATACCTGAAAATCAACTAATTTCGAAAACTTCTTAAGGCTAGTTACTTACTTTACTTTTATGATGACATATCGTTGAGATCCTATGCCGAATCCAGAATACGTCTCCACATAACTCGGTCTTGGGTTGCTACTCTCCAGTTTCCTCTTACACCCGCTGCTCTGGCATCCTCGTCGACAGCACACATCCAGCGCGTGCGAGGTCTACCTAGAAGTCCTCGGCCTCTATCCGGTTCTTTGCTAAATATTATCTTTGCCGGTCGCTCATCCGCCATCCGTGCTACATGGCCAGCCCAATGTAACCTGCCGTGTTTCATCAGCTTGACAATATCAGCGTGTTTTTTTTCAAGGGGGGGATTTGTTATTAGCTTAAGTATTTATGATAAATATTAGTAAGTAATGAGTATGTGTGTCCAATCACAAATGGTGACTTCTCAACACTGAGCAGCGTGTTTGTATACTTCGTATAGCTCGTGATTCATGCGCCTGCGCCACACTCCATTCTCTAGTTTGCCTCCGATTATTGATCGCAGGATTCTACGCTCAAAGACCCCAGGCGCTCGTCGATCGGCCTCCTTCCACGTCCACGATTCATGTCCGTAGAGCGCCACCGGGGGGATCAGAGTCCTGTAGAACGCAAATTTCGTACGGATCTGTAAGCTACGGGACCTAAGCTGGCAACGCAATCCGTAATAAGCCCTATTCGCCGCCGCAATCCGCCTCTTCACTAGAGATGGTCGGGTATGGGAAATTTGTTACCCGTACCCGACTCATCGAGAATTTTCAAACCCGTACCCGACCCGAACCCGAAAAATAGTTGTTCCAATTACCCGTACCCGACCCGTACCCGAAAAAAAACGCCGAAATTGTCGGTACCCGACCCGTCCTGGATTTTGTTTTTTTTTGTTTAGGCCGTTACAAATTTTATTTTCATTATTTTATGTCACCCCTCCCCCTCCCCCCCCCCTTAATGCTTAATTTAGCAATGAACAAGTCCAGTGACAGAGAGAGTTTCGTCAAAAGGCAAGCGAAATAGATAATAATAATAATAAAGTGTTATTTTTCAACATTTATTTGAGTGCAAGTTACAAACGTCATAACTTGCACACAAACGTTAATCAAAGATATTTCTTTTTTTCGTCTCGGTGTTATTTATTTTTTGTCACCCCCTTTGCTAAGTTTGATAACCTTGGACATAAAAAGAATTCGAAATTTGTATCAGCTTTTATTAAATTAAATTAAATTAAATTAAATTAAATTAAATTTTATTTTATTTTTTTTTCAATATATGCTTCGTACCAAATATTTCAATTGTCTGCGGTTTCCCTGGGAGATATGAAAAAAAAAACCGGCAAAAATGTCATTTAACTCAAAACGCTTGCAGGAAAAATTATTCACTACCACATTAGAGAGAGATAGCATGATTGCATTCTTTTGGTGCAAACTCTGCCGGCATCTGTCAGAATAGGTATTGGGCGATCTCTCGTTGAGTGAGAATGGGCGATTTCTTCTTCCATCTTTCCGATTATCGACATTGAGGAAACACATAGGCTTGTAATGTTAAAAATTAAATTCTCATAATGCACGAAATTCGAATTACCCGTACCCGACAAATTGAGAATTTTTCAATCCCGTACCCGACCCGAACCCGAAGGCCTTGTATTTTGAATTACCCGTACCCGATCCGAGCCCGTAAAATTTTTTTGGCTTTACCTGAAGCCCGATCCGAATCCGTCGGGTACGGATCGGGTACAGGTTTCGGGTAAAAATACCCGTACCCGACCATCTCTACTCTTCACCTCGCGGCTCACCTCGTTGTCACATGTCACGAGAGTACCAAGATAAATAAATTCGTCGACTAGGGTTTGCAATATTTCCGGTAATCGATTTCCCGGGAAACGGGAATGAAAAATCGCATTTCCCGGGAATTCCCGGGAACCGGGAACGGACAATTTTGTTAGCAAAATGAGATTTTAAATAAAGTTAAAAAAAAAAAAAACAAATGATACAAAAAAACATATTCAAGTTAATATCCAAAATTCGTGATCGATATTTGTAGCATATATTTGCAGAAAAGGGGAATTAAGGGTCTTCATGTTGTCAAACAATCGCTTAAGATCCGCTGACAATTTTCCGTTAAGCTCAAAAATTTTATTTCCTTTTGTAAAACTTTGCTCAGGTCTGCTGAATCACCGCTAGTGTTCGATTTCCAGAATACTTTCAAATCACCGATTACAGCTTTTGCTACACTTTATTGAAAACTGGTGTCCAATTCTTTCAGTTTGTTGAAGAGAAAACTAAGTGTTAGGCAGGCATTGGACGCGGAAAATATTTGCTATATTTGGTACGGAATTTTTTGGCAAAATTTTTTTTACACTACAACAATTATTTACTGTTTACTTGAGCGGTAGCAAACCTATTCGCTATTATATTTTCATTTAAATATATTTGCTATGCCATTGTTTTTTTTTTTTTAAATAAACTGCGTCTCAAATCTAGTTTTCATTGACAGAACAACATTTCAAACCTTTTTGGAGTTTGTATCATTATTGAGTAGAACGTAAGATTCCGAGGAAGAATTTTGGTTAATTAACTACGTTATGTCGTTATTTCGCCGTTCGGTGGTTTTCTGTGACCGAGGCAATTCGGAAGGAAACGATAGAATACTAAATAATTAGTTCAATTATGTACGCCATCCATTATGTACTTCGTTTTGGCAGTGTTTATGGTGAGTCCAATTCTCGCAACTTCCTTTTTGAGAGACGTAAAGGTCTCCTCAACTGCTCTACGGTTAACACCAATTATATCAATGTCGTCCGCGAAGCCCAGAAACATGTTCTAGCATTATTTGCCAAAGCTCGTTGCGTTTCACTGTGTCGTACGCCGCCTTAAAATCAATAAACAGATGATGCGTCTGCAAGTTGTGTTCTCGAAACTTGTCGAGAATCTGTCTCAAGGTAAACATCTGGTCCGTTGTAGATCGCCCCACTCGAAAACCGCATTGGTATTCTCCAACAAAGGCTTCCTGCAATGGCCTCAGTATGGGGTGGCTAGACCTTCCATTTTGTGGAAATCGGTTCAGCCATTTCCGAGAAAAGTAAGTAAGTTTGAGTAGTCTTCGGAATATGTTTCTTTTCATAGCTAGATTTCACATTTTCAAACATAACAGGCAAAGTAATAGTCCGAGTGCAAAAAAAATCAACAGGGTCAACTAGACCTTCCATATGATATTGATACCTAGAAAATCGGTCCAGCCATCTCTGTGAAACATGAGTGAGATTAAACATTCTCCAAAACACGTTTCCTTAAATAACTTTTGAACCACATGTTCAATTTTTATAAATTTCGAAAGTTAAGGGTTTTTTAGGTAATCTGTTCTTTTGAGACCAATTTTGTTCAAATCGGCTCAGTAGTTTCTGAGATATTGATGTTTCGTGATTTTTACATTTTGATACGTAACCTCCTAACTAAAAATCCGATTACAATAAAATTCAATAGGATCCTATGGGGCAACTAGACCTTTCATTTGCAATTAATTTCATGAAAATCGGTTCAGCCATCTCTGAGAAAACCGAGTGCGATTGGGTGAGCGTTACACACGCACATACATACACACACACATATACACACACATACGCTCGTCGAACTGAGTCGAGTGATATACGACATTTGGCCCTTTTGAGCACTTTTATTCTTTTAGTTTTTGCAGTGATTGCTATACCTTTCTAGGGGAAATGCAAAAATATATATACCTTGAAAATCGTCTAAACTGATTCGGTCATGACGCCCTGGTAAACGTAGGTTTTTCCCTGGAGTTCAATAAAATCTTATAGCTAGGGCATCTATTTTGAGATTTTGGGCAACAAATGACCGGTCGGTGGCTTTATACGATCACAATAGTTTTACTGTTTAAAATCTTGCGTATTACTGTTTAACAAAAGTCGCGTCCGCGTCCGTTGATTGGTTTCATGCCACCTCAACCTCAAACGGATGAATATCTAATGATGGTCGGTTGATCAGGGCCTGTTTGAAATTAAAATTACACAAAAATAACTTTTTACAATATTTCCAACAGCAAATTGTATATTATAGCAAATGCATAATTAATTTCTATTAATTCTTGTGTCAGCGTGACACAAGTTCACTATATTTACGAGTTTACGCCAATAAGGCGTGTGCCATGAATCTTCGAACATCACGTCTCACGAGACAAATAATTAACGTGTGCGAATCAGCTGAAACCTATTAATTGAATATAATAGATTATTGGCGTGTAAGATTAGAAAATATTGAACGAAGAGAACAATCCTCTGCTCAGTGTTTTATGAGAGTGTTTTCTAATGTCGTTGTAGCAATTCTTCAAAGTAAAGACGTTACCTGCGAATATTTAATCCTACAATTAATTTTATTTTTGTGTACACCAAACCGAACTTGAAATTGGATAGTAGGATTATTAATACCTTCGGATGAAAGAGCATCAACTATTATCACATTTCATCAGTCACCCTTTTTTTTCTGCATCCCATCAAGAAATACCCTACCTGTGAATTCGTGGAAA
Source organism: Wyeomyia smithii (assembly GCF_029784165.1). Taxonomy (NCBI): domain Eukaryota; kingdom Metazoa; phylum Arthropoda; class Insecta; order Diptera; family Culicidae; genus Wyeomyia; species Wyeomyia smithii. Next base: position 49,850,457 of record NC_073695.1, on the reverse strand, counting down.
ACCCTTCAACGGACCTTTGTAGCGTAAACAAGCACAGTTTTTGTAGTCTTACTCGGTGCCCTTTAAAATGTACGATGGGACTGTTTTTTTTCGGTTGGTCAGTTAGGACTTGTTCCTGGCTATTATGCAAATAATCCGTTAAAGGTCCATTCTTCGATGATTGAAGAGCCAGACGGTTAAAGACAATTTCGTTTCACACCCTGAGAACGCTTTTAAAAATTCAGCAATATTGTAGTATTGTTGGTCAGCAACGATAGAAGAGCAAAATTGAATACTGTCAGAAAAACTAGAATTACGCTACACTATGTAATTTAGTGTGTTGATCGATTGACTTTTTTTTCAGATTCTGAAATTGCCTATTTGGTGGAAATTACTTTTAGTCTACAACTAATGTGCTTCTGTGACTCCTCTAAGAAAGTGCTACCTTTAACACAAAGCGCGGAACCCGTTTTCGCCTAAAACGAGTTTCCATAGTCACGTGCTTCATATTGAGAGAAAACCATTTATCTACAACCACTGAAAACTCTACCGCGCGTGACATTCTAGTTCTATGAAAAAGTCGCGTGCTGTTCTCGCGACTCCTACTAATAACAAGAAAAACCTGATGATATTAGAAAGAAAATTCTTCTCAGTACGTTTCTACTCTCTAGCGAGGATATGATAAATTTGTGCTAGGGGGCAGCTGAGCTGGAATCCGGTTCTCAGGATTCTTTTCCGGACCGAAAACACAGAAAAAATAGAAAGATTTTCCATCTGCTCGATCACATTTTTCATTCTCCAGGTGGTGCTACTCTAACAGTACTGTCACTCATTAGCATAATTCCCTGACTGGTCAGTTGGTTGGGATGACGAATTCGTCTTAAGGAAACCATTCCCTGCGTTCTCACCGTTAAACATGTTGGATAAGAAAAATTGATTTAAAACCAGTTTGATTACCCTTAATAACCGTTGACCAGCCACAGGAAGGGCAATTTTTTCTCCTTTCAGGATATCCATTATCAAGGTTCGTTTCCCTAACGATCGAGTCTGTTCTTGCCATTGTTGTTCTTACATTAGGTTGACCTTTTCAGTTGGTAAACCGATTGCTATGGCTTTGTAAAAAGATTTCGATATCGGGAACATGTTTAGCAAAAAGTGGGGCAATCGCAACTACAAACAACTTTTATCGAATGACTTGGCTGATTACGTCGTAAAATGCAAAGAAGCAAAAAAAAAATCTCGCGCAACCAATTGGTGCGCGTATTTAAATCATCGAGCGCCATTATTAATATATAAGCAGCAACTCCCCTGGGTACACACTGGGCATATTTGCATCGTTATTGGCTGAGGTGGAGAATTGTTTCGCAAGTCGTTACATAAACTATCGCGATGTGTAAATATTTTATTAGATTTCAGCGGCGCAAACGAGCTCGTCAACTAGAGCCGCCCCTTTTGGCTGCTGGCTGACTGACCGTGAGTTCCCTCGAGTAAGCGAACCAACAGTCACGGGCACCACTAAGTCAGCAGAGATTCATCTACTACTAGTGTATAAGGTGACGTTAGATGGAGAACTTTAAACTTATTACCAAAAAATTTTTTGTCAACCCAAATTTTACACTGCATTATGACTCAAAGAATTATTGAGCTCTCCTGGAGACATTAGTGTTGAAAACCCAACAGAAAATAGGGCCAAAGCCCAACATTGTTTTGGAAAAATGAACAGCAGAAAATTTTACAAAAAAAAATCTCTATATGTTTTTTATCTTTATAAGAGATTGAATTCTCTCTGACTCTCTGAAAAACTTTTTCGTATTCGACACTGTTTCTCGTTGACAACGTTTCACAGAAATGGAAAAGCCTTTGTTAGGGAAACTTTTTTTCTAAAAGAGTGCTTATTTCAAAATGTTGAGAACTGATTTTTTAATATAGAGAAATCTGATTTGAAAGGAATCCGAGATGACCGTTTTTATAAGTGTTGAATGTTAAATTCAATCCTTTCAATATTTTTGAATGCTGTAAGTGCATTGTCTCTTAAAAATTATCGCTTGATAACATTTTTCTAATTCAAGTCAGCTCAGCATACTCATTATTACTAACATGACGATAATCTTGACTGCTTTTATTTCTGCAAATAAATTAATAACCATAAATCATTTATAACTTACTTATGCTATATAGTAGGGTGGGACAAAAAATAAATGTTAGCTCCCATGCACTTTCCGTGTTCCTTATGGGTCCCATAACATCTGTGTAACTTTTCAGATCGATCGGTGAAACGCCCGATTTACGCCCGATTTTTAAAGTTTCCATACGATTTTATATGGGAAAATCCACTTTTTCAAAACTTGTTCTCTAGAAATTCCCAGTTGGCTCCTAAAAATATATCGACACATGATATTTGATCCCACCGCCGACATAGGTGTCGATGGTTGTGAGGTGGCGTGATCCACTCACAACCAACCCAACTGGTCTAGATTCAATCCTAGCCGACACCGGGAGATTTTCTTAGGCGAAAAATCTCTGGGATCACGCCTTCCATCGCATGAGGAAGTAAAGCCGTTGACGCCGGTCCGTTAATAAACGGGTCGTGAGTTAGGGACCTGGGTGTGGAGTCGCCTCCCTGGGCGTCGGTAAATGGCCACAACAGTGGTGGAAATAGACCGACGGAAAATAAGCGAGAATAAAAAAAAATGATATTTGTAGAAAATTTTCCTGGGAAAAACTCTTCTGAATACCGTAAGGCGCTACGATGCTTGTAGAAACAGCTATTCACCCCAAACTGATTGAATGTCTGACGGACGGCTCACCATTGAAATTTTCCAGCAACACTGCTACAGCATGCTGCTATTGCAGACTTGCTTAAGTATGAGAAATAATTCCGCGTGGAATTAATTTTCAAAGTGTGATTTTTGCTCAGAGTATCTTTGGGGAAGACAAAATTAAGTGATATCATTCCTCATCACATGGTTGAATTTGCAACAGCAGTATTGCTAGTAAATCTCAATGGTGAGCCGTTCGTCAGATATTCAATCAGTCTGGGGTGAATATTTTTTTTCACAAGCAAGGTAGCGCCTTGCGGTCTTCAGAAGAGTTTTTCCCACGAAAATTTTCTACAAATATCATGTGTCGATATATTTTTAGGAGCCAACTGGGAATTTCTAGAGAAGAAGTTTTGAAAAAGTGGATTTTCCCAAAATCGTATGGAAACTTTAAAAATCGGGCGCAAATCGAGCGTTTAACCGATCGATCTGAAAAGTTACACAATTTTTGAAGGACTCATAAGGAACACAAAAAGTGCATGGGAGCGAAAAACTAACACCATCGCTTTTTTCCCATATAACCGTGTCCCAGTCTACTATATAGTCGATCAAATCCGAGTGCTTTTTGTAAAAACACAACATGAAGAAGCGATTGGTGGCGCGGTTAATCACTTTCGATCGTGCGACATACGCAGAACGCTACGTTATTCTGTCGTGGAAATTTATTGATTTAAGACACGCTACTCCTTGACCGCGTGATTCGAAACGCAACAGCTATGTACAATAACGGCCCGTCGTTTTTCATGATTTATCGTGCAGCATTCAAAGTGCTACCATAAATTACCGTTGAACAATTTCCATGCATGGTTTCTAATGCCTGTCCATCGTTTTTTTTGCGTAAAAAGCATTGTCCAGCTGTCTGTAAGATCAGTTCGTACTTTCCCACGACCCGTTTTCCGCTTCTAAAAATTAAACCCAAATGCAAATAATTCCTTCCCAGTTACTGGACACTGTCCGCCAGCAGCTGTCCAGCCAAATGCTTCCCATAAAATTCCGGCAGATTCTAGCAAGGGTCATCTTTCTAGCTGGCGAAATGAAAAAAATCTAACCGTCAAAACCGGCCAACCCTTTCTCGTAGCTGACCACTCGACTATCCGTGCGGCAGATGGGAAGACGATTCTCGTATATCTTCACTGGACACTGCAGTGGACAGTAACCGAAAAAGAAAACATTCTGCCCTCTTTATCGCGAATTTCCTCCGGATAAACTTATTCAAATGGTCAGTCGGAACGGAATTAAAACTCTTCTTCGTCGCCTTCGTATGTCTCCCTTACCTCAATTATCCTCGCGCGATATGCACTCTTGTTTGGATTTCAACCCCTTCTTCAGTTAAACGCAGGAAGAAAAAAAAAGACAGTGATTTCTTTTAGGTTTCTATCGGCTTCGTCATTGAGGTGCACGCACTGCCACAAGAGGTGTTGCATTCAACGGGCACCAAGAAAGGGTGAATTAATTAAAGAGGGTGCAATGCTGTGACAATAAGCAACAAATAAGTAATCGCTCGGTTGAATTTTGTATGAGATCCTACATTGGAGGAACGATGTTCTACTCGGCTAATGTATTTGTAAACCATTTTGCAGTAGCTTTTTTTGAGATTTGGATTACAATCTGGCAGATGACAAATTTTCGATATATTACAACCATCATCAGGTCATCAGAACTTCGCGATCGATTTTTGTTGTAAATATTTTCAGAAGAAGAGGTTCAAAGGGTTTTAATCTCGTCAGAAAATCACTCTAAAACCGGTGACAATTTTCTATTAAGCACAAATAATGTTATTTTCTTCTGTAAAACTTTGCTTAAGTACACTGAATCCACTAAACCACTGGTGTTTGAATAAAAGAATACTTTTAAATCACCGATCTCTTCCTACATTTCATTAGAAACGGGAGTGTCCAATTGCTATATTTGCTCAAAACTCTGGTTGCTCGAATGGTAGCAAACATATTTGCTATGCCATTACACGCCGCGAGTTCAAAAAAATAACTCATTAGCAAATCTAGTTTTTTACAGAGCAATAGTTCAAACCTACTTGGAGTTAGTTTCTCCATTGATTAGCAAGTAATTTGATATTACAAGGCGAATATTTATGGACCATCATTTCAAGCAAATATTTGCTTCGTGCAATGTCCACTTTAGTGCTGCTATACAGTTTTACGTCGTCAGTTCCGTGTTTTGATAGATTATTTAGTTTTATTGCACTTTCGCTTAGAAATCTGCTACGAATCTTGCGGAATTTTTCAAGGAACGCGGGAATCCCGGAAGTCAATATTTCTGTTCCCGGGATCCGGAAATCCCGAGAAAAGGTATTTCCCGGGAAATTGTACCCGGAATGGCAAACCCTACTCGAGAACAGCCGGCAGGTCTAAATGATGTCTGATGTAATTTTCAAATCTAAGATGATGACTTCCGATTCCTGGGAAGTAATATGAAAAAACTGTGAAAAACATTCATAAATCCCCCAAATAGTGGTCATTCCGGATCTAGGAAGACGCTTAGACACCGAACATCGGTGTCCGACAACAGTGAAACTCAATATGGCAACTTCCGGTTACTGGAAATCTGCGAAAATGGATTATTTATTGCAATTTGCATGTTTTCAATTCCAAGATGATGATTTCTGGTTTTATAAAACCTGGATAAAATTGAGGATAATGCTCAAATTCTTTTCTACATTGATATTTTCGGAGCTGACAATAGAAATCTGATAACTTTGGTTGACTTTCGGTTTGTGCAAGGCTATAATACTGATGTATTCTAGATTCTAGAACCGATACTACACTCAGACATTCTAAATAGATGACTTACGCCATTTTCTAATTCGAGATGGCATCCACCGTTATCTAAAGGGCTGTTAAAAGCTGATGGATGGAAAAGGATGGATGGAATGGAAAAGCTGATCAATGTATTTTGATGCAAAAACAAATTTCACCGAAATTGGACCTATTTCACCTTAAGGAGCAACAATAGTGTCCTTTTGAATTTTTGAGAAATCGAAAATTTTCAATGTTTTTTGAAGCCTTTTTTTAAGCCAAATATCGAGATTCTAAGAGTTTGTCCTCATAATAGTATTCTCTTAACCATCTTTAAAAAAACAGATCTTGAATCAGACAAAAACTGACTTCAAACGGTGATTCTACTGAAACAGTTTTGGTATGATTTTAATATATTTCACAGAGTAAAACAATATAAAATCTGAATGTGAAAATCAAATATTGAGGAAAACAATCTCAGAAATCGATTGGTAGGTATCTGATTCACGTAAAATGTCACCAACCTGTCAATTTTGTTTCAATTCCTCTACAAAACTGAAATAGGATTATCTCGATGTAGGATAACCTAACTTGAAATCTGTTTAATGTAAAACCAAGTTTGTAAGTGCTACTCAAAGATACAATAACGACACAATTGATATGATCTTCCCCCTTTTGCGGGGATAGGATCGCATTTTTGGCCAGGACCGGTCAAAATATAAAAATCTCGCTTAACCCTCTGATGCCCAAATTTTTTTTTTCGCTTGAAAAAATTCTACCCGCTTTGTTTTGTCATCCGTAACACATGTTTGATAACGAGAAAACTTCTGTTTTGAAAAATAGTTACTTATTTGAATAAATATCAAGACCGCCTAAAGGCGGCACTGGGCACCCGCGTAAAAAAAATCAAAAGAACATCATTTCAAAACGGAATTTTTTTCGAGCTCATTTTATGTTAACTGAATTGTTATGCAGCTAGCGATGATGGAAATCGAAAAAGCAATCCTTCCACAAGGTGAAACAAAAATGGCCATGTGCGTCACACAGGACAAATAATTAGATGTCCCGTTTATTGGTTTGTCTGGCATATATTTTTTCTTAAAAAGTTTCGTTTTAGTGGAGCACAACTGCTAATCGACGCAAAGTGCTACTCCATTGGAACTGACTGGAAGGTTTGGTTGACATAGTTAATAACTGGTCGAATTTGATATAGCTTATCGTATCTAGAAGGTCCTTCACGAGGAACTGCACTGTCGTCGGTAAAGTGAAGATTTATATATTATTTGCTCGAAACGATATCTCGGCATGGTTTCTTGGATTGCTATTATATAATGCATACTCAATCCCATTTTAACGAACACTAGAATAACTATTAGGACAGACATAAAATACAAAATTCCTACAAATTTGCAAATTTTTCACGGTGTAGTGCTTAAAGTTGTTCCAATATCTTTCTGGAAAGCGTATAGATTTATCTAAATAGTTGAAGTATTTAAATGAAGTGTCCAGCTCTTTGAACTTTTCAGGTAAGGGATCGTGATTTAAAAGATGAAAAACTTTGGCGGTTCAAGTTTTTTGACTTGTTGATGATTTCTTTAAATGCAGGCGCAGTTTCGACTCAAAAATTTATGACTTTTGAAATGTAGAACGCGATGGCCAAGCTTTTTGTTTACCGTTTTTTGGGGCGGTTGGCTAAATGCGCGTCGCATGTGTAAGATAATTAAGTCCTTTGTAATCATCGTCACTATCAAATCAACTAAAATGTCACAGTCCAGATTCGTTTCATTGTCAAGCTCCTGCATCATCAATGCTTCGATTCCTGTCGCCGTTTCATGACTGAACAAGAAACAGATCAAAAAAACATTACTTGGCATCAGCGAAATTTTTTTTTGTCGGCAGTGACCAATGCCGCCTAGACGGTCTTCGCTTTTTTGTGTAATTTTTCAGTATTTTAAAGTTGAATAGAAACAAAACTTATACAAACCTGAAATATAAAGCAATTGAACAGCCACTGATAATTGTTCTGAATGAAATTTTTCACTAATAATCTTAATTTAAAATATCAATGCAGAATGAAGCGCAAAATAATTAATTTTCCCGATTAGTCATTTGTTCACGTTAAATGTTTGATGGTTGCTATCGTGCGATTCAGATAATCATGAAGCCGCAGATAAACATAAGAAAAAGTGATGTCAGTTCATTTTATGAGAAATAAATGTAAACAGACGTTTTGATGAAGAGATATTGAGTTTCTGATGAAGGCCGTCTAGAGGCAGAACTGTGTATCAGAGGGTTAAGCTACGAGACAGAATTTTCGATGAAGTTGATACTTTTAAAATCTATTATGCTTTCGATATTTCATTTTAAATTAATTGCGAAATTGTCACATAAGCCATCCAACCCGGGCAGGATAAAATAGCAAAATTCTAACTCATCAAAAACATGTTTTGTTATGAGGTCATAGCGTGTTTTTCGTTTCTGGCACGCATATGAAATTAATATAAAATTTTGTTATCATACCTTGTGGTACCTCTCATAAGATATTTGAATTGATTTGCAAATATCTCATTAAAAAAGCGTTCCATTTACAAATAGTTTGTTTTTGATTATCTATCATTTGTTCAGTTATGCATTTAATATCCAATAATTCGAGAATATCCGAGCCGATTATTTTTATGATTTAAAATGCAATGCATAACAAACCAATAATTGTAACAATATCAAGATTTGTCTTGAAGGAACAATATTTTGGTTTTTTTTTTTCCATTTCACCAACTATGTAAACCATATTAAGGTCAAAATGAGGTATTATATTATTGAGTATTCAATATTAGGTTTTGATATTATTCTGATATTCTCTCCTGCTCAGGAAGCAGCCAATCCATGTAAAAAAGATCTGTCAGATAAATTAACATTAAAATTTTTCGATTTCCTAAAAATTGTTGCCCCTATTAAGGTGAAATAGGGCCAAACTCGGGGAAATTTGTTTTCGCACCAAAATACATCAGAAAATCATATGTAGAAGCCAAGGCAGAAAAAAAGTAAAATTTTGTTACACTGTGTTATTGCTTCAGAACCGACATCGTGCCTTGAAGTGAAAACTGGTGTCCGATTTTTTCAATCCAAGATAACAAATACAGTTTGTGTAAGGTTAAAAATCAATCTAGAGCCTGAAAAACGATTTGTACCCGATACTTTATAAGGAAAATGTTTTTTCGTATTTTTTTAACAAAATTTTTTGACAAAGGGGAGGGAACTGGGGGAGGGGGGAAGATGTGTCTGTGGCTGATGATGTGGGCTGAAAGTGCTTTGTACCTATAAATAGTTGGTGGAGCGTGAGGTTGTGATAAAGAATGGTACACGAGGAGATGGAATCAATGGGTTAAAGTGGAGTGACAAAAGAAAGAAATATGTGGAAAAAGAGAAAGGTAAACGAAAAAAAGGAAGAAGAAAAAATGGAAGCAAACGAAAAGAAATTAAACCTGACTTCGGCAGAAAGAGAAAAGCTAACTGAGAGATAAAAAAGAATATTTTTGTGTAAGTATTAGCTGAAACTAAAATTCTTTCATAATTATGATTCTCAACATACTTCGCAATGCGATTTAAAAGAGAAAAAGAATACCAATTTCCTGTTAAACCAGTTCTCAGCAACTCCTAAGCCACCCGGGTACTCAAGTTATATTTCAAATATAAACCCCTGATCATCTGGAGTCACTAACAAAATATGTACCGAAAACTGGGTACTTTGATCAGCGATCATTTAACTCTTTTTTGAAATTGTGATAAAAAAGCGCTTATAGTGCTTGGGATTTGACGTAATCTCCTCTGTAGTGTTTATATGTGTCTACATTGCTACTATTCATGCCTTTTTTGCTATTAAAAGAGTGTTTTTCATGCTAAATAATAATTAAAAATAGAGTGTATTTTTGGCGATTTTTGTTGCATACAAACAATCGGTTGAAACAGATTGAAAACAACAAGCTGCAATACGTAAAGTTTTACCTTTTTTTTTTATTCTCGTTTATTTTCCGTCGGTCTAGTTCCACCACTGTTGTGGCCAATCACCGACGCCCAGGGAGGCGACTCCACACCCAGGACCCTAACCCACGACCCGTTTATTAACGGACCGGCGCCAACGGCTTTACTTCCTCATGCGATGGAAGGCGTGATTCTAGAGATTTTTCGCCTCAGAAAATCTCCCGGTGTCGGCTAAGATTGAATCTAGACCAGTTAGGTTGGTTGTGAGTGGATCACGCCACCCCACAACCATCGACACCTATGTCGGCGGTGGGATTCGAACCCAGGCGTCGAGCGTGGTTGGCGGAGACGTTATCAACCACACTAGGCCCCCGCTCAAGTTTTACCTTTGTTATACTATTACCTTTGTTATACTAAACAAAGGTTATAAAATCGGTCGAAAAACGCAAAATAGATCCAAGATCCGGAGGACCGAACCGTATATACCATTCGACTCAGCTCGACGAACTGAGCAATGTCTGTTCGTGTGTATGTGTGTGAGTATGTGTGTATGTGTGTGTGTGTGTATTTATGTTGTCTGTATGTATGTGCCGCAAAATACTAACGCACCTTTCTTACAGAACGCAATATCCGATGCTCCCGCAGAATGCTACCGATTGAATTTTTGATTAGTGGCTTAGATTTTAAAATATTGATCAAAGAGTATTTTTTATATGAAACATTTAACTTTTAAGGCAAAATTATTGGCACGGAGAGCCATGTGCTGTATACCAATTTACTCAAATCGACGAATTGAACAATTTATATATGTTTGTGTATGTGTGCCTGTACGTATGTATGTGTAAATATGTTGTTTATATGTGTAGTGTATCAGAATCGACCCAAGAAAGAAAAATAACAAAAAAAAAACACTCTTTTTACAGAACGCTTATTCCGATTTTGATGTTCGCATACTCAAATGAAAGCCCCAGAGCTCTTTGAAAATCATGCTGAGTCCGGTGTTTTATTGGTTGCTTGAACTGTAGAGTTTTGATCAAAGTATTGAGCGAAGTATGTTTTAGACATGGGATAGTTTACTTTCTGAATAATAATTCTCTTTCACTGATCTTTATTCTTCTCTATACCTCTTTTTTCGTATCGCTATTTATTTCTCAAAGGAAATCAACAATCATCGACAACTTTTCATAATCTTTACACACTCCGTAGTGCATCTTAAATGTTGTAAATAAATTACCCTTTAGCTTTTTCTTGAAAATTTGAACCAGATTTTAGAAGAAACTGCAATGCTTACTCAACTCCTCTCCTCGCTCCCGAAGCTTTCGTCCTCACTTCTTATAAAATATATACTAAAATGTACGTTGAACCTAGATTTGCGAAGAGTAAGAAGCATTTACAGCTTTCGGGAGCCAAGCATTATAGAGCAATTCTCGCTGAAACTAGGCCACTAGGTGCACAAGGTCTTTCAAATGTGATATAAATGCACATAGTTATTAAAAATAGAGAAGAAATGATAATGCCATTTTTGTTTGATCGAATTTGTTGACCCCTTGATCACCAAGGGGCGAAACAGTTTTCAGAAAAGTTGAAATTTTTGCAATTCTTGATGTATTATTTGAGCTTTATCTCTAAAATTCGTTATGTAAAGTACTACAAGTAGCACCATTCTGTGAAGAGGAATGATAGGGCTTTAATTTGAAGTGATCAGAATTTATGCCGCCATCTTGAATTTGGCCGCCATCTTGGATTATATCAGAAAAATGCAATTTTGACCGTGTTCGCAACTACCGGTTTTCGATTTGAGACCAACATTGGAAAGCTGAGAAAAAATGCTATAAGATGCAAAAAAAAAATTAGGTGAGCATCAGAGTTAACCCATCAATTGAACCTATTTTCCGAGCTGAGTATTAAAATATTCAACGTATACCGTGCGATCAACGTAGTAACCTGTCTACTAAGACCAAGTGGATGCACATGTTACAACCCTACTAGCTCCATGAATCATAATCGATTGATACTACAACTAGTACGCAACTACTGTTTTTTTTTTTGAGTTTACTGAGAATAATGAAAACAACACTAGCATGTTTGATACTAACAAAGCGATAGGTTTTTTATTACTGAGCAGTTTCACACAAAATGTCCCGGTTTTAATATTCCATTTGTATCGTTATTTTTAATTTGACTGAAACCTTGCATAGACTTTTCTATAGTCATTTTATGCTATTGGTTTAATTTTTTGGAACACGACTCATTTTTGAGAAGCTATTGAAAATGCTATTTTGAGAAGGTATTTATGATTATAAATATTTTTAGGGCCAGAACGGTTTGTTTGATCGGTTTGACGTCTTCGATAAAGTTGTAGATAATAATTTTGTCTTTACGAAAAAATATACACTCTATAACTTTTTCTTTGGTTGCATTGTTTAGGTAATCTTTTGCAGTTTTTATAAAAAAATAGATTTTTAAAAAATGAGCCTTTTTAGATAGGTATCGGCTCTATTATCGTCAGGTTTTACCTATTATCGTCCAGGGGGTAAATGATGTCCTAGAGCGTTTAATTTTTGCCCGATGGTTCATCATAATGCAGAGCATCTTCCTGCAAAAGATTGGTTATCTATGTCTTCATTAACCCCCGGGCGATAATAGGTAAAACCTGACAATAAATTTACATTTTTCTGTTACCTTTTTTTTTTTAAATAAAATAGTTTTAAAGTGTATATTTTTTCGGAGAGACAAAAATACTAACTACAGCTTTATAGAAGACGTCATACCGATCAAACAAACCGTTTTGGCCCTGAAAATATATGTAATCATCAAAACCTTCCCAAAATAGCATTTTTCAATAGCTTCTCAAAAATGAGTCGTGTTGCAAAAAATCAAACCAGTAGCACAGAAATGACAATCTAAATAAAACATTAAATCTGGGACATTGGGCTTTGTTAGTATCAAACATGTTAGTGTTGTATTCATTATTTTCACTAAACTCAAAAAAAAAACAGTAGTGGCGTATTAGTTGTAGCACCAATCGATTATGAACCGAACCAAGCGCCAAAAACATTATTACGAGTAATCGGCGATCAAAGTTTAACCACCCAGTATGTTTTCTGCAAGTTGCTGCAGAGAAATTTTGTTATAATATCATTACGAACTGTTCAGATGATTTCATTTTTTCATGAAAGATAAATTATCAATTTTTACATCCACTGGTGTTAAAAACTCAATTTTCAAAAACCTGGCGCTTGGTTCGGTCTGGTTGCCCGCCAACCATATATGGAGCTAGTAGGGTTATAACATGTGCATCCACTTGGTCTCAGTAGACAGGTTACTACGTTGATCGCGCGGTATACGTTGAATATTTTAATACTCAGCTCGGAAAATAGGTTCAATCGATGGGTTAACACTGATGCTCACCTAATTTTTTTTGCATCTTATAGCACTTTTTCTCAGCTTTCCAATGCTGGTCTCAGATCGAAAATCGGTAGTTGCGAACACGATCAAAATTGCGATTTTCTGATATAATCCAAGATGGCGGCCAAATTCAAGATGGCGGCCTGAATTCTGATCGCTTCAAATGAAAGCTCTATCATTCCTTTTTACAGAATGGTGCTACTTGTAGTACTTTACATAACGAATTTTAGAGATACAGCTCAAATAATACATCATGAATCGCAAAAATTTCAACTTTTCTGAAAACTGTTCCGCCCCTTGGTGACCAAGGGGTCAACAAATTCGATGAAACAAAAATGGCATTATCATTTCTCCTCTATTTTTAATAACTATTTGCATTTATATCAAATTTGAAAGACCTTGTGCACCTAGTGGCCTAGTTTCAGCGAGAATTGCTCTATAGTAAAATCTGATCCCACAGTGTGCAAATGTAAAACAATTAGCGATGCAGATATTTTGAAAAGCTTTACCAAAGATGCATAGACCTATTTACGTACGAATGTGTTAGTGCCACAATCGCTGTTTTGTTTGCAATGCTACGTTTTGAACACCTGGAAAATTTTTCAGTTGAACGCTTATTTTATGTTTAAATTTGTGACCAGGAATCAAAAGTTGCTGGTGAACGTAATCGGCAAAATAAGGAAAAAGTGTTGAAGCAACTCTTCCCTTACTAGTGTGCGCAGGAGAAAAGTCACTTATCTCTATGAATGATACAATATGCTCATGTAAGATATAAATATTGCTTTCTAATTTAAGACTAAGTGCAAACAGAGTATCCATGTTATTCCACTTCTCGTTATCGCAGCAAGATTTAAAAAGTCTTTGGGCCTTCGAAAAGAATAATGTTCTCGCCTACACTCTGAAAATCCAAAATTCTCAAAGATCGTGGAGAACCTTTATTTTCAGATAATGCATTTGAGATAGAATTAAATTGACAACTTTCATCAATAGGTATTTTTTTCCCGTATAATTCTGAACTATATTTTGAGAGCAGGTTTGTAGAAGTTTGCTTCAATTCATAAAAAAAACTTGATGCTGATTCATAAATCTAGGTCCTGCGATTTCTGAAAATTAAACGAATAAGTAGAACCGCATTAAACTAACATACATATTAGCTGTTCTAGTGTGAAATTAGCAACATTGTTATCTATTACTGTTCCCCATGTTCGATTATTTCAAAAAAAAAAAATTAATTGCTTCTAGACAGCATTTAAAAATTGGTTTGTGATCGAAAAAATAAGACTCATGTACTCCAGTTATAACATTCATATTATTTGCGAAAACCACGTCAAGCTTTATTCCAATTATCGTCTTTGGTTAACTCTCTGAAAACTATTTTTTAAATTCATTTCATTCATTATTGAAATTGGAATTACGTTGGTATACGATTTGTAATTGACTGGCCTAATATGTATAAAATGAAAGTTAGTATAACAAAGGTTTCTGCACCACTAGGTGGATTAATTCAGGTTTTTTCTTATTTCGTTTCCTGTTTATTTCTTAAGAAAAACAAATATTATAACAACGAATTTCATTATCATTTTTACAAGTTTTTCCTTGAAGGCAATTTTGAGTCCCAGTAATCTCCTCATCATATAATAGATTTTCTTCCTAACAACAACCCGGGACGTAACGTAACACGCAAATTTTGACTATTACATAATTCATATTCCACGACGACTAATTTTTGACGATTTTAGTTCACTTTCCGTCTCCGTGAACAATCATTCATATATATTCTGAAAATTTTTATAAATCTTGAACATTCGCCACCATAAACTGTTCTCGTAGAATGTGAATAACCCCAAACTGCTTTCCATATTTATAAACGCTTTTAAGACGTTTTAGGCTGTTCAATTTTGTTAAGGTAGCAAAGTTTTACTCCAAATACATCAGAATGGTGACGCGATCAAAGTCACCCCGGAATAACGATTGGTGTGTAAGGTGTAAGCTAAACTCTGATCATGTTTCATATTATCCTTTTTTGTCTAATAAGAGCGTTTTATACTATTATTTTCATTACAAGCTTTTATAAATATGTTTTGAACCATTTTGAGCACAACTCAGACTCAATTATTTTTATTTTTTCAAGCCTTTCGAAGTGTTTCCAGATGTTCCTAGCTACACTTACGAGAGTTTTTATGCATTTTGAATTAAGTTTGATATATATATTTTCGGTATTATTTCTGTTCCATTGTTGCTTTTGTTTTAGTTATTAGATACTAATTTGAGATCAATTTTCTAGATGTTTTCTGGTTTCAGAGGCGTTTTGAAAATAATTTCTGTTGTGACTTTTTCGATGTTTTACGTTTAACAAGAATGTTAGCTGAGTTTTGATCATATAATTTTCGAGTTGTTGTGTCTTCTGAAAGTTGTAGATATAATTGAGATTGGTTTTTTAAAGCCACGCCAGGAGCCAAATACGTTTTTGATTTGTTTTCCTACGTTTCTGAAGTGTTTCCAGTTGCAGGACACTCTCTTGATTTTTTGCTTTTAATTTTTTTTAGTTTTTTGGCAAAAACAATACTAGAACTTTGGAAACTTAAGAAAATGACAATCGTTTGTAAATTTAAATGTAAATTTTATTATTCTTATTACTGTAAAATTTCATAAAAAAGAGGCAACTATTCTATAAAATCAATATCTCCAAAAATCTCGTTTGAAATTAATATTTTTCAAAGTGTTTATTTACATCTACAACTTTGCCGTTGACACTGTTCCGGTCAAACAAACTGTGCAGGGTCTATGAATATTTCTATCATTGATAGGCATTCACCACAAAGTTTTTGTGTTATTTGGTATTCACCTTTGGGAGTATTTCCTGCGGTCAAAGAGGTGGTGGGGAGGAACTTTGGTCAGTGTTCACGATTATCCACCGAGGGAGGAAGGTCTAAAAGAACGATTTTTCTGTCCACGTGGAATGTCAAAACTGCTACTTTAATTGCCAACAATAGAACGGAAAAGTAAATGAAACGATTACTTGATAATATCTCGAAAAAGACTACACTTAGGGAAGTGTGCACTAAAACCATCTCTGATTGAAATTACACCAAAAAACATTATTTGCAGTCAAAATGTATAACTTAAAGAGTGGACTGGTTAAAATCCACACACACTCAAATATTTCAAACATTCGACACATTCGGT
This sequence comes from Wyeomyia smithii, assembly GCF_029784165.1. Lineage (NCBI taxonomy): Eukaryota > Metazoa > Arthropoda > Insecta > Diptera > Culicidae > Wyeomyia > Wyeomyia smithii. The sequence continues at coordinate 49,834,334 of NC_073695.1, read as the reverse complement.
AAAACTAATTGAAATTTTGAGTGAAGATAGTTTAACGTGCCTTTCCCAATACTATGTGAGTTTCATGTGTGCGCAATAGTCAGCAAGAGCACCTCGAGAATAAGAATTTGACACATCTTGTATTTGGAAGAGTATTTACGAAAGCGGCTTCTTCTTTTCCTGAAGGATCGCAACGGTGCAACAGCCTTCTGGCCAGTTTTGATACCATGACACTCACACGAAGGATGACGATTTCGTGCTCAAAGTTCTTAACCTCCCAAATACACCGAAGTTGTTGAAATACAGGACTATTTTAAAGGAGCTATGAAACTGGAGGAGCATACAGTAGGGTCTTTTTTTACACAGTTTTTACGCGAATTACTTTCCTCTATAACTCAAAAACGGTACAAGATATCGCCCTCATTTCAACCACGTTTTCCGTTTTAGGCCACATGTGATTATGTATCAGTTTTCAAAAAAAAATCACATTTTTTGGTGTGGAAACTCAAAATTCAAAATATTGCGTTTTATTCTCTAGATTGACTACTATCATATTCAAACGGGATAAAAACATTTCAGGACGTTTATCTTCGTTATATTTGCAACTTAAAAAAATCTTTTTCTATGCGGGCCCATACAAATTTGGAAAGTATCCCCCGTGTAAAAAAGACCATAGTGTATTTCAAAACATCCTTAAACTCCTGTGTTATCTAATTGAAAACATACACATCAGAATCATAAATGTTCGTTCCGGATTTCAATTACTGTTGAACGTGGTAAACCCAGTACAGTAAAGTTAAAAACGCATGAAGGTAAAAGAAAAATAAATATCCAAAAATCACAATAAGAAAAGAAGGTGTTCGAAGAGTTGAGAGAGGGAAATTTATTGGGAAACCAAATACTCACTAAATAAATAATAGAGAAATACTAAAAATAACCAAAAATACACAAAGCAGAACAATGACTGAGTCAAGCATTTTCGTAAAAGAGTAAAGTCTTCATTTTTTCTCATATGCCTAGAGCTTTTCACTCAACCCAACTAATAATCCTGTTTTCAAAATGATTCAAGTTATTTTAAGTTTGTCTGACAAGGTTATGAGCTTAGGGCTGATTTACGTTAAAAAACTTATTTTCAATGTTTAGATTCTCATTCCCTTTTCTTAACAAGTAAGTCAAACCCCTACAAATAATAACCCTTACTTGCGAGAGCGAACAAATCATAAAAATTTCTATTCCACATCTCGACTGTATTGAGAAGCCACCATTTGTGACCATAATATAATACATAATTGCATTTTCTCTTCAAACAGATTTTTAAGCCTAAGTGAATAATTGCTGGGAAATTGCAGAGCTAATGACACCGTTTAATTTATATAAATTTAGAACGATTTCTTGCTTGAGTGACCAGTTTTATAGAGCGAAATCAGCTGAGACCAAAGTGCTTAATGTTAAGGAATATATAATCCGACTTCTAAAGAGATTGGTTTCATTGATACCAGCAAAACTGCAGCCACTGCTGACTACATCGGATAACTCTATCACCGTCTCAGAGTCGAAACTTTTTCATACGCAACTATAATAATTTGATGGAATAGAGAAAAAAATAAAGCTCGATCCTCGATAGAAAACGCGAACGTAGCGATTTTAATCTTTTTATATTCACCATTACATGCTTTGTATATATAGATCTGTTGACTTGGCTGTGGCAAGCAGCGCGGTTAAATCGAACGCACGGACGACATCTTCTGCTGACACCGCCGGTCCACAAACCGAAGCGAAGGCGATTAGACAATGTCACAGCAATCCTGCGCCGGACAGCGTTTCAAATGGCCACTTGGAATTTACGCTCTTTTGCCGGCGGCAGTCCGGACATTCGTCTGCAGCAGACCATGAGTCACCCCGATTCGAGGAATAGGCGAGAAAAAAAAAGCAGAAACAGTTTCTACAAGGTCTGAAGAGAAAATTTTAATCGATAAAAGCATCGCTTATCCATAAAAATAAAGTTAAATAATTTATACCCTCCTCTTACATTCGTCTCCAATCGTTTTGGTACGCAGATACCGTCGTCAGTGGCAGTCCCACTCCGATGATGCAGTACGTGCGTCACTAATTAAATCACCGTTCGCTGCGAACTGCATCAAACCGACAGTGCAGTCGCGGCAGGAAAGTGCGTCCGTCTCGAAATGCTGTTAGACAGAACTGGTTTCGCCCGGCCGCCGCATTGCAGATAGGCGCGTCCTATCCGCTTGGCAGCGAAGAAAAAAGTGCACTTTTCTTTATTGAATTTCCAATTGCGCTACTGCCCGGCGGTTTTATGAACGTGCGTATGGGAGAGAGTGTGAGTACGTGTGTCCTGCCTGTTCGCGTTCCGCTCACTCCAGCAGCAGCTTCATCACGGCATTGGAGATCTCCTGCCAGCAGGAAAGGTGATTGCCATCGGGACTCCCAGACACCGTCGTCGAGCGGTGAAAAACTTTTCCCATTCATTAGAGATGATAAATAATTATTGCCGTTGTTGCACGGTCCTCCTCATCAAAAAAGTAAAAAAAATGTCGCTGAGAAAAGAGGAGTGCTGCGTGAAGAAGCGGAAAGTTGTAGGAAGTCCGCGAAAAATGCTTAGATTGAATCTAAGTTAATCGACGGGTCAATCTAATTTTAAAATTGAGGATATTGTGTGTTAAATGATTCCTTCAAATAATTTTAATCTTACTCATGATTTAATCTAGTAAAAATGTTACGAGTACTGATATAAACAAAGGGTTCTTGGGACACCCTATACAACTGAAAATTGTTCAGTACTTCGATGAAGATAATGGTAATAATAATTTTAGATGAGCTGCTAGTGTATACGACTTGCTGATGTATGGCTGATTGACGCAAGCGCACCAATTGAATGACAAATACTTAAGGCTGCGCTGCTTAACAGCTTTCATCTTGGCCATCTGGCTGATGCTTTCACGATAGACACCATGATCCAGAAATTATAGGAAAATTAAACATCCTTTTTTACTCATATTTCATTTACAACTACTTACCTAATTGATAACTATTTTTCTATATAACAAGTTTCTGTAAACTTTTAAGATTTTTCTATTGTTCTAAAGAATTTCGTTTTTTTGTTATTCCGTGATATGATTGACGTAATATTGAATTTTCAAAAAGTTTCTGGTTTCGTGAAAACATTCACGAGCTCATTTATAAAAGTTGTGATACACTCAAGAAAACTGAAAACTTATACACAACAATTTCAGGAGTACTTTAAGAAGTAAAAAACATTTGCTTCAACACAAAAAGATAAGACAGACTACAACTAGTGAAATTATCCGCGGATGTATAGCGGGTAATAAAAATATTTTACAAGTTATAAGTGCAAAAATCATAGTAGTAGAATCGATTTCCCATCTCCTTGTGCTGTTTTCCCCCTCTATATAAGATTAATGACAGTTGTCCGGGTCCTTTGCCGCATTCACTTCCTTATCGCCCTCGTACACCACCATCCACCTCCGTTAGCATGCACCACAGACAACTCATTATCTTTTGTCTTTAATTCTTTAATTCAACAACAGTGCGCGGATTTTTTCCTTCACACAGACTCTTTGCTGCGTCCGTCGCTGGTTTGGAGCTTTTCGAATTTTCTCTACCGTTTTTATTTCGTTTCGTTTCACACTCCCGTTCGGGGAGAGCGCAACAAACCTTTAACCCTGCACTACAGTCCTTTCTTTTTTTTTTTTTTTGAGTTTGCGGTCTCCACACTGGTTGTTGCTCTGATAAGAATACCTCTCTGCACGGTCGGTCAAGTCAATACGAATTTTTGTTTTTCTTTTTTGAATTCGGACATATTCGGCTCCGTCTGATATGGCGTACAAGCGAAAGGGGAGTAGTAATGATGCATGGTCTCTTCATTCAAGGGAAAATATTTCTCCGCAATCTTCGCCACCAGCTTTTTCTTTCGTTCCTTCCGACGAATATATATTTATTACACCTCCATAAAAATAAATGAACGTTCATATACATATAATTAAGGCACACGAATACCGACGCGAAGCTTTCGAGTTCGAGTGCGGCCGACATGTTGGCCGTGTTCGTCAGCAGTATCCAGTGCACTAACATGCCATCAGCAGCAGTATTTTGTGTCCGGTATGGCAATAACAGCCAGCAGGGCACACAGCATCCGAGTTTAGGTTGACACATGCAATGCAACCAACAACGCGGTCGAAAGCAAGGCAAGGTTCATCGCATACCGTGCGTACAAGTCACCTACAGCGAGCGAAACGAGCAGAGCGGGCCCAAATCCGAGTGCAATGACGACGGTCGACTATTCGCGATGGCTCACTTTGACCGCGTTCGGATTCTGATGCTGATGCCCGGCACTGTTTAGCTGATGCCATTTGGATGACTGTCCTTCGTGCAAATGGAGGAACAAATCATCAGGTTAATTGGTTATGAACATTTATTTGGGGTCTGTTTTATTTTGGCTGACCCTAAATAGTTAATTAACTTACTAATTGCAAAATAAAGTTCATTTTTGTGCCTGATCTTTTTCACTGAATACGCAGATGAAAAAATAATCAAATTTAATTTATTATGCTTCCCAATTCTTTATTCTCAATAAGTATATCGTAAATGTACCTTTCAAGTATATGTTCACAATAAAACCGTTTCTGAGCTTATGAAACATACATATTTTACCGCACAAAGGTACCTTCTTGCAATTTCCCGGTGCATCAATTACACTGGTCACCAAAAATGCTGCTCAAAATAGGGTATTTGTTCCATTATTCATCTCATTAAGCCAATATTCACGAAGAATGCATATCATTGAACAAATAAACAAAATACGTTTACATGCTCTTATGGAATAGCCCAGCATTGAAAATTTAGTAAACTAAGTTAGATTTATCCTGTATTTTGTAAAACAAACCATTTTCACAATGCTTCCATATTCATCTCAAAGCCTTGGTGCTACATTCAGACTCGACCTTCTGTTTCTTATATACAGACTTCGCAGCCACCTGTTTAGTGTACAGGACAATTGCGGGGCTAGCGCTACGATCCTACTGACACTAACAGTACCTCCCGAGCCATGACTCGAACCCACGACTACTGACTTGTTAGACAAGCATCGTACCTTGAGACCAACTGGGAGGTCAACGCTTAAATCACTGCTCAATTATTCATCTCACGACGCCCCTATATTACGGTTTGCGGCTACGTAAATTCATGAAAGTGTGATTCATTCATGGTGAACAGTGTGATGAACATGGGGGCGTCGTAAGATGAATAATTGAGCAGTGATTTCAGTTTTGAGATTAATATGGAAGCATTGTGAAAATGGTTTGTTTTACAAAATTCAGGATAAATCTAACTTAGTTCACTAAATTTTCAATACTGGACTATTCCATAAGAGCGTGTAAACGTAATTTGTTAATTTGTTCAATGATTTCGTGAAAATTTGGCGTTAATTCCGTGCATTCTTCGTTAATATCGGCTTAATCAAATGAATAAAGGAACAAACACTCTATATGGGCTGAAATGAATAATGGAATAGTTCCCCTAGTTGCCCTAGAAATATTATAACTTTTTAATCATTCCTGTGAAATTTGGTGCCTCTAGCCATTGTCGAAAAACGTCAACTTACCTCAAAGTGTCGCATAGCTCGCCGGGTTTGTCGCTCCAACGTTATGTTTTCAAGAGAACTCATTTATGTCTCTGAAAAAATGTTGGTAGCTAGTGACATCAAAATTCACAGGAATGGTTAAAAAGTTAAACCTGTGTTGACCAGTGTTATTCTATTTCTGTAATGGTGTAAAAGAAATGAAAGATTATTGGTTTTTGGCCATTCCTGTGAATTTTGGTACCCCAGCCACGAGCATATTTTCAGACAGTTTTCTCGTAAAAATTACGTTGAAACGACGAACCCCGTTAAGTTTACGCGTTTTGGTAATGGATATGGGCATCAAAATTCACAGGAATGGGTGAAAAGCTATAACACAGAGCAATAATTTTTTTGCCTTCTGGCTTCTTTGTATGATTTTTCGATGTGTATGATTGCTTCTTTGTATGATTTTTCGATGTAGTTTGATGCAAGAAAAAAATTTCCCCGAGTTTTGACACATTTCACTTTAAGTGGCAACAATGGCGACACTTTGAGTTTTTGAGAAATCAGAAATTTTCGATGTTTTGTCGACATTAAAACAAAGCCAAATATCAAAATTCTTAGAGTTTGTCCACATAGTAGCATCTTCTTACTCGTCTTTAAAAAACCTAAATTAATCCACCTAGCGATCAGACCCAGCCTTTCCAATTCAAACTTTTATTTGTAAAAATAGATTTACATGAACGCTTCAATCCAATAAATGTATATTCACTTTTTGGGTTCGAAAATATTAATGTTGTAATTGCAGTATAAAATATGAAATTTGACGTAGTGTCAGTGCTTGAGAAATAGCGAAATGACTCTTAATTTCGAACAATTTAATCACGAGCGATACCGGGAACGTTAAAATAGTACGATACCACATTTAAATTATGTTGAGGCCACATATATCGATCAAAGCAAGTATAGTTGTGAATAGTCTTTGAATTTCTTTTCTTTCCATAACTTTTGACCAACATATCAAATTGTTATGAAATTTGTTATTTGTAAGTTTGAGAGTTGACTCATTCGTATGACACTAGTGATGTTCCAATAAGTTATGTAATCTTTGAGGTAATAGACTTTCGTTGTTTTATAAACAATTTAATACATAACGCTTGCTTAAGCTCGATTATAATCAAATGAAATGGGAAACATATGAGGCAGCCAAACTTTGAAACCACGTGTTCAATCATAATTCATCAGTTAACCCTTATCTAGCACGCTCATCTGATAATAATATTGATCAAATCGGTTGTGTAGTTTCTGAGACAATGAAGTTAGGTGATTTTCACATTTCGGTACATTACAGATGAAGTTACAGTTTGATTACAGTAAAATTCAATTGGGTGTTTGACTTATCAACTGACACCAATTTTGTGGAAATCGGGTCAACCATCTCTGAGAAAAGTGAGTAAGTACAAGAAGTCTTCGGAATATGTTCCTTTTCATAGCTGGATTTCACAATTTTGAACATAACAGGCAAAGCAATAGTCCGATTACAAAATAAATCATTAAGGTTTTATGGGGCAACTAGACCTTCCATTTGATACTAATTTTATGAAAATCGGTCCAGCCATCTCTGAGAAACATGAGTGAGATTAAACAGTCTTCAGAACACGTTTCTTTTCATAACTTTCGAACCACAACTTCAACCTTCATAAAATTCAAAAGTTAAGGGTATTTCAGGTGGCCCGTTCATTTGAAACCAATTTTGTTCAAATCGGTTGTGTAGTTTTCAAGATAATAATGTTTCATGATTTTTACATTTTAATACATAACCTCTAAACTAAAAATCCGATTACAATGAAATTCAATATGGTCTTATGGGACAACAAGACCTTTCATTTGCAATTAATTTCATGAGAATCGGTCCAGCCATCTCTGAGAAAAGTGAGTGAAAATAAAAATCCGCACATACACACAAACACACACACACAAACACACACACACAAACACACACAAACACACACACACAAACACACACACACAAACACACACACAAACACACACACAAACACACACACAAACACACACATACACACACACACACACACACACACACACACACACACACACACACACATACACATACACATACAGAAAATGCTCAGCTCGTCCAGCGGAGTCGAGTGTTATATGTGCCGTTGAAAACAAAAGTGGTACATGTGCCATTTTTGCACTTTTTGGGTTTTTTGCATAATTTGATGCAGAACGCAATAACGTACTAGAATATCCAAGAAAAACCGAAATCTGATAACCTAAACCAAAGTTATAGCCGAAACAATTTTTGGTAATTAACATAATCACCATTTCGTTGAGAGCAAAAGTGGTACATGTCCTGTCTGTGCATAATAGATGAACTGTAAGTCGAAGATCTTAGGATATAGAACATTCATGTCTTCAGCAAAGTTGGTCAAGTGATTGAGTACTTTCAGATGAAGATCTAGCTGTTTTGGAGTTTTCTCACTACGTGGCGCTAGTGTACCCGTGACTATTTTGTAACAGAAAGAATTTTATCTATTTCAGTATCAATCGTATGCTCGTATGCTGTGGCCAATTTAGAAGATAACACTCTGAGGTCTTTGATATAGATACATATTTACACACTGGACTCAGGTTAGGCTTTAAGCAGTCCACCGATAGCCTTCCGGAAGATCCAGAAATACCGTAATTGAGGTCAAATTTCTAAAGTGATCCTAGAGCTTCCTAGTTTTTTCAAAACTGCTTCTGCGGGATTGACTAGAAAACAGAAAAGATGGTTCACCTTAAGATACGGAACTAGCGTAAAATGACAATTTTCAAAAGTGTTCCCAAAGCTTCCTGTTTTTTACGAGACCAATTCTAGAAGGAAAATGATCTTTCAACGAAATATGGTCCAAGATGGCCACCACGTTAACCACCGGTTCTACCATAAAAGAGATTAATTTTTAAGAACAGTCCCACTTTTTTTCTAAACCACTCCCAGACGAAAATAAATGATCTCATGACAGAATGTTACTCAAATTTGCCATCAAATAGCCCTCCGAAAGATCCGGAGTTACCGCAAACAAGATTAATTTTGAAAAACAGGTCCTAGTCTCATCTGGATACGGTGTATATTTTTCCAAGGCTGTATCATATTTTCAATTCACTCATTTGTTGTTCCTCCTACTACATGCACTGTCTGCTTTAATGAACAGGTCCTAGTATTTTCCGTGTTTTTTTTTTCGAAACTATCACATGCAAAAATATACCATAATATCAAAGCAAAGCCGAGATCTGATAACTTATACTAGAGTTATATCCAAAATAATTTTCAGTTTCCCTCTTCTACGGTATTTCTGGATCCGGATGGCATAATTTTCAATATTCCAAATTCATTGATTTCTTGCGATTTGTTTATATCGTTTGAAATTATTGGTTTTATTGGAATGACAACATCCACGTCTTTTGCCTTTGGTACATCACCCCTATTCCGGAAATACTCATATTGGGTGGTATTCAGCTATTTTCGTTGTTTTTCAGAAACTGAAAGTGGTCATCTTCGAATTCAAGATGGTGTCCAGGGTCAATGCTTGGCTTCTATACATTATTTCGATTACGGAAATATTCATATGTAGTAGGGTAACGGGGGTATTTTGGCCCACATGCATATTTTGGCCTACCCGGTAACATTTTACGCATTTTATCTGATAAATTCAATGAATATTTGAAAACTATTCATGCAACATTGAATAACACACCTAAGAATCATACTACACTATAATTTTCGGCGAAAAACTGCCACTAGGTAGTGTTGTTTTAGAATTAGTTCATACATATTCAAAGTCATGGCTGAGTCAACCCAAAGTCAAGAGGAAGTGGTAATATACAAGGCAACGTGCAGAAGCTATTGTAACAAATATGTATGCTTTTAAAGCAATTCGTTGTTGTAGTAACATCAATAAAATGTCATAGAAACAGAATTGTGTACTCTAACATGTTGGAAAAAGTTGAAAAAGTGGTTAAACGCATGGCCGAAATATGTTTGCCTCTTTCTGAAGCAAACATATTTTGGCCATGCCAAGTTTTGATATCTCCCTTAATTACCGTTCGGCCGTTGCACATAAACAAAGAAACAGCTTGTGACAATTTACAGGTAATTACTTCTTAATTTATCAGATTTAACTATATGAAATTAGATGAGAATGCCTGTCAAACCGCTATAAACGAAATCATTTCATTTTTAAATGCTTAAAATTTACAAAAATTCACAGCAGAAGGATGTTCTCCTCAAACCCACTATTTTTGCTCTGAAAATACCGATGATGATGTTAAATATAATTAGTCCGAACTATTTCCATACACGTCTGAAGATATAAAGGTGGGCCGAAGTAAAAATTTGGTGGACCAAAATATGTTTTTCGTACTTCGTAGAAATTTTAATATTTCTAGGATATTTTTCAATATATTGCATTATTGAACGGTGTATATTAAAATAGACACTTAGCTTTTAACACTGGTATAATAGAGTAGGTATTTATGTATAAAAATTGTGTTCATTTTTAATGAACTGTGCGAACACTTCCCAAAGCTGGCCAAAATACCCCCGTTACCCTAGTATTCGGCTGTTTCCCAGAAGTTGCCATCTTACAATTCAAAATGGTGTCTGAGGTCAAATTTTAGCTTCATGCATCATTCTGGTTAAGGAGCATGCATAAATGACGTAGCTTTTTTTTGAGTTTTTTTGACTCCCCCCTCCCCCATCGTAGCATTTCGTCACAAAGTGGCAGACCCTCTCTAGATAATGACGTAGCTTTATAACAACCCCCCCCCCTCTCATCTATTTTTTTGCAAATTTTATTATCAAGAACCTACACTGCATCAATTATGATCGAGAAAAGGTAATTTAGTATTGAAAATGACCCATAACAGACAAAACAGTACTAAAAAAGAACAATTAGAACAAATTCATCGTTTTTCTTGATTTCATATTTGCTACGTAGCTTGACCCTCTACCCACCTCATCGTCACATTTCGTCACAAAACTGCAAATTCCCCCCTCCCCACTCAAATGCTACGTCATTTATGAATGTTCCCTTAAAGAAAAACAGATATTGGGTGGTATTTGGTCACTTTTGGTTATTTTTCAGAAACCGGAAGTCACCATGCTGGATTTAAAAATGGCATTTGGAGACAATTTCTGGAACCTGAGCGTCATTCTGGTTTAAGAAACACCCATAATAGGTGTTATTTAGTCATTTTCGGCTGTTTTCCAGAAACCGGAAGTAACCATCTTAGAATTTTAAATGATGTCTGTGGTCGATTATAGCTCCTGTGTATCATTCTGGAATCGAAGCGTCTCATATTGAATGAAAATCGACCATTTTTGGCTGTTTTCCAGAAAGCGGAAAATGTGGTACTTGGAAACAATTTCTGGCCTCTGAGCGTCATTCTAGTTGAAGAAACACCCATATTGGGTGGTATTTGGTCATTTTCGGCAATTTTCCAGAAACCGGAAGTCGCCATCTTGTATTTCAAAAGGACATTTTGTGACAATTTCTGGCCTCTGATCATCATTCTGGTTAAAGAAACACCCATATTAGGTGGTATTTAGTCATTTTCGGCAGTTTTTTAGTCGCCACTCTACAACTCGAAAAGTTGTCGGAGGTCGATTTGTGGTTTCAATGCATCATCACGATTTCGGAAATATCCATATTGGGTGGTATTTGGTCATATCTCGCTGTTTTTCAGAAACCGGAAGTCACCATCTTGGATTTCAAAATGGTATTCAGAGACTATTTCTGGCCTCTGAGCGTCATTTTGGTTAAAAAAACACCCATATTAGGTGGTATTTGGTCATTTTCGGCAGTTTTCCAGTCACCGGAAGTCGCCATTTTACAACTCAAAATGTTGTCGGAGGTCGATTTGAGGTTTCAGTGCATCATCATGATTTCGGAAATGCCCATATTGGGTGGTATTTGGTCATATCCCGCTGTTTTTTTTAAACCGGAAGTCGCCACCTTGAATTTTAAAATAATATTTGGAGACATTTCCCGGATAGAAATCGAAAGTTTCCATCTTAAATTTAACAATGGCGGCTGGAGTCGAAAATTTTTCTTGCTATCAAAAACCTCAACATATCAAATTTGGTTTCCATTTGTTTGATCATTTCTCGAGATGTGCAGAAATTTGTGTGGAACCCCCCCTTTCAGAAAAAGGAGGGGTGTCGAAACATTATAGACATCTTTTTTACCCCTAAAAATATTCACCTGCCGCATTTGGTTCCATTTATTTGGTTAGTTCTCGAGATGTGCAGAAATTTGTGTTTCTTTTGTTTGGAACCCCTCCCATAAGAGGGAGGGGTGTCGTACCATTTTGGACATATTTGTTACCTCTAAAAACATTTACATGCCAAATTTGGTTCTATTTGGTGGATTAGTTCTCGAGCTGTGCAAAATTTGTGTTTCTTTTGTATGGGACCCCTCCCTTTTAAAAGAGGGAGGGGCGTCAAACTGTTATGGAAATATTTGATATCCCTAAAAACATTCACCTGCCCAATTTGGTTCCATTTACTTGGTTAGTTTTCGAGATGTGCATGAATTCGTGTTTCATTCGTATGGAACCCCTCCCTTTTAGTAGTGGGAGGGGTGTCACACCATCATGGATATATTTGTTACCCCTAAATACATCTACTTGCCTAATTTGGTTCCATTTTCTTGGTTAGTTTTCGAGCTGTGCATGAATTTGTGTGTCGTTTGTATGGGACCCCTCCCTTCCAGGAGAGGGAGGGGTGTCAAACCATTATGGATGATTTTGTTACCTCTAAAAACATCCACCTGTCAAATTTGGTTCCATTTGCTTGGTTAGTTTTCGAGATGTGCATGAATTTGTGTTTCATTTGTATGGTACCCCTCCCTTCCAGAATAGGGAGGGGTATCAAGCTGTCTTAGTCACCTTTATCGGCCCCTAAAACCCCTAAATACAAAATTTCACGCCGATCGGTTCAGTAGTTTCCAAGCCTATATGGTACAGACAGACAGAAAGACAGACAGACAAACAGACAGAGCTGCATTTTTATATGCATAGATTGTGTCTTATGACTGCGCATTATACACAAAGAGTAATAACCAAAAAGTAATAAAAATTATGGCGGCCACACGCTTGTATGTGTTTCTGCAGGAGAACATACAGCCAAGCACCGCAATGCATGTGTTAGCAAGACTTCAATCGCTGCATTTGTATTGATGCAACGATCAGGTTCATTTTTGTCCTCTTCATCCACACATAACCAGAATCTCAACCGTCAACCTCAAATGTCTAACTAGAAACACTTTCGTTTCGTTCCACAGTGTTTACTTGAAATGGAAATATGTAATACTGTCTGACCAGAGTTGCCGAAGTTGCGAATATTGTTCTGGATGAGTATGTGTTTTAGATATCTTGCAGGAAAGCGATTGTTTTTGTTTTTCTCTAACGCAGTTTACAGATCGTGATGTCATTTAAAGACGCATTTCAAGTCTTTGAAATCATCAACGTTTGCATTCTCTATGACGAGGAAAATGCTGCTTGGCAGCTCTTGTCATATTTTTTCTCTACTCCATATGCATACAACGAGCGAACTAATACACGCACACCGGATGAATCGGAGATTGAAGAAACTAATAACATGTGCAACATATGCGACGGTGTGTGATTTTTTTTTTTTTTGACTTGAAATGGAAAGGGAGCAGTTTTCGATAGAAAAAATTTTGTATGTGGTTGAAACGACCATTATTAGATAGTCGTACTCCCGTAACACGTGCTAAACATGTGACAGTATGTGTTGTTACTTGACTGGGGAAGAATTTTATTGCCTTTTAAGCAATAGGTTTATTACGTAAGAGGCAATTTTGCGCTATTGCTTCTAAAGTAATAAGGGAAAGTTTTGCGTGTACACAAAAACTTGGACAACTCTGCTGAAGACATGAATGTTCTATGTTCTAAGATTAGCGAGCTATAATGCATCCTTCATGCTTAGACTGGACATGTACCACTTTTGCTCTCAACATTTTCTGGTTGTCATTATTTTTCCCATAGAACAAAAGTGGTACATGTTTATCCATTGAAGTTTGTGTAAGTTTCTCAACCAGCACTCGTTATGCTTTCATGTACCGTCTTTTGAAACTTTTCCAGCAGTGATTTAGTGCAGTTATGTGGGGAAAAATTGTTGAAAATAATTCACTATTTGACTGTTTTCGTTTATCGCGTCTCCTGAAAAAATTACTTAATGGCACATGTACCACTTTTGCTCTCAACGGCTCATATGCCATTCGGCCCTTTGGAGCACTTTTATACTTTCGGTTTTGCAAGTGATTGCAATACCTTTCTAGGAGAAAGGCAAAAACATATCTCATTTTATCTGAAATTTCTGATACCTATGTTCTCTATATGCCCAAGTAACACACAAAACATGTTAGAAAAGAATTCACAATGACAGTAGTCATATAAGAGTACTATAAGTGCAATTGAAAACTTGTGTTGTTATATTCTTATTCTCGAGATGTTCTTTTATAGCATAACTAGCTGACCCGGCAAACTTCGTCCCGCCTATTTTAGTGTTTAATTTAATAATTTTAAAAATTTCAAATTCATTGATTCCTTGCGATTTGTTTATATCGTTTGAAATGATTGGTTTTATCGGAATGACAACATCCTCGACTTTTGGCTTTTGTTCATCACCTCTATTCTGGAAATATATTGAATATATTTCAGTTATTCTCGTTGTTTTCCAGAAACTGAAAGTGGTCATCTTCGAATTCAAAATGGTGTCCAGGGTCAATGCTTGGCTTCTATACATCATCTCGATTACGGAAATATCCATATTTAGTAGTATTCGGTTATTTTCGGCTGTTTCTCAGAAGTTGCCATTTTACAATTCAAACTGGTGTCTGAGGTCAATTTTCAACTCCTTGCATCATTCTGGATCCGGTGATACACATATTGGGTGGTATTTGGTCACTTTAGGCTATTTTTCAGAAACCCTAAGTCACCATCTTGGATTTTAAAATGGCATTTGGAGACAATTTCTGACCCCTGAGCGTCATTCTGGTTGAAGAAACACTCATATTGGGTGGTACTTGGTCATTTTCGGCTGTTTTCCATTCACTGGAAGTCGCCATCTTACATTTCAACATGTTGTCTGAAGGTCGGTTTGTGGCTTCAGTGCATCATAACAATGCCGGAAATACCCATGTTGGGTGGTATTTGGTCATCTGCCGCTGTTTTTCAGAAACCGGAAGTCGCCATCTTGGATTTCGAAATAGTATTTGGAGACATGCCAGAAGAAGGAAAGGTGTCGAAACATTATTTGTTTGTTGCACCTAAATACATTCACTTGTCAAATTTGGTTATATTTGCTTGATTGTTTCTCGAGCTGTGCGAAATTTAAGTTTCATTTGTATGGGACCCCTTCCTTATAGAAAAGGGAGGGGTGTCAAACCATTATGGATATATTTGTTACCCCTGAAAACATTCGCATGCCAAATTTGGTTCCATTTAGTTGGTTACTTCTCGAGATAAGCAGAAATTTGTGTTTCATTTGTTTGGAACCGCTCCCTCACAAAAGAGGGAGGGGAGTTGCACCATTATGAACATATTTGTTACCTCTAAAAACATTCACATACCAGATTTGGTTGTATTTGGTTGATTGGTTCTCGAGCTGTGCGAAATTCGTGTTTCATTTGTAGAAGAGGGAGGTGGGTCAAACTATTATGGATATATTTGTTACCCCTAAACCTAAAAATTCAACACACGTAAACTGTTTCAACCTAAACTTAACAAATGCCAGATGCTAAATGGTAACGGTCAACGCGTGAGAAATTCGTCTTATTACTCTAGTGAGATTCAACCAATGCAAAATTTCGATCGCAGTGAGCGTTGTGACCTTGAATCGAAAACACTTATTGAGCAATTTTGAAAAATTCTGCTCATTGCCACACAACAAAGGTAAATATCTCAAGAAAATCAGGACAAATGCTAAAATATAAAAAATAAATCAGGACGCCCAAATAGAACTTCAAAATCAGGACATGTCCCGCTTAATCAGGACGGATGGTATCCCTAGAAATGCCCAGCTGGGGCAGCCGCACCAGTTCAATACTACACGCCTAATAACAATACTACGTACTTGCAAAGTGCTTTCCTTATCGTTGGTCTCAGTATTCAACAGCCAACGCTAAATTACTTGATCAAATTGTTATTAAAATTATTTGAACGATTTCAATAAAACTATTCGAGGTAGGTCAAAATGTGCCATGAAAAGATAAACAAAACGCTTGCAGTGCAACCAATACATTTCATTATATGTTACCGTATATCTAACAATGTTTTCTAGTTCTGTTATATTTTAAGTCTAGATAACGTTGAAACTATGCGAAAACAACTTGAATATTCAAGCTACAGAAACCATCCATATTGAAAGGTTGTACATTGCTTTTTATAATCAATTTATAATTAATTGGAAGTGCCACTGAAGAGACAATTGTCGATCGAGTTGCACTGCGCGTAACAATACATTTGCGCATGCGCTGGGTAAATGTTGTCATAGCAACGCATTTGCGCATGCGCTTTGTTATGGCGAATTCTGACCCACGAATGCGCGAATTTCTTTATTGCACTGGATCAGTGCAGATCTACCCAAGAAAAAAAAAACGATATTGCGATTTACTACGCATGTAAGAAAGATATGCCAGATAGTTGTTCACGAACTAAGCCCATGCGGTGGTGAGGTAAATTGACTCTCCGCAATGAAATAAACAACATTCTGTATTGCATAAATCGGTTTTCCACTTATTGACAAATAGAAAACGGTATCCAATGAATGGCGCATGATTTTTTCAGAAGTAAAACACAATGTTTCACCATGAAATTTGACGCGCACGTAGAACTTTGTATTACAAGCATCGAAAGATTGATCCCATATTATTTCTTATTTTTCGATGATTATTCAAAACACCATAATCACTATTTTGTTCCTAATATAAATCACGATGTTTTGATTAGTTAGCAATTACAACTTGAAAATAACTTGTTTTGAACGTTTTCTTACCGTATTGGTACTCGAGATGTATTCTGCAGCTTTAGTCTATCAAGTTGGCTTGCTTTCATGAAGTTATATAATACTTCATATAGCACCAGTACTTGTTATAGTAGCCTTCAATTTTTGCGATTTTCTGGTGATAGAGATGTCATGGAAAAGGTAATGTCAACTGAAATCTATAACTGTAGGTTGTATTAGAGGAGTTATCCTAACTGTTCTATAACGTTACTTGGGTGTACGTTACAATTCCCCCTTCTATGGAAAAGCGCTTGTTGTTGATCGAAAGTACACATCAGAACACAGATATAGACAGTAAAATATTGGTAAATGATAATTTCTCCGATTTTATATGACTGACCCTTAATAGTAGAAGGATTGTACTGCCGTGAGATGACATTGTGACGTAGATCCAAGTGATCAGTTTTTCAGTACGGCCTAGAAACAAAAGAATTCTTCGTCACTTTTGTATGGAAATGTATGCCAACGTCACTTTGTTTTTTTGATTCTATACAACGTATGAATAAGTAACAACGAAAAGGAAGATACCAAAAGATAGGTCTTCGAATAATGAACAAATTGGCATGGAAAACTCAAATTCGAGAAAGTGGCACTTACGTCACTTTGTCATCTCACGGCAGTGTATGACACACTATGTTGTGTAGCTACTACATAGTAGGGCTGAATAATTTTTGATGTTTTTTTTTATCTTCGATTTTGAGGTGTTCACCATGTGGCTAGTTTGCATTACACTAAAGTCGCTTTTTACGCGGGGGATACGTGCCGCGTAAAAAAAACCGTAAATCCCGGAATCCGCGTAAAAAAGAAACCGCTTAAATTCCGGAATCTGCGTAAAAAAAACCGCGTAAATACCAGAATCCGCGCAAATTCTGGAATCCGCGTTAAAAAAACCGCGTAAATTCCGGAATCCGCGTAAAAAAAGCCGCGTCAAAAAAAAAACCGCGTAAAAAGCGACATTAGTGTATATGGTATTTTTGGCCTTTTTATCCATTAGCACTATTTCAAAGTGCCTTGCAATAATTGCTTTGTTAATTCCAAATTGCTTTTAAACCTTTTTTCATTCCTCAATGTTATTTTGTGACATTATTCAGACATTTAAAATTGACTTTTCGGTCTAAGTAGTCTGTAGTATATTGATATTTACCATCTTTCCTAATATAAAATGTTTTGAATTTTAAACTTGGAGCAAAAAATCTCTATTTCGTTTCCTCTTTTAACTTTAAAGTTAAATAAAGTTTTCAAATAAAGTTGACTTTGTTCCACGAACCCTTATTTATATTTATCAAATAAATAAAATACTATCAACTGAATTCAGGAAAAACGCTAAGCAACTATTTCAATCGAAGGAAGAATTCTCGGATTCCAACAGAAAAGATAAAATATTTAATGAACAAATAATTCATGCAATATATCAATTAACGAGTATTACAATGGTTTGCTATTTTTAAACCTTTTCACAATTTCACCATTCACCAGTTCGAATAAGAACTCGCTCTACTAACTTTTTCGAACAAGCGATGTCTTGAAGATAAAAAATCTATTCTGATTTACCTATTCCTACTAGCCATCATTTATCACTCGTTAGCAGTATTTATTAATGCGATAAATTTTATAAAATTAGTAGAATTAATAGCAGAGACCAAAATCGGCCGACTGTTACGTCGCTTACACATTTGCCATTTAAACCATCAGCCAGCGACCGTCTACACTACACGTCTCCGCGCATACCGTGACAGGGAGCAGTGTGCTACCTCGCTCCACTGTGCTGAGGCGAACCGCTGCGCTGCGCTGCTGCCCCTGTTGGCTGGGTCAGATGCGGATGCTGTGGCCCGCGAGAGCCACGGCAGGCAGAGTGCTGTGGCGAGAAACGCGAGGTACTGTAACACGCAAGAGATACCGAAAACGCTTAAAACCGATGATCGAAGTTTTGATGTATAAAAAGGCTTACACGGCAAATACTTCGATGATGAAGGAACCACGATTGAACGACGAGGAAAAAACGATCGGCGCGAGCAAAGAGAGACACAAGGAAAAAAACAACAACAACAGAACACACCATCAGTAATGCTGACGGGCGACGGTATTGGGTTTCGCACCACCGCGAGGTTGAGCTCATCTTTTAGTATTAGAGTTTAAAAAATTACAAAGTTCTATTTAAACAACAACGTGCTCTTTTAACAATCGTCATGTAAGAAGCTAGAACTTTAGCAACATGAGATAAAATTTTCACGTTCGTCACTGCCGCCCGTTGATGTCACCAACTGACCGCAAATACGATTTCTGTGCAACAACAACAACCTTCCAGCGTTCGTAGCTCTCGATTTGTGTATTTTTAATATCGCTCTTAAAAGTCAAAAAATCACCTACGATATACATATTCCATTCCGTTCACTGCCGTCGTCGTCGTCGTCGTTGTAGTGTGTGCCTTTGATGTTGTTATTATTTTCCTCCACAGGCTCTCTTGCTCTTTATTCCATTCATTCAGCCGTGTTTTTGCTGCTCTGTTGTCTCATTTGCTCCTTCGGTGACCTGCAGTGGCCGCAGACGTGAAACCCGTGTGTAGGCTGATCATGAGGGCCTTTTCGTTGTACGCTATACTTGTGGGATAGGAAAGTATCGGCCAGCCGAATTTGGACCTATCGATAACTCGATGGAAGGTGCGTTTTGTTGAAATTAATATTGTTTCTCTTGATATTAAAGAACAGCCTTACTTCGGCGCGAATTTTGTCTATTATCTAACCCCGTATTCTTGGGAAAAATTCACATGTTCCTACATTGGTTGATGTAAATTTCAATAAATTCGTACTTCCTGTTAGGCGCCGCCACAGCACACCAACATTGCAGAGTACGACCGCGATTCATTCCAAAGCAAAGGCCGTAAGGCAATAAGACAACCGTGATTCTCTGCTGGATTCGTTCGGGGCCCGTGATGATGGTTTGTTTGGTATTGATCTGTGTGGTGAGAAGTAATGAATTTTAGGCGCACTCCCGTAGCAGGGCGGGAGAATTGTTGTTATTTATGATTCTGTTTTTGTTCCGTATTCATTTATTCACAGAAAACAGATTAAACGTTACTTATCGTTACATAGGAGGGAAGGGGGTCTGAAATCCAGATTTTTGGCGTTACGTAATTTGTGTACGACGACTAAACACAGGCTTTGCCCTAAAGTTGAAATTGGAAAAAATGAAGGATAAGAGCTTTTTAACCATTCCTGTGAATTTTGGATATTGAGAACAACTTGTGAATACTTTCAATTTGGACTTTTTCGTTGTTCTTTAGCATAGAATCGGCTTAATTTGCACAATGAACACGTTCAATGCAGATCAAT
This sequence comes from Wyeomyia smithii, assembly GCF_029784165.1. Classification (NCBI taxonomy): domain Eukaryota; kingdom Metazoa; phylum Arthropoda; class Insecta; order Diptera; family Culicidae; genus Wyeomyia; species Wyeomyia smithii. Next base: position 49,814,332 of record NC_073695.1, on the reverse strand, counting down.
CGAGGAAAAGATTACAGGAATGTTAGTATGATACTTGCTGCTATTAGAGACCGAAGAATCCTATGCATCATCTACAGATTACCATAAAAAGAGTAAATGTTAGTGGAAAGCTACTGATTTGGATCCACCGAAGTTGGTTTCACGATTTTTATTCTAGATAAACATTTCAAAAGGTCCTATCTGCTTTCATCGTTTTTCCGGAGCGCCCTTTCCTTTTTGTAATGGTTCAGCTTTGGTCGTGGAAAACCTGCATTTCCAGATAATGCGTTTGAGATAGAATTAAATTGACCACTTTCATCAATAGTAATATTTTTTTCCTGTATAACTCTGAACTATAATTTTTCGAGGGCAGGTTTGTAGAAGTTTGCTTCGATTCGTGAAAAATACTTGACGCTGATTCATAAATCTAGTTCCTGCGATTTCTAAAAATAAAGCGAATGTGGTATTCAAGCCTGGATTATGGAGAATTAAAAAATTAGTATCGCATTGAAGTAACATACATATTCACTGTTCTAGTGTGAATTAAATTCATTTCATTCATTATTAAAATTGGACTAACGTTGGTATACGATTTGTAATTGACTGGCTCAATATGTATAAAGTAATATTTAGCACAACAAAGGTTTCAGCACCACTAGGTAGATTAATTCAGGTATTGTGGAAAGAATAAATTTTTAATAGGTACCTACGTTGTGAAATATTAGTCATAAAAACGGTAAATGGAATGTTACTGAAATATGCGGCTAACGATTGCAACAAAATTCAACAAATATGCGGCTAACGATTGCAACAAAAACCTCTAAACATTGTAGAAAATGAATTGTTATGTCCCAAATCAAGCAAATAGAAACGCATTTTCTTTTACACTAAATTTATTTCCGTTTCGATAAAGTGGTAACCCAGCATCATTATTTTCCTTTTCGTTCGAAAAAATATCCACTTCAATTACTGTACAATTTAACTAAGTAATTATTTGAGCAAAACCCAGTATTTATTATCATCCGATTGCAATGCTGCTTCTCACCAGCGAAAAATAGCGCCGCCACCAACCATAATAAAATAAAGAAACTCTTTTCTTACAGAGCAATGTGACTTCTTCGAGTCAAGTCACACCGTTGTTGGCGTCTTTGCAGTGCTCTCGAGTCAGTTCAGCGCTTAGCCGGAGCGGAGTGTTGTCAACAGCGGGCGCACGCAAACACACCCACCACCACCACCATCAGCAGCAACAGCAACAGAGGGCTGCATGTTCGGCCTGACTGTTGAGCTAAAGTGTAGCTCCGCAGGCGACTTAACACTGTACGCACACTGTCAAGGGTTCTTAAGTCACTTCAGTCGATCTGCAGCAGCGGCAGCTACGAGCGCAGCCATTCCTTTTGTCAGCTTTGTGTCCCGCGCGTAGCACACCAATACCAGTACGGGCCGAGGGCAAGACAAACGTTCCACTGACATCTCTTTCGCTGTTTGTGCAAGTGAGACCAGGAAGGAACGATCGCACGTACGTCTGTGATTAACGGCAGGCTCGATCGGTGCGCAGTTGCTAAGAAACCTAGAGCTGGTAGTAGTTTAGTTCGAAGCGGACACCTGCTAAAATCTAGAGGATTTTTGTCGAATTTTGTGGCCCATTGCGTGAAAATTGATCTAGTGACGGTTAATTGGCGCGTACATTCCCCCGGGCGGACGAGCGTACAGTGCAACGGAATCTGGTCCGACCGTTTTTTCACGAACCGCGGTCACTTCCGGAAGGTTGGTTGGCGACGATTTGCGCGTGTGGGATTCGAGAGTGCGACGTCGTTGTTGTCGGGAGTGCGTTGAACACTCGCAGGGATCGCTGTCGGGTCCTCGGTGCTGATTGAGCGGCAACGGCGGGCATTCGCTAGTTCTTGTGCTGTGTGTTTTGTGTTTTCAAAGCAGCGGGCAGCAGAAGTGTGTGAGAAAGAGAAAGAGGTAAGGTGTATAGCACCGTCGATACGCGTAGTGATTTAAACGAGTGTCATGTAAGGAAAATCTTGCGTTAAAGCATTCCTGGTTAGAAAAAAATGTTGTGCGTAAATGGTGTAACATGTAATGAAATGATTTTGATGAATGGAAATCCACTCAATGTTGGGATTTCAATCGCAAACAAAGATCGATCCGATGGTAACCGGAGTAGCTGAGACTACAGACAGGAAAACAAAAACAAAATTCAAACCCCACCAGCTAAGTTCTAGGCCTAATTATTCGTATATCTGTAAAGCCGATTTCACGCAAGGCCATTTTTCAAAACTTCACCCAATAAATTATTCAAAGCGGCTCCAACAGAGCCCCCCGTAATCTCGAGGGTCCCCAGAAATCGGCATACAACAGGAAAGCCGATCTCCTCTTTCTTGCTGATCTCGCTGCGTTCGTGTGTGAACATGCGAACGGTGCGTCTGTCTTGGTGTGCATGTTAGTTATCTGCCAGTTGATTTTAAATCGTGTATTTATGGCACCGAGAATACCTGCTGCTGCTCCTTTCCAGCGCGACCCACGCGTCGCAGGGTTCCGCGAGCCGAGGCAACCGAAGCCTGCAGCCAGCTCGTAGCCGTGGTATGAGTGTGGTGAATGTGCGGTCTCACAACAACACCAACAGCAGCAGCAGCAGCAGTAACAGACAGCAACCACCAATTCCGGAGGAACGTTCCGAGGAGATGTTTATTTCCCACCCACTGACCCCTCTCAATCGCATCACCCTGATGCGCAATGTTAGCCTTACGATCGCATCGCTCGATTTGATGGTGAGATGAGGATATGCATGGCTACCAGACACGATAACTGGAGGGGTGGCGAAGGGTGGACGTCAGAAGAGCGCAAGTAGGGAGGATTTTTGCAGTCACGGCAGAGGAGGATTTAATGAAATGTCATGACATTTTCACTATAAACATTTTGGTTTTCATGCATTGGTAATTGGTAGCGAGCGGTGCCGGTGTTTTCGGCAACGGATGAAGATTAATTGGTGTGGTATATACGAGTTGTTCTACTCACGGTTGCGATAAATTTGTTGATCTGTCATTTGTAGGGTCGTCGATAGAATCCTAGATGAAATGTATTTTATTTTGTTGTTTCATGGTTGGATGAAATTCATATTTCCTACATTCTAAATTTCGACTAAATTTTAGAATAAAAATTGGTGCAATTTCAAGAAAATCAAAAATTATTCAAATAGTAGTAAATTTAGGGTTAATCAAATCGATTCACCTCACCAATAGAAAGTGTATAATATTACTGAGAAATTTCTATTTCAGTTTTAAGACACTAGTGGTTTGATTTTAAAACAATTAGAGTACTGTTGATTTGATTTATAATTTAGCTGTTTTTATAAAGCATCAAACTCCTTCAACCAGCCAATGAAACAGGCATAATTCTTACCATTCAGCAGTTTTGTCACTTGGGATAGTCTAATAGTAGGGGAACTGCTCCATTATTCATCTCAGCTCATCTATTTATCTCATACAACATTAAAACACAATTGGAAAGAGGAAAAAACGCTTATTTTCTAACTAAACCAATCTGCTAATACATGGAATGTATTTTTATTAGTTCACTTTAGATTTTTCATTAAGTAGAATCCTCAAAAACTCACTTAAAAGCTCTAAATTTGATATTATAGTCGGGCATCTGCACTCGAAAACTCATCTATTCTAATCACCTACCTCAGAAAACAAAATCCGCGCACCGTTATATACGGCTACAACGGGACTCGTTCAGCAGCCAACCAAAGTTTCTTTCATCACTAGCGGACCACTTTTTTTTTAATCTCTAAACAAAATCACTCACTACACTAAGAATACTGTAATCTTTGAAACGTTCACCTCAAATTTCCAAAAACAAGCTTGAATTAGCAGAAATATATGAGATGAATTTCTGCAATTCCTAAATTTCAACTGTTTGTATTTTCATCTGTTTTCACTGCGTTGAAGAAAATTAAATGTTGCCAAATCAGTTTCTGTTAATACGAAAAAATCATACTGAAAATGTTGAATTATTCCGACATAATTGACATAAATCGAGAGCACTGCAGTGGTTACCTAGGTTACCAGTTTTGCACGTAAACAACTACAGCGGATATCTAGGTAACCTACTATGACAGGCTGCGGCTACGTTAATTCATGATAATGTGATTCATTCATGATTAACAGTGGGATGAATATAGGGGCGTCGTGAGATAAAAAATTGAGCAGTGATTTGAGATGGATATGGAAGCGTTGTGAAAAATGGTTTGTTTTACAAAATTCAGGATAAATCTAGCTAAGCTTACTAAATATACAAAGCTGAACGATTTCATAAGAGCACGTAAGCGTATTTTGTTTATTTGTTCAATGATTTCGTGAAAATTTGGTGTTCAATCCGTGCATTCTTCGTGAATATCGGCTTGATAAGATGAATAATGGAGCACCTCCCCTAATCCTTTAAAAAGCACTTTTATTATTCTTGGAGCAGATTCATCTTCCAGCGGAGGGGTAAGGTTACTACCGTACTGCATCAAATTTAGAACACTTAAGCCATGAAGAAACTTCTTGCACTAAAAAATCAACGGGAACGGAACTTTCTCATCGACCTTAAAGGTTAAGCATATTGGTTATTTTATTGTTGTTGCATTTAAGTGCTATTCATACAGATTTAAACACGTCTCGTATATAAAAACAAGGACAATTTAGAAATCGGGTTTGATTGAAATTCCGAACACTTCAACGTAGTCACTAGGAGATAGATAGGCAAACCGTCTGAATACTGACTGTCACTTTTTTCAACGCCTGCTGGTTCCCCGAAAGTGGCCCTACAGTAAAGAGCTATTGATCACAGGGCGAAGGACATTCCAAAGAACGAAATGGTATATAATATTCATTCTTTTTATCACACTAGCTATTATCATTCGTTGTTTATTGTAAAGTGTTCGAAGTTTGAATCAAAATGGTAAATGTTTCAAGGACCATAAAAAAATTAAATGTGGGATTTTCATATTGCTTACCTCGCTAAAGCCATTTATTGGAACTGTAGTTCTGTGGTTAAGTTGAAGTTGATTCGGTCCAAATAACTAACATAAAAGGCACATCAATAAAGTTAAAAGAGCTTGAAAATCATTTACCAGATACCAAAAAAAAAAGGATATCAATCATTTATGCAAAATAAGTCCATCACTTGTATGTTATTAAAAATATAAATTGAGGCTATGCAAAAATCCCTGAAGTGTCTAATTCGGGGTTAGAGCAGCAAGAGAATTGAACACAAAAACATTCTTAATTATTTTATTTCAGTGTTCTAGTAGAGTGTTATGCTTTTTTCCATTAAACGCGCACATCTGACAAAAGCAATTTTCAACGATTTTATCCATGTTAACATTTGTTTTGGTATATTAAATCGATGAAGTGTTGCAACATGGACTGCGAGAAGTTGTTCACTAATCAAACTTTTGTATTTGTGCAATCTCTTATTTAAAACGATACATGAAAGTGTATTTTGATAGCCTTTCTAAATATCTAAATGCATCATAAAACGCCGATTTTATGATCCCTTTTTCTACCGACCCAATCACGCCTTACTAAACGAGCAGCCCATAAAATCGGAATCCTCCTGTAAACGATAATTGCTTCACAGTTCAAAATTTAGTTCACAACCAGTAGCGTAGCCGTAGCCCATTGCCGTAGGTCGCGGTTCGTTCTAACGAGCCTCAAATAACCGGAATTCGTTGCAACTCAAACGGCAACAACGACAAGCAGCAGCAGCAGCAGCGGCAAGGTGGACCCCGTTAGGTTTTCCAGCTTCGACGCCAAACCGGTCCAATGTCAAGTGTAGGCAAATAAAAACAAATTCTGCATCGGCATGAATCAGTCAATCCACTTTCGAGCACTCTATTACCGTACCGTGCCGCGAGCAAGCTCGTCATGACACGCGGCGGCTAGCGCCCGCCCGCCACGCTGAACCTGAACTTTGCGCGAAAGGGCTGCCCGTGATTGGCAAACACGTTGCCGCGCTGCCGGTTGAAGACGCGACGGTGCGACTCTTCGCCACAGTCAGCAACCAGTGTAACCAGTCGAACCCGTCCAGCGTTAGGGCCGGATTCAGATCCAGTCGAACGTGCACGTGATTCTGACGTTTGAAGTATAGCATTATGCGGCGGACATCGGTAGGCAGCGCTAGTGATGAGTCGCCATACCACCGTCAAGCAGCGTCAGTCTTGCATCACAAGACGGGACCCGATGGCGATGACGTCCAAATTTTGCAAGCGATCGAAACGAAAACTTCCTCAGGGCAGTCAACCACTTGCTCGCCTACGTTAGCTACGTTAGATAAATCAAGCTTCCGAATTTTCGATTAACATGTTGAAGTTAATTTTCGCACAGCTCGGTCACTGCTACGGGGAGGAACTGCTGACGCGAATTGTTTTGACAATTGACGCTGTCGTTTCGTGGAATTTCCGAATTTTGCCGTGAATTCCGCTCGTCGCTTATGCAGTCGTTGATGTCTATTTTGAGTTTGATGTCTATTTTGAGTTTGAAAAAAACCCCAACCACTTGTAGGGGAAAGTAGGTAAAGACGGACACCCTAAGGTTTAATCTAAATAATTACTTAGGTATTGCTATTTAGATCGCAGTAGTCATACAAATTGAAACTTAAAGTCATTTGTTTTCATAATCATTTTTGGTATTAGTGAACTTCCTCCAAGTTTTATGTGTTTTGGGTCTTCAAGAATAAGTCTACAAATTGCTGTTTTTTGACATGGTTGGGAAAGACGGACACTTGGGGTGGGTAAGATGGACACTACGAAGGTAACGGTGGACACTCACAAAAAAGATGTAGTACGTTAAGTATTCTTTTGATTTACATACATTACTCTACGTTATTAGAGTCCATCTATACATCACGTGAACAGTTTGAGAGGATGGGTTTCGATGAAGGCAAAAATTCTCCGCCTATATGGCCTGTTCTAACTGCTAAGTGATTAATATCTGCTGGTTTCTCTCGCGGGTGTACTTTGTGAACATCTGTAGTACATAACAGATGCTGCATGTGAAAATTCTTGGAAAATTTGTGTGTCCATCTTTCCCTGCCTTAGTGTGTCCGTCTTGCCCGACCTGGTTGTAAATTTTTCAAACGATCGTAGCTCTTCATCGGAACATCGGAAATCTACTGGATTTTCACTAGAAAACCGAGGAAAGACTAATTTATCACTTTACTATTGTGAACGAATGAAAACACGTAAGTTTCACGAGTTTTTCACTATTTTCCGTGGAATCAAAATTACATGAAATTGCGCGTTCACGAAAATGTTCTTTGTTTTACTTACAAATTTGACAGTTTGCTTGCTTAACACACTATAAAGACGGTATTCGCATCACTCAACTATCATAATACATTCTAGTTTGTGAAATATTAAAAGTGTCCATCTTACCCGCAGTGTCCGTCTCTACCTACTTTCCCCTATTTTGTTTTTTTACTTTCGTAATAACGAACCAAGATGATTTTCGAAAGAATCGTGATAATCCGTTTTTCATACAGCTAAAACGCTTCAAAAAATTAAATGATAAAAACTAAAACGCTGGCAGCCACCGCACAATGATTATTCCTGCGTCCTGTATACTTTCTCAACGATTCAATATGCGGATAGCTGGCGATTGTTTTTTCCTCTCTACTTTTTTTCCTTTTTTATTTTGTTTCATTAATGATGCTGGTTGCTTCCTCACTCCCGGGCAGCAGACAGAAAGACAGTCAGACAGACAAGCAACAAGCGGCGGCGCGGCGGCATTAAGCTCAACATGAGCACTCAGGCGGGTGGTGGTGATGCTGCTCGCGCCTGCTGCTGCTTTGTGCAGTTCTTTCTCTTTTATGTATGCAATTAAAGCATAATGAAGATCCGTGAAGGAAACCTCGAAAAAGCGCATAGTCTCGTCAAGCGGCCACCGCATGTATAAAGAGTACAGGATGGATGTTAATAACATACAGGTAACTATCTCTTTTCCCTCCGTTCGAGCAATCGTCGTGTTTTTCCACTCCGCTTCCTTTGCATCACGATCGATCCTTGCCGGACGTTACGTGCATATACTCTCGAGGCAGGACCTGCCATGTTATTCATTCTTCAACTTTCTTTTTTCGGCTATCTGCTGCCGGGAAATGTCTGATCAGCAGTTAGCCATTTTCTCACAATGCAAGTTGGAGCAGACATGCGGCCCGTAAAACGGGTTCGTTATTTTTGGCGGTTAGTAGTCTGAATGGCAAAATGAAATAAAACAACAGAAAAAAATACAACCAAACCCGGGAGAAAGGGAGATGAACGAACGTATAAATTTAGCAGCATAACCTAGATAGCGGTCGGTATGCTCCTGGAGGATGCTGATTCATCGACAGAAACAAAAGGTCTGTGGGATTTTTGATTTATGGCTGACTTCGGAAAGGTTATGCAATTGCTGAGAAAGTCGTGTTTTTGTTTGACGGGTTGGTCCGCGATTTGTTTGGTTTCAGTTGATTGTCGTTTTTAATTCTATATCCGGTTATATCCGGTACTTGTTACTCTTCTAATAACCAAAAAATCTGAGAGGGTAGCATGCTCCCCGACGTCCGTTCGAATTGGCTTAAAATCCGTCAATTTTACACAATTCTATTTAAAAAGAGCTTCAAAATCTATAAACAATTCATAGCTTTGTGACACCAAATTTCTGGGAAAGAATTAGATCTAAATTTCCAATATTCCCGTAAGAAGCTTAAAACTAAAAAACCAAGTGACGTAGAATAAAGATGTTTATCTGTCTATTCACCAACAGACAAGCAGGTGTAGAAGATATGGTTTCTAAAGAGGATACATAAAACAAAATCCGCCAAGGTAACTTGCAGAACTGTTTTCCTGGTGACTGAAAAGAATATCGAGCAGATCTATGAATACTGAAAACATTAACGAATCAAAATCACAAGATTCAATTTCATATTTTTATAGACATAAACAATGCTTATACATCGAGCCTTGTATATTCCAAGATTAAGATAAAATTAGAAGCGAAGTTTTTCAGCAATTTGAGAGACATTCCTTTTTTTCTGTGTGGACTCATCACCACGACCAGAGATTAGATATATTGTGATATTGCCCAGGTGTTTTCTTTACTCCGCACTTCATATTATTGGCAGTATCATATTGAAGTGAGTGATACGCTTATCATTCATATCCGTGCTTGTGTGTAAGTTTACACTTCCGTTTTAAGTTTGATGCTCTACTATACCGAGCCTCTGTCCATCCTAACAATGACGCCTAATTACAATTCCCTGGAGAGAACTTTCAGACGTTACTCACACCAGTTGTATTATAATAGGGACTTATTTTTTGTTAGAAGAATAGTCAACAGGGGTACTGTAGAATTCAGATTGAAGGAAGGGTACGTGGTGGGGAGCCTGAGAATAAACCCATGCTAAAGCCCCTTGACAACCAAATGGCCTGATTCTATACTAAAATTCGAACCCACGACCACCCGCTTACCAAGGCGGACTCTGTAACTTTGCGGCTACGGAGCTCCTACTGCTACGTAGTAACCTCCGGTTTACTAGGTATAATATTATATTGACCGTGGTAGGGAAAGCATTAACGAATCGCATATATGCATGCAGCCCAGCTCTGAGTTGTTGCGATTCAACAAGGGTTGACAAATTTTGATACTTCAATAATTCGTGGAGTGGAAACATTTAAAATTGGACATGATTTCGTCCCCTATTCCGATTTTAGTTTTACGACCTTCCCTCAAGACGTCTCGTTCTACGTCAAAAAAATCTTTTAAAAAATTATTAGGTATTAGCGGTCGTAGACCAAACGCTAATTTTAGAAATGTAGAAAATATCAAAAATCAAAGATCAGCAGATTTAGGTGCCTGTCACCTTTCTTTCAACAGTCCAGCATCATGAACGGTCGAGTCAAAACGTATTACACTCAAATGAATCATACACCGCCTTGAAATCTATCGAAAATGATGAATCTGCAAATTGACTTCTCGGAACTTGTGGAGAATTAGAAGTATGGTGAATATTACTAAGACCCAGGCAAATGGAAAACCCCAACGATTTTTTTCGGGGACCAAACGTCGGTCCAGATCACTATCTGGTGGTTAATGGGCCTTTGTTGGCGAATACCAGTGGGGTTCTCGAGTTAGTAGCATCTGTTTATAGACTTCAAAGTGGCGTACAATTCAGTGAAACGCAACGAGTTGATTTTTCGGACGCTCTCTAACTTGCTCTCCAACATAGCATTGGAATGGCTGTTGAGAAGTGAAGCAATCGAGAAGCATAGCGTCCGAGAAGCGAAGGACCGCCCATTGATGATGTCGGTGTATTGCTAGGTGTGTTTCAGGAACTTTTGCATGTGTTACAAGTTGACATACCTCTAGCTACGGAGAAGTTAAGAAACCGCAGGTGATTCTCATTACTAATAGACTTAAGGCCAGAGCCTGACAAAATCATTTTCAGTTGACAATTATCATGTTATAGTGACGGTGTGACCCGTTGCTCTCAATTGAAAAACATTTGTTTCATTTCGAGCACTTTGTGAGTCTAATAAAAACTACCCGAATGCCCCTACTTCGATTTTAACAGCTGAAGGGCTTGAAAAGGAAAGAGAAGATTTTCAATTGCAAGCGGAGATCACCAGCGTTCCCGATCAAAAAGAAAAAAACAAAATGTAGCAGAAGCTGTTAGTTTGTTTTGGGAAAAACCTTACAGACTGTGTTTTCAATTTGATCCCGTTAGGTGTTAAAATAACTGTTCGAATCGAAATGGCTACGCGAAATATTTCAGTATCATTATCATCTTTCGAAATCGTTGAGCCCTACTGAAGGCTGTGTGTATCAATATAGGACTAAATAGCTTTGGACCACGGTTGGAAAATGGTTGGACACTTGTCACCTGAGACCCTATTGTGGTCAGTCACCTCGGTCCAGCAACTCCTATCCCAACCTCCACGAGGTGCCGACCGGAATACGAGTAACCTTAGCGGAGATCGGGTAACCAACCCCCGGTGGAAACTTTGGTCGTATGCTGACTGAGAAGGGAAAACGTACGCGGCTGTTTCCCCATGTTAGGGGCAGCGTACAACAGAGTCTGACCCGGAGCGGGCGGCTGAATCATGAAACACGGTGTCTCGCCAGCTAAATCTAAGTGATCGGACACGAAAGATGTGCCGAAGATGTGTCAACTTTGCAGCTTCCCGAGGAATGGAAGTCCGAAGTACATTCTTCGCCCGCAAGGACATCCACAAAGCCACTTCAAATCACCTGACCAACAAACAACGAACCAAATTGACCATGTGCTCATCGAAGGACGATTTTTCTCGGACATCAACAACATATGCACCTACCGAGGTGCAGACATTGACTCAACCACTACTTAGTGGCGGTTTGTGTGCGCTCAAAACTGTCGACTGTCTGCCAGTCACGAAAGCGCCAGCAAGAGGATCGTGACCATGAAGAGCTAGAAAAGCTGTTCACTGCTGATGAGACGCAAAAGTTCTACGAAAAGGTTAACCAATCCCGTAAAGGCTATGTGCCACGAGCCGACTTTTGCAAGGATATGGAAGGTAACCTCATCACGAACGACAGCGAGGTGGTCAACAGGTGGAAGCAGCACTTCGATGAACATCTGAATGGCGATGCAACAAACAGAAGCGGAACTGAAACGGACCTGGGAGTGCCAGCAGTAGATGACCGGATTTTAGCTCCCGATCTTCATGAAATTCGGCGGGAGATTGGGAGGCTGAAGAAGAACAAAGCCACCGGCAAAGACGGCCTGCCGGGCGAGCTCTACAAACATGGTAAAGTAACGCTTGCTAGAGCATTGCACTGGGTCATTTCCAAGACCTGGGAAGAGGAAAAACTGCTGGAAGAGTGGATGGAGGGAGTCGTCTGCCCCATCAATAAAAAGGGCGACAAGCTGGAGTGCTGCAATAATCGTGGCATTACGCTTATCAACGCTGCATATAAAATACTCTCCCAAGTTCTATTCCAACGTCTAACACCTTTAACAAGGAGGTTCGTGGGGCAGTACCAGGCGGGTTTCACGGGAGCCCGCGCAACCACGGACCAAATTTTTTCAATCCGACAGATTTTGCAAAAATGTCGTGAGTACAACGTGTCCACACATCACATTTTTTCGATTTCAAGGCAGCCTATGATACAGTTGATCGGGAACAGCTATGGCAGATCATGCACGAGAACGAGGATATCTTCCCGGATAAACTGACGCGGCTGAGCAGGGCTACCATGAACCGTGTGATGTGTTACGTGCGTGTCTCGGGGATGCTCTCGAGTTCCTTCGAGTCATGCCGAGGATTGAGACAAGGTGATGGACTCTCTTGTTTGCTTTCTAACATCGCCCTCGAAGGTGTTATACGAAGAGCGGGCATCGACACGAGTGGTACGATTTTGACGAAACGGGTTCAGCTTAACGGCTTCGCTGATGACTTCGACATCGTAGCACGAATCTTTGCGACGGTAGAGGAAACCTACACCAGACTAAATGTGGAAGCTAAGCGTATTGGACTGCTGATCAATGCGTCGAAAACTAAGTATATGAAGGGAAGAGGCTCCAAGGAGAACAATGTCAGCCTCCCCCCATCATCGTAGACGGCGATGAGCTTGAGGTGGTAGACGAGTTCGTGTAGTTAGGATCGCTGGTGACCGCTGACAACAACACCAGCAAGGAGATCCGGAGACACATTCAAGCGGGAAATCGTGCCTACTTTGCACTTCGTAAGACAATGAGATCCAATCGAGTGCGCCGCCGTACAAAGTTGAAACTGTACAAAACACTGGTTAGACCGGTAGTCCTCTATGGGCTAGAGACGACAACACTGCTCTCAGAGGACCTCAACGCCCTTGGAGTTTTCGAACGGAAGGTGCTGCGAACCATCTACGGTGGAGTACAGACTGAAGACGGAGAATGGCGTAGACGCATGAACCATGAGCTGCACGCGCTGCTAGGAGAGACTCCCATTGCACATCTGATCAAAGTTAACAGATTGCGATGGGCCGGACACGTCGCAAGGATGCCAGTCGGCAACCCGGTTAAAACGACCCTTTTCCGTAACCTTTCCGGCACCAGAAACAGAGAAGCAAAGCGTACACGATGGCTTGATCAGATTGAAAGTGACCTACGAGTGATAAGACACCTGGGAGCATGGCGCCATACAGCCCAGAACCGAGTAGAATGGAGACGACTTCTTGATACAGCACGAGCCACCACGGCTCTAACCTGCTAGGTAAGGTAAGGTAGCTTTGGACGACAGACGCTGCTATACGCCGCCTGATTCACTGATTCAGGAAAACGACCAGCATACCACCATCGTTCCCCTCGGAGTTAAGACCTCTTTACTAAAGTTACCTGATTAGGTTTAGTGGCGTTTGCGATTTACGCGATATGTTGCAACGAGAATAACGTTTGCCCAAATGGCTGATTACAGAAATGGTGATTACAGAAAGGCTACAACCATACACAGGGGATAGTCAAATTAGGTAGGATAGGCAAAATTTCGATGAAATTTGAAATGCTGTAGCTTTGCTAAATGTTCTTCGATTTTAATAATTCGAACAGCACTGAAAGAGAAAACTTTTGAAGTTTTCATTATCTGACCTCAGATCTGGCCTAGGTCACCGGATGTAGGAAATATTCCTGAGTTCCGGTAGGCATGTCAAACCTGCTAATTTCTGATGGATTTGGTAATGGGTTACCTGATTAAAATGCTTATTTGCATCATTGGCATAGCTGACAAAATCATTTCTGAAGATCCGGAATTGGCCAAGAACACATCGAGAAATGGCTAGTTTTTATCCGGAAGTCCTCAGAGGAACTTTTGGTAGGGGACATTTACGTTTTTGCACCAAATATAGGGTGGGACACCTCTATCTTCAGGATTTTTCATGTTTAACGCTTGCGGAGTTCAAGAAACAATGTATTTCACACGTGAAAGTTTCTGTTGTACAGAACGAAAATTAAGAATGACGAGATGATGGATTTTTCTCCTTTACGTTGTTGTAGCTTTAAAAAATAATAGAAAGTGACTACATAAGCTTGAGCCTCCCGCGCGGGATTCAGATATACATGGATTTTTTAACAATGCTTAGAAAAAAATCATAAAGTAGTTGTGGTTAGTCTGGCAGAAGGTCATGAAAACCCTGTGCTAGTTTTGTGTACCTCTTTTGCTCTTCACATTTTTACCGATGTGAATCAAGTAAACAGTTTTTGAAGAAGTTTATAATCGTTTTTTTTTTGTATAACTGATTTAAATATGACTACCTTAATTATCTATAGATAAATCGTCCAGCTCAAACCTTTGTAGGGGTATGTGGCGGGACCATCATAAAAAAACCAGAGGAGGTTTTTTCTAATCGAATCGAAGCTGATTACGAAGCACTCAGGGATACTAATCGACATATGATTAGGAAGGCACCAATCTCCTGGTGCAGTCGTACAGGCTTGCCGGAATTTTTCGTAGATCTACAGATTTGTTTCGCTTCTACGTATGAACAAGTATACGGAGATTCCGTAGAAATCAGGGGGAAAAAAGTCGACATGAGTTTGAATGAGCTTGAAGATTTTAGTATCGTCTGCGTACAATAGTCTTGTTTCAGGAGGCAAAACTTTGATAGTATCGTTAATGAATCAGGAAAATAGAAGAGGTCCTAAAATACTGCCTTGGGGTACTCCGAAAACAGCTTGATTGCGACGTACCTAATTGGATGGCAGTTTTGTGATCTTACTTGCTTACTTACTTTTTTTTAGTTTTGTGATCACGAAGCTATACATCGATTCATCCTACCTTCTCAGTTGAATCGCCTAGTTTATCGCATTAAGCACATAGTATGAAGTGTTCAACATGATCGAACATCAACTTAAAAAACTTAATCCATACCCCATAAGCAAAGTGACATGAATTTCAGGAAGTTATTCGTCACTGATCTGCCGGGGCCAAAGCCATACTGAGAAATAGAGATGAATTTTTTCACGCAGAACATTCGATTGTCGTAGTAGAACAATGACTATGGTTGTAGCTAATCTGATACAAGGTTTGAAAAATAGATTTAGTTTTCTGTCCGATTAAAATATTCCTCAGTACAAACAATATAATGTTTTGAATAAAAGATCAATTTGAATGTATTGAATGAATTTTATGCAATTGATAACATTGAAACAAATTAAAAATGGACTTTCGCACTTTGAATCTTCAACACAACCGTTGAATTTAATACTTAAAGCTCTTACGTTAAATGAAGATAAGCTTTTTGGAACCATTAAAGCAACCTTCGAATTTTTTTTTGCTGACCCAAAAGTTTTATTCACTGATGATTCACTGGCTACATTCGATAAAAATATCTGTTTTGCACCAAAAAAACGAAAACGATTGTTCGGTTTAATATAAGACCATCGAGCAGATGTTTGACCATGAAACAAAACAGCCCCACCTAGCGATCGATGATCACACAGTTCCTTTCTACGCAACCCACCCCACTCTCGCGCTATAGCAACCTGAACTGTAACTCACGCGCTTGGTCTAGTGTGTAATACCACACGACACCGATGACGACTTTACCCATGGTGTAGGAAATAAACACGGGGAACCTCCAAGAAACGCGATAACCGTTACTTTGTTCTCGTTCGCATTTATCACTGGAAAAGCACAATCCCCATCGCCCAGGCTCGAGCGCGCGTTCGCGTTGTGCGCCGGCGACCGCGTCTTTCGAGCAATCGGACCCGAGAGTGTGGTCGTTTGCTGTCGTCGATCTGGTGCCCACTCTGTGGAGCAGAGTCCAATTCCCTGGTGGACCAATTTCATCGTCGAACACAGCAGCAAACTGAAAACTGCAGAGATGAATTTCATACCTCCTCAGACAGGGTCGTCAGGAAGAGTAGTAAAATTTATTTAATGAAAGCACATTCCTCCTTTTCCAACTCTGCCTGGATACTTTTTAGTGGCGGTTGAGGCGTCTGTGTAACCATTAGCGAAAAGCTGGATCGGAGAGCGGAAATTCCGCCAGCTTGGGCACCCACATGCGGGCTGAATGCCTGTCGGGATCGAGAGAGCGTAGCATCCACCGTTTTCCTTCGTTTGTGGCCGCTTTCGAGGTAAAATAGACGCAATAGAAATTAACTACAGGTACTTTGATAACATGCCACCTATATCTGGAACGTTTCCTGGATGGTGAACATGTGCCGTTTTTTTTTTCTTAACCCGATGAGATTGCATCCAGCTAAGACGGTTGCCGGGCTAACCTCGGTTGAGGATTCCAATTTCCAGTGCAATAAATTCAAGCTAATGAGAAATTGTTTGGACTTTGTTTTGAATATCTCTATTTGAACGGTTCGGTTGCGAGTAGGGGCGGAATGGCGTCCCTGGGATGACACAAGTCCCTCACACGCGCGAGCCGGTTGCAACGGGACTTGATTTGCTGAGGATATTGTTGTAGAGGATTAGTGCAATTTAACTGGAACAGATTTGATGGGCGATTAAGGGAAAGCTCGTTAGGAGGCGGACTTCTAATCGAAGTCGAGATAACCACGGCCGTGATTGGCGGCTGAACGGCCGAACTGCTCGCACGCGCTTTGGTTTGGCATCCGAGCTGTGGCGGAACATATCAATGGAACCCGCCACGTGTAGCTGCATTTAAACAGTCGAAAGTTATGTTTGGCGGGTGCTTGTGCAGTTCTGGCAGGGATTTGCTTGCCATGTTAACGAACATCAGGTTGGGAAACTCGCAGAGAGCAGAAGAGTTATGGCTTTCGCAGGTGTCATTTGTTTGCTTTTGGTCCACAATATTATGAGATTTTATGCAATCGTATCTGTTAAATCTTCTTTTGAAATCGAACAGTACTAAGAACCACTGGGACTGTAAACTGTCCAGTAGACGTCGTATATAAAAAAATAGTGAGACCACCTGTAATCTTTGTACCTACTATTTGTCATGATACCGCACAATTTAGAGTCAGAGTTTCATTTTTTGTGTAAATATGTAGCCCTCAATTTATCATCTCTCTGTGATTTATAGGGAAAACCGATAGTTCAGATTTTATTTAAAATTGTTCATTTCATATAAACAAAATGAAATAAAATAAATTATTTATTCTCAATTTGTTTTAGCGAACTTTTGTTAAGGACGTTCTGATCAAGTTGAGCAATTTTTGGTTTAAACCCAGAACAATGCTGATAAAAATCATTTTCACTGTCAAAATTCTTAGAAAATTGCAACGAATCATTTTTAATTTCACTTCCAATGAACACCTTTCCAGATACACTAGTTTCACATTTCATTGTCATACTTTGATGAAATATTTCAGGCGGTTTCTTACACGATCACGTAATAAAATTGATGGAAAATTCAACTAAATAATTCTGGTAAAACGAGAAAGGAAAAAAAACAGCAAGCGTTATTAAAGTGAAATGCCAAAATTGTTCCAAGAGCGACTTTCCGGTGCCAATTTTTTTCGAGATAGTATTTTTTCCGTCCATCACTAGTTGCGTAGTGCCACTGTATAGTACAAAAACCGAATTTACGAAATCACAGTTCACACAACAAAACTCAGACTAATAAATTTTCACTAAATTTGAAAGGGTGAAATCAAACGGACACATCTCATTACGATTGAAAAATGACTTGTTTTCCTATTTTCACAAATAATCAAAGGAAGAAAGAATGATTATTGCATGCCAATGAAGAATTTCCTAGTCATGGCAACACTAACGTTTATGGTGGCTATTTTGCAGGTGCTTCATTAAGTAGACTGATTTTAAATAATTAGTTATGATTCAAACAGTTTTTATTAGCGGGGGCCTAGTGTGGTTGGTAACGTCTCCGCCAACCACGCTCGACGCCTGGGTTCGAATCCCACCGCCGACATAGGTGTCGATGGTTGTGAGGTGGCGTGATCCACTCACAACCAACCCAACTGGTCTAGATTCAATCCTAGCCGACACCGGGAGATTTTCTGGGGCGAAAAATCTCTGGGATCACGCCTCCCATCGCATGAGGAAGTAAAGCCGTTGGTGCCGGTCCGTTGATAAACGGGTCGTGAGTTAGGGTCCTGGGTGTGGAGTCGCCTCCCTGGGCGTCGGTGATTGGCCACAACAGATGCGGAACTAGACCGACGGAAAATAAGCGAGAATAAAAAAAAAACAGTTTTTATTGATGCACCCAAAATTTGGAACAGAACCGAATCCAAGCCAAAACCGGTCGAACTAGAGTTCTTCTCTGAAAACTCCTACCGTAACGAAGTTGAACTTGTATTTTTGTTCGATAGTAAAACCGTTTTCAGTTATGAGAGATGGATGGACCGATTTTCACGAAATAAGTTGCAAATCAAAGGTCTGAGTTCTAGTTCAAGATAATCTCCTCTCCAAGCAAAAGTTCTTGTAATGCTCATAGTTCATCGAGAAGGAGTTACCTGCAATACAACCAAACCTTGAAGTAGCAAATTAACCACCAAGTTCAGGAATGGATCGAAGGATGGGAAACAACAATAGTGTCAACAAATATCAACCCTGGTGGCAGCAACATCTCTGGCGGTCTCCAACAACAACAACTGAGGTGATGCGTCTGGGTATATGTGTGGATTGCACTACATGTACATGCAGTCTTCCCAATGCGGTGGTAGTAGTAAGTTTTCATAGCAAGCATTGAACCGGCGTGAGCGGCTGGAGTAATGGGTTGTAAGTAGATAGGGTGACTAGGGTAAGCAACGTTTTATTTAATTCCAGGAAACAAAAATGGTGAGTGATTTTATTTCTGTTTCACTATGTTACCTCGTTTTCGCATTTTTAATTTTCTTGCTTAATTATTTGATCTATATTCATTATGAACGTTATGTTGTTATGTAAGGCGACATCCATAAATTACGTAACGCAGAAAAGCTCAGCTCGCGGATCCGCACCCCCTCCCCTTATGTGTAACGAAACGTAACGCCAACACCTACCCTTCATTAAAAATTACGTAACGCTGTAGAAGAATTTGTTGGACAAAAATGCTTGTTTTTAGAGATTCTCTCCAGAGATTTTTTGTTCCGTAGCGCTGGTCTTCCCCCTCTCCCCTGTGTAGCGGGTCGGGGCGCTCAGGGATACTCCCTCTCCCCCTTGTGAGCGTTGCGTGATTTATGGATGCTGCCTAAGCTAAACTATTTTTATTACGTTACATATGATATTGACTCCAATACAATAAATATAACATGCTATTAAATACGGGTCAATTTTTTTGATACAAATGTATCAAACGAATTGATAGTCTGAAAATAATAATAAAATCTGTAAGATTCTTATATTATTTGAGGCGGGGCTTACCGATTGGAAAATTACTCCGGAATGTACTGCAAGTACTCAGTCATTCTGTAACGGGTCTTTGGAAGATCGGTGGAGCTAACACCTTCTAGAACCCGAAACTAAGATAGTTGCAGAAATGAAAGATAATTACAACTGTCTTTTTTTCACTATATCACTGCCAGACAGTGGGTTCTAGAAAGGTTCCACACACACACACATAGTAAAACCGTTTTCAGTTATATTTGAAACCGCTTCCGATTGCGATAATTATGTCAGTAGACTGTTAACCCGAAAGTCACCTGAAAAAAATCATTTCACTTCATCTCCCTTACTGTGACAGCCATACTCTACTTATTTCGTGTTGCCTCCGGACATTTTTTCTTTCAACCTAAACTTGGTCTTCAGGTGGCGCAGTAATTAGGCTTCCGTCGTCAGCATGACATTCTCGGACTTCGTGGCGTGTGGCGTTTTGTCCATGCCAGGTACCTAGAGGTAAAACACAATACAATACAATTCGACTAAAGCAACTGACAACAGGCGTGTGAAGGTGGCCACTGGGACCAATCAGCTCCGTATCGTATAATACAATTGAACCCGCTCACAAAGACCTCCGTCTACTGCTAGTGGCGGGCGTTTGGGCAAAATAGCGTGTAATTTAGCCCACAAAATTGAAAGTGCCACTCGTGCCTGCCGGAACGTTTTTCCACACATGCCACCGTTAGGCCAGCAGAAAAATCGAATCTTTACAACGAACGAACGAATAAACGAACGAAAGGGTTGTTTTGCTTTGCTCTAGGTTTTCGTCATCGTTATTATTATTGTAGTGGCTTTTACCCAGTTTCGGGTCTTCTTTTTTCCCAGTCGGCCGGAAACCAGAACTAATTTCTCAACCAACCGAGGTCAGATTTTGGTGCCCTCTGGGCATCCAAGTGTGAGTGTAGAGAAGAAGCATGCACGCGAACGTGTGTGCGTGTGAGCTTAGCCCAAATCAAAAGAAGTCAGTCCAAAACAAAATCAGCAGGCCGTTTGACTGGAATTCGAGGCCCACTTGAGTGTGCCATTATGATGATCATCAATAAAAGCAACAAGAGCAAGAGGAGCAGCAGCAACCAGCAACAGCGGCAAACAACAACCGCGCCGACAGCAATAACGATGGCCTGTACGAACGACGATGATCAAACTCTTTTTTTTTTCTACCTCGGTTCAGTTGGTGCTCCCTTGCGTGGTGATCGTCTTTTGCCTCGGAATTTTAGCCGTTCGTTGTATGCCCGGTAATTATGAACAATTTTGCTTTGGATTTTATCTTTTTCCCACTTCGTTTCGGGAAGATGACCAATTTTTAGCGGTTTTGAACGCAATTATGATGTGAGTAAACTGGTAAATTGTGGAATTGTTTGTCGTTGAACAACACCAAATTCATGAGCTGGGTAGCAAATTATGTGTTAGTGATTCGTGTCATCACTATCCAATAACATGAATAACATCGTCTGGTGCAGGCCAGATTACAAATGCCAATCGGTCATATCTGCCTGAAATCGAGCATCTCGTTTACACGTAACCTCTTGCCACCACTGGCAATCGATGCAACAGGATCCAATTCTCTGTCCATGCATCGATTTCCATATGAATCCCTTGATTCGGCCCCGATCAAAATACACTTTTGTTTGCCGAAGATCGCCTGTTGATTGGATTGGATAAATCATTTGCATCACCGTGCATCGTTCGACTACTCACCCGGTGTCCCGTGAAGTGTGCGGCTGAAGGAAAAAGCATCGCATCTCGACACGAAGATCAGTTAGATCGGTTCCAGCGGACAGACACGCTTAAATCGGAATGCAATACGTTCCCTTCATTCCTTTCGAATGTCTCCTGCAACGATTTATCGCTATGCAAAGGATCTACTCCAAGGTAACCGGCCTGCGGAACGACTCGTAAGGTGTGACAATTCTGTATTATCGCATGCAATAAACAATGTTTCGGCGAACCCTGATCATCACATACCGTTTCGTAAAATAATGCTACATCGGTCACATTCGCCATGTTTCTTCTTCCGTGATGTAATCAATTCTCACGGGTCGTCTCTTTTCCCCCGGGGCTAGACTGCCAAAAATTATCATTCAGTGCCTTTGGTTCACTTGACCCACCCGTTGCCGTTCATTAGCAAAGTAGACAATTCCCCGCACCATACATGACAACGATGACAAATGATGCTCCACGATATTCGATGCCTTTTCACCCAACGCGTCTCCCAAAACCATTTGAAATGCGCGCGATCGCTGCATGCCTAGAGGTGGGTGTGAATGTGCCAAAGGTCCAAAACAAAATACAATTGAACAAGCAGGTTCATGGACGCAAGAAGGGAGGAAGGAAAGTGCAGCTAATTCTGCGTTCGATTCGTTTCGGGTGAGGTACTTTTTGGCCCGGTCGGATAATGATGTTAATATGTGATCATACGGTCGACCCACGGGCGGGATTTGCTAGATTGGTTGGTACTAGCCTAATCCGATGTGAAGGTTTGAAGTGCTGTGTGGGGTTGTTATTGTTGTTATTTCTCGAAAAAACATTAACAGTGCCGTGCGAATGACTATGCTGTTATACAAAACAACGATTCTATAGACAATTGAAGTAACTTTGGAAACATCAATAAAACCCATGGTTTTCACATTCCACAGAAGAAAGTATATTTTAATTCGTTTCGCACTCACTTGTAATTTAACATGAAAACATAGTTGATCTTTGTGACCAATATCATTGTTTGAAAGTAGAAATAAGAGAGTTGAAACTACTCACGAATTCAACCAAAGTATATCATATTGTATCAATCAAATCGTCTAGTTGCATTCTGGTAACGGATCAAAAGAGATATTTCAAAAGAGCGAAACACTCACTGGTGCCAAATAATTACGCTAATAAAAAATAGCGACTTTTTGGCTAACCTGAGCAGCCAGCATATCTATTGAGTCCCGAGTCACTTTTTCACTCTTCTTCAACCTTTTGAGTAGGAATGTTACGGATATCCACATCCGCAAATGCATGAAAATCTACATCCGCATTCGCATTCGCAACCGCATCATACCATGCGGATGTTGAGAAAAATATCGCATCATAGAATTTTGTAGGAATATTTTCCTTGGTGTATTTGCTGCTCGCCTAAATAACTTTTGCACTGGGATAGGACATGGTCATACGAAATAAGCCCAATTAAAACACAAAGGAAGCTACGGATATCCGCATTCGCATCCGTAAATGCGGAACATCCGCATGAAAATTGACATCCGCATCTACATCTGCATCCGTAATCACATATCCGCATTCGCATTCGCATCTGCAGATGTCTAAAAAATCACATCCGTAACATCCCTTCTTTTGAGTATAAAAATGCTATTTAAATGCTATAGTGTGTTCGACAACGTTTCTGTAGATCTTAAGGGCCCTCTTTTGGTGCAAATAAATTTTTGATTAATTCACCTAAAAGTGAGAGAAAAATTTTATTTTCTTAATTACTTATCTTTTTCTTAATTACTTATCGAATCAAGGAAAAGTCTTCGGCAAAGTTGTAGACAATCTTATGTAGAAAAACTTTGCTGAAGATATTTTGGTTCTATCTCTTGGAAATCGACCACATACATGCACATGAGGGTGGGGAATCGTTATATGGAAAAAACGAAACTTGATAGCAGAAAGCTAGAACCAAGCTTTTTTTGTTCTATTTGGGGCCCCAAACAATCCTGAATTTATTGGAAGACGATTGGTTTTGTCTCCGCTTGGCGCATTGCATTTTAAATTTATATGGAGATTCGTATGAAAAAAACAACTTTTTTGCATTTTCCATTCTAAAGAGCTCAAAATGGCTCAAACCATAGGTTTCATGACTTCAAATGGTGGGTTTTTCGATGCTTAACAACTTGGCCGAAGACGCTAAAGAGCTAGGGTGTGCCAAAAAAGGTAGAGCTGTTCAAAGTTGAGTATGTCGAAATTTATGTTGCAAATCATTTGTTCTACCAACACTGCCAGTGTACCGGCGTCAGTCAGATTTCCATCAGAAGTAACCTCTGAAACACGTTGTAGATTCTACCTACGCCTAGAATATTGATCTAAATTTGTTTGCTTGATCCAGCTGAGTGTACAAACTCGTTACGACAGGTAACTTCTGATGGGAATCCTTGGCAGAAAACAAGATTTTGTGCATTTAAATCGACATACTCAACTTTGAACAGCTATAGCTCTTCTTAGGGACATTCTAGCTCTTCAGTGTCTTCTGCAAAGTTGTTAGGCATCTAAAATACTATACTTCAACATAATGTAGTCATTATTCGAGTATTATTGAGCTCTCTAGAAAGGTTAATGCAAAAAAGTAGGTTTTCCCATATAAATTTTCATACAAACTTGAAATGCAATGCGCCAAGCGGAGACAAAACCAATCGACTTCAGGTAAGTGTAGGGTTGTTTGGGACCCCAAAAGGAACCCCAAAAATTTGGTTCTGGAAATTTGATCACTTTTCCCCACCCTAATACACAGACATTCTGAAAATTTCTAAAAATCAATGAATACCAAATAGCTTTTTCTGGTTTTATTTTAGAGGCCTGCTATGTTCTTAACATTTCTTCATATTTGAAAAATACATCATTCTGCCGAACATACCTTGGGCAAATTTTCAGCTAGCTTCCACAGGTGGTTTCACTAGTTACTTGCAGTCTCTTGAATACCTACTTGGTCGTTAGTGAAAAAAAAAAGTTTTTCGGGTTTTTGGGCGGTTACTTATGTTTTTTTTTCTTTAAAGGTGTACAGAAAGGATTTTTGATTTTTCATTAAAAAAATACGAAAATCATTCATGTTGAATTTATGAGAACTATGCTGGGGTATGCTTGGGTATGCTCTGTATGCTACGGCAGTTGTAACGCTTTATAAAACCAAACGGGAAGAAGTCTTGCAACTGCTTAGTGCATTGATACAGCGCAGAACAGAAGCTTTGAGAAAACGAACTATGGAGCCTTCAGATCCTAATGAGGTAAAAAATTTCACGAGAAATGCAGTGCCAAATTAGGAAAAAGGCGGCGATATGACGATCACTGTTATCAGCAGTAATTAGTCTGCCACGAGTACCTAGACTGAAGAAGAGGCGAAAGATCAAAACATTTTTTTTAGAGATCTGCTGCTTGCGTAAATGATCTTAGATTCCACGAGTTTCTTCTATCATGGATGTACCGGAAAACACAGCAGAATCAAAAGTATTTTTCACGTCAACGCGATTTGGATCACCTTCAATCTCCTCTGATCCTGCGTTAAAATATTTTGCTCCAGGAGCTTTTTGAACAAGTTGAATAAGCACCTCTAAATGCCTTTTAATTGAAAAACAGGATCATTAAAACTTTTTGACAGAAATATGATTTTTGAAAACCTGCTTGGAAGGTTTTTGCACTCTTATTATCCTACAAAATATCGACATTATTGATTGGGGGGGGGGGGGGTTTAAGTGATAGCATTACGCATTACGTATTATTATAAGGGGAAGGGGGGTTACCTTTTGTGTTACAATTTGTTTCACGGGAGGAGTCGGATCATCGACAGACTATTGGATGTTGCCTTATAGTTAAAACATTTAAAAGAGACTACTTGAGCTTGAACGACCGCACATTTCGTAGTTGCTCCTCCGTGATCGATCTGAGCTAGTAAAGTTGCACAAGGAACGTATATGGCTACTTGGGATTAGTTTGCCATCTTCAGTGTACAACAATTCAGTAGCTACCGCTTTGGATAGATCGATAACGGCGCCGGCCACGTCCTTACGATCGTTAGGGTAAAAAAGGATATTGTAAGGAAAGAAGTGTAACAATCGTTGTTGTCGGAGACCGAGTTTACCTCTGCATCCCTACGATTGCGACGGAAAGGTAGGGTTTGGTCACCGTGGTAAGTGACAGAATCGAACGATGTTGCACGCGCCGTTAACTTGTCACGGAGGCGAGCGATTAATATCTTTCTTTTCCAACACCGCGAATCTATGCGAGCGGCGCGCGAAAGCCATCCGATATGCGACACGCTTATATCAAAGCAACGGGTGAGCAGTCTTCTGTTAAACGATTAGACTGAGACCGAATTTATTTCTAAATCTCTACGACTGCAGCGGAAAGGAAGGTTTGTGTTGTCATGTCTTCGTGGTATTTGACGGAATCGAACTATGTTGCGCGCGAAGCTCGCTCACTACGAAAACGAACGAATCATGAAAATCTTTCCTTTCTCGACGCTCCCGAAATATTAGAGCTCCTATATAGATGTCCACTATTTATCCAGCATATCCTTAAGAAAGAAAACGCATTTCGGTAGACGCGGTTCTTTGAAAGGTATCGCGTAGTCATTAGAAGAATCAAGATACCTACGAAACCTACACCGGTTGGCAACGCGCAAAAATAAATCCAACGAGCAAGCCGGTCATCGTGAGAAATGAACAACCGTCTTGGTAGACCTCGCGGAGCCACTACGCATTGAAGACCCATAGAGAAGAGTAAAACTTACCCTGGCCGAAGACGCGTTTAAACCAGGACATTATACACGACCGCTCTATTCCTCCCTATCGACGCAAACGCGCAGGAATACAGTGTTTCGCATCGATTCTCTCTTACATAATCACAAAAGCGCGCGTGAAATTTCCTCTACGAAAGTAAACTAGAACGAGGTCGAGTCCGCTTATATAATGAACAAGCTGAGTTTCCTAATATATATGAAAATGGCAAGGTAACATGCATTCAAAGCCTAAGAAACTTGTAAAAATGCAAATATGCAAATGAAACAGAAAGAGTTCTAAATTTGTAAACAAAATGCCAATCTAATCACCATAAAATAGCAACATCGTGGACTTTTGTCGCGCCGACGTACAATGTTTTAACGCGCAACTGAATAATGTTTATGCATAATATTACTTGTCAAAAGCTAGAAAATTCGTAAAACGAGGCCAGAAAAAAACAATTTAAATGTAATTAACGTTTATGGGACAATTTGGTGCAGTTATCTGTCCTGTGTTCGCTAGCATTTTCGATAAATTGTGACATCCCACTTCTTAAGGAAAACAATACTATTTACGTACCATAGCACAGACTCCAAAAACCAACACGACTCCACAAAAACCACGCGACTCAAATTTCTTGATAACCCCCCTAATTAAAATAATCGGCCATTTCACAAACAAAAATAAATAAAAAAAATCTTCCTCCAGCTATTCTTGGGAATTTATATTACTAATTTATTATACTATTTATTATACTATTACAGTGATCACCCGATTATATCACACCCTGATGATTTTTGGCGTGATAAAATAGGAAAAGTGATAAAATCGGGAAATTTTTAAAATATTATTTTTCTTTTATTGAAGATGTTAAATCAATAACTAAATACGTAAAATCAGTGATTTTAATTTTTTTTGGAAAATTTATCTGTACAAACATATGAAAAAGCTGCAGTTGTTTTTTTTAAGAATCGATATATCTGAATAACGACAAAAGATAGAGTAAAGTTGTCAAGGGATGAATTCGAGGAAACTCTCTGAGCTTTTATAAAAAAATATTTGAAAATTCAATTTTAGATCCTGTACTGGAAAAAAAAATTAAAAACAAAAAGTGACTATAAAAATCGATCATCACTATTTTTTTTAAACATTTTTTTAGATAGATAATTCAGTTGCCTAAAACTTTTCTGGACAAACCTACATAAATAAAAAACCTAAACGAATCGATGTAAAGTTACAAATAAATTACAACTAAGTTTTTTTTTCGTTTATGTTTTTGTTTGAATTGGTAAAATGAATTACTTGCTTTTTTGTAGCGCAGTACCATCAGCAAAATATTAGATGTTCTCACAACACTGAGCTTTGCCGAAGACAGCATGCTGATATCTCTTACCTATTGCAACCAGAAAAATCCTAAAATGTAAATAACAATTTTAATGCCTTCTCATAGAAAACTTCATGTTGCTTGCAATATGTGAGAGATAGAAACATGTCTTCTGTAAAGTTTTTTGTTTTGAGATCACCTAATACTTTGCCTAAGACACCAAGCGTCTATTTTTATCTAATGAAAAAGTAAATTTTCTATCTCACTTTTAGGAGGATTGATCACCCATCTTTCTACATCAAAAGATGCGTTTTCAAATATTTTTAAACTTCTCCGAACATATTATACGGTTTTAATAAACATTTGTATCACTATTCAATTATTCCCACGAAATCAGCAAAATGTAACATTGTGCATCGGTTGAATTTTTAATGTAAACTACATCCAGAATGATGTTATTCTACACAGAATTATGAAAAAATCTAAAATATTGAAGCGTAATAGAAAATCAGTTCACCCTGACATTTTTTTAATGAAATGTTTTATGATGATAAAATCGGGTGAAAAATGTGATAAAAACGGTGGCAGATAAAATCGGGTACTGATATAATCGGGTGATTACTGTATTATAATTTATTAATTATACTGAGTACAGCAGTAATAGCGGGCGAAATACAAACACAAATTAGCAACTACGCGGCTCCTTTGTTGTTTCAAACCCGAAGGGTAAATGAAAACTAAGAAATACAAGAATTTAATGCTAAGCACAAAAATCTATCGAACTCGGCATCACTGATTATACCGATTTCTTCTCTAACCAATGGAAAAAAGGATAGAAAAAAATAATCCCGATAAACAACTCACACATGCGAAATCCAGTGCGATGCAAGATAGGGCGTCGGACTCTTTAAGCTGGGAATGCGTCTAAATAACAACACACTACAAATTCTAAACAGCATTCTGCACCCACCCTAATGAATCCACTGAACTAGCTGCACATTAGAGCGCGTTCACAGCCTGCAGTACCCACTAACACGTCAGTTCCAGCAAAAAAAAAACTGGTGAAAAACAATTGAAATATTTGTCGAATTACAAATCCCGCCATAATATTAGTGATGTAGCAAACATAAACACCACTACTATACATCAACAATCATGTGCATAATTTTTAATATCTGGTACCACTGCAATAAGTTTCAAAAAGTTCCTATTAGAAATCAATTGGATAGGTACGTTTGCATGACTACTGTCATAGTCATTTTCGCAAACACATCGCATGATCGTTATATAATGCAAAAGTATGATCAGGGATACTTAGCGGGATTTGTCTCTTTTGGTTTCCCTCCTTTACATGCTTGATCGTGTTGTCCGTGTCGAATCAAGGTGCGTTCTTCACTCGCTTTTGCAATGAACAGGCTTGTGTTATCCTGCTCACTCTTTAGACATATAGAGATGAAGTGGTATTTTTAACTGCCCGTTTTGAATGGCTTTGCACTATACGATGCACTTTATCTCAATCATTACTGTACACGATACTTCTAATTTTACATTTCCTAATAATATGCACTATTTATACTTACAAAAACACCAAAAATATAATATAAACATAGAGCACGCAAGAACCGCGTGCGTGCTTACCGTTGGCCGTGCAGCCAGTCCTCGCAGTTAAAACATTTAAAAGAGACTACTTGTCACATACTGTGATGGATGTACGTCAATCGGTTCTGGAAACAGTGGAATTTTAATCGCTGTTTCGATCGGATCAGGCTTACTGAAGGTTTCAAAAATCCAGTTCACAATGCCAGAAGATTTCACCAATCCAGGATATATTTGGTGATCTGGATATGCAAATTTGTACCATTCATTCATTCCACTTTGGGAAATCCTCAAAACCTTTTTGGAGGCCCTTTAGGAGAGGTAATAATGGCTGATAGATTGCCAAAATCGGTTTTATCAGAAACAACAGATGAAGGTATCTTAATTTGATGGTAGAAGTGGTCGCGGTTTGAAACACGTCAGCCTAAGAACGTTTTGAATGCTCTTTTTTATCCCTGCGCTGCAGCTCATCATGCTGATTCTTTCCACAGTAAATACATGTTTCAGCGTTTTCACTGCATTAATTCTTAGCATAATACTCTCCACACCTAACTATTTGCGATGAAAACACTTCACAACGCGGGGCACATAGGTGCGGCTCTATGCAGACGTATTGAGTAATTGAGACCCAGCCAGGAAGTGCAGATCCGGCAAGCGTAATACGAAACGAATATGGTGGAGTGTATACTTTTTCACCGCCGCAAAGTGACACAAACCGTAATTGCTTGCAGTCCAGTATCTATCCATCGGGAAAAGCGACATTTTTCAAGCAGCCTACACCGCTTTCCAAAATACACTCGACAGACAGACTCGAATCGAGTATGACACCGACCGATCTTCACGTCTCGTGCAGGTACAAATACGTGATAATCCCGAGTAAAGAGCTCAGAACAAGCTATATCGTTGGACTGTTTCAGGTTATTAACCACGACTTGGAACGGCTCGGGTCACGGCACTGTAAGGCGGTATTGGATCTTTTTTTGATTTCGGTCCTGATTCGGGATAATTAGGGGGGCTATATCTCCCAGATGGTCTCGAGGTACGATGCTGGCCTAACAAGCCAGTCGTCGTAGGTTCGAGTCTCGGCTCGGGATATACTGTTAGTGTCAGTAGGATCGTAGTGCTAGCCCCGCAATTGTCCTGTACACTAAAACAGTTGGCTGCGAAGTC
Source organism: Wyeomyia smithii (assembly GCF_029784165.1). Classification (NCBI taxonomy): domain Eukaryota; kingdom Metazoa; phylum Arthropoda; class Insecta; order Diptera; family Culicidae; genus Wyeomyia; species Wyeomyia smithii. Next base: position 49,784,463 of record NC_073695.1, on the reverse strand, counting down.
TGTGTATAAATAAACAGAAGGTCAAGTTCCGAATCGGAATGTAGCACCAAGGCTTTGCTTTTTAGAGGGGCAAAGATCCGTTAAGATAAACCCTGGCACCAGAAGTACAAAAAACAGACATTGCGCTTAATATAGCGCATTAAACATATAAATTTAATTGCCAAGAACTCAACATCTGTTAAACTCAGCAAAATGTTTTACAAGTTTTCGGCATTCTTTTCAAGAGTTTGAAACTACAAAACTACAATTCTTGCTGGAAGATCGATTCATTTGCAGGATATTTATCCAAATAGGTTGCCGAGTTCAATCTGTTAAGAAATTTGCCGTGTTAAATTAAGTGTGTTGAGCACAGGGGGACAAAAAACACGTACTTTTCCTTTTTTGTTTTGAAGCTCCAGAAGTCTTCAACTTCAATCGTGCTGATCATCAAATCATTCGGTGTATAAGCTACACAGCGAGTTAACTTTACGCAGCTCAGCACTTGGATAAACCAGTACCGGCATGAATAAAATAAAATCAGTTAAAATTTTTCTTGCAAATTTTGTTTTTTTATGCTACATTATTTCTGCTAAATAAGCTTGAAACGGAAAGGTAAAACTTACACACAAGCACGGATATGAATGATAAGCGTATCACTGACTTCAACAGTGATACTGCCAATAATATGAAGTGCGGAGTACAGTAAAACCTGGGAAATATCACAATAGATCTAATATCTGGTCGCAGTGGTGATGTCAAATTTCTCTTTCTGAGCCAAATTCTTACAAATAATAAATTGGTTTTATGTAATGAAGATAATCAAGGTTGAAACATTAGTTTTTATCAATACTTTTTGAAGTACGTAGGTATACGTTCAAGAGTATGAATTTGGAAAAGGTGAAAACGCCGTCTATTAAATATAAATTATAAAAATACAGGGTGCGGCAGGAAAGATTGCGAAAATGTTTGAACTTTAATATTGAGTTAATTTGTGTAACTAATGACTTTTTTCTGTTGACATCTCACCTTAGTTCGAAGACTCAGAAATCTGCCATAACGCGCACGTGGTTGTCGATATCGGAGGATTGCGTTCGAAAGGCATGCTCTTCTTTCGGTGTGATGCTGGAAGCATCGAGTACATTTGTTTGAAAGAACCTAACAAAGATAACTGAACTCGAAAATACTTTTTCACACTTTTTCCTGTCGCACCCTATAGGATTTAATAAAGTTCTATTCATAGAACGTTAAGATCTATTCTTTCGCTTAATTCTCACGTACTTATCGAATGACCCGAATAATTGTGATTTGCATTCACCGCCATTTCATCCAATTAGGTCGTAATTCGTCGAAAACTAACCATCAACAATAGATGAATACAATATTTCGATCAACGAATCATACAGCTTAATCTGATTACAGCTCTCATTACGTGTCATGCAGCTGTCACCAATGGCTTGAATTTGCGCACAAAGCCACAAAAATTAACACGGCCCTGCACTTCAACTCCTTGAACCAGCCAGCCCACTTATGCGGTACAAAGAACGCAAAACTTTGTCCATCCATCGTGAATTTTATGACTGCCTCGCAGCGTACAATAAACATCTCAATAGCACCCCATGCAGGGATTAACCAATCAAGCAAGCACTAGCCGCAGATGAATTCATTCATTCAGCGCGCAGAATCCTTCGCCGATGGCCCGCAGCAAAACTCATCAGGCAAAACCTGTGAATGTGTGTTGTTTTGCACGTGAATGACGCGTTATAATCATCGCGCCGCTCTACCGCTCAGTCGGTCATCATCGGGTGGAGGAAATTATTACGCGTAAACAAAGTGTTATCGATTGAGTTGGACGGACGTTTTGCGCCGTTGAGTTGCGTTGGTTGAATTGTTTTGTGGTCACCTCCAGCGATGTGTTTGCCGACCATCGACTTTGTCGGTTTTCGACAACAAAATTGCACTTGAAAGTGACTAAACTTTTTTGCTTCTCTGTGAAATAAGTACGGTTGTAAGACATGTTGAATATTTGCTGAACATTCGAACCATGATGAGTTCCACTGACTCAGCCAGTTGTGATTGTAAACGATTGCGCTCATTCCAACAAAATTCTTTATTTTGCACTACAGCACGAAGTTTGAAGTGATATTTTTATTCCACGCAAAAAGAGTAACATTATGTGATAATGTGACTGCATGAAGAAAGAGAGAGAGAGTACACAACAATCAAATAACTGTATTTTCATGCATGCATTGTGTTCGCCGTTTCCTAAACGATTATTGATTGCCCGAACCGATGGGAATTTCAAAATTAGGGTCCTTCGATACCGCAACACAATGTAAGTTCAAAGAAACCCATTAAGTCATTAGTCTCCCCGGTTTCAGCTTTCTTCGCTCATGCTCTCTCGCCTCATCTGTCTGTTCCTCTCCTGTGGCGTGTAACTACAATGCGAAATTGATTACAATGCCTCCGGATGGGGTTCAATCCTTATTTTTTGCTCCACCGATGCGAGAGCCAAGCCGCACAGCCAAAGTGACCATTCAATTTAGCCGCATCTCAGCATCCGCCCCCTGCGGTCATTCTCGATTCCATGCTACCAACGCTCTTCTCCTAGCTCCAATATGGTGGACCGTTCGTTGGTGCGATGGAGTTGCACAAATAAATTCTCAATCCACCAGCATATAATGGGTGATGTAATCTCTGGTTGCGTTCCTTTCGGACCCCGGCCGATTCAGCCACGACACTGTAGGTATACTTTTTCTTTTATAGCTTTTGGATTTCGTGGCCTCGGGGCGGGAAGCGAACGATGTGTGTACATTGAATGCAGGAAAAAAAAACAAAGGATCGCACGGAGCCAAAGTACCGGTGCATAACTTTGCGCGTTGAAAAATCCTACCCCGATAAGAAGCTGCTACTTTGACGGTACACTTTCAGCTCTTCATACGTTCGGTTTTCATCCACCCGATCCAGTAGGAAGTGCCATTACCGATGCCGAGTTGCGGTTATTGTTTTCCGAAATTAAACGAACGGTCCCAAAAATGCTTTCTCGCGCGGCTGCATTGCACGGCGTGGCGACGAACGGTATTGCAGTGATGGTGTAATACAGTGCAGAAAAACAACCAGGCGAAGAAATGCTAGTCGGACTAATGGATGCAGCGAGTAATGGGAAACCCCTACCCGGTGTCCCGGCTTACGAGGGAATTCACCAAGCTTGGATGGAAGAAATGAATCACGTACCTTCTCTTCATGATTAAAATTTGCGGCAAACTGGTTTCGAGCAAGTAAACATCGTTTCGTATTATTCAATAGCATTTAATAACTTTATGTCAAACATGTAAAAAATGTACAATTCAATACGAAAACATTTTGAAACACAGATATCCTTAACAAACATGAATTTCGTATATGACATTAATTTCATAAATGCCATACATGTCATAAATTTCATAAATGTCATAAATGTCATAAATGTCATAAATGTCATAAATGTCATAAATGTCATAAATGTCATAAATGTCATAAATGTCATAAATGTCATAAATGTCATAAATGTCATAAATGTCATAAATGTCATAAATGTCATAAATGTCATAAATGTCATAAATGTCATAAATGTCATAAATGTCATAAATGTCATAAATGTCATAAATGTCATGAATGTCATAAATGTCATAAATGTCATAAATGTCATAAACGTCATAAATGTCATAAATGTCAGAAATGTCATAAATGTCATAAATGTCATAAATATCATAAATGTCACATTTGTCATAAATGTCATAAATGTCATCAATGTCATAAATGTCATAAATGTCATAAATGTCATAAATGTCATAAATGTCATAAATGTCATAAATGTCATAAATGTCATAAATGTCATAAATGTCATAAATATCATAAATGTCATAAATGTCATAAATGTCATAAATGTCATAAATGTCATAAATGTCATAAATGTCATAAATGTCATAAATGTCATAAATATCATAAATGTCATAAATGTCATAAATGTCATAAATGTCATAAATGTCATAAATGTCATAAATGTCATAAATGTCATAAATGTCATAAATGTCATAAATGTCATAAATATCATAAATGTCATAAATGTCATAAATGTCATAAATGTCATAAATGTCACAAATGTCATAAATGTCATAAATGTCATAATTGTCATCAATATCATCAATGTCATCAATATCATCAATGTCATCAATGTCATCAATGTCATCAATGTCATCAATGTCATCAATGTCATCAATGTCATCAATGTCATAAATGTCATCAATGTCATCAATGTCATAAATGTCATAAATGTCATCAATGTCATAAATGTCATAAATGTCATAAATGTCATAAATGTCATAAATGTCATAAATGTCATAAATGTCATAAATGTCATAAATGTCATAAATGTCATAAATGTCATAAATGTCATAAATGTCATAAATGTCATAAATGTCATAAATGTCATGAATGTCATAAATGTCATAAATGTCATAAATGTCATAAACGTCATAAATGTCATAAATGTCAGAAATGTCATAAATGTCATAAATGTCATAAATATCATAAATGTCACATTTGTCATAAATGTCATAAATGTCATCAATGTCATAAATGTCATAAATGTCATAAATGTCATAAATGTCATAAATGTCATAAATGTCATAAATGTCATAAATGTCATAAATGTCATAAATGTCATAAATGTCATAAATGTCATAAATGTCATAAATGTCATAAATGTCATAAATGTCATAAATGTCATAAATGTCATAAATGTCATAAATGTCATAAATGTCATAAATGTCATAAATGTCATAAATGTCATAAATGTCATAAATGTCATAAATGTCATAAATGTCATAAATGTCATAAATGTCATAAATGTCATAAATGTCATAAATGTCATAAATGTCATAAATGTCATAAATGTCATAAATGTCATAAATGTCATAAATGTCATAAATGTCATAAATGTCATAAATGTCATAAATGTCATAAATGTCATAAATTTCATAAATGTCATAAATGTCATAAATGTCATAAATGTCATAAATGTCATAAATGTCATAAATGTCATAAATGTCATAAATGTCATAAATGTCATAAATGTCATAAATGTCATAAATGTCATAAATGTCATAAATGTCATAAATGTCATAAATGTCATAAATGTCATAAATGTCATAAATGTCATAAATGTCATAAATGTCATAAATGTCATGAATGTCATAAATGTCATAAATGTCATAAATGTCATAAACGTCATAAATGTCATAAATGTCAGAAATGTCATAAATGTCATGAATGTCATAAATGTCATAAATGTCATAAATGTCATAAACGTCATAAATGTCATAAATGTCAGAAATGTCATAAATGTCATAAATGTCATAAATATCATAAATGTCACATTTGTCATAAATGTCATAAATGTCATCAATGTCATAAATGTCATAAATGTCATAAATGTCATAAATGTCATAAATGTCATAAATGTCATAAATGTCATAAATGTCATAAATGTCATAAATGTCATAAATGTCATAAATGTCATAAATGTCATAAATGTCATAAATGTCATAAATGTCATAAATGTCATAAATGTCATAAATGTCATAAATGTCATAAATGTCATAAATGTCATAAATGTCATAAATGTCATAAATGTCATAAATGTCATAAATGTCATAAATGTCATAAATGTCATAAATGTCATAAATGTCATAAATGTCATAAATTTCATAAATGTCATAAATGTCATAAATGTCATAAATGTCATAAATGTCATAAATGTCATAAATGTCATAAATGTCATAAATGTCATAAATGTCATAAATGTCATAAATGTCATAAATGTCATAAATGTCATAAATGTCATAAATGTCATAAATGTCATAAATGTCATAAATGTCATAAATGTCATAAATGTCATAAATGTCATAAATGTCATAAATGTCATGAATGTCATAAATGTCATAAATGTCATAAATGTCATAAACGTCATAAATGTCATAAATGTCAGAAATGTCATAAATGTCATAAATGTCATAAATATCATAAATGTCACATTTGTCATAAATGTCATAAATGTCATCAATGTCATAAATGTCATAAATGTCATAAATGTCATAAATGTCATAAATGTCATAAATGTCATAAATGTCATAAATGTCATAAATGTCATAAATGTCATAAATATCATAAATGTCATAAATGTCATAAATGTCATAAATGTCATAAATGTCATAAATGTCATAAATGTCATAAATGTCATAAATGTCATAAATATCATAAATGTCATAAATGTCATAAATGTCATAAATGTCATAAATGTCATAAATGTCATAAATGTCATAAATGTCATAAATGTCATAAATGTCATAAATATCATAAATGTCATAAATGTCATAAATGTCATAAATGTCATAAATGTCACAAATGTCATAAATGTCATAAATGTCATAATTGTCATCAATATCATCAATGTCATCAATATCATCAATGTCATCAATGTCATCAATGTCATCAATGTCATCAATGTCATCAATGTCATCAATGTCATCAATGTCATAAATGTCATCAATGTCATCAATGTCATAAATGTCATAAATGTCATCAATGTCATAAATGTCATAAATGTCATAAATGTCATAAATGTCATAAATGTCATAAATGTCATAAATGTCATAAATGTCATAAATGTCATAAATGTCATAAATGTCATAAATGTCATAAATGTCATAAATGTCATAAATGTCATGAATGTCATAAATGTCATAAATGTCATAAATGTCATAAACGTCATAAATGTCATAAATGTCAGAAATGTCATAAATGTCATAAATGTCATAAATATCATAAATGTCACATTTGTCATAAATGTCATAAATGTCATCAATGTCATAAATGTCATAAATGTCATAAATGTCATAAATGTCATAAATGTCATAAATGTCATAAATGTCATAAATGTCATAAATGTCATAAATGTCATAAATGTCATAAATGTCATAAATGTCATAAATGTCATAAATGTCATAAATGTCATAAATGTCATAAATGTCATAAATGTCATAAATGTCATAAATGTCATAAATGTCATAAATGTCATAAATGTCATAAATGTCATAAATGTCATAAATGTCATAAATGTCATAAATGTCATAAATGTCATAAATGTCATAAATGTCATAAATGTCATAAATGTCATAAATGTTATAAATGTCATAAATGTCATAAATGTCATAAATGTCATAAATGTCATAAATGTCACAAATGTCATAAATATCAAATGTCATAATTGTCATCAATATCATCAATGTCATCAATATCATCAATGTCATCAATGCCATGAATGTCATGAATGTCATGAATGTCATGAATGTCATGAATGTCATAAATGTCATATATGTCATAAATGTCATAAATGTCATATATGTCATGAATGTCACGATTGTCATAAATGTCATCAATGTCACCAATGTCATCAATATCATCAATGTCATCAATATCGTCAATGTCATCAATGTCATCAATGTCATCAATGTCATCAATGTCATCAATGTCATCAATGTCATAAATGTCATCAATGTCATCAATGTCATAAATGTCATAAATGTCATAAATGTCATAAATGTCATAAATGTCATAAATGTCATAAATGTCATAAATGTCATAAACGTCATAAATGTCATAAACGTCATAAATGTCACAAATGTCATAAATATCTTAATATCGTAAATGTCATCTGAAATGCTCTTTCAAGACGGCTTTCCCAGCCATCAATTCATTAGGACCCTGTTTCTGATGCATTTTACATAAATAAATGAATGAATGTCATAATTACCATAAATCCTTCCTGTTTTAAACTCCTTATGCATTTTAAACACCTTTTACTGGGGATTTTTCTAGCATACAAATAGAGCCTGGAAGGCTACGATTAAGGTTGATTTATGTCGCTTGATGTTTTGTTCCAAGATTTCTCTGTGATTTATATAATATTTTTTATAAACATAAGGCAGCTAGTTTATCAAAGTTCTCGTTTCCGTCATTGAAATTGCCGATATTGATTCAAATTCAAGAGTTTAGTAGGCAAGACATCACTGATTAAGTCGTTTCTAACCCTAATTGCCTTTGGATTTTGCTATAATTTGTACTTTCGACAAACGATAATTGTGAGGTCCATAAGTTAATAAGAAATTATAATTTTTTTTTTCAATATGTCATAAAACTTAAGAGGCTACAGCGAAGAAATATGTTCTTATTATAAAAGCTTAAACATTATGTTGCCGAGATAATTAAACACCTATTAATGTGGTTCAATACTTTTTTTGTACAATGCTTTCCATTATCCAGTTGGCTACAATCTCAAGCTGCAATCTCGTCAAGTTTAAAGCTCTAGTCGAGTAGTGCTCGCGAAACTTTCAAGTTCACGGACCATTGTGCTAGTTAGTATTCACCCCTAATTGAAACACCGCAACCGACAACCGAACGACGATGTGTTTTCGTGTCTTCTCGTGTTTTGCTAACCATTTTCGTCCTTCACTTTTTTATCGTAAGTCGTTCGTGGTAGTTAAAAGAGCAATTCAACTCACAAACAAAAAAAAACGGAATATACGTTCTTGAATTTTTGCTGAATGCCACATCCACATGTCTAACAAATGGCCGTTTGTCACTACCAAGCTATGTTAAATAACCGCGGTTAAATGAATTCGCGCTGCGTGTTAATAGATTGACTGTATTGAATTGTGTTAATAGATTGACTGTATTGATTAACACAAAAAAAGTTTGGCGATTTGTTTGACCTTGAATTTCATAAACTGATCTGCGATTAGATGAACACTCTACTAATCAACGCATTGTTACGTACGAATTATCAAGTTCAATCGTAAAATCAAGTATGTAAAAACCCCTAGCAAATCGATATCAACCAAATTTAAACCAATTAGGCTGAAGCAATCGATCCGTTCGTAAGACAACCGTCAGCCGATTAAGTAAGTCCGCCGCAGTTTGTTTTAAGCAGCTGTTTCCAAGCGGACCATTTCATTTCTTTTTTTGCCTTTCTCCTAGAAAGGTATAGCAATCACTTGAAAAACCGAGAGTATAAAAGTGCTCCAAAGGGCCGAATGGCATATATCACTCGACTCAGCTCGACGAACTGAGCATTTTCTGTATGTGTGTGTGTGTGTGTGTGTGTATGTGCAGATTTTTATTCTCACTCACTTTTCTCAGAGATGGCTGGACCGATTTTCATGAAATTAATTGCAAATGAAAGGTCTTGTTGCCCCATAAGACCCTTTTGAATTTTATTGTAATCGGGTTTTTAGTTTAGAGGTTATGTTTAAGAATGTGAAAATCACGAAACAACAATATCTCAGAAACTACACAACCGATTTGAACAAAATTGGTCTCAAAAAAACGGGCTACCTGAAAAACCCTTAACTTTTGAATTTTCTGAAGATTGAACATGTGGTTCATAAGTTATAAAAAGAAACGTCTTCTGAAGAATGTTTAATCTCACTCATGTTTCTCAGAGATGGCTGTAACGATTTTCATAAAATCAGTGTCAAATGGAAGGTCTAGTTGCTCCATAAGACTCAATTGATTTGTTTTGCAATCGGACTATTACTTTGCCTGTTATGATTAAAAATGTGAAATCCAGCTATGCAAAGTAACATATTCCGAAGACTACTTGGACTCACTCACTTATCTCAGAGATGGCCGACCCGATTTCCACAAACTCAGTGTCAAATGAATAGCTGCCTCAGAGGACCCTATTGAATTTTACTGTAATCGAACTGTAACTTCATTTGTAATGTACCGACTTGTGAAAATCACGAAACTTCATTATCTCAGAAATTCACAACCGATTTGATTATTATTATCAGATGAGCGGGCTAGTTAAGGGTTAACTGATGAATTATGATTGAACACGTGGTTTCAAAGTTTGGCTGCCCTACACGTTCCCATTTCGTTTGATTATAATCGAACTTAAGCAACCGTTATGTATTGAATTGTTAATAAAACAACGAAAGTCTATTATCTCAAAGATTACATGACTTATTTGAACATAACTAGTGTCATACGAACGAGTCATCTTTCAAACTTACAAATAACAAACTACATAACAATTTGATATGTGGCTCAAAAGTTATGGAAAGAAGAGAAATTCAAAGACTATTTAAAACTATACCTGCTTTGATCGATATATGTGGCCTCAACATAATTTAAATGTGGCATCGTACCATTTGAACGTTCCAAATTCATTGATTCCTTGCAATGTGTTTAAAGTTGGCAAATGCACGACGAATCGGTCATTGGATATGATCAAAGTCAAATAACAAACCGTTTGAAATGATTGGTTTTATCGAAATGACAATATCCTCAACTTCTGGCTTCTGTACATCGCCTTAATTCTGAATATATTCATATTGGGTGGTATTCTGTCATTTTCAGCAGACTTTCTGGCATCAATCTGACACAAGTATTTAGTTATTTTGGTTGTTTTCCAGAAACTAAAAGTGATCGTCTTTAAATTCGAAATAGTGTCCAGACACAGAGAACAGACGTTCATCTTCTTTTCAAAAGATGTGTAAAAACTTGCAACCGTCATTTACCACTAAGTGGTAATGCTCCCGCTATGTGGCGCTTTTGTCACTTACAAACCAAGCACTGATATCGATAAAATATCGATACAGCAATATATATGCAGTGTAACTGGGGCACCACAAGACAGATGTCGTTAGTGTATTAACGTATTTTGATTAAAATTTTAACACACGATTTTCAAATATCTTTAAATGAACATGAATGTCTGTTCTCTGTGGTCCAGGGTCAATGTTCGGTTTAATGCATCATCTCGATATGCATATTGAGTATTATTCGGTTATTTTCAACTGTTTCCTAGAAGTTGCCACTAAACAATTCAAAATGGTGCCTGATTGGTTATTTTAGGCTGTTTTTCACAAACCGGAAGTCGCCATCCTGGATTTCAAAATGGTGTTTAAGATAATTACTGGTTTTCTGAGCGTCATTTTGATTGAAGAAACACCCATATTGGGTGTTATTCGATTATTTTCGGCTATTTCCCAGGAACCGGAAGTCGCCAACCTAGAATCCAAAATGGGTTCTGTGGTCGATTTCAGCTGCTGTGTATCATTCTAGTTCCGGAGATACTCATGTTAGGAAGAAATCGGCCATTTTCGGCTGTTTTCCAGAAACCAGAAGTTGCCATCCTACAATTCATAGTGGTGTCTGAACTCAATTTTTAGCTTCTTGCAACATTCTGGCTCCGGAGATACTCATATTGGGTGGTATTTGGTCATTTTCAGCTGTTTTTCAGAAACCGGAAGTCGCCATCTTAGAATTCAAAATGGTATCTGTGGTCGATTTGAGCTCCTGTGTATCATTCTAGATCAGGATATTATTACATTGGGTGGAAATCGGCCATTTTTGGCTGTTTTCCAGAAACCGTATGTTGCCATCTTACAATCCAAAATGTTGCCTGAGGTCAATTATGGAATATATTGGTTACCACTGAAAACTTTCAATCACCAAATATGGTTCCATTTAGTTGATTAGCTCGCGAGATGTGCAGAAATTTGTGCAGAAACATGTGCTTCCAGAAGAGGGAGGGGCGTCGAACCATTATGGACATATTTGTTACCTCTCAAAACATTCTCATACCAAATTTGGTTGTATTTTTTTTATTGGTGCTAGAGCTGTGCGAAATTTGTGTTTCATTTGTATGGGACCTCTCCCTCCTAGAAAAGGGAGGGGTGTCAAACCATCATGCACGTATTTGTTACCTCTAAAAATATTCACCTGCCAAATTTGGTTCCATTCAGTTGGTTAGTTCTCAGGATGTGCAGAAATCTGTGTTTCATTTGTATGGCAGTCCTCCCTTCCAAAATAAGGAGGAGTATCAAAACATTATGAACATATTTGTCACCACTAAAAACATTTACCTGCCAAATTTGGTTCCATTTAGTTGATTAGTTTTCGAGATGGGCAGAAATTTGTGTTTCATTTGTATGGAACCCCTCCCTTCCAGAAGAAGGAGGGGTCTCAAACTATCATAGGAACCTTCATCGGCACCAAAAACCCATACATACAAATTTTCATGCCGATCGGTTCGATAGTTTTCGAGCCTATATGAATCAGACAGATAGACAGACCGGACTGCATTTTTTATGTATAGATTACAACATCAATTTTTTAGAACCTTAAGAGTGAATATACAGTTCTTGTAAATCTATTTTCATAAATAATAAGTTTGAATGAGAAAGGCTGGGTCTGACCGCTAAGTGGATTAATTTAGGTTTTTTGTTTTTTGTTTGATTTTATTTTATTGAAATCTTACACCCCGAAGATACCAGAAACCCGTTCCGATAGGCCGGGGCGACCGTATCTTACCCGAAAGGTTGCATCTGTAATTTCACAGTGCTCTGTCAGTGGAAGATGGTGATGGCGATGATGATGATGATGATGTTGATGATGGTACGGCCAACCTACAACCTGTGGCGTATGTCGCTGATGACCGAAAAATTTAAATTGCTAATAGGGTATTAGCGTGATTTCGGGGTTTTCTGTTGGGAGATTTGATGTCGAAACATAATAAAAAAAAGCTGCGGTCGTAAATATTTCCGTCTTCTGCCGAAAGCGAGACGCAAAGCCGAGTGTGCCCATTCGCACGTCCCAGTCTGGCCAGGGCAGAATACAGCCGCCTCCGACGTCAACGTGGCCTTAAGAAGAGCGACGGACAGAATTTGGATGCTAATGGGGCCATAATTTCGAGGAGAATCTTTTTCGAAAAATGTAAAAGTGAAAAATATTTGCGAGATAGGAAGCATTGTTACCGCTCTGCGGTGGTATTAGCGGTGACGTGATGGGGTTTTTCCACAAAAAATGCTTGATGAATGATAAGGCTCAATGTATAATTTATATATTTTGCGGCTAAAGGCTGTCGCATCAATATTGTTAGCGAAACATTAGAACTTATCAATTTTATCACAGCGCTGAGAATTTTATTAAGTTGTCGTTCAGTCTGGATATTTTTTTCCAGTTACGTTTTCTAGTTTTCTAGAAAATTGGTGATTTCGGATTTCAATGGAAGCAATCAACGTAAATAATTTATAACTCGTGAATTTTGCATCTGTTCGTTTTTTGCGAGAAAAGATTGAATTGACTTCCCCAATCAATTCTGAACAAATATCTATAATATATGAACTATGAGGATGAACTCAGTCATGTTATATGACCAATGATTCATAGACAATAAATCAATGCGGAGGTTCACTATTTTCAGGAACTTTTCCCCTAGGTGAAATTTCAGAGAACACCCACATTCGCTTATGAATCGAACCGGTAAATTAAAAAAGAAATGATAATTTAAGCTAACAATAAGTATAAGGAAAACGCTCAATTTTAAAACTCCTCCCAGCAGATTAGCATCCTTGTTTTACTCGATTCTGCTCCTCTACTATCAACTCTCAAATCTCGTGCAACTTGCCTGTATAAGCATTGAAATTTTCTAAAGAAGTTTTTGCTCAATAACAACTTTCATATTATTATTACACACCGATAGGTCATAAAAAGTTTTCTCACGCTAGTTTGCTTACCAATTACCTGCTAACAGACTGTATTCTGTATTCAATCATAATTCTGAACATCATTTGCGCCAACACTTACGGCATGATTGACGGAAGTTTTCAATTATTCATGAAATAATGGCTAAATTATCCGAGGTAAATTGGCTTTTGCATTCAGTGTCTATTTGAAGGGCACTATGGAAACCAGCGCTGGGCCTTATATATTTCACACTTTTTTATTTTCAATAGTGTAGTGTAATAAAACTTTAAAACTCGTTTACAGACGTTTGCTTATAGTCTCATATTTAAAAGATGCCTCAAGTAAGTGCGGCCGAGGTTTTCGATATTTCATCGAAGCACAAACATTCAATAACAAAATATGTCATTTATTCACAAATATGACTAACAGAACGTTAACACTATACAAATAATAAAAATGACGCTTGAATCTGTTTAAACTTGAGGTAAACCATAAGAATTTAGAAAAAAAAAAACAATGCCAATTGTAAAAAGAAATTAGAAGCATAGGTATATTCAGAAATAAAAGTAAAACCTAATGCAAAATAGGGGAGCAAATAATTTAGAAATATCGCTCAGGAAACTACTGTAAGAAAACGTTTCAGGGAAATAACCAAACAAGAAGAGTTCAATGTGAATTATATATATCATACCAAGGAAAGCTTTAAAAATAAAAAATTATAAAATTATAATATATGAAAATGTTTACTTCTAATTCCTTTTCTTGGAACCGAATTCAGATTTTTCAGTTTCTGTTTGAGGAAGAAAATATCGTGAGTAATTTTTTGACACTCGAAGCCAGGCTTTGTTTTGCTCATCTTCATCTTAAAGAGAAAGAGTTTTCTTCCCTCTTTAGAACTGCGAGCTTACATTCAATGTGCATCACACCATCTGCTGTAGAGAGAGCGCAGAGTAATAGTTTCTCTGATGAAAAAACGCTCCTAATTTGACAGAGCATCCGCGCACGCAAGAAAAAATGAAATAAATTGCTCGGCGACCAACTGAGCATTGCGTTACCGTTCTCGTCGCTCTGGGGTGCGGCAAAAACAGTATGAAATCGAACTTTCTGCAGAATACGCACCCATGGTGAGTTGTGAATCTTCCTATAATATTAAATTCGAAAACGGTTGGGATGTGACTTCAATGTGAACCTAAATGTTTTGATATTTGGCCAACTTCTCTTTTAGTAAAGGAATGAGATGTGAGATGACAAAGTGACGCAAGTGCCATTTTTTCGAATATGAGTTTTTCGTGTCAATTTGTTCATTATTCGAAGACCTATCTTTTGGTATCTTTCTTTTTGTTGTTACTTATTTGTACGTTGCATAAAATCAAAAAAAAAATCAAAGTAACTTAAGCACCAATTTTAATAAAAAAGAGACAAAAAATTGATTCGTTTTTGGGCCGTACTGAAAAACTGGTCACTTGGATCTACGTCACAATATCATCTCACGGCAGTGTGGATGCGAATGGTGCAACAACTTGACCACGGGGTGAGGACGCGTTTTTTCACTTTTGAGAGTTGGAGACGAAGCATCACTAGGCAACAGGAAGAAACTTTTTCTTGTTTGTTTATGTTTGGTTCTCATCAGGGAAAGAAAAGTCTCAGTTTTAATCCTTTCAACTTGCGAGGCGCTTAGTAAGGTATGTGGCATTGTCATATTTACAATAAAAATGCATCTGAATGATATATTCTATGATGCAAAAATTGGTTGTTCGTAAACAAACGTTATTGATTCGATATCGTCCAGTTGCTATCGTCTTTGGCAATAACGATAATATTTGAAGACCTTAACGTCATCGTCGATAAGAATAACGGACGGTGTCGTCATCGGCTTTTACGACACACGCAAAAGTTATAGTGTGTTACGCATCATTAACATCATTTATGAGCTTTCTTAGAGCATTTACTGATCTATCTTGGAACCAGTACAACGCATGTGCGTTGGGCATAAAGCATTTGATGCTCTAGCGTATTTTGAATGTATTTGACAGCTCCGAACCACTTCGCTTAGAACGATCTCATCGGTGTTGGTATCGTCATAATGATTTGTAGTGATATTGGTAACGTTTTTCAGGAGCCTGCTCTAGTTGATGCAGTGTATACAGCATTGGTAGCTGATAATTGAGGTACTTTTAAGTTTATTGGAATATCACCTGATCGATTCATTTTCAAGAACCAGATCATTCAAAAACAACATTGAAGCAATAATAATAAGAGAAGACATTGGATATGTCAAATTTTGCAATAAACTATGATGTTACTGTTTACTTGTTTGTCTACTGTAGCGGTTATTTCTGTAGATTTATCGGCTTACTGTTTATGTTGTTACCGATGCAGATAAATTGAGCAAAAACATGTATAAACATCACGTAGAGAAAAATGAATAATCATCAGTTCATACATTTAATTATCGCCTTACTTATCGAAAGTTTAGGACCAAAAAAAAAGATAAAGAAATGGCAAAAACACTAATATGTTTCCATATATTCTGCAAGTAAGAATTTTTCCATCCAACATTCTTAGTTTGTTCGATACAGATTTATCGGCCCGAGATACAGAGAGACAGATTTTGTCAAAAAAATACAGGTATGAATGTGACAACCCTGCTTACACCACAGCTGAGCGGGAGAGAGAATGCATAGCAGAACACCGCGCGGAGTACACAACTGAGATCAATTCGATATAATTCGAAGAGCAAACATGCGTGACGTACGGCTGGATTATTTTTTTTTTCAGTTTCGAGATGCATAGTAAACACCGTTGTCTACTTTCCTACCGTGGTATATGTTTCTCTAACAAAGCACGTTCTGCAGTGATCTCTGTTGTGTTTGAGAGTATTGTCCTTTCGTGTGAAAAAGATCACACCAGTTTGCCATTTCTCTGAAAAAATATTTCAGCACGATTTGCTACTCTCTTCAAGCAAGTGCGTGCGTCGCTTTGTTTAGTAGTGTGAGGCCTTTGCCATGCTGAATACCAACGCGAGCGATCGGGCGAGAAGCTTGCCGTGGGTTAATGAACAGCTCTACCTACGGCTGTTCATTAACCTACAGTTGGTTTCTCGCCAGATCGCTCGCGTTGGCGTTCAGCATGACAAAGGCCTGAGGCTCTGGTTGTAGTGGACGTGAATAACGGCGCAGGACGATTTGCCTTGCCGTGTAGTAATGATATACATTTGGATTTGAATCATGTCTATGTATTCCTTGTGCAGCTAATGCGTTATGCTTTTCACACATTTTTTGTGCGTTAATAACGCAGAAAATGTGTGAACTAAGAAGACACAGTGGCTGCGTAAGACTCGAACTTATGCGTGTAGGTTATCGATTAACAACCTTGTTCAAGATCTGGCAAATTAAAGTAACAATGCATGTATTCCAAACGGCACAGGATTCTGCACTATCCAATTTTGTTTCCAGCTATAGAAACATAATACCTGTTTAGTATTTCAAGAGAGAACATTTTCATTATACTTTCTGCAGCAGGGCACCCTTCTAAACTAACACGTAGTTATACGTCAAAAAAATTTTTTTTCTTATTTCAACTAAAGCCTCATAAATAAAGCTGTAAAGGCAACTTATTTTATTTAAAAAAAAATTGCACACGTATTTGACTTAGACAACATCCATAAATTACGTAACTCTAAAATCTAATTTTTTTTTAAATTAAACCCCTGCCCCCCATATATAACGGAACGTAACGCAAACGCCTACCCTCCATAAAAATTACATAACGCTGTAGAAGAATTTGCTTAATAAAAATGGTAATTTTTGGAGAGTCTCTCCAGAGATTTTTTGTTACGTAAAGCTGATCTTACCTTACCCCCCCCCCCCTCCTCCCCTGTGTAACATATCGTAACGTTCAAAGAAACCCCCTTCCCCCTATGAGCGTTGAGTAATTTATGGATGCCGCCTTAGCAAACTGAATTGCACTACAAACAGTGCAATTCCACAAAAAACGGGCAACCATTTTAGGCGACCATTTTTGATTTGGTTGAAACTTTGCTTAGATGTTCCAATGGGCAATAAATGTCATTATATGTTATTGGTGATCCTTCTTAAATTACTACTAACTTGTAACAGGAGTTATGTAAAAAGGGGTACTGACGATCGTCAATGTTTTTAGAGCCAGAACGGGTTGGAAAAAAATATACACCGTGTAAAAAACCTAAATTAATCCACCTAGCGGTCAGACCAAGCCTTTCTCATTCAAACTTTTATTTGTAAAAATAGATTCACATTAACGCTTCAACCCAATAATTGTATATTAACTCTTTAGGTTCTAAAATATTGATGTTGTAATCTATACATATAAAAATGCAAGCCGGTCTGTCTGTCTGATCCATATAGGTTCGAAAACTGCCGAACCGATCGACGTGAAAATTTGCATGTAGGGGTTTTTGGTGCCGATAAAAATTCCAACATAAATTTCTGCACAACTTAAGAACTAACCGAGTAAATGGAACAAAATTTAGCATGTGAATGTTTTTAGAGGAAACAAATATGTGCATAATGGTTTGACACCCCTCACTCTTCTATAAGAGAGGGGATCCATACGAATGATACACAAATTTTTGCACATCTCGAGAGCCAACGAACTAAATGGAACCATATTTGGCAAGTAAATGCTTTTAGTGGTAACAAATTTGTTCCATAATCGACCTCAGGCAACATTTTGGATTGTAAGATGCCAACTTCCGGTTTCTGGAAAACAGCCAAAATGGCCGATTTCCTCCCAATATAATAATATCCGGATCTAGAATGATACACAGGAGCTAAAATCGATCGAAATTGTCTTCAAATGCCATTAAGAAATCCAAAATGGCGACTTTCGGTTTCGGAAAAACAGCGACAAACGACAAAATACCACCTAATATGGGTATTTCCGGAACCGTAATGATGCACTGGAGCCACAAATCGACTTCAGACAACATTTTGAATTGTAAGATGGCAACTTTCGGTTTCTGGAAAACAGCCTGAAATGGACGATTCCCATTAAATATGAGTATCTCCGGAACCAGAGAGATGGACAGAACCTAAAAATTGATCACAGACACAATCTTGAATTTTAAGATGGTTACGTCCGGTGTCTGGCAAACAGCCGGAAATGACCAAATACCATTCAATATGAATGTTTTCGGAACCAGGATTACGCTCGGATGACAGAAATTGATTTCACAGGCTATTTTAAAGTCCAAAATGACGACTTTCGGTTTCTGAAAAACAGCCCAAAGTGACCAAATATCACCCAATATGAGTATCTCTGGAGCCAGAATGTTGCAAGAAGCTAAAAATTGACCTCAGACACTATTTTGAATTGTAGGATGGCAACTTCTGGTTTCTGGAAAACAGCCAAAAATGGCCGATTCCCGTCTAACATGAGTATCTCCGGATCTAGAATGATACACAGCAGCTGAAATCGACCACAGACCACATTTTGGATTCTAGGTTGGCGACTTCCAGTTCCTCGGAAACAACCGAAAATGATCGAATAACACCCAATATGGGTGTTTCTACAACCAGAATTGACGCATAGAGCCCAGAAATTATCTTAAATACCATTTTGAAATCCAAAATGGCGACTACCGGTTTGTGAAAAACAGCCTAAAATAAACAAATGCTATCCAATATGAGTATCTCTGGAACCAGAATGATGCAAGGAGCTAACAATTGACGTCAGGCACCATTTAAAATTGCTAAATGGCAACTTCTAGGAAACAGTCGAAAATTACCGAATAATACTCAATATGGATATTTCAGTAATCGAGATGATGCATAGAAACCAAACATTGACCCTAGACACCCTTTTGAATTTAAAGACAACCACTTTTAGATTCTGTTAACTTGAGTTTTTCATCAGTTAACCCTCAGCTAGCCCGCTCATCTGAAAATAATATTGATCAAATCGGTTGTGTAGTTTCTGGGATAATGAAGTTTGATGATTTTCACATTTCGGTACATTACAAACGAAGTTACAGTCCGATTACAGTAAAATTCAATAGGGTGTTATGAGGCAGCTAGACTTTTAATTTTACACAAATTTTGTGGAAATCGGGTCAGCTATCTCTGAGAAAAGTGAGTGTGTTAAAGTAGTCTTCGGAATATGATCCTTTTCATAGCTGGATTTCACATTTTTAAACATAACAGGCAAAGTAATAGTCCGATTGCAAAACAAATCAATCAATCCAGCCATCTCTGAGAAACATGAGTGAGATTGAACAGTCTTCAAAACACGTTTCTTTTCATAAATTTTGAACCACAAGTTCAATCTTCATAAAATTCAAAATTTAAGGGTATTTCAGGCCTTCCTTCCTTCAGGCCCGTTCCTTTGACACTAGTTTTGTTCAAATCGGTAGTGTAGTTTTTGAGATAATGATGTTTCATGATTTTTACATTTTGATACATAACCTCTAAACTAAAAATCCGATCACAATGAAATTTAATAGGGTCTCATGGGGCACCAAGACCTTTCATTTGCAATCAATTTCATGAAAATCGGTCCAGCCATCTCTGAGAAAAGTGAGTGAGAATAAAAATCTTCACATACACACACACATACACACACATATATACAGAAAATGCTCAGCTCGTCGAGCTGAGTCGAGTGATATATGCCATTCGGCCCTTTGGAGCACTTTTATACTTTCGGTTTTGCAAGTGATTGCTATACCTTTCTAGGAGAAAGGCAAATAGTCAATCCTTGTTGAAACACAATTGGAAATAATCTGATTGGTTGTTTAATGACTGCTTTCCTTAGCACGGTCGACAGAATTATAGACCTGGTTACTCGGAACGTACTATTTGGCTTCAAAAGAACCTGTGTCAACCGAACAAAATACATCAGTTGCCATATTTTGACAACACACAAACGTTTAGGGATGCGGACATTCAAAATATATGGGCCATCAAATTTTAAAAAAAAAAGCTTTCAACTGTGTTCGCCTTAATCCTCTCTGTCGGAATAGCACATAGATGTAATCAACATTATATCCGATAGAAAACTGACCAACAATTGTCCTTATAAGGACAATAAACAAATTATTGAAGATTTTCTAGTTTTGCGCTAGAATCGAAGTTAAAATGTTATTTTGATCGGCATGCACTCCGACCGTTGAAACTTGTTTGCGTTGTATAGTGTATGCTCCATTCCTGTTCAGTGATGTATGTGCGAACTGGAATTCAGTAGCACTTCAACTCCTCTTTGGCAAAAAAATTCAAACATATTCAATACAAGTAATGTAACAAACAACTTTATGTAGTGCTACGTTAACTTTGCGGTCGTGGGTTTGCGTACAACCCTTGTGATTTTATCATAAACACTACGTTTTTAACTACTAAACATTGATGACTGTCGTGGCGATTTCACAACAAAAAAGTTACAATTTAAAAACGAAAAAAATCAATGCTAGAACGATTTGTTTGATTTTATTTTAATATTTTCGGCAAATTTGTAATCAATAATTCTGTCCTGTCCTTTTAACTACTAAACATTGATGACTGTCGTGGCGATTTCACAACAAAAAAGTTACAATTTAAAAACGAAAAAAATCAATGCTAGAACGATTTGTTTGATTTTATTTTAATATTTTCGGCAAAGTTGTAATCAATAATTCTGTCCTTGCTGAAGAAATGTACTGCTTAATAAAAAAAAGTTGAAGATAAAATAAGACAAAAAATGAAACTGAATATTTCAAAAAAATTATTTTTAAAAATCTGAATTTGTTCTACGAGAACTTCCTAAACATCGTTAATTATTTTTTTTTTTCAAATGTTGTTACAGTGTATATTTTATTGAAGGAAAAAATTACAATATACAACTCCGAAGACACTATAACAATTAAAACAAACCGTTTTGGTTCTAAAAATTTTTCAATCATCATCATCATTTGAGCTAAAATGTGTGAAACATGGTTTGCTGGTGTATATCGATTTGTGAGAAGTTTTAATGGGGCCGTGTGTTACAGCCTGCATTGTGTACGAGTTTTAGGGGCTCAGAACTTTCAACAAAAAATATTACACCTCAGTGTTTTTTTAGGGGCGTATGCATTCTATCATACACTTTATAGTTTATTTGAAACAGTGTAGTAATCTTATATTTGCATAGAGCTATTTAAGAACGTGTTATGACTAATAAAAAATATTTTTGACCTTAAAAAATGTAATAAAAAAAAATTAATTTTACAAAACTAGTTGATCATTTTCCATTCGAAACTGCTCAGTGGTTTCTAGCCGACTATAACATTAAAACATGATTTAACGCTTGATAAAAGTTGTGTTTTAGCTAAGATATATTTGTCATCCACAACTCAAACCTAGTCAAAAATTGTGCTTTATTTTACAATATTGATGCGGTGTCATGCAATCCTAATTTTTCGTCTATCATTACGAAGGATACTAACGATCAGTTTTTTTGCCAAATAAACTGTATGCTTATAGTTAAAAATGATGCATTCAGTACATTATAGAATTCATAGTATAGATGTTGGAGTTATTTATAATTACTTATGTAACTTATGCAAAATTGTGAGGACTACAAGCCCATAAAATAAAATTATTGAAATTTAGACGGTAGTAACAATTATAAAAATTCATTCATGAAAAATGATGCAGATAGTAGAAAAAAAACAACAATTGTAAACAGCATAAATCAGTTTATCTTTAGTTAGTGCATTGAATTTTTTTTTAAGAACGCAATGTAGAAATACTGACGCTAAAGCAATTTGTTATTTCCAATTTGGATGAATGGTTGCATTTTCCTCATTAGAAATCCGTCAGAAGAAATGCCTCACATAATATTACTTATAAAATAATTTAATAAACATGATTTGCTGGTCCTTAAACCTTAAACTTCAAAACTACGGAAACTGACCTAGCGGAGAATTTGTCAATATTTTGATTGAATAAAAATAACTCTCCCGTAAGGTTTGGTTGTGTATCCCGGCAGCCTAGCAGCATCTAGCCAGGGCCTCCGTCATTACCTGTTATTGTCATTCTCGTTAGAGCACATGCTGCAAGAATCTTGTTGTCAAACCACCAGCTGATTGAATGCTGTACGCGCTGCCTAACAAGCAATTGCCTAACCGGGTGGGGGCACCACGTGCTGGCAAATGACGCGCAAACTGGTTAGCCGTGGTAGAGTAGAGTACGTGCATTCAGCGCCATTTGAAGTGTGGAAGCGTATGTAAACCAGTTTTCGGGGTCCAAACCGAATCCAGATTCAAAACAATACATGCGGTGGAAGGCCAGGCCTCCGGCGAGTTTGACGAGTCTCGGCCGGCAAGCCGTGGCAAGACACGATCGGATGATCTGGTTCCGTCTTTGTTTGGATGGAAGCACGCATCTCGTCATCAGCTGACAGTTTTTCAACTTTGGCTGGCTGTTGTTGTTGTGGTTCGTTGTTCGTTGTAGGAGATGAGACGAAACCAGAACTTGCGATAATTACACACCACGTACCCCCGAGATCAGGTTTCAGCTCTTGCGTGAATAGCCGGGATTGTGAACCTGTTATTGGAGCCGTGAGGTCGCGATGGTTTGATGTTTGGAGGTTTACAGGTGTGTGTCGGACGGATTTGTTTACTAACCAACCGCAAGCGATTGCATTGACAGTCGGTATTGATTTCTTAGCGTATGTGGGTTCAATTTCATATTACGGTTTGATTTCACATAATTCATATTATATTTTGCTTATCCACGTGAAGACTAATTCATGGTAAATTTAAACAGCGCAGTATTTCGATTTTTCAAGAGTTTTCCTCATCGCTTAACCTAACTAAACGAAGAAACAAATGATAGCCAGGTCAACAATGACACACCAAACAAAAATCAAACATACCTTATGTTGAACATAGCCAAAAACCAAATCAGTCGGGTAAATAGCAAATATGTTTACATTTGTCTTACCAACAATACTTGTTTGCGCAGCGAAGCGAGAAAATAGTTGACCGTAAAGGACCGTAAAGCACGCTTTCTATTAGCGCATTGGACGTTTAGAAGTTGCAGCGAGAAGACACCAAAACACAGAACCGACCAAGCCAAATGAGCACAAGTAAACAACAAGTCAACGAATTACCGGTACCGAACCCAAAACCGGTCCTTTAATTTGAAGATTTCTCACCAGGGTACGTACCCATATGTTTAAATCCCGCCATGCCACACCAGTGCAAGCAGAGCGGTATCGGACTCCTCGAACGTCTCCCCCGAAAGATCCCGTAACGATCTCAGCTGCGCCTGCCTGCAGGCTTTTGTTTAGATAATTGACAGTTGTGTGGCTACGGCAGCGGGTTCAAACATGCCACCTTCAACTTGGCATCCTCGCGTACCCGGTCATGACTTCTGCTACTGCTGCATGCAGGTCCGTTTTGTTGTGCTGCATGCAGTTGCGCCGAGGGTTGGAGAACCCGTTCAACGAGTCACGGACAACAACGACGATGTACGGTTTGTTGTTGTTTTCCGGAACCGGCTCATGACGACAAGAATCTCCCCGTGCACCCCCAACCGGTGGAGAACTGCACCGGTAGTGGTGGCACGGGTCGCTTCTGTTGCTGTGACTGTTGGTAGTTGTGGTGGCAACTTCAAAGTGGTTCACAGTCCTCTTGGTGGTTGTGATATAGAAGCGCACATGGTAGTACCGAGTTGTGTGATACGAATTTGTGTTTTGAAATTATCATTTCAAGTTCTACCTACTAGTTTTTCAAAACCACCACGTGGCGGTTTGTTCTTTTTAGTTCCACTGCAGCGATGATGGTGTTAGTTGTTTGGTTCGGATGATTTGCTACGCGAACGCGGACTCAGACTGAACTTGTTGTGCTGCTGGTGTAAACAAATGCTTCGCATTTAGCAGTCACCACGTCGAAGCGACATGCCGTTCTAAATTTAATGACCGTAATCACAATCCGACGGTAATAACATGCTTGGGGAATTGGTTTTACCTGCGTCCGTAAACAAGGTTTACTTTACGAGTTCTCGGCAACGCTTTTGGAGCGTGGAAAAAAGTGTTGAGTGAACCAAGGCAAGACGAATATACTTTTAAAATTCTTATTATTATTTCCTAGAAAATTTTACACCATATATTACATATAGAATACCCAAGGTTGTATTAACGCGGAAATCATTGTAAAAGTAAAAGCACGGTGTATGTAAAGTACTTTTTCAACTTGATAAATTCAGCATTTTTGGTATCAGCTTCCACGGAGTATATTTTGCTTTCGTGATGCAAAACTTAATGAAGATTTTGAGCTATTTTCACTGTTTTGGTCCTATAATAAAAACAATCTCCTTAAAGGATATACGAAGCTACAGCAAATGCTACAATAATTCGAAATAAGTAACTTTGCCAGTTGATTAAACAAATAGTTTCGTGTAGGTAACGGTTTGGTTTTTCATATAAACAGCCGAAAACAAATTGTTGGCCGATTTTCTTCATTGTATATTGACAACTCCTCATTTCTGCAACATTGCTTTTTCATGAATCTTAAAATGTTTTGATTTTACCTAGCAAACTATTATGCGGTTTTTTGGCATTATCGCAAAAGATTTTATTATTATTATACACTAGCTGACCCGGCAAACTTCGCCTCGCCCATTTTTGTGTTCAATTTATTAATTTTTTAACATTTCAAATTCATTGATTCCTTGCGATTTGTTTATGTCGTTTGAAATTATTGGTTTCGTCGGAATGACAACATCCTAGACTTTTGGCTTTTGTACATCACATTAATTCTGAATATATCCATATTGGGTGGTATTCGGTCATTTTTATTCTGTTCTCTCCGGAAAACCCCATATTAAATGGTATTCAGTTATTTTCGTTGTTTTCCATAAACTGCGAGTGGTCATTTTCGAATGTAAAATGGTGTTCAGGGTCAATGCTTGGCTTCTATGCATCATCTCGATTACGGAAATATCCATATTGAGTAGTGTTACAATTCTAAATGGTGTCTGAGGTTAATTTTTAGCTCCTTGCATCATTCTGGTTCCGAAGATACTCATTAGGTGGCATTTGGTCATTTTCGGCTTCATTACTATTCCGGAAATACACTAAAGCCGCTTTTTACGCGGGGGATACGTGCCGTGTAAAAAAACCGCGTAAATTCCGGAATCCGCGTAAAAAAAAACATCGTAAATTTTGCATTCCCAGTGAAGGGAAACCGAAATCCGGGCAAAAAAAAATACCCCGTAAATTCCGGAATTCGCGTAAAAAAACCGCGTAAATTACGGAATCCGCGTAAAAAAACGCGTAGATTCCGGAATCCGCGTAAAAAAAACCGCGTAAATTCCGGAATCCGCGTAAAAAAACCGCGTGAAAAGCGACCTTAGTGTACTCATATTGGGTGGTATTTTCAGAAACCGGAAGTCGCCATCTTACAATTCAAAATGGCATTTGGAGACAATATCTGGCCTCTGAGCGTCATTCTGGTTAAAGAAACATTTATATTGGGTGGTATTTGGTAATTTTCCGCTGTTTTTCAGAAACCGAAAGTCACCATCTTGGATTTCAAAATAGCATTTGGAGAAAATTTATGGCTCCTGAGCGTCTTTCTGGTTAAAGAAATAATCATATTGGGTGGTATTTGGTCATTATCGGCTATTTTCCAGAAACCGGAAGACGCCATCTTAGAATTCAAAATGTTGTCTGAGGTCGATTTGTGGCTTTAGTGCATCATTACGATTCCGGAGATACCCATACCATCATAGGAACCTTTCTCGGCCCCAAAAACCTTTACATACAAGTTTTCACGTCGATCGGTTCGGTAGTTTCCGAGCCTATATGGATCAGACAAACCGACAGACAGACAGACAGACCGGACTGCATTTTTATAGGTATAGACTTTTTTCATATATCAAACAAAATAAACCATACCCAATCAACTTATCAGTAAATTATTCATCAGAGACCGAAAAATATATTGCAACTTAGTACTCACTAAACAGGACTTAGAGAGTTGTCCTCGATGTCGATTATAAAATATAGCAAATAGAAATTTCACAATTATTTTCAAGACAGTACTATACGGACGGTCTGGTCACGGCGAAGAAAGGAAAAACAAAATCCCATTATCTCACGCCGGGCTCCAATTCCCCCGGCAGGTCGAATTCATTGTCTGCAGTGGAAAGTAAATGAGCTAACGTGTTGGTGCTGAAGCATTCGTCTATTTGGTTGTTGTTATGGAAAACTTAGTAGCTGCTAAAGTAGGTACTAATAATGAAGCCGTGATAACAAATGAAATAATAATAAACCCACGTCATATGCAAATGGGAATCCGCCATGAAGAGAAATTGAACAACCTTTCAGCTGTATTATTTTTCTGTCACTCGCTAAAATGTTGCAAAAATTGATAAAAATGATGATGATTTGCTGGTAATTCCCGTTTGAATCGTGTCTACAAGTATAGCCGTATTTGCCGTTTTCTTAGAGAGGGAACTATGCTTAGCACGCTGTCGCTAATGCAACCGTCAATTTGGCGGTTATGATGGAGCTTTATACGTTCTCAAAATTATCGAAAAAATAAGCTTAAATATGCTATAACTTTGTAAGGAAAAATCCTGAAGATGTGTGGTGTTCAACAAAAACGTGTGTTTTGTATGCCCAAATGCTCCTTTAGAACAACGTTTTCTTGTAAAATGTAACTAACAAAAGTTAAGTACAAAAAACTAACTTTTAAGTAACTTTCACACGAAATACTCTGTAACTATGTTCCCAATGAAGATAGGAATTTTGTTTGTTCAGCAAAGTTTCAGATTTTTGGACGTTCTAAAACTTTGCCGATTAAACCATTCCTCTATCTCATAACACAAAAAAGTTCGTAAATTTGATATATGAAAACCTACTGTAATATATGCTCGCCGTACTCTAATATGGGTGGATTGGGACAAATGGAACCTAAAGAAGTTTATAGTACTTCAGCTTAACTGCAAGGAAAAGTATTGACATCATGATTCCACTTGCCCCTTTTTACCCTATACGAAGTTATCAAAAAAGTAAGCTAAAATATGATATAACTTTGTAAGGAAATGTCCTGGAGATATATAGTCTTTCGCAAAAACGTGTGTTTTGTGGGCCCTAATAATTCCTCTGAACTACACTTTCATGTAAAATGCAACTAACAAAAGTTAAGTACAAAAAACTAACTTTTAAATAAGTTCCATGTAATATACTTTATATTTTTGTACCGTAAAAAGATAGGATTTTCATTTATTAAACAAAGTTTCATATTTTTGAATCCTCCACAACTTTGCTGAATAAACTATTCTTCTATCTCTTAACACAAAAAAGTTATTTTTATTTATTTTTTAGTATAGTAAACTTTTCATTTTTTTTCACAATTTGCGATTATGCGGGTCATTCATACGAACAATAACTTTGGAGACACTATTAAGCTAGAATGAAGTTGAAAGGCTCTATGGAATTAAGTTCCACTTTCTGCCTCATTGGACCACTGTGCATCGGCTTTACTCTCGTGATGCATAATCACCTGACAGCCTGCTCGGATTTGTGCTGAAGGATGTCGCGCTGTGAAGGCTGTCATAAGCGACAGCTTGGAAGAATCAACAGATATAAGAAGATGAAAAATAACAGTCCGTTAGGCATTGCATGCGTGCGCTGTCGTCAGTGGCTTTCGGGCTGTTTACCGAACGTATGGGAATCAAAGAGAGTTGCCATCTTTTGATCTTGAGCTTGTCTTTACCAAAAGCTCTAACACCCGCTGATTAGGCGACCTTATGCTCACGACACATCCAACGAGTGCGTGTTCTACCATGGAGTCACTGACCTTTGTTTTGTGCTCTGCTTCCTCTACTTTCAGCAAAGGTTATCTTCGCTGGTCACTAATGCAATATTCGTGCCACGTGGCCAACTTAATGAAGTTTGTTATATGTTACCAGCTTGATTGTATCCGCTCTTCAGCTTGCCACCAAGTATTGAGCGCATGATCCTACGCTCAAAGACTCCAGGTGCTCACCGGCCGACCTCCTTCATCGACCAATACTCATTGCCGTAGAGAACCACCGGGAGAATCAGCGCCCGGTAGAGCACAAATTTGCAGGTTCTCAGCGTTGATACCGACGATATCAACAACATCCTCAAAGCCAATGAATACATGAGACTTTGAGATAATGGTACCGGTTCTTTGCACCTCTTGATATTTTTCCGTATTGTACCCTCCAAGGCAACAGGTTTAGGAGCCCGTCACCTTGTTTCAGTTTGTCTAACGTCACATAGGGGCTGAAATTATTCCCATTATTCTGACGCTTGATAGAATAACCATCGAGGATAGCACAAATCAGTATTCTTGGGAATCCGAGGTCAAACATAATCTGCCATAACTCGTTGCACTGAACTGAATCGTGGGCCGCCTTGAGGTCTATAACAGATGAGTAGTCTGCAAGTTTACTTCTCTGAACTTCCCAAAAATTTCACGCAATTTGAACTTTTGCTCCCTTGTAGATCGCCAATCGTAGAAACCGTATTGGTACTTTCCCACAAAACCTTCTTGCAACAGCCTCAGTCTATGAACCAATCGCGGAAGAGAATTTTTGTATGCAGAATTGAGAAGTGTTGTGCTTCGATGATTGCTGCAATCGAGTCGGAGACTCTTCTTTTACACTGGGCAAATGAGGTTTTCAGCCCAAACTTTTGGGGTGAACTGCACGCAACAGATGTTCACTTCAGACTTATTGAAGTTCAGCCTCCCATGTCCTTTCCAGCAGCTTTATGGCTTTCTAGCTCATTACAGGTTTTCTTTAGCTCATCAAAGTTTGGCGGGTCCACAGCTTGTCCATCCTCCTCAATTTCTCTCCTTTTAATGTTGACAGCTGTTCGATGAAACCCCGAAAAGGCGTTTCCAATGCATAGCCACCAGTGTCTCATTAGTCATCAGGTTCTCTTCCCTTTCGTTGTACGTGGCAGGGATTAGCACAGTCCGGCTCCGTTTACCATTTCATGAAAACTTATCGTGTTGTACCTGGAGAAATATGCCTCCGCGTTTACAAGAGATCGTTCACAGTGCTCGCGCTTCTTGCGTTGGTGGAGTCGTTTGTTATCCACTCTAGCCTCCCGATAGCTCTCCTTCATCTGATGCTCACACGATCGTAGCCATCCGTCACCTCTAGACACTCCGCAAAAAAACCAGCGTTGAGTAAGGCTCCTACGGTCGTGCTCAACACCTCTGCGCTGTATTGTTGACCGTATCGCGTACATCCACTGTTCGTTTACGTTTTCGACTGGTTCACCAATCCGTTCATCAACCCTCCGAGTGTACCCAGCAATAACTCCGTCAGCTGAAAATCTATGAATTTCCAACCGTAGCCGTGTGCGAATCGTTCCTGTCACCAGAAGCTGATCCTGAGTTCGACTGTGTCGATACCGAATATATAGCTGACGAGACATCCCTTTTCATAGCTCAGCCGTTTGTACTTTATACTATTTGTACATTACTTATTAAGGAAATAAAATTCAATACCAATTGAATTTTTGTTTCAAGAGATAACATTAATTTTTGATTAATGATAACTATCTTCATCGGAGAAGTGTGAACCAAAAACAACCAGCTTTAATTGCTTAACTATTCAACGTACAAGAAATTATATCTGCGGAAATGAGAAATGAACCAATTTCAACATCGAATAACGTAAATTAAAGTATTTTATTTTTCTAACTGCATGTTTTACTTCATACAAGATGTAAATAGAAGAAAACCTACTAGCAGCTCTTCCGGCATGTTCCAAGCAACTACACGAACGTACTGCGATAACTTACTCGGCACAATTCGCCCCTAGCGCTTGCCCGCAGCGGCGGTATGGCCTTCCGCGGTGGAAAAGAACCACAACGTAACGTTACACCTAGTATGAAACGCTACACCAACGTCGCGGATAAATGAAATTGACGATGCATTTTAACTGCAACTGCACCGTGACATGCAATGGAAGCCATCGGATCAGCACTCGCGAGGCAGGGGAATTTACAGAATAGGCACACGGACTTGTATTGAATTAAGATAATTGGCAGATAGCGTTCGAATATGTTTCAAATTTTACCATTCCGTGCACGGTTCGGCACCGGCACGGTAGGTTCGTCGCTTAGCTAAGTGGGGTCAGGCGAAATCTCTCAATTGAAGTGGATAAGCACCTGAGACCACCACCACCAGCACCTTCATCATCATCGGGAGGGCAAGGAATCGGTCGACCTCAGCGCTACGAGAACTACAGAGCCGCGACTGCATGTGTTTTGATAAATTTATGAAAAAGTACAAATCCCTCATCCCTCCCTTGCACAACCGCTGCTATCCTTCAGTTTAGATGGGTTTAAGTGTAGATGAAAAATAAAAACACCGTACCGAACCTTTTCTTGAAGCCCCGGCTTAACCTGTGCGGCCACAGCGGAGGTACTTTAGGTGCGCAAAAGTTCGTATGAATATTACATAGTAAATTGATTGAGTTAAGTATTTCTCAACTCGGCTTCGGCGGGTCGTCGTTGTAGCATTTTGACGCGACTAGCGCGGCTCCGGGCGACCCCCACTGGGTTTTTAGAATCAGAGGCGTACACAGTCTTAGAGCTCCATTAGGTTGCGACACCGCAAAATTGCCGTTGCTTGTTCGAAACTAACGATAGTTTTATTTTGTCGAATGTTAAACAGCAATATTCTTTACATGCATCGTGATGCGGGAGCGCGCCGCTAAACTAAAGTTGGTTAAAGTGTTGGCAGGAAGGCGCGAGAGCGTGCAATTAGGGTGCATTAGCGAAAAAATTGACGAGCGCAAAGTGCGTTGACACAACACACAACGGTGGAATAAATTAGAATTTTATTATTTTATAATCATTGGCTCGAGATTGAATTCCGCGATAGAGATGAATGTCGTGCAATTGCTGGCTTCGATCTTTCAGATCGTTCAACGGTGGACTTAAACTATTGAGAGAAACAAGTACAATTAGCGTACGGTTAGTAAATGGAATTGAACAAATTGTCAGCAAGTAGTTGAGTAGGATTTAAGCGCTCCCCGAGCACAGACTGTATTCACATGAAAAATATACTTTCACTCGACAGAAATTGGAAGGATTAAATACCAACCAGCAGCCCGCTTGCATGTTTTGCGCTCAAAAGATCACATGTCTTTCTTTGCGATCACATCATTGCCGAAAATAGCACCGCCACCATATAGGCGTGTGTGATTGAATAAAAGAATGACTAATCGGATCGCTTGCGACGCCAGCGGAATATCCCGCTGACGATGTCGTCCGGGCTGTAGAGAAGACGGACGAAATTTGGTATAATTCAAACATACGCATCACACGGTATGTTATTTTTTTTTTTAAATTTTCATCTGCCAAACTATCTCGCATGTTTGAGCCGCTGCAAGGTGAAAGACACGGTCGGCAAACGACAATGGGTTCAACATTTAGCCTACGGCGAATTGCCGACTTCCTTTCTTCTTTCGTTTTCTCATTTCTCCGTCAACCGGAACGGGTAAAGGGGTTATCAGCGCACACATTTAGGCATCAATTTGGTTTCACTGTTACTACATGCTAGCATGTGAATGGGAGAAATAATTAATACTCTAAAATCAGCACCGATTTATCAACGACTATGCTAATGATAGCAATAGTCAACAGCCATTTCAGCCCATAGTACTGAAGCATTTTCGAACCGCTGATTCCAGAAAATGCTCTAGTTTTTGACTCCTATTTTAACCATTTTTGTATATGAGGGAAATAAAAACACAATTTATCTTTTGAGGTACAAAATATTTCTCAACAACTTTTTATTGCTTGCTTTGAATCCCAAAAATAAGACAAAAGTAGAGTTCTAAACCTTTTTTTGAAAACGGATGTTTTGCCTTTCTCCTAGAAAGGTATAGCAATCACTTGCAAAACCGAAAATATAAAAGTGCTTCAAAGAGCCGAATGGTATATATCACTCGACTCAGCTCGACGAGCTGAGCATTTTCTGTATGTGTGTGTGTGTATGTGCAGATTTTTATTCTCACTCACTTTTCTCAGAAATGGCTGGACCGATTTTCATGAAATTAATTGCAAATGAAAGGTCTTGATGTCCCATAAGACCCTATTCAATTTTATTGTAACTCCTTTGACTCCTATTTTCCTGATTTATATTATCCTGATTTATAGTTTAGGGCTACTTGAAATACCCTTAACTTTCGAATTTTATAAAGATTGAACTTGTGGTTCAAAAGTTATGTAAAGAAACGTGTTCTAAAGACTGTTTAATCTCACTCATGTTTCTCAGAGATGGCTGAACCGATTTCCATAAAATCAGTGTCAAATGGAAGGTCTAGTTGCCCCATAAGACCCTATTGATTTGTTTTGCAATCGGACTATTACTTTGCCTGCTATATTTAAAAATGTGAAATCCAGCTATGAAAAGGAACATATTCCAAAGACTACTTGAACTCACTCACTTTTCTCAGAGATGGCTGAACCGATTTCCAAAAAATTAGTGTCAATTAATAAATCTAGCTGCCTCATAACACCCTATTGAATTTCACCGTAGTCGAACTGTAACTTCGTCTGTAATGTACCGAAATGTGAAAATCACGAAACTTCATTATCTCAAAAACTACACAACCGAATTGATTAATATTATCATCAAATGAGCAGGCTAGTTAAGGGTTAACTGATGAATTATCATTCAACACGTGGTTTCAAAGTTTGGCTGCCCTATACGTTCCCATTTCATTTGATTATAATCGTACTTAAGCAACCGTTATGTATTAAATTGTTAATAAAACAACGAAGTCTATTATCTCAAAGATTACATGACTTATTTGAACATAACTAGTGTCATACGAACGAACTTACAAATAAAAAACTTCATAACAATTTGATATGTGGCTCAAAAGTTATGGTAAGAAAAGAATTTCAAAGACTATTTAAAACTATACCTGCTTTGATCGATATACGTACTATTTGAACGTTCCAAATTCATTGATTCCTTGCGATGTGTTCAAAGTCAGCAAATGCACGACGAATCGGCCATAGGATATGATCAAAGTCAAATAACAAATCGTTTGAAATGATTGGTTTGATCGAAATGACAACTTTTGGCTTCTGTACATCGCCCTAATTCTGAATATATCATATTGGGTGGTATTCGGTCTTTTCAGCAGACTTTCTGGCATCAATCTGACACCGGAAATCCTCATATTGGGAGGTATTTAGTTATTTTGGTTATTTCCACAAACTAAAAGTGGTCGTCTTTAAATTCAAAATGGTGTCCAGGGTCAATGTTTGGTTTCTATGCATCATCTCGATCACGGAAATATCCATATTGAGTATTATTCGGTCGTTTTCGACTGTTTTTCAGAAGTTGCCATTTAGCAATTCAAAATGGTACCTGAAGTCAATTGTCAGCTCATTGCATCATTCTGGTTCCAGAGATATTCATGTTGGATGGTATTTGGTTATTTCAAACTGTTTTTTACAGTCGCCATCTTGGATTTCAAAACGGTATTTAAGATAATTTCTGGCCTCTGAGCGTCATTCTGGTTGAACGTTTTTAGAGGTAACAAATATGTCCATAATGGTTCGACGTCCCTCCCTCTTCTGGAAGCACATGTTCCTGAAAAACAGCACTTACCACTCCGTGGTAATATGAGCCAATCTTGAGATATAACATTTTTACGAAAAATTATTTACGAAATTCAGAACTATTTTCGTAAAAATGCTATATCTCGAGATTGGCTCATATTACCCCGGGGTGATAAGTGTTTCTTACGTAAAATTTTCCAAGAAATGCGATGAAACCATCAAATTTGAAATAAAATTAGCTGCGTTCGCCGAAAAATGCAAATTTAGTTTTAAAATAAAAATAATCTATCTGGCAACACTTCCGGTCAAAAATAATGTTTTTCTGGATTCCTTGGTTTATTTTCCTCAAAATTCACCTATCACTATCTTTCGGGTGTTTTACGTCTATAAATTGTAAAAAAAAAAAAAATTATGAAGTATAAAACTTTTACCGTAAAAATGTTATATCTCGAGATTGGCTCATATTACCTCGGGATTATAGTTGTTTCTTATGTGAAATTTTCCAAGGATCACGATGAAATTATCAAATTCCTAATAGAAATGGCTGCATTTGCCGAAAAATGTAAATTTGGTTTTCAAATACGAAAATAATTTATCTGGCAACACTTCCGGCCAATACTTATATTTTTTTGGATTCCTTGGTTTATTTTCTTCAAAAATCATCTATCAGTATTTTTCGGGCATCTCGCGTCTATGAATTGTAAGAAAAAGAAAAAAGAGATTTTGAACAAAAAATGCGTGACATTGCAATAAACAGGGGGGTCCCACATAGCGGGGGTATTCCAATCAACACCAAATTTGGGATTTTTCCAAAGTGACAGTAGATGAATAATTCTCCCAACTTTGAGCAAAATCTGTGATGGTCGTGTCCAAGTTTGTGCTTTTTCGTGGTCACTTCGTAGGGAATAGGGGTGTGCGAAACTGGCTTTTCTGGTGTCGAAACGAACCGAAATGAAATTAAGCCTTAATTTCGGTTTCGCTAAATTAGTCGAAACGAAATCAAGGTGGATTTCGAGTTCTCGAGACGAAACGGTGGTCTCTAAATTTCGCGAAATTTCGAAAAGTAAAAGAATTGTTTCTGAAACATAGCATTACAATGATTTGAAACGTTGGAGCGTACGCTAACGAAGTACCCTTCAGCAGCTGATCGCAAAGTGCTTACCTGGTTGACTAAGAGTAACGTAGGTAGTCAGATATCGATAAACCGACAATGGCGAGAAAATCAAAAATGTTAAAAACTAAATGCAACTATGTTTAAAATGGTAATCCTTCTTTCATAGCACTTTCATCATTCAAAATCCAAGTTTTGTCCTAGAGCTCGCACTGGAAAACATGAGAGATGGTAGGTAGGTTTTCAACCATTCCTGTGAGTTTTGGTGTCCCTAGCAAAGATAACTTTTCCAAAGAGTTTTTCCCTATGCAAACGTAAAAGCGACGAATCCGATAAGCAATTCCTCGGCGGCCTTCTGATGCATTTCTACATTCTCTAAAAGCAGCAAAATTCACAGGAATGGTTGAAAAGCTGAAAAACCTTTGGAGGGCAACCATTTTGAGCTTAAGGGCCACTTTTTTCGCTCTTGTCGACCAGTGTTATTGAATTTTTTTTAACACCGTTTAGTCAGACTAGACTAAGTGACATCTTTATCAATTCGAGAAAAACAAAATTTAAGTTAACTATTCTGTAAACTTTGATGTTTTCAATATGTTTGCACATTTTTTAATATAACTCTAAATTACTTTTTAACTGAGCAGTTCCACAAAAAATGTCCCAGTTTCAATATTTTTTGTCATTTTTGATTTGGCATAAACGTTTCTATAGGCTGAGAAGCTATTTAAAATGCTATTTTGGGAGGATTATTGTGATTATAAATATTTTCAGAGCCAAAAGTTTTTTGATCAGTGTAACGTCTCTGGAAAAGTTTTAGATAGTAATTTTATCTTTCCGATAAAAAAAACTCAAAAAATTTATTTTTTAATGTAAAAGAAACATTAAGATTAATATAAAAAAAATAAAAAATAAAACAAACCCCTACAATACTAAAATAGGTTTATCTGCTGACATTTTACGTTGATCAGACACCTACCATTCGATTCCTGAGACTTTTTTACGCAAAATAAGATATAATTTGACTACCACTTTAAGATATTAGCGAATTACCATTAATACTCAGAAATAATCGATACTATTTTGCTTTGTGAAATATACTAAAACTATGCCAAAACCGGTTTCGTAGAATCACCGTTTTGAGCTCAGTTTTTGTCCGATTTAAGATCTGTTTTTTTCGAAATATGGGTGAAAGGATGCTAATATGTGGAAAAATCCTTAGAATTTTGATATATGGCCTCAAAACAAAATGGCGTCGAAAAAACCACAAAAATTACCGGTTTCTCAAAAATTCAAAATGGGGCCATTGTTGCCCCTTAAGCTGAAATATGTTCAAACTCAGGGAAATTTATATTCGCATCAAACTTCATCAAAAAATCATACATAGGAGCCAAGGCAAAAAAATTGTTGCACTGTCTTATTCTAAAGAAGTAAATGCCATATAAAGCAAAGCCTGTTTAAAACAAAAAAAAATTTCTTCGTTCAGATAAATTTGAAATATGTTTCAAAAAATTGATTACAGTTAATTGCTGACAACTCTCAAACTTTCCGTGACACTTATTAATTATCAAGTCGTGTCAAATAAATTTAATAATTAAAAAATTGCGAAAGCTTCGTCTTGACTTAGTGGCAATAATAAATTTTAAGTCAGAGAAAAGACTACGTGGTCTATTCGTTAACCCCCACACCCCCCGCGTGAATTTTCGTGGTTTTTTGAAAACCCCCCCCCTTCACCCTATATATGACTACGTGGTTTGGGAACGGCCCCTTTTGAAACAAACCAAAAATCATTTTTCTTTCAACCAATCAACAGTTAGAATGGAATGTTGTAATGCAACAAACAAATAGTTTTCTTTTAACTCAATTAAGTTATTCGTAATCATCCTCGTTTTTTATTTCTCGTTCTTTCTAACCTTTCTTTTCTTCTACCTTGTATATTCGTCAAATGCAAAGTCAGAATCACTTTTATGCTATAATCTGAACTTGTTTTGACATTGTAAAATTTTGTGTCCCCTAAAACAAGAGTAACATTTCTCAGTTATGTATTCAACGAGAGCGAACCATGTACTTTTTATTCATTCATTGATAAAGTATACTTTTTTGGTAACACGTTTAAAATATTTTTGATAAGGTACCTGGCAATTTTGAAACCTATGCTCACTTTGGAGTCAGAGTGTTTTGAAACAATACTAAAAATTCAGGCAATTACAACTTTTTCTGCTTGACACATCGATCACTCTGTCTGCACACTATAAGGCATGATATCTGGTCAGCCTAGTGATAGCAATGAACTATCTGAAAAAATACATTTAAATACACTACGGTGTGCGAAGAGGAGTCCTCTAACACAGAGAAATCCGAAAAAACGCTTAAAAATTTTTACAAGTCGAGTAGCATAGAACATTTGGCCTGTTAGATAGAGCTTCAGAGCTTTAGTTTTGACAGAAATTGCTATGCCCTCCTAAACGAAAGACAAAAAGTGACCTTGTGCGCTGCAAATATAACCAGATTTTGATGTACGTAAAAGATGCGTAAAATTTATTCCTTCACACAAACAGTAATGACATGAATTTTATACTCTGCGTGAATAAAAAATACCTCCCGCATGATGTTACGGTTTAGTCTTTAAAAACAAAAATTACCGGCTAAGAGTTTATTCTACTATGTCTGACTTAGTATACCAGATATCTGTTGAGATATATTCAATTTAATTTATAGTCGCAATGAGCACAAACCAAAATAAAGTAATGATGTGCATCGGAAATTTGGTCCGAAATTTCGCGAAATTTCGTAATCGTCGAAATTGGAAGTTTAATTTCGCGAAATTTTAGGCGGAATTTAGCGAAATTCAACGAAATGTTTCGGCAATTTCGCGAAACCGAAATTTCGCGAAATTTCGGGAAATTTCGAGTTTTGCGAAATCATACGAGATTATTCGAAATCTCGCACAGCCTCAGTAGGGAATGACCCATATTATTCTATTTTTATAGTATCAGATGAATCTCCATCAAGCATGACAGTAACCAAGCGCCTCCATTGAAAAGTTATTAGATCGATCCTTTTGCATTAAATTTCGGAATTTATATCTACAACATTGCCAGGATAATTTACATTTGGTTGTCATTGATATAAAAATGTGCTCGTTCATAACTGTCACAGAAAAAGTCAATAAGTACAAATAAAATTTGGCTTGGGCAGCTTCCTCCAGGTCAAAATTTGTGTTTTATGTCGTCAGTAATGTTCCTATATTTTGACAACGGTGTGTGGTTTGCTCTCAATGTTATGTTCTCTAGAATATTCTTGTTGAATACTTTTTAAAAAATATGATGTTGTGATTTTTGTAATTGATGATATCTTCTCGAGCATGCTTGGTTTCGCTCTTTTGCTCTTTGAATGCTCATTAGGCTATATTTTGTCGAAGAGGCAGAATTCGAACAAGTCATATATGAAGGACTTGTAGAGACACTCTATCTTTACAAATTTACTTTACAGCATGTTTTCGAGTCTGTAACATGATGTACGCAATACGCATCCTCTATATCATGTTAAATTTTTGTGGCTTGACGCATTTCGACACTGCCATTCTACGCATAATTGTCCCACGTTAGTTGGGTCGATTTTTGTTTGTTTGTTAGAGATACTTAAACCTTGTAGACTGCTTTGTCTACTGAACGCATTACTTTTCTGTGTAATGTACACGGTCCATAATTTTTTTTTAGAATTTATATGGGCAGTTGTCCACGGAGGAAGGAAGGGGTGTCAAAATCGTTACCCAAGTAACACACAAAATATGTTAGAAAAGAATTAACAATGACAGTAGTCATATATTAGTACTATAAGCGCAATCGAAAACTTGTGCTTTATATTCTTGTTCTCGAGATGTTGTTTTATTGCATAATTGTATTTTATAGATTATTGAATTTAAACTGCCGCTGCTTGTCCGTAACTTGTGTTTATGATGTTATCGAAACTGCACAGAGAACAACTTAAAATATATAATTTGCGAGAAGTTGTTTTTCATCAGTGATTCCACCACATTTCGAAAACAAGCTCGTTTTTTCCTGGTTTGGAGAGATTTTTCAATAGCATGGATTGAACGAACAATAACTATTAAACGAATGGCACTTGTTTTTAAGTTGTCTTCCAGATGTTTGCACTATTGTAAAAACTGTGTATAAAATGCCCAGCCGGGGCAGCCGCGCCTGTTCAACATTACACGCCTAATAACAATATTACGTAACTGCAAAGTACTTTTTTTATGATTGGTCTTAGTATTCTGCAGCCAATGCAAAAATACTGGATCAAATTGTTATTAAAATATTAGAATGATTTCATTAAAACTATTCGAGGTGGGTAAAAATGTGCCATGAAAAAATAAACAAAACGCTTGCAGTGTAACCAATATCACTTCATTTTATGTTACCGTATATCTAACAATGTTTTGTAGCTTTGTTATATTTTAAGTCTAGATAACGTTGAAACTATGCGAAAACAATTTTAATATTCAAGCTACAGAAACAATCCATTTTGAAAGGTTGTACATTGTTTTTTATGATCAATTGAAAATTTATTGGCACTCACTGACGAGACGATTGTCGATTTAGTTGCACTGCGCATAACAACAGCACATTTGCGCATGCGCTGGGTAAATGTTGTCATAGCAACGCCTTTGCGCATGCGCTTTGTTATTGCGAATTTTGACCCACGAATGCGCGAATTTCTTTATTCCACTGGGTCAGTGCAGATCTACCGAAGAAAAAAGAAACGACATTGCGATTTACTACGCATGTAAGAAAGAGATGCCAGATAGTTGTTCACGAACTAAGCCCATGCGGTAGGGATGGGCAATACTTGTATCGATACCGACGGTATCGATACATGGAGCTGAAGTATCGAGTATTTCGGCATCGATACTCGTTGCTAGCAATGAGTAGCGGTATCGATAATTTGCCAACGATACTTTGAAACGATACCGATACCACCGATGCCTTCTTTTGGGAATAGGCGATACCAACGGTATCGATACTTTTGCAAAAAGCGTCGAGTATTTTGGCATCGATACTTTATATACCGATACCACGATACTTGGTATCGTTTTGTGCAAAAGTATTCGGGTACTCAGGTATCGATACTTCAGACAGTATCGCCCATCCCTTCCATGCGGTGGTGGGCTAAATTGGCTCTTCGAAATTAAATAAATTAGCGAAAAATTGCATAATCTATTTTCCACTGATTGACAAATACAAAACGGTATCCAATGAATGGCGCATGATTTTTTCTGAAGTAAAACACAATGTTTCACCATGAAATTTGACGCGCACGTAGAACTTTGTATTACAAGCATCGAAACGTTGATCTAATATTATTTCTTATTTTCCGGTGATTATTCGAAACGCCATAATCACTATTCTTTGGTTATTCTTAATATCAATCAGCGCCGTTCGGCAATATCTTTTATTTAGAAGTTTGATGTTTGCGTCAACGATGTTTTGATTAGTTAGCAATTACAACTTGAAAATAACCTCTTTTGAACGTTTTCTTACCGTATTGGTACTCGAGATATATAGTTCAGCTTCAGTCTAACAAGTTGGCTTGCTTTCATGAAGTTATATAATACTTCATATAGCACCAGTACTTGTTATAGTAGCCTTCAATATTTGCGCTTTTCTAGTGATAAAGATGTCAAGGAAAAAAAAGGTAATGTCAACTGAAATCTATAACTGGAGGTTGTGTTAGAGGAGTTATCTCAACTGTTCTATAACAACGTGTGTTACTTGGGTAAAAATCTGTCCACGTGGAATGTGGATGGCTCCATAGCGAAAAAAATTCACTGATTTGAACAAAACGATAATTCCAGATTTCATGCAAATTAGATATTTAGATGAAAAATTTAGTTGTCCAAAATTCTTCTGAACATTTTTCTAACAAACTTTTTCGTGCCCTGTCAATGAAAGTTTTTGTACGTTTTCGGAACAGTATATTTTAATTGTGCTTAAGTACATTTTTATTGTACACCGATCCATTATTTTGTCCTTTATTTGTGCTTTTGCTGTCCTACATCCAGCTGGTGTTATACAACCAACTGTAAATAATATCACCGACTGCAAGTGGAGTTGGTTTGAATACGAAACTAAATTGAATTAGAGGTGATAGGCATCTGCGTCATTTGCACCGACACACTGCACACTGAGACGGTGTTGTGCTGCAACAGCAGCAGCAGCGACCGGATTCATCAATCATCATGTAATTTCAGTGTGAGCTTGCAAACCGTCAGAAACCGTAGAAAAAAATGTTCCATTGCGCGCCTGTCAGCAGCACCACCAGCGCCATTCGGGCAGACACCTCTGAAGCCTTCCTTCCATTGCCTGCCAGCCTTTGGGAGCGGCAGCCAGCAGCAGCAGCTGTTATTGCTCCAGCGCGGGGGAATATTAGTTAAAGCAAATATTTAGCGTTCCTGCACTGCCATACTGGCTGCCAA
The DNA here is from genome assembly GCF_029784165.1 of Wyeomyia smithii. NCBI lineage: Eukaryota > Metazoa > Arthropoda > Insecta > Diptera > Culicidae > Wyeomyia > Wyeomyia smithii. Next base: position 49,742,755 of record NC_073695.1, on the reverse strand, counting down.
CAGGCCTCACAGCACACCACCAATTGGAGATTAAAACGTAATTACTGACCATTAATTATGACAGTTTTCTGCCCGAGACCGAGCTGCCGGAGTGTCGTAACCGAAAGAACACCGATCCATGCAGGTTGTTATAAAATAATGATTAGATGAGGTCATAGCGTAAGGCGAGGTAATCGCTACACGGCAGAAACGGAACATTCACTGATTTGTTCGAGTGGACTAGGTTGGATTTAAATAAGTGCATCCCTCAAGCTTGTGCGCCTAACCGATGTTTTCCTGATGACTACGTGACTGAGGCTTCTAATTGGCTCATTTCGGACATGACTAATGATGCCAATCCGGCGGAACAACATATGAGCGATTGCATCCGATAAGTTGCTGCTCAACTCGTAGATGCTACTTACATGATTGCATATCATATTGGAAGGTTGAACAACAACAATGACTTGACTGTTGTGAAGATAGTCTCAGTGGTATTTCGCCTAACAAACACCAAAAGTAAGCGATTATGTATATTAATTTTAACTTTTTTAGCACAAACAAGCAACGAAACTGTAGATTTCATTGTTGATAAAATCGGGGTCACCTATAATCAAAAACTGAAATGATTGGAACAACATCTTATAAAACAAACAAGAAAGCTACAAAGTAACAGTGATATCCTCGTTTACATCACAACCGAAAACCAATCCCCGTCTGAGTCATGACACATGAATCAGAGCGGTGTCGTGTAACAAAACAAACCTTGGTTATGATCAAACATCATACCTAAAATAGAGTTTAATCCCGGTGACCCTTATTATGGTACTGCCAGAAACCGCAAAGTGAAGTCGGTTTCTGCGGTGCCGACTGTCAGGTGTCAATCAAAAAATTGGTGAAGTATTTCTCTGTTTTTTTTTGTGTTTCTCTGCCTGCTCGCCTTCTCGCAAGGAACTTAAATGAATATGAAAAAACAAAAAATATTGCTCATTGTTAATTAGCTTGTCCTTTGGGAAACATCAACTCAAAAAATATTAAGTCAAAATTTAATTCAGTGGCCTCTTATCTATTTTTCTGAATAGCAAATTTTAATGTTATTGAGTGTAATGAACGTACACTTAATAATTAATGGTAATAAATCGAAATGTGTATTTTTGATACCGAATACGGACCGTTACAGCCCATCACCGAAGAAGCATCACCGCGAGATGGTGTTGCATCTTGCGTCTATAGAAAGTTGCGCAAATTACAGCAATCACGGGACCAATTCACACAACTTGCTACGTGATTGTAATCATTTTGCAGCTACTTCTAAACGCCCTATTCATTTTCGCGTTAGATTTCAATTTTACAACCGCCAGCTTTGGCAGCAAGCAGCCATCCTTAACTGTTTTGGTGGTGGAGCTCCAAGCAGGGGGAGGAAGGGACAACGCACATCTATCACGTTTCTTCATCTGCACAGCATCGTACACCGCCATTCAGCCTGATTTGAGCAACGACGCAGCAATAGAAAGAAACAAATCAAGTGGTACTCACGATCTCCATCGTCGAAAATCGCCGTGGCTCACGGTTCCCCTTTCAGAAAATGAGGAGGCGTGCTTGAAAACTGCTTGTGAATGAGCACGAGCACATACACTTGAGACCACCGCACCGCGTGCTCTTCAAATTGTGCCGTCGTCGTAGCGTTTTCTTGGATATTTCGCCGAGGCGGTTGTGTTTTCGAGAAATTAATTATGATTTTGATCGATGAGTTGCACAGGACTCAGGTGTATGTAATTTCTTAGTGTTTTTAATATTTCTTCTCCCTTCTTTACCCTACTGAAAGGGCTTTTTTGTTGGATAGCTACCAAGAGTTGTAAACAAATTGAACAGTAAACAAAATGTTTTTATCGGATTGATGAAGCACACGTTGATTGGTTATTTACAACCTACAAACATGCTTGAAGAAAGATCAAAAATCATGCTAACTAACCTTTCGAGCGTTACAGAAACCTTGATATTTAAACAACAACAGAGTGTCTAATAAAACAGAATAGTCAAGAAAATATGTGTACGAATTAAGGAAATCGAATCTTATGAAATTATTTACAAAAATGAGTAAGAACTTTGAAATGTAAAAAAAAGTAAATATGCGTTTAAAACATGCACCGTGCCCTAAGGGTGCTTATCGTTCATCTCATATCGTAAACCCCATTGGTTTTTATTATCAAATCTTTTAATCGATTATTTAAATGATTATATCACAACCCAAAATAAAGTAGTTATGCGTAATATCTGGGCGTAAAATTTTATCAGAATCACAACATTACCGTATGTTATAAAACATCAGCCAACATCGTTAACGCTAACACTTTTATCATTACTTTTGCAAATGTGAAACGCAATTAAGCGGACAAGCAGTCGCAATCACAGTCCTGATATCTCGCGAGCACGCCAAAAGCAACAAATCCAATCACACTTCAATCGAGCTGCTGACGGTCAAAAAGATTTTTGTTTTTTGTTTCCCAAATTAACGAACCTTCTGCTCTGTATAGCAGCCCATAAACAAAGATATAAAACGGAGCACACAGAAACATAAAAGTTGGACTGAATCGAACACAACCCGAGAGCTTTACATCGACTTGGCCAGCAAATGTCAGCTAATATTTTATATTCATTTCTGTCTCCTACTGCCGTTTTTATACGGAATATGATACTAACTTATTGCACAACACATGAAATGTGGAATGAATGGATTATATTGGTAATCATTATAATCAGATCGGGTTTACGAGTTTTGTGAGCTATTGATGGACTCATGCGACACGTGCTATCTAATAAGAATATTAATCCAAAATAATGATTAATTTTAGACAACAACAAAAAAATATGATAGATGACTTAATTGATGCAACAACTACAGTGAATAATGTTTGTTTCCTGCCTAAACATTCCTGCAACTTATAATAACTACCGATGACTCCTTAGCCTTGAGCAAAACACAATAATTTATTTATTAATTTCCTCTGTCGCAAGGACCCTGCTGCATAGAAAACAAATGTCCACGCCTCAAACGCGGCTGCCCAGTTACAATTAGCATCGGTAATTTATGCACAACACCAGTACCGACCTAACTATTGCGCACATACACACAATCACACCAGGAATGCTCATTAATTGCCGGTGAACCGCGGTTTGCATGCGGGCACCGTGCAATTTTGCACAACCAGTGCAAATCTTAAATATAATTTAATATTCATTAACAATCTATCTAATCTGCCGACGTTTTTCCTCTCTTCCCCCCAGCTTGTCCTCTTTGGAGTTTGAACCGACGAAGCGCACGCTTGGACACAAAGAGTTCGCGAGGCAGCAGGCGTCCTCCACCCATCATCCCAGCTTCGCCTAAGCTGAATAATAAAAGCCATCAGTCGAAAATAAAACATTCAATAAAATAAACTACACATGCACATGGGAATTAAATAATTGCGAAAACGCTTCGGTCTTTAGCAGCATCACCGGTAGGCAATAGCCACACGCGAATTTTGCTGCCGCCGCCGAACGATGAATGAATGATTGCGAAACCAATTGCAAATAATCGCCGCTGAAAGAAAAATCCCCGATAAGTATCGATCCGTCACAAGAACATAGGGCAAACCCGCGTTCTTCGGGAGGTTTTAGTGTTAGTGAACAGTAAATGTGTTTAGTTTAGCTTTTCTTTAATCGCTGAATGTCTTATAACTTAACTATATTTGAGATTTTGGTGATATTATTAGCATAAATCTTCGATTTTATTTTACGTCAAAACTTCAGTTTAAGTGCCATATAGCAGTGTTGAGTGAATTCGCCATAGAACATAGAAGAATATAATTTTTCTTGCCTCCCATCATCAGTGTCTTCGTACTGGCTGCTAATGAAAGCCTCGTGAAAGCTATTGAAAAACGAAACAAAGAGTTAAAAGAGGGAAGCCACAAAAGAAACGTTATGTGCAAAAGCAAACGATGAAAGAAAAATGATAACCAATTTTAGAAACCATGTGAATGTCCGTTCGGACTGATGACAGTTTTATAAACGTCGACAGGAGGCAGTCGACAGTTCTATATATACAACTAATTAATTGGCAGCCGAAAGGAGCGGCTTTGGAAACTGCAAAAAAAACTTTGAAGGTAAGAAAATAATGTTAATTTTCGGATTCGAGTCTGTGTTTTAGAGAAGGGGTAATCTTAGAGAAGGGATAGTACCTAACTAAAAGTCAACAATTTATCATTATAGAAAGAAATTTCTTAAGATTACTATTGAAGAATATTTGACCCAAACATGAATTGAAAAGTCCTAAACGCGTATTTATGGTATTTATGACATTTGTCACATTTACGTCATTCATGAGGTTTCTGACATAGATGACATTTGTGGAACATTTATAACATTTATGACATTTATGACATTCATGACATTTATGACATTTATGACATTTATGACATTTATGACATTTATGACATTTATGACATTTATGACATTTATGACATTTACGACGTTTATGACATTTATGACATTTATGATATTTATGACATTTATGACATTTATGACATTTATGACATTTATGACATTTATGACATTTATGACATTTATGACATTTATGACATTCATGACATTTATGACATTTATGACATTTATGACATTTATTAAATTTATGACATTTATGACATTTATGACATTTATGACATTTATGACATTTATGACATTTATGACATTTATGACATTTATGACATTTATGACATTTATGACATTTATGACATTTATGACATTTATGACATTTATGACATTTATGACATTTATGACATTTATGACATTTATGACATTTATGACATTTATGACATTTATGACATTTATGACATTTATGACATTTATGACATTTATGACATTTATGACATTTATGACATTTATGACATTTATGACATTTATGACATTTATGACATTTATGACATTTATGACATTTATGACATTTATGACATTTATGACATTTATGACATTTATGACATTTATGACATTTATGACATTTATGACATTTATGACATTTATGACATTTATGACATTTATGACATTTATGACATTTATGACATTTATGACATTTATGACATTTATGACATTTATGACATTTATGACATTTATGACATTTATGACATTTATGACATTTATGACATTTATGACATTTATGACATTTATGATATTTATGACATTTATGACATTTATGACATTTATGACATTTATGACATTTATGACATTTATGACATTTATGACATTTATGACATTTATGACATTTATGACATATATGACATTTATGACATTTATGACATTTATGACATTTATGACATTTATGACATTTATGACATTTATGACATTTATGACATTTATGACATTTATGACATTTATGACATTTATGACATTTATGACATATATGACATTTATGACATTTATGACATTTATGACATTTATGACATTTATGACATTTATGACATATATGACATTTATGACATTTATGACATTTATGACATTTATGACATTTATGACATTTATGACATTTATGACATTTATGACATTTATGACATTTATGACATTTATGACATTTATGACATTTATGAAATTTATGACATTTATGACATTTATGACATTTATGACATTTATGACATTTATGACATTTATGACATTTATGACATTTATGACATTTATGACATTTATGACATTTATGACATTTACGACATTTATGACATTTATGACATTTATGACATTTATGACATTTATGACATTTATGACATTTATGACGTTTATGACATTTATGACATTTATGACATTTATGACATTTATGACATTTAGGACATTTATGACATTTATGACATTTATGACATTTATGACATTTATGACATTTATGACATTTATGACATTTATGACATTTATGACATTTATGACATTAATGACATTTATGACATTTATGACATTTATGACATTTATGACATTTATGACATTTATGACATTTATGACATTTATGACATTTATGACATTTATGACATTTATGACATTTATGACATTTATGACATTTATGACATTTATGACATTTATGACATATATGACATTTATGACATATATGACATTTATGACATTTATGACATTTATGACATTTATGACATTTATGACATTTATGACATTTATGACATTTATGACATTTATGACATTTATGACATTTATGACATTTATGACATTTATGAAATTTATGACATTTATGACATTTATGAAATTTATGACATTTATGACATTTATGACATTTATGACATTCATGACATTTGCGACATTTGCGACATTTGCGACATTCATGACATTTATGATATTTTTGATCAGAAACGATTTTAGGATTGTTAAGGCCCGGGGGCCACATACCTTATGGGGGCTCCCCTTTCAGCTGCAAAATTTCAATAAAAAATCGCATCGCAGATTAAAATAAAAAGTAAATCATAGTTAATAAATGCTTTTAATTCTAGCGAAAAACGAGAAAATGTTAAATCTTTAAAAATTTGTTTGTTGTCTTCATAATGGCAGCTGTTGTTCAATTTCATATTGAATTATCGCATCTGTGTACTACCCCGATACATAGGATTAAGGCATTTTTCTGATAACACAGTTGAAAGCTGTTTTCACACTGGAAATTCAATGGCCCATATATTTTAAATGCCAGCATCCCAAAATATTTGTGCGTTGTCAAAATACGGCAACTTTTCATTAGAGAAAGTGCCGGCTAGTGTAAATGTACCTTCTATTGATGCGGCCCGTTACTGAACTAAAGCAGCTTTTTACTAGAGGAAGTGTTGCTACACCAGCTGAAAGGAAGTGCAGCCCCTATCGCTGCTGCTGCTATCCGCTGCCATTGCTCTCTGCTGCCACTGCTAAGTAAGGATTGTTGTAGTCGCTGTTTAGAACTAACATGAGCGGTATCGGCTGAAACAGGCTCTTATATAGGCCAAATAGTACATTTCAAATTACTAGGTCTCTGTGGACCGTGCTTGGGAAAGCAATCATATAACGACCAATCAGAGGTTGAATATAGCGTTTTAACAAGGCTTGACAAATTTCAATAGTACAATAGTTCGAATAATAAAATTACAATTTTCTGCATCTGGGAGAAATCTCAGAAGAATTTCCAACCTATTGCTGCAAGAACGAAGGAAATATAAATGAAAAATATGTCCAATTTCAAATATTAGATTTGAAACTGGACATATTTTTCACTTTTTCCGGTTTTAGATTTTTATTTTACATTCCTATGTAGCCGAGTATGTAGCGGAACTTCCTGAGAGACGTAGTTCTACGTCAAAAATATGTCATATAAAAATATAATGTAGAGAAAGGTTTCAAAAGAATCGTGTTAGTTTTGTTAAGTTTCCAGTTATTTTAAAGTGTCACGAAATTTTCTAGTTTTTAATTTTTTTTTGTGAGGTACGCCAGGCAATGTAAAATGTGGAGTAAAATGGAACAAGAGCCTTGACTTCGGCCGTTGCAAAGTGGGGCGACTCCATACAAAGGCTGGCCAAGCAAAAAAAGTGGCATCCATTTTTTGTTTGGGGCCGTCCATAAAGCACGAAATCAATTATCAATATTTTTGGCACGTTTTTCCTTTTTTTATAGAATTTTATGATCTTTGACCACAAGTAGTGCAACCGAGCGTCCTCCCCATTAAAAAATACGTAATTTATGGACGACCCCTCGAACTAAACAAATTTTGCCTAAATATATATATATATATATATATATATATATATATATATATATATATATATATATATATATATATATATATATATATATATATATATATATATATATATATATGCGACGCCACCATGCCTAGGACCCGCCAACCTAGGAATGGCAAGTCACCGGTATACTGGTGGACCGACGCGATAGCGGACCTCCGTAGCGCGTGCCTCCGTGCAAGACGGATGTTGCAACGTGCACGTACCGATGCACAGAGGGTAGAGCGCCGTGTAGTATTCGGATCTGCAAGATCGGCGCTTAAAAGTGCGATAAAGGCGAGCAAAAGGGCCTGCTTCGATAGGCTATGCGCGAGTGCCAATACGAATCCGTGGGGCAACGCCTACAGAGTCGTAATGGCGAAGACCAAAGGCGTGTTGGCGCCTGCAGAGCGATCACCAGCGATGCTGGAGCGCATCATCGAGGGACTCTTTCCACGACACGAGCCAAATCCTTGGCCTCCGGTTGCTGAGTCTCACGTCCGACGTTCCAGTATCTCAGACACAGACCAGGGATGGTCGGCCAACCTGCCGGGCATCCAATCCGTGAGAGACGGCAGCCGTGCAGAGGTTGTGGAGGAGGTAAGGGTTACGAATGAGGAACTCATCGTGATCGCCAACTCCCTAAAGGTGAGCAAGGCACCGGGACCGGATGGAATCCCGAACTTGGCCATCAGGACGGCCATGAAAGTGGCCCCTGATCTATTTCGAGCAGTCATGCAGAAGTGCCTGGATGACTGCCTCTTTCCGGACAGGTGGAAGCGACAGAGATTGGTGCTGTTGCCGAAGGCTGGGAAACCGCCAGGGGACCCATCGGCATACAGACCTATCTGTCTGCTGGACACTACGGGCAAGGTGCTTGAGAGGATTATCCTCAACAGACTGGTGAAGTACACAGAGGGTGTAAACGGTCTGGCAAGTAAACAGTTCGGCTTCCGGAAAGGTAGATCCACGCTGGATGCTATTCTCTCTGTCACCAAGACGGCAGAGGTAGCACTCCAGCGTAAGAGTTGGGGCATTCGCTATTGCGCAATCGTCACGCTTGACGTGAAGAATGCATTCAATAGCGCCAGTTGGGACTCCATAGCGCTCGCGCTTAGGAGCATCCACGTACCGGTGTCGTTGTACAAGATTTTGGCAAATTATTTCCAGAATCGGGTACTAGTTTACAACACGGAGGAGGGTCAGAAGTGCGTCCCAATCACCGCAGGGGTACCGCAAGGTTCCTTCCTGGGCCCGGTGTTGTGGAATGTCAACGCGGTGTCAACGGGTGTTGAAACTAAAGTTCCCTGTAGGGGTTGTGATCGTCGGTTTCGCAGACGACATCACGCTAGAGGTCTACGGCGAGTCGATCGAAGAGGTCGAGTTGACGGCCGCGCACTGCATACGCAAGGTCGAAGACTGGATGCACTCTAGGAAACTGGAGTTAGCGCACCATAAAACGGAGGTTACGGTTGTGAACAACCGCAAATTAGAGCAACAGGCGGTGGTCAGAGTCGGTGACACGTTTTTAGCGCTAGAAATTGCATTAAAAGTTTTTTTGCGGCAAAATGTAACTGTATGTTTCAAAAAGCGATCATTCAAGGACCGGCGAATTTTATAACGAAAATTTCAAAAAAAAAGATGAAGGAAATCGGTTTAGAAGTTTTCCCACAATCAGGATCACGGTAAATTCATTTTCCGGAAAAAACTATTCCGAGATAATCGCGTGTAAAGTTTCAAGTTTAGCTTATGCGGCCGTGGCAAGGCGCGTTGCAAATCGCTCTAACTTTCTTCCTATTGCTCAGATCTTTATGAAAATTTGTGGAAATGTTCTCAAGATGTTGTATTTGAAGATAATGTAATAAATTTTTTTCCGGTTTTTTGAAAACTAAAAAGGTATATAACCCCTTAATTCTATGTTTATGATATTCATGACATGTTTGACATTTGTGACATTTATGATATTTATGATATTTATGACATTTATGACTTATGTGACATTTGTTACATCATAACCAGGCGCGGGCTTTAGAGGGGAGGGGGGGGGGGGGTGACAACGGGAGCAAATGCCCTGGTCCTTCCAGACTCGACGGATGCCTAAGCCCTGCCAGTCGTTGCCAGAATGTTGTTTAGGAAAAGAAACTGCATTCAAATAATCAAATTATTGAACCTCTCGTTGACTAGACCCCTCTTGAATTTTTTGAAGGACTAGCAGTCTCAAAAATGTAGGAGATCTTTGATTTCCACTGTCCGATGTATCGTCATCAATCCAGAGGAAAATCAATAACGAAGCATCGGAAATCCATAAAATTTTCAATACTTAGTTATCCGGCATTCGTACAACATGTCCCGCCCATTGTACCCTTCGAGCTCTAGCGTACCCTTATAGATGCTGAACTCACCGTAGAAAAGCACCAGCTCGCGGTTCATTCTTCGTCTCCTTACGCCATCCTCACATACTCCGCCGAACATTATCCATGTTTCCTACCCGTAGCGGACTACCGGTCTTATAAGCGTCTAGTACATGGTGCATCTGGTACGAGGGCGGAGTTTGCCCGACCTCAACGTTTTGTAGAGTCAGTAGTAAGCACGACTTCCAGCGTCTGCGGATTTCTCAGCTGCAGTTGTTGTCTGACGTTACCAATGATCCGAGGTACACAAATTCAGCCGCGCACTGTATACGCAAGGTTGAGGACTGGATGCGCTCCAGGACACTGGAGTTAGCGCATCATAACACGGAGATTACGGTTGTGAACAACCGTAAATGGGTTGTTGTGGTCACCTCAATACCATCTCTGAAGCTCTTGGGGTTTATGGTTGACGATAAGCTCACGTTCGGGAGTCACGTCGACTATGCCTGTACTGCCCCTGTTTACATAGTTGACGTAAGAGCCAAAATGACCAAAATGCACTTTTTCGTTGATTCAGCTTCCTTTTCCTAAGATACATACACTACAAATGAAAAGAAAACTATTTTGTTCTAAAACTTTTGAGAAATATTGGAAAAACGTTTTGGCGTAACTGCCAATTGGTTGCAAAAACTGGCGTCACTCCATACAAGGTGCAATTGTCTGTGTTAAGTCGTTTTACTCGACTGTCTAACTACTGTCTGTTTGTCTAAGTTAAGTCGTTTAATTCGACAAATATTCCATGGAAAGGGGAAAGGGGGATTAAATTCCTGTATTGTATATCAATATTTTTACAAACACTCAGCCTCAGGAAGGTCTTAAGTCACCATGTCCTTTTCCCCTACTAGTGGAAATTTGCATCAGATGAAATAATTAAAACGTGTGTGTATATTATGGTGGGTAAATTTAATCGATTTGCCAGAACGTTTTTATAGTTCTATTTGGGGCCCCAAACAATCCTGACACTACCGGAAGTGGATTGATCGATAGCTCTCAAGGAAGGAAATTCATGCACATGCATATGTAATGCATCAATTAGAGGCACGAGTAATCCATATTCGGCAGGTTTAGCATTGTCTGGGGGCCTAAATTGAACGAAAAAAAGTTTGTTCTGGCTCTGTGCTGTGAAGTTTGCATTTTTCCTTGTAACGATTACCCACCTTAGCGTAAATGTAAGTTTTTGTGCATGTTTTTGTGTGTATATGTGTGTGTGGGTTTGTATGTGTGTTTGTGCGTATTTGTCTATCTGAAACTGCCGATGGACAATAACTGACGTTTGACCGAAACACGATCGATAAAACTAATTCAACTGCGAGGCAGAGTAGGAAAGAGTCGAGTTTTTACGCCAAGCTCTGCGAACAATCTGCAACAAAAATGCATGTTTATTCGCATAAACTGGCGTAGCGCTTTTTCTGGATTAATTACCATGGGACTCGTATAATCCATGGGGCCTCTATTCAAACATCAATTTTCTTAAAGTTAACAAACTATTTTGTTGAAATTGTATATTTGGGTTAGAATAACAAAAACGTGTTTTTCTCGCAATGATGGTGTTGGTTGTCGCCTATCAGCATCGCCATGAAAGAGGACAGAGAATGTCTCGACCAACGTGATACAAGGGGAATATGAGGTACCAGGAGGTCATTTTCGATGCTCCGCCAGCAGCGGAAATGGTCTAACTCCACAAAGGATAGATGGACGCACCGACTTATTCCGGAGATATCCGGTTCAGGCAATATCTGCACATGTTCGGACACGCGAGGCTCCCCCTGTGTCCCGAGTGCGTGGGGGAGAGGAGACTGCTGAGCATGTCTTCTTCGTATGCCCCCGTTTCATAAGAGTGAGGAGCGACATGGCTGTGAGCGGACAATCTAGTCCGGAGGATGTGCGACGACCCGGACATCTGGAGCGCGTCCGCCTCTCAGATCGTCTTGGAGCTGCAACATGTGTGGCGGGTCAACCACCAGTGCACAGTGGTGGTCTAATAAGGCAAAAAGTGGAACTTCCACACTTCCACCTTCATCCATGCTTAATAGTGTCTTCGAAACAATTTGTAGAATATTAAAATATATGAAACTTTGTTGAAAAATAAAATTACTATCTTCAGTGGGTACAAGGTTAAAGAGTATTTTGTATAAAAGTTACTTAAAAGTTAGTTTTCTGTACTTAACTTTTGTTAGTCACATTTTACAAGAAAATGTTGTTCTAAAGAAGCATTTGAGCATACAAAACACACGCTTTTGTTGAAGAACGCACATATTCAGGACTTCTCCTTACATAGTCATAGCATATTTTACCTTATTTTTCCGATAACTTTAACAACGTATAGTATAAAGAGTGGGTGGAGTGGGATGGATGGAACTTATAACAGTTTCGAGTACTCGAGCTAAACTTTGAGAAAAAGTATTGACAGCATGATTCCACTTGCCTCTTTTTATCTTATACGTCCTCAAATTCATCGAAGTAATAAGCTAAAATATGCTATAACTTTCCCAGGAAGAATCCTGGAGATGCAAAAACGTGTGTTTGGTATGCCCAAACGCTTCTTTAGAACAACGTTTTTTTTGTAAAATGTAACTAACGAAAGTTAAGTACAAAAAACTAACTTGTTTTAGTAACTTTCATATAAAATACGCTGTTACTCTGTACCCAACGAAGATCGGAATTTAATTTGTTCAGTTAAGTTTAATATTTTTGCACGTTCTAAAAGTTTGCCAATTAAACCATTCCTCCATCTTTTAACACCCGGTCCCCGTGGTTCTGTGGTTAGCGATGTCGGTCTGCTAGCTCTCCCACACGGTTGTGATATCGGGTTCGATTCCCGATCAGGTCGAGGAACTTTTCGATCTTGAAATTTTCTCGACTCAGCACTGCGACACGGTGCACTATGGTCGGAATCGTGAAATTTCACGACAAAAATCTGTAAGTCGGAAACCATAGATGCTAGAGATTTCTTGTCTTCTAGAAAGTTACTCTACTAAGAGGAATCTATCTTTAGGTATGATTGGTTACTAGGGTGGCTCTATTGTACTCAAAATAAAAATTGTAACTTTTTTTTCTTACTACTAAGAGAAATATTGTCTTCCACAAAATTGTAGCTAGTTTAATTTCATGAAACTTTGTTGAAAAAATTATTGCTCTACCTCGTTTCTTTACTGTTTCAGGGCAATTTTTCCAAATTCATTCGGGGTGGGTCTAATAAAATTACTATTATTGCTCTAGTTTTTTCAGCTTTATTCGGATTTGGAAGTGGTGTTCGAATGACTTTTAGGGCGTGAAAAACTGCATATTTTGACACTAATAGATAATTGCTAACTTTTCAGAGAAAAAAGTTACAGGTATTTTTACGTTTTAAAATGACACTTTTTGGAGGCACCCTACTCCTTTGTTTGCACATATATGCAACAACAACACGTTTAGGATGAAAGTTCATAGTTTCACCTTCAAAATGCATTTTGTATAATTAGTCAAATGCATTTAAAAACTTCGAGTTTTCACACAAAAATTTGCTAATCTAGCATTCAAAACCATCTAGTTATTCCAATTCGATTTTTATTTGGAAAATTTCTTCGAGTGACTTTCGGGGCATGAAAAAGCGCTTATTTTGATATCAATGAATAGTTTGTAACGCTTGTTAATAAATTATAGTTGTTTTGAAATGTTGTTTATGTATCATATTGTTGTAAAAGCAAAATAAATGCATAAAATATACTCAAATAAGGCGTTATTTTGTAACAACGTGTAAAATTCATGATTTTTTTCGTGAAACTTCACGATTCCGACCATAGTGCGGTGTATCGTTGTACTTATCCTAGAACATGCAAAAATGTGCCGAAAACAATATCGATAACGAATTCTCTCAACTAGTCTAGTTGATCGAGACCGCATTAGCCCCCAGGCTAGCGTGCGATATTGTTGTTGTGGGTATTATAGTACTTTTCGGTGTAAAGAAAATAAATCTTGAAAGTCATCGTGCGAATCTGGTTCGAAACTTGTAAGTAAATATTTCGTGACACATATAATTAAAAGCTGCACACTAATTACACACAGTAGATATACAACACAATTATAACTCCCACTGGTACTCTGTTCCTAAAGGCATACGAGGTTAAAAGTACGGAATAGAACATTAGAACTCTACTTTGCTGTTGATTTCTCCACAGACTAGTATTATACAAATATTTCTTGGTGATATTATTTCGAAAAATTAAAAATTAAAAAATTAAATTAATGCAAGTACTTAAAACAATTTCTTAAATATTTGTTGGTTCAAAAATCCTCCATTTGAAAGAAACTTAAACACGAGGTTCATATTGAATACCATATTTGACGTACCAGAGCCACGTCGCGTATTTCATCGTAAACTCTACAGCTTCGTATCACGAGCTACATTGTACGTTGCTGTGGTAATCGTCACCGAATCTGAAGAGGCCAATAACCTCAATTGACACACTCAGCTTGATCACCGTGCGCCATAGTGTTAGTCAATTTACAACATAAATCACGCTATAAGCCCACTTCAACCGAGAGCGCACATTCCAACTGGTTAACAGCACTGTCGGCTCCTGACTGCGGCCTGTGTTTGACATCAACACCGTCGGCCGTGTGCTGCAGTGTTCCAAGTACCGTTCTTCGATGTTTATTAAGCGCTCACCAATTCCAAACTATAAACAGCACACGACTTCGAAGCTGACACTAGCAGCTCCACGAGCAGCAATTTATTTTACAGAGTTTACAGAAAGAAAATTATGGCTTAGATTTTGATTTCACACACTCTTTAGCGTGACACCGATTAGTGGAAATAAATTGCCGTTTTCAATCGCACTGAAAAGTGATTCTAACTGAGTTTTTTCTCTCCTTCTTCTGTTTATTTGCAGATCGAGTTATGTAAACATACAATGTGCAATTAGTTTAGAACAGAAATCCGCCCAGAAATTAAAGAATGTGATATCAGCCGTCTACAGTAAAACGAAATAAATACTCAACAGCGCTTCCAGCAATCAGTATTAACCTACTTTAAAATAATCTAAAGTGCAATTGCTCATAGAGACCAGCTCGAATCTCGTAGAGAAAGTTCGATTGCAGAGATGTCTTCCTCACCTGAAATGCAACAGCAGCAGCAGCAGCAGCAACAACAACAACAACAACAGCAACAAGCACAAAACGAGATTCGATCGAATCCACCGACGCCCCCGCCGGAGCTGGCGACAATGACTAATGTAAGCGTACTGGACTTGCACAAAGACTATGCGGGGGACGTAGGTCACACGAAGGTCTACGACAAAGAAACCAACACGGTATATGTGTATGCCAATCCGGGTCATAAGATCAACAACTCGGTAGCGGCCATTCAATCGCCCCAACATATGACTACAATCGTTCAGGCAGGACATCAGCATCAGATGGCCTCTCCCGACCATGAGGTAGAACAAAACTTGCTTCATTCACGTTTGATTCAGGAGCATCACCAGCAGCAGCAGCAGCAGCAACAACAACAACAACATCACCATCACCATCATCATCATCAGGCTCACGATGAGGAACAGCATGTCCAACGGCTCTCACCTGGAGACCAAGTAATTGACGGAAGATTGATACCATCCGGCTTGAACGGCGATGTCCAGCAACAACAACAACAGCAGCAACACCAACAACAACAACAACAACATCAGTCATTGGCCCGTCTCTCGCCTGACGATCAATCAGTGCGTATACTGGACAACGCACACATTAAGCATTTGCTCGATAACCAGGAGATCATTAGTCGCGAGATCATCAACGGTGAGCATCACATCATCACGCGTAACGCGAATGGCGAAACGATTCTGACCCGCATCGTGAATGCCCCGGCCACCGCACCGGCAACGGTCAACGATCAATTAATCAACAAACTCTCAACCGATCCGAACGGCATCTACAGTGGCCACCATCACCACCACGCCACAGCCGGAGGCCCATCGAACGCATCGGCCGACCAGCTGCCGACGACTGTTCTCCAGTTCGAGAAGGAGGCCGAGGACAAACAGCAGCCGATCTATGGCAACTCAGCGAACGACTCCTCCCCGGATCAAGCGGTGGTCATCAATCAGCAGCAGCAGCCTAAACAGATCGTGTACACCGTTGGTGGCGAGCCGAAAAATGTCATTTACGGGGATCCGAAAGCTGCCATTCCCCACTTCGAGCCGATGAGCCAGGATCCGAACGGGCAGCAGGACCCAAAGGCCCAGATCGATTATGTGTACAACGACGGAAACGGAAAGACTGTTATCTATACAGACCAGAAGGGGCTGGAGAGTCTGTACGCTAACAACGAGCTGGGTCTGATGGACGGCACGCAGATTGTGGTGCAGGGTAATTTGCAATACACCCACCAGCAGGGACCGGACGGGACGACGGTGTACGTGGTCGCCCCCGATATGAATCCGGACGATATCAGTGCGCAGATTCAGCAAAGGTAGGTGCCGGCTTGGTTTCGTGATTTGATATTTATGTCTCATCTAACAGTTGACGTAATGAATCCAGCAGAATTCAATCTTTGAATTTCAAGCGCTTATTATCGTCTAATCTAATATGAGAGGCCTAATATTAGTTTGCCATGCATAATTGTTTCATAATAAATATTTTATAACTAAATCATTCTTCTCAAGTCTTCTAAGGGGAAAGAGTTAAGACCATTCGTCATATTCGGCTTTCATTTGCTGGTAGAAATGTTACCCATGTTAGTCACAATTCATCGCCACAAATATTGAGAGCAAACCAACTAGAACAATATTTCCTTTTTGGAAAATACAGTTAACCATATCTTTATATGTCACAAAAATAATATCGGGGGTGGTACAATGGACTCAAAAATCAGATTATATTTACTAAGGAATACAACTAGACTTTACCAATAAATTACAAGACTGAATCTACCATTTTTAATGATTGCAAAATTAACTCTAAGTTTGACAAAGTTATTTATTATCGTTCAGAAGGGATTGAATTTCGTATGTTTCAGAGTAGGTACATCGAAATTTGGTCTTCACGTTCTTGTTTTTACAAGCTAAACAAGTGAAAATTTATTACAATCTAGTTGTGTACTTACAACCTTAACAATAAAAAATTTTACCCCACAATATCAATTCTTCGATAATTGGTCGCCAATTGTTACCTCCGTTTAAATGATAAAGTTATTGCTCGTATTTTTCTAGTAATTGTAGTCAAATGGAGCTGATTGTCTCCACAATCAAACGCTACAAAATCGAGTTTGTGTGTGTACTGTACGACCTTCTATTAGTACGCCATAAACCCTTGGGAGGTTACAACAAAAACCACCGGTCGTCATTATCGCATGTACGCTGCCCACATTCTGGAGAAGCAGGAAAAAAATCGTCCTCCGAGACGTGCCAGGAATTCCACAATATTCGTTTCTCGAAATTAAAACCCATTTTATGCAACGAATAAATTTCTTGCGGTCAGGGAAGAAAAAAAAACACTCAATACCCATCGATCGATCGGCCATTGCCAATGCCATCCTTATTGCATGTTCATGAGAATCCTGCCGATTCTGTGCCCATCTGCCATCGTCGGCCGATCTCCAACTTCAGAATCGACAAAAATGACGAAGGGAATGGCGCACATAAATTAAAGCCTGCCGTATGCGTACCTACATGTGCCACTATGCTGAGGTGAATCGTTGCGAGAATCTTGCGGGCAGCATACCTGCATACGCACAACACTGCGCAGCAGCGCACAGACGCCTGAATGGAATCGATCTCGCGAGCTTTGTCCCCTGGTGCATGTTCCGTACAAGAAGATTGAATTTCTGCTGTCACCCTTCCCCCTTTCGGACAGTCGAAGACTAAGTGCGGTTAGTGCGGCTACTTATGCTCTGCACTGTCTCTGTTTGAAATTAAATTAACATCGAATTAGTATGCGCAAGACAGTGGTTATTATGCGAACCTTAACGACGAAACGACGGCATGAATGTTTAATGACGGTGCGACGCGGTAATGGGCAAATTGATGACGGAAAAAATTGAGCCCTTTTTCGGTTAAACGAAAGCTTTACGGCGAGTAGACCCTCTCTTGCTGGCTGACGTTGTCCTTGTGCTTGCTGGTGGAATTCACTTCCTCCAAAACAAATACAAAGAACACAATCTTCTATTTCCGAATCTGGCACGTACTATGATTAATGCGCCTCATAACTT
This sequence comes from Wyeomyia smithii, assembly GCF_029784165.1. Taxonomy (NCBI): domain Eukaryota; kingdom Metazoa; phylum Arthropoda; class Insecta; order Diptera; family Culicidae; genus Wyeomyia; species Wyeomyia smithii. The sequence continues at coordinate 49,724,423 of NC_073695.1, read as the reverse complement.
TCCCTAAAGCTAGACTAAAACCTTCTCTCAGGATTAATGGACCTTCAGCAGCCATTAAGCATTTCAACCTAGATACTTCACCACCTGATGACGAATTGACAATCACTCGTTTAGGTAGTAGAAACGCAGTACTTTTCACACCCTGTAGCAGTGGATCACCATCTGACCGTACGACCAAAGCGCGACCAAACGATAGTCATAAATCAATTGTCATCGCACAACACTGTTCAGAAAATGATTGAAAATGTGCCGTGTCCCAATAATTTATATTTATAGCCCACTCGGAGGCTTTTGCCGTGCAACCACGGTGCACTCTAACGCGACGCAGGAAAAGTGCAGTAATGTATTATTTACATGCTGCAGAGGAAAATAAAGCACGAGGCATCCGATCTGACTTCCCGATTTCGCCCCTAGCTAGAGCGGATAGTAACTCAGCTTCCCGCTATCACCATAAATAACAGAAGCTCGCCATGGGCTTTGGTTTCCCCCCAGTGTCTAGGTGTAATGAAATAGGTTCGACCCGGGTGTAAGATATGGCGATAAAGGCACAATATGTGTAGGTACATGTAATCGCCAAGTCTAGGTTACTGCTAGCCACCGAGCTGGAATCTAACGGTCGAGTATGTTTTTAACATATGTCAAAATGCAAACTAGGAGAGGAAACGTAAACTGTCAAGTCAGCGACGTAGCTGTGAATAAACAAATTCAATAAACGAACGAATACATTTTATCGAAAACACTAGCAGCTCTGTCTGCAATCGAGAGACGCTTGAGACTGAGTCATTGTTTATGATCAACTATAACTAATAATTTTCTTGACTTTATTACTATTGTCATAAATAGTATAAATATAGTCCAAAATCTGACTATTATTAAAATGAAAATTTAGATACGTGAATAGTAGAAAGGAATCAGAGTTAAACTAATATAAATTTGGATGAAAATTCGGAAAAGTTTTATAGAGAATTTTATTTTGGCTGATACACATTTCAAGCTCTTTTCGTGTCCAGTTATCGAAGTAAGCCAGGGGGAGGGCGAAAAATAAATAACATCGAGACGAAAAAATATCTTTGATAAAAGTTTGTATACAAATTACGATGTTTGTAACTTGCACTCAACGAAATGTTTCAAAATAACACTTATAATTATTGTTAATCATATTGCTTGCCTTCTGACGACACTCTTGCTGTTACTGGACTGGACTTGTTGCTTTATTTAGCTGTCGAAAAACCAATAATATTAACAAAACGGCTTGAACTTTTTTTCTTTCGCTTCCAGCTTTCAAGATTTTTGAAGGGGGTTGACATAAAATGAAAATAAAATTTGTAACGACCTTACCTACTTGAAAAATAATGAAGCCTTCGGCAACGCACACGTAAAAACCTATTTCTAGATCCTACTGCCTGAAGAGATGTTATCAAAAAGAAGACAGTTGCAGTTATTTTTTTGTTTCTGCAACTGTCTTAAATAGTTTCGGGATCTAGAAACTGTTAGTTCTACCGTCTTTCCAAAGTTTCTTTACAGAACAACTGAGTACTTGCAGTACATTCTGGAGTCAATATACATTCGGTTCAAAAGTTCATTATGAATTCTATCATTAGTTTCAGACTTTCAATTCATTTGATACATTTATAACAGATAAATTGATCCGTATATAATAATCAAATAGTGTTTATAAAATAGAAGGGTGGCAAAATGAGCAGAAAGTCAGAAATAAATAAAATCAATGATAGTAAATGCAACACTAAGGGAATTAAACAAAATAACATTAGGAAAAAAAGACTATTTATTTCCATTGCATTTGTACCTTTTACGCAGCACTGTTTGTCCACTCTTCCATGCATACAAGCTTTCATGCGAGCCTTCGTTTTTCACAGCTTGACGTTTTATTTGTTTGTTAAGATTTCGGAAATAACTAAAAGATCACATTCAATCTTCCTGTGCGCTATACAGGTCGAACTCGATTATCCGGAGGCTCGATGATCCGGGGCTTGATTATGCGGACAAAATGGCTCGGTTAACATTTGCAACATTTGCCTATTTGACGATTCTAGCTAGAAATACTATCTTTGATTCAGTATTTTGCGTTATATACTGCGTAGTTAACTTAATGATATCCATTGAGAGAAGTGATCCGATTGATTTTGAATAATCTCATTACGGGAGAATTTTCAATACTGACGTTCACCGTACCCATCGCACACTGGGAAAAAATGACCCTAAATTACCACTGATTAGAAGCCGCTGTGCTGGCAACCTAAAATATAGCATTTTTATACTTCTATAGCATTTCTAACCCACATTTCCACTAATTAATTGTCACTGGGCTAACAACCTGAAATATACAATAGGATAAAGGATGGTTTCATTTTGTGCAAGGCACGAGAAATGGTCTATTATGGCCTATATTTGCGTATTTTTGAAAATATGGTCTATATTATATATTTTTTCCCGTGCCCTGCACAGGTTGAAAAAATCACCAATCGATTTATCGACCAGCGGCTTCTAATTAGTGGAAATTTGGGTTCATTTTTTCCCAGTGTCGCATATCTACCCGCAACACAGAAATAGTTACCAACAAAGTACATATAAAAAGGGTTTGAATCTGTCAACCGATTACGATAAATTTCATAGGCATTTGAAGGCAGCTATATTTTTGAAATAGAATCTGTTGTGTATAAGTACGTTCAGAAATCTTCGAAAAATAGGAAATGGGAAGCCAATAGCTTAGCAAAATAATTGAAAATTAATTGCCCCGTTTAAAATTTAAAACGTTTATTTGTTACCACATTGACAAAAATCGACCGTTTTTGAATTTTTATGTCGGCACCTTTATTAAGCACAGCAACTTTTATTAGCAAACTAGCTGACAAACGAAAATACAAAATCTGAAAATAAATAAACGGTTCGATAATCCGGAGAATTCGGTTATCCGAGCCATGCACAGTGGTCGGAAAAGGCAATTTGACGAGCTTATTTCTTCGGTTGATGTTAGCTCAAGACAATGTTCAAAAGAATTGTTCACAAAAATATAACGGAAATGTTGATAAGAATGTTTTTTGATCATGGCCTACTATCTTAAAAATAAAAAATCTAACTTTTGATACAACGAAGATACATGAATAGTTTCTTTAGCAAAGTTGTAGAACTTTTTGAAATATGAAACTTTGCAGAAAATATTGAAGTTCTATGACGTATATTTACTGAAATACAAAGCATTTTTGCTGTCAACCCTCTCAAACTCAGTTTTTCTAGCATAACTTTTTGAATATTATTTTGCCAAGAACACAATGTTCTAGACAAACATGACCAACATATAAACACAGGTTCCTTTCGAAGACAGCATGTTGCTACAATCGTTCTATACTAAGTTAGAGCGTTTTTTCATTAAATTATTTACCAGATTGAAATTCGTATAGGGGAGAAAGAGGCAAAACGGTGCACATCATCAAATACTTTTAAAGCTTAGACCTTGTACTTCAAGCTAGTTAAACTTTGATACTTGACAATTCATAAATGAATGAGTAGAGTGATGTTTTAGGTATGTATGTTTCTGAGGTTTTCTATACAAAAATGTACAAACTACCTGATTAATGAACGATGATTTGTAAATTTATGAAACAGATAACTCGTAATACTTTCAACATTAGTGAGAACACTTTTCAGGTATATTTAGTTGTTGATAGGTGCATCCATGATGGATTCATCAGTCATTGTGAACAATTCTTTTGAACATTGTCTTTGGCTTACATGAACCGTTTAAGCACAAATGAATTAAGTTCGTCAAATAGCCTTTTCCGACCACTGCGCCATGGTGTCTTCAGCAAAGTAGTTCTATTAATTATTCCCCACCCCAATTATTTTAACCCAAAAATTGACATTAAAGCCGTTATATCTTCTGCAAAGTTGTTCTATCAATAATTCTACACCTTTTCTTTAGTTGTAAAAATGTGATCGAAATTATTTTGACACAAAACATTGATATCAGAAGCATGGTGTCCTTAGCAAAGTTGTTCCATTCTTCACCTTTTTCAAAGCTGCAAAAAGGTGATTGAAACCTAAAAAAATGATTTTAAAGCCATATTATCTTCTGCAAAGTTCTTCTATTAATCATTTTAGAAGCATGGTGTCCTCAGCAAAGTTGTTCAAATAATTACTCTCCGCCTTTTTCAAAGTTTCAATAACGGGATTGAAATAATTTCAACCAGAAAAATCATTTTAGAAACATAGTGTCCTCAGAAAAGGTGATCCATTAATTAGTTTCCACCTTTTGCAAAGCTTCAACAACGTGATTGAAATTATTTTGACCCAAAAAATCAATTTAGAATCATAGTGTCTTCAACAAAGTTGTACAATTAGTTATTTTTCACCTATTCCAGAGCTACAAAAACGTGATCGAAACTATTTTGACCCAAAAAACTGATTTTAACTTCATAGTATCTTCAGCAAAGTTGTTTCAACAACTTTTCCCTACTTTTCAGCAAAGTTGTTCCAGCAGCAAAAACGCCATCGAAATTATTTTGGAAAATATTTCAAAGGAATGGGGTCTTCAGCAAAGTTGTTCCATTCATTATTCTCCATTTTTTTCCAAAGCTTCAACGACGTGATTAAAATTATTTTTACCTCAAAAATTGAATTGTTGAAAGTTGTTTTAATAACAATTCTCCAACTTTTCCAAAGCTGCAAAAACATGATCGAAGTTATTTCGACCCAAAAAATAATTTTAGAACCATAGTATTTTCAGCAAAGTTGTTCCGTCAGTTATTCTACACTTTTTCAAAGTTTTAACAACGTGACTAAAGTTATTTCACCCCGAAAATTGATTTCAAAACCATAGTGTCAGCAGCAGAGTTGTCCCATTATCTATTCTCCACCTTTTCCAAAGTTCCAACAACGGAATTGAAATTACTTTGACTCAAAAAGTAAATTTTAAATGCTCAGTGTCTTCAGTAGAATTGTTACAATTGAAGTTATTTTGCCTCGAAAATCGATTTTAGAACCATAGTGTTTTCAGCAAAATTTTCCATTAATTTTTCTCCACCTTTTCCAAAGCTGCCAAAACATGATCGAAATTATTTTGACCTTGGAACCATAGTACCTTCAGCAAAGTTGTTCCATTAATTATTATCCACCTTTTTCAATGCTTCAATAACTGAATGACCCAAAAAAGCAATTTTAGAAACATATTGTCTTTAGCAATGTTGTTCCATAAATCATTCCCCACTTTTTCCAAAGCTACAAAACCGTTATCGAGCATATTTTGAACGAAAAAGCTAATTTTAGTGCGGGGTCGGATTTAGGTGGTGGGGAGCCCGGGGCAGATATTTTCGATGGGCCCTCAATTCTTAAAAAAAATTAGAGGTAAGAAAGAAAATTTTAAATTTAGAAATAACTTATCGCTTCGGTTGAAAATGACGAGCAAAAAAAAGGTCACAACTCTGTCTTTCGTCTGGTCCACGACTAGGGGGGCCCGGGGCATTTGCTCCCCCCTTAAATCCGGGCCTGTTTTATTGCCGTAGTGTCTTCAGCAAAGTTGTTCCAACAATAACTCTCCACTTTTGCCAAAGCTGCAAAAACGTGATTGAAATTATTTTGACTCAGAAAACTGATTTTAAAAACATATTGTCTTCAGAAAAGTTGATCCATTAATTACTCTCCAGTTTTTCCAAAACTGCGAAAAACGTGACCAAAATTATTTTGACAAGAAAAATAATTTGAGAGCCAGCCTTCTGCATAGTTGTTCCAATGAGTTTTAGAATAATTATTCCTATTTTTTTTTCTAAAGCTGCGTTAACGTGCTTTAAATTATTTTGACCCAGAAATTGAGTTTAGAGTGTCTCCAGCAATGTTGTTCCATCATTTATTCTCTACTTTTTCCAAACCTTTAACAACGTAATTATTTTGACTCGAAAAATTGATTTTAAAGCCATATTGTTCTCAGAATAGTTTTTCCAATAATTATTTTCCACTTTTCCAAAACGGCAACAACATGATTGAGGTTTTTTTTCCAAAAAACTTGGTTTTAGAACCATAGTGTCCTCAGCAAAATGGTTCCTTTAATTATTCCTTTCCCAAAACTGTGAAAAACGTAATCGAAATATTTCTGTCACAAAAAATTGATTTTAGAGCCATAGTATCTTCAGCAAATTTGTTCCATCCTGCACCTTTTTCAAAACTGCAAAAACGTCATCGGACAGATTTGTCCTAAAAAAATTGATTTCAGAACCAAAAGCATGTATTAGACGAAGCAAATATTTTCTATTTTCAGTACGAATTTTATATGCACAAAAAAAATCTGTACCAAAAATAGCAAATATTTGCTTCGTCTAATGCCTGCTATAGTCTCGTTAGCAAAATTGTTCCATTAATCCACTTTTTTCAAAAACGCTAAAAACCTTTTGGAAATAATTTTGACCCAAACAATCGTTTTTAGAGTCGCAGTGTTTTCAGCAAAGTTGTTCTATTGGTTATTCCCCATTGTATAGCATTCTCAACATTTTATATCATTTAATTTTGTGAACAATCCTCCGAAGTGAGAAATGAGTACAGTAAAGTCTTTTTTTTATACGGTTTTTACGCAGGTTGCTTTCTTCTATTTCTCAAAAACGGTTTAAATTATCGACCTTATTTCAATCACGATTTCCGTTTTAGGACGATTTCAGTTTAAAAAAAAAAAATATGATTCTTGGTGTAAATACTCAAAATTTAAAATATTGCACTTCGGTCTCTCGATTGACCAAACAAACGAGGTACAAATATTTTAGGACGGTTTTTTTCGTCATATTTGCAACTCACAAAAGTCTTTTTCACACGGGCCCTTAAAAATTTGGATCGTATCCCCCGTGTACTTTTCTCGTTCTCGTATATAAAAATCCTCTTTTTTGGGCAGTGTTGCCTATCTCTAAACACTAAAATCTTCAAAATGGTACAAAAAGATTCATAACCATGCACAGATTTTTTCATTTTTTTTATTGAATCGGGTAGGGTAAAATGCATTTTTTTGACTTTAGGCGTATTCACAAATTAAAAATTAAATTAAATTTTAATTTTAATTTGTTTCAAAAACCTCAGATAGGATTTTTAGATTTCCGTTTGCAAACGCTTTACTTCAACTTAACAATATTGGCTACCTCAGACAACGACATGCAAATGAATTGAATTTTTTCAAAATATTTAAAAAAAATCCATTTTGTGCAGTTTTTTTAGAATTTGTTCTATTTAAGCAAGTTCTTTGTGTGAAAACAGATCAGTTGACGAATCAGGTTTAAGAAAGCTCCAGAAATCGCATATTTACAACAACAAAAACTGATGAGAAAAATCTACAAGTTCAAGAATTTCTCTTGGATGATAATTAAAAACAACCAACTCAGTGAAATTGTCAGAAAATTATCAATAGGTAAATTGAAACTATTTCAGGAATGGAAACAAAAAGGGCAAAAAATTTGTATCTTTTATTTAAAGCGGAAATGATGAATTTGTAAAGTTAAATAAAAACTTAGATTGATGAAGCGCTATCTATTAGATATTTATATTATTTATCATAGTAATAATGGTTGTGATGAAAAACTGCGAATATACACACAGAAATTTCTTTTTCGTTTATATGACATCAAATTTTTCTATTTATGATTGACAAATTTGGACAATAATTTATTTTTCGTAGCTGTTTTAATAAATCTCCCTCATTTTAAGTGATGATTCATAAACCAATCAATTTCTTTTGAGTTGTGACAATATTTTCTAACTGATAAACATTTCTCTCCGCTAATTCGACTAATCGGAAAAACGCATGCCATGAATTATCTTCGCCCGGCGGGGGAGTACAGTTCTAACCAATTCAATAGGCAATTCGTTAAGCCTATTTTCCACTCGCAAGAAGCCGTAACAGTCGAGAACCAATTTTACGATAACGACGCTTCTCCGGAACCTTCCGCTTCGCTTATTCATTATTGACTGGCAATCCGCTGCGTAGCCTCGAATCACCCGGTCGTCGGTTTAATTTCTCGCCAAATGAGCAACTTTATGGAGTTGAACTTTACGGTCCCGGGGTAGGTTCATAAAACCGCCGATCGCCATGCGCTAAAATTTCTCACCCGGGGTTTATTAGAGAAGCGCAAACCGCCACAGTAACCATAACTTAATCCCACAGTCACTCTCGTGACTTTTCCCTAATAAGCAAGGTGATAAATCGAATCCCATTTGTTATCGAGACGAAGAACATTACACAAATGCTTTCATTTACAAGCGTACCCTTTTCCTCCTTTCCCTTCCGAAAGCGGCACCCCATCGACCGCGAGATAAGTGTTGTATTTGCTCAAACAACCGCAAAGTTCGGTACGCAACAGCACTGTGAACTGTTGAGAATCGACAACATTTCCTGTCGTTCACTGCTGCCACTAAACTTTGGCCGTTCCGTTCAATGCTCAAACCGTTGTGCGCTGACTGCACCGAGAGCGCTTCATTTGAAAATCATAAATCCTGAGCCCGTTGCCTCCTGCTCAGGCTCGGCTCGGTTTGACTCTACACACATATACACACCGTAATGTTGCCGTTGTGTGCTAAACTACTGCTCACTCGGAAGAGTCTATCAATTTGAATGGATGTGCATTAAATTATCATGAATGATGGCACTTTTTACGATATATTCCACCAGAGCTTAGTCAAACCGTACTCGAAGCCAGAGGTCAAAGAGAAAGGATTATTCACTCCTGGTGCGGTAGTTTGCGATTGCGGCCGGACGTTTCCCAGCCGGGGTGTCCATTAGGACGAATATCTTCGAGAGGGAAAGAAACATTTAACTAAATTTTTGTAATATTTTATTTGCCCCTAATACCCACCAAGTATTTGATAAATAGATATAACTTGGAATGACGTTTGTTGAACGTAAATTATCTGGTTGTCGAGTTTATTCAGCGGCAGAGGCTAGTCTTCGCATCACACAATTAGTTCTCATCATCGGTAACAATAAGGTAAAGGCATCGCATTTCCATTCCGCATCTCAACAGACAGATAAAACCAACCATTTACGAGCCACTTAAAACGTGCAATCACATGTTCAATAACATAATCATCTCAACCGAACGTAAAGTTATCCGATCACATTCATCGTAGCATCACCGGAGGACAAAATCAATAAAATTGCACCGCAAGAAGCTGTTGAGGTTAGCAACCTGTTAAATGCGCCCTGCGATATGAGTGAGGTGCCGACTTGTGCGTCCTGGGAGAGGAGGAGGTAACTTAATCTACTCCCTCCGCCTGGTGGTAAACGCGACCCGAGTCGTTCGGGGGCTGAGATTTCGGTTTTTGAAAGGCTTCTATGCAGTGGCGGCGGCAAAGGCCAAGTATCCGTCCCAGTCTACAGCGGTTAGCGAATGGGGAAGAATCTTCTTGAAAGGCAGGCACATCATGCATTGGAGGACAACTAGATGGGACATTCGATTGGTGCAACCCTATCACCAACGCGGCAGGTTCGCTGCTTAATCCTTTCGAAGGTCAATCAGTCCCGGTCGTACGAAAGGCAATTAAATCATTATTGATCAAAATTGAATGAGTTCCATAAATTTTATTATACTGGAAATACTTTAATTTAGTGTAAAACTCTTTCTGATTTAGTAAAACTTTGTGATGACATCGGTAATTCAATACCTACTTGAAATTTCTTTAAGAAACACTTTTTTTTAATTTCTGAATTTCATACAGTATCTTGAAACATGTGCATACATCACAAGAAGGGCATATTTATTGGGCATAGAATATTGATGAAAATAAATCTGCTCAGGAAAATATATGCTATTTAGAGCGATAATGGAATGTATGGAAAAAAATATTCCTAAATAGTTCATGAAATGTTAGAAATCGAATTTCATGCCAAATGTCTGAGAAATGTATAAAACTTTGAGATCTGGTGTTAATACTAAAAATTTATTAGCGTAGAATTACGTCTTACGGCAACGGGTGCAAATTGGAAAACCAACAAAAACGAGAGCTTCACGAAAATTATCCACTTTCAAATGCTTGAAACTTCACCAGTTTAAAACGGATTCTTAGAGCTATCATATTTAAAAATTATCCGTGCGGAAAATTGTGATTCTGCAATGCTACTTAATGTATAATTGAAAAATGTTAAGTGTTAAAAAATCGAACAAGGTTCGTATATCAACTTGTTCACCATCTTTTTCTCTGTTTTCTGATTAACAATAATTAATGTCCCCACTGAATGGACATTATTCCAATCACCCCGAACCTATTTTAAGCAGTTTGCATCTGTTTTACAGAAGATTTCCTTCTGCACAAAAAATAGCTCCTGAACGGCCACAATTTAGGTTAAATTTTTTTGATTGATATTTGTTCAAAGATTTCTCTTTGATGAATAGCTTAGTTTGGCTTAGCTTAGCTTAGATCTGACTGTACAGTGGTTGCTTCTCCGTGATGGGTCCGAGCCACTCAAGATGCACAATGAATCAACTGAAAGAACGACTGACGGGGTAATTCCTTCTAGATTTCTCTTTGATGAATAGTATCTTAACAAGACAGCTAGATATTCAGAGTTTTCGTTTCCATCATTGAAACTGTCGATATTGATCAAAACTCAAGAGTTCGAGACCCGTTTACTTCGACTGATTAAAACAGGCGCCACTGATAAAGCCATTCCTCATCCTAGTTATTATTTTTCTACCTCTTGCAAAAAACGTCAACAGTCAGAAAAGAAAAATTTTTGAAACGATTACCCTTTCCAAGGATAATTCAGTTCCGATCATGATGATTTTGGAGCGCTGAGAAGTACCATTGGTGTTTTTTTTAATGGTGGCACCCGAAAAGTCTGTTGGTTTAAAAAACAGTGTGCATCGCAGTCCGTCCCCTTTTTTCACATTCCTCTATTCCATCACCTACGCAGCGCTGCATGGTTGCGCTAACGGACAGTTGTAAACTGATGGTTCGAGCATTAAACCACTACAAGGCGGTGCAAGTGTTCCTGCAGAAACATAAGATGAAGTATTTCTCCCATGATATTGAGGCTGGAAAAACCATTAAGGTGGTTCTTCGTGGTCTCCCTAACATGGTAGTTGACACTTTACTGGAGAAACTGAAAGCAAAAGGACTCAAGCCAGTCCAGACCGTAACCAACTGTCTCCATCCGGTGTGTGCCAACTGTGGAACTGCCCGCAAAGCAACCAGTAAAACATGCCCGAAACGCACAGAGTTCATCGAGATTCGAAAGCGGGCCTCCACCAACAATCAGCCAGGTCGCCGAAAAGTGCTCCCAAACAACACGGAAGAGTTCCCTGTCATTGGCTGCCATCATCCCATACCGTTCCTCGACCCGCTACCGCTGAACCCAACCTACTTACTTAACTTTTTTGGCTAACGGACCGTTCACTGGTCTAGAACCGAACAAATTAGAGATGTCCAGCCTCTTCTGTATTGAGCAGCCGTTATCCAGTCTCCTCATACACCAGCAGATCGTCCATCTTCTTACACCGCGCACATCCACCGCGTGCGAGGTCTATAACAGAGTCGACTGCCTCTTCCTGGTTCTCTACTGAAGATAGTTTTGACGGCTCTCTCGTCTGGCATTCTGGCTACATGTCCAGCCCACTGAAGCCTGCTCCGCTGTATACCTTCACTATATCAGCATATTTGTATACCTGGTACTAATCGTGATTCATGCGTCTGCGCCACACTCCATTTTCTAGTTTACCACCAAGTATCGATCGCAGATTTTTACGCTCAAAAACTCCGAGCACTCGTCGATCAGGTTCCTTCAGCGTCCATGCTTCATGTACATAAAGGGCCACCGGGAGTATCAGCGTCCTATAGAGCGTTAGTTTTGTGCGAGTTTGCAAACTACGGGCCCCTAGCTGGTTACGCAGTCCGTAGAAAGCCCTGTTCACAGCTGCAACTTGTCGTTTCACTTCACGGCTCATATCGTTGTCACATGTCACATGCGTACCAAGATAAACGAACTCGTCAACCACTTCAAATCGTTCCTCATCTATCTCCACCTCAGCACCAACATCACGGGGACTCTCACGCTCTCTGCCAGCTACCATGTACTTCGTTTTGGCAGAGTTAATGACTAGTCCCAATCTCGCTGCTTCTCTCTTAAAAGGTACGAAGGCCTCCTTCACGGCTTTACGGTTGATACCGATGATATCGATGTCGTCCGCAAAACCAAAAAGCATGTGAGATTTCGTTATGATCGGGACGGGTTGAACAGTAAGTTATGCGGAGTTGAGTAACGTAATGCCTCGATAGTTGCAACAATCCAATCGAAGACCCTTCTTAAATAGGGCAAATGAGGCCTTCCAAACATTTGTTCATCCGCCCAGATCCTTAGTACTATCTGGTGGATCGCATAGTACAGCCGCTCGCTTCCCGCTTTTTAAAGTTCGACCGGGTCCTTCCCAGCGGCCTTGCCGTTTTTTAGCTCACTAATCGCTTTTTTCACCTCCTCCTGTGTTGGTGGCTCCACAGCTTGTTTGTCACTCATCCTGTTCCTGCTCTGCTCATCCGGCTCTTCACCATTCAATAGCGCCTGAAAATGCTTCTTCCACCAGGCTGCAACCGTCGGTTTATCAGAAAGCAGATTGCCGTCCTTGTCATTACACATGACCGGCACAGGGAAGTTCCTGCTTCTGACTCTGTTGACAGTTCTATAGAATCTCCGCACATCGTTTTGAGCATAGCTGTCCTCTGTGCTGGCGAGCACCTGCTCCTCGTACTCGCGCTTCTTTCGACGGTGGGTTCTGGGGGAGGTACAGGGTGGCAGCTCTTGCCACCCTGTATCTCTCTCTGTTCTGACGCGTAGCCGCAGTGAGCATGCGGCTCCTGGCACGGTTCTTCTCATCTGTCGCTCTCTGGCATTCTGCATCGAACCAGCCATTAGGCTGTCTTCCACGCGCCGTACCTATCACCTATCTCGCAGTCGTTTTGATGGCACCGTGGATACTGCTCCACAGCCCATTTATGTCTTCCACTCCTTCCTCCTGCTGTTCTGCGATCCGTTGATCCAGCTCTCCTGCGAATTTTGTTGCCACACCATCAGCTTTCGACCGCTGAATGTTGAAACGCGACGTCCTCTCTGTGCCAGATTTCAGCACGTTCAACAACCGTGCGCGAATCTTACAAACGACGAGATAATGGTCAGAGTCAATGTCTGGTCCCCGAAAAGACCTAACATCTATAATATCCGAAAAGTGCCGACCGTCAATCAGTACGTGATCGATCTGGGAGCAGGCTTCTCCATTTGAATGCTTCCAGGTGTATTTCCGAATATTCAAACGTGAAAAATAGGAGCTACATATGGCCATTCCACTGGCCGCGGCAAAGTTTATCAGCCTCTGGCCGTTTTCATTGGTTGACGGATGGAGGCTATGTCTTCCAATGACTTGAATCCAACCACCAGTAACGAAATTCGGTAGGCATTCCCCCAACCGGCTCTCCAAGGAAATTTTTTTGAAATCACCTTCTCTTAAGCTATAACTGGCGCAGCTGACAACGAGTCCTTTCTCACCTTGAAGCAATAAGTGTTGCGGGTCGTGGGATGCATCAACACTTTCCGCACCTGCAAAAGCCGAGCTGAACAATTGCAATCTGCGGTGATGATCGCTAGAAAGGATGGACCGTGAAATCATCAAGATTGGTAACTGGAACGCTTGCATTCATCAGGAACAATAAATACGAGCTTGTTGACTCCCTCAACGTTCACAAAATAGACATTACTATCATCATGGAGACGCATCTTAAACCTGAGGTGAACGTCTTCCTTCCCGATTTCCCGGTTTGTACGGTTGGATCGAACATCATCTTCTGGAGGAGGTGTGGCTATTGCTCTTCGGTGTAAAATAACTGCAAGTTTTCAACTCAAGATCATCGAAGCCGTGGGATTGAAAGTGACCACTGGAGTCGGTTCCATTACCATCATCGTAGCACAGCAGGCAGCAGGCCCAAACGAGCCAACGCAAGGGACGGGTCGGCAACGAATCTAACAAGCGACATCATCAAACTGATTCGGCGGTAGGGGCAGTTCATCATTGCGGGCAACCTCAACGCAAAACACCAAGTCTGGGCATCAGTCGACGCAATCAAAACGGCCTAATCCTCTTCAACGAACTCTAAGTAGGCCACTACAACATCCTAGGTCCAGTCGCGCTCCAACCCGGTTGGGCAGATCCGGAGTACACGCCACTATCGACCTGTTTATCCCAAATATGGGCAATATCATCGACCCGATTGTCCTCCAGGAACTCAGCTCGGACCGCTTCCCAGTGGTAGTAAGTTGGTTCCTCTGCAAACCGATTCCAAGTTTCTCGGCGTAACTTTCATCGTGTCGATTGGACGCGGTACCAACGATGCGTGGTTAACGCAATTGACTACGGCGTCCAGCTGGAGTCCTCAGAGAACATCGACCAGTGTCTTCAGTCCATCGATGAGGCGTTATCCCAGGCCCGGGAACTACACGTGCCAGCTTCCATAATGGTGAGTAACTCTCTAAACTTAGACAACCCAACCAAACGATATATCAAGCTCCGTAACACCATAAGACGGCAGTTTCAGCGTTCTGATCTGCCTGCCTGAAGACCAACATCAATCGTCTTAACAAAATTATCAAAGCCAGGTTGGTGGATCTCAGCATAGTATAGCAAGCATAGCAAAAGGGATTGCACACATCGTAGGTGGCTATACAATGATCAGCTTATAAATAAAGGGATACCGAATAATAATAACTTCACAAACACATCATCTGTTGTCACAGGAAAGAAACTTGAGACTAGTATCCTTCTTACAGATGATGTGAGTTGCAAACTAAGTGTTTGATTGGATACCTGGCTACGTCCTTACAATCGCCGAGGAAAGCAAGTAGGAATGTTAGTTCAACATCTACTTAAGAAGGTGCAGAGAACCCATACTTCATAGACGTTACAGGAATCAGGGTTTTGTGTTAGTAGGAAAGGTAATATGCCAAGGATCTCTATTTTGACAAGATAGAGTGATGTGAACATGTTTAGGAATATTTTGATATATGGAAACTTAGGTAACTTACCTTCGTGATCACCTACGTCTACTTTCTCACATCCTTTCATACTCTCGACTCACGCAATAAATGCATTCACTCGTCTCAGTTAAGTGTGAGACGGTCTCACACACACTCATTATTACTCACTGCGACGATGTATATGAGCGCGACGGGTATTCTTGTATTGGTGTTGTCAGACTCGCTTCAGTAAAATTTCTCTGCTGGCACAGGTTAAGTTGAGCGCCTCTCGTTCTCTCCAGGGAATTACAACTAGGCGATATTGTTAGGATGAACAGAGGCTCGGTATAGTAGAGTAGAAAGCCTGAAACGGAGTGGTAAAACTTACACACAAGCACTGATATAAACGATAAGCGTATCACTCACTTCAATAGTGATACTGCCAATAATATGAAGTGCAGAGAACAGAAAATACCTGGGCAATATCACAATAGATCTAATCTCTGGTCGCAGTGATGAAGTCCACAGACCACATACAGTAGACTCTCAGAGTTTATTCAATGAAGAGTTTCTTGATTTTAGCAAGCAATAGTAGATTTTATGGCTCGTGATTGTAACAATCTAAACAATGCATTTGTTAATAGTGTGCGTAGTTCTACATCGATTGTGCGGTCGCGTCTTGGATACATCCTCCTACTTTATTTTGTAAATAAGGACAATTTCACAGGTTGTATATTTTGCTTAAAATCTTGAAAAACCTATAACTTTGAAAAACATAGTTTCAGAAAAAAAAACTTGGATAAATAAAAAATTGTTGTTGTGAAAAGTGTAAAAGTTCTATTGAAGTTTCAAGTGTGCAATGTTAACAATATCACCAAGCTCACAAAGTTTTACAAAAATTTCAAGTGATGTTGACAACTCTATAGACAAGTTTGAATTGAAGTAATCTTATCAGAGTTCATGAACAAGTGGAAAACCAAACCGAATAAGTTTGAGCTCTGGAAAACGCTATGTAAATTATTACAAAAAAAAAACAAAAAAAACGAAAAAGGTTTGCATTCTCATGAATTTTAATGTACCTCAAACTCATAAAGCATTCACGCATCAAGCAGAACATACAGAGCGGACCCACACTCGGCGGCCACCGTCATTACCAGCACCATCTGCTTGAGTGATGATTTGCAATTAATTGTCGATATTCCTTTTATGATCTGTACGTAGCAAGTCGCTGCGTTTGCACGAAACTTGGACAGACAGCGCAATGCTGTGATATCCTTTTGACCAGGCTGCGTCGTTGGTGAGCGTAAGTACGATGTACCTACGATTGCAATTTTTGCTAACTTGCGCATCAAAACATTGCCGCTGCCTGCCCCATGTCTCCACACTTCGCATTCCCAATGGGCTTGGCCTCGTGGATTCGGAAAATTATCAGCAATCAAAAATGGACTTAATACTCAATTAAAGCGATCGTAAAAATAATAAACATAAATTTTTGGAATGTTGTTCTGCTGGGTTGAAGTCCGCTCGAATGCCCTCTGCAGTGTGTGCTGCGAAGATCTGTAATCTTTATCAGATAAAAATTTCCTACCCGCACTTTGCAGATCTACACAGATATACATTAAGGGTGATAGTAAATCAGATCGCTTAAATTTAATACCAACCGAACAAAGTTCAACGTTCAACTGTAAATTATTCACAATTTTGTTGCAAAATGCTTCTCGATATTCAAGCCATTCGGATCAAACCCAAACGCCATCGCACCACACAATTTCAAGCACTTCTTTCGTCCGCCGTTTGCTGCGCGCCCTTTGTCGCTTCTACCGTGGTAATTTTCCTATTAGACCCCATTAGCAAAACATCACTTGGAGAATGAATGGGGAATTATTTCATTTCTATACCCATTCCATTCGCCAAATAGAATAATTTATCTACTATTACCTGCCGCCTGCCCGCGCCAAAAACCGAAACGGCTGCCAATTTCGTGGTGGCTCGCCCAGTAGAGCTCGAGTCTCGATCTATCTACCGGTGTAAGTAAGGCTACCGCCTTACTTTGGAGTTTTGTGGCACGCTCTCCACACAAAATAAATAAGCTACAAATGTACGACGCCACGACTTCAAAGCTGCACTCCTCCTGCTCGCGATTCGAGAGACTCATTCGACTGGCGCGATCAAGCGTGGGAGCAATAAGTTCATATTTATTTTTACTTTTGCTGCGGGGTAGAGTGGAAAGGGGAACGGGAAACGCACGGAACAAATTGTTTCCTTTCCAAGTTTGGAACCATAAGTGGTCGTGTTACCTGACTAACTGTAATTCCGGCTGGCCAGCGTCGCTCGGGGTGCGGCAGCAGCGGTGGCGTGCGACCTCGGGGGTGCCTCGGTGTGAAGTGAAATATTCACCAAAGGCTGCGATCGGGATCGCTCAATGTGGAGTAGGTGCTTAAAATATATGTTCCATGTTCGAATGTCAGCGATTACGAGCCACTTGATCCGTCCGGTTTTGGAAAACCCCGCGTATGTTTACAGGTGTCACGTTCTGAGGGGTTACTCGCGAAACGGCCGACCGTACTTTTGTCGCTGCGTCTAAGAATAGCTGGATAATTGAGGGGATTTGCTGGGGAGGAATTTTTCCAGTGATCTACAACAAGGTTGCGAATGTGAACCACTAACAAAACATTAAGGCTAGACATTTCGTTCAAATAAATTAGTTGCACGGTGTAGTTTTTTAATCTCTAATTAGTGGTGAAGCTGAATTTACTATTTGGTCATTATTGCACGTGAAATCTTTGAATAGGTCACTCAAAATTGGAATTTTATATATTAAAATTCATCAAAATTAGGGAAAGTATTCTTCTCTGAAATATTTGGAGGAAAATCTAACTATTGGAGCAAGTGTAATAAAAATGTATGATTATCATATCGGTACCATTTCACATTTTTTTAATCAGCAAACAAACCAAACTGCTTCTTACACACTTCCTTGTCTCTACCAAACCAACGACGGTTTTAAGCATTCGATATTTTATCTATAATCTAGAACTTTCGATAACCATTTGATTATTTTATAATTTTATTATATTAACCATTTGATTATTTTATTTAGTTTAAATCACAAGTAACCAAATAAAACTTTTTTGCGTATTCGATTGTTTATGGATTAGTCTTCGACTACCTATAAGCAAGCATGGAAAAGCTCACTCACTAGCAATATTTCATGCAAATGTGTTCTTTGATTCATCAGTTATCGTTCAAATATTTCCACTCTCGTAAAAGTTTTCCATAGAAACGCTGCTGATTGTTTTTCGCTTCTGAGAGTTCCGAATACCATAGAAGGAGACTGAATGATTCAAACACGATAGTATTTTTTGTATCCAAGTTCACTTGCATTCAACATTATCGCGAGAATCTTTGAGATATTATCGCCAGTGATACAAAATTATGAATCCAAATGAACGTTAGATTGCGTTCAATTGTTTGCTTACCGGAGCAAGCAGGTATCATCAATGCTAACGGAAATTGTAGCAAAATGCACCATGTGATACTTGAAATCACCAATAATCATCATGGTATATCAAGGTGAAAGCACAACGTGGAGTAGCCGAATTCCGCCTACAAGCAACCAACATTTGCAAGAATCATTGCGATCGCTTGAGTGCAATCGTTTACGATTCTTTCGTGAAACACTCGCTATATGTTGCTCGCTCCGTTTAAAGCAGGCAATACTAAAACAAAATCATCAAAGAAAGCTACCATATATTTCTTTGCACTAAGTTGTCTCTTGCATGCGTGAGAATGTGTAACTTTTAATAGCGATGGTTTGCTAGGATTGAAAGCTTATAAATAGCACGTTCAGAAATGATACCCGAATGATTGTTATGCGATACGAGTTTTTCCATCCTTGCCTATAAGTTCAAAGCATGTGGTTCATGGCAGTGCGACGGTGGAAGGCTACATAATGGGTAGTTTTCATCAGTCATTTTCAAGATACCTATTTAAAATTTGATGTATCATTTTTCATTCTTTTCTTACTTCCTGAAATGTCAGAGAGCAAAGGAAGAAACTCGCTACGAAAAGAAAGAGAGCGATTTCTCTCTTTCACACTTCTAGCGTTTGTAGCGAAAATGTGTTTGATATTCTGTCTGAGCAAGAATATAGCGAAATAGGAGTGAATAATAACACCGGCCGACAAAAATTAAAAAGGGCATTCCAAAAACTGAAACAGGAAAAAAATTAAAGATTATAGCTATTCAACCATTCATATGAATTTTGGTGCCCTTAGGCATTACCAAAATGCGTCATAGAAATTTCATAATAACTTTGCATAGCATAGGCGAAACCATTGACAGAATTGGAATTTCCCCTGGAAATAAGTTTAGTTTTTTTAACCACAATTACAAATTATTTTTTTTGGAAAAACACATGCTATGAAAACTGTGAAGTGGGAGTCATATAGGAAACTTAGCAGATGTAGAAAGTATATCACTCAATGCAGTAGGTCCATTATTCATCTCAGCCCATATATTCATCTCATACAACATGAAAACACAATTGAAAACAGGAAAAAACGCATATTTTATAACCAAACCAATCTGCTAATCCATGGAATTGATTCTTCTCAGTTCACTTTAGATTGCTCATAAAGTAGAATCCTCAAAAACTCACATAAAAGCTCTAAATTTGATGTTATAGTCGGGCATCTGCACTCGAAAACTCATTTAATTCAATCACCTACCTCAGAAAACAAAATCCGCGCATTGTTCTATACGGCTACAACGGGACTCGTTCAGCAGCCAACCAAAGTCTTTTTCATCACTAGCGGATAACTTTTTATTTTAATCACTAAACAAAATCTCTCACTATACTAAGAATACTTTAATCTTTGAAATGTTCACCTCAAATTTCCAAAACAAGCTTGAATTAGCAGAAATATATCAGACTCATTTCTACAATTCCTAAATTTCAACTGTATGTATTTTTATCTGTTTTCATTGTGCTGAAGAAAATCAAAGTTATTCCGACATAATTGACATAAATCGACAGCACAGCAGTAGTTACCCAGGTTACCAATTTTGCACGTAAACAACTACAGCGGATATCTAGGTAACCTACTACGACGGGTTGCGGCTACGTTCATTCATGATAATGTGATTCATTCATGATTAACAGTGCGATGAATATGGGGGTGTCGTGAGATGAACAATTGAGCAGTAATTCAAGTTTTGAGATGGATATGGAAGCGTTGGGAAAATGGTTTGTTTTGCAAAATTCAGGATAAACCTAGCTAAGTTCACTAAATGTACAATGCTCAACGTTTTCATAAGAGCACGTAAGCGTATTTTGTTTATTTGTTCAATGATTTCGTGAAAATTTGGTGTTTAATCCATGCATTCTTCGTGAATATCGGCTTAATGAGATGAATAATGGAGCAGTTCTCCTATTTGACAACACCATGGTCCAAATTTTTGTCACAAGGTTCCAAAATGTTTAATTTGTGGAAATTCTTGTAATAAAAACAACACATGTCCGCTGTGTTAACTATAACGGCAATAAGTATTTAATTTCTACCAATACCCTATACGTTTAGTTATTGTTGAGGTAAGACAGAGTGAGTAAAATTCAATTCCAAAATCTTCTTTTAATACTTCTCAGTGCATTGTTTCGTCTAAAATTTCTAGTCCTGTTCAAGCACGCACGGCGAACGCAATTTAGATTTTAGTATGTAGATCGAACGTTTTACTAAGCAGTTTGCAAAATACCGCTAATATGAATTAAGCCAAAACAACGGTAAACAAAAATACGTTGGTGAACTCTCACAGTATTGCTACTGATATGTTTGATATGTTTACTGCCTAGGATCTGTTACGGCAGACAAACTTTATAATCTATAACAGCTAATGTTCGATCTTATGTATGAACGACCATGTTGCAGGCGAATCACGTATTAGAAACAATACAAATTGGAACAAATTCAGTGCTTCATCAGAGGTAGCAACATTCAAATGAAACTTTTTTATCTATTAACTACCAATATTAACCGACACTTTTGAGCACGTTCACTTGGAATTATCTTCGGAGATAATGGCCAGAGAGCCAAAAAACAACGACTGATATAAAACTATCTTGTTTGATAGAATTAGGGTATCCGGGGAAAAGGAAAAGCGAGGATAAAATATTCGATAACCTCCGCTAGTATTTGACCACGCAGGAAAACTTCTTAGTTGGATTTGCCGAGGCTGAAGGTTTTTGTCCAATCTCGCACCTACCCTGAGTAAAACTATAACCCAGAAAGTTAGTAACATCAGCATAGCTTAGCTTAACGAATTGTCTAACAACTATCTTTATTAGACCAGAAATCTTAGATTTCACTCTATGTAGCGTCTCTATAGCAGAGAGGGTAAAAAACCGCCATGTCTTTGATTAACCCTTTCTAAACTAAGCCATAGACATATTAAATTTGTATCGAGTCTACTCCACTTAGAGGAGAACACTTTAGGAATCCAGAGAAAACAAATGGAACTCTTTTAAGGAACATTTGGTAAACTCAAGGACATTCTGCCATACAAATATTCGAACTCCAATTGAGTTGAACATCACAGCAACTGACAGCACAGGATCACGGATGCTTTCACTTCAAACTACAGTTGAATCGCTTTATAGCGACATCGCAAGGGACCGTCGTTATAGAGAAATGTCACAATAAAACGAATATTTTTTTTAAATATAGAGCATAAGGGATCATTGAGAATGTCACAATAGAGAGATTTGTCGCCATATAAATTGTCGTAATAGAGGGATTCGACTGTATCCGTTAAAGAAACAAACAGTCTGCCGTGATGTGCCCTGGTGGAAGGAAACTCTCAGCAACCTTCGTCGAGAAGCTAGACGCTTGTTCAACAGGGCTAAAACAGGGAGCAAATCTAGACACATGACGTCACGTGACTCCGCAGTGCTCGCTCGTCGACTGTTCGCGGAGACTTCTATCAACAGGGCAATAAGCTCTTCTGAGCCTATAAAGTCGCTAGGACTGGGTAGTGTTCTACCAGTCTTTCGCATAAATCGGACGGAGTCATCATGTCTGATCTCATCAGCCTTTTCCAGGCAGATTTACTCTGGGATATATCTCGGTCAGCTGGCGGAACGTAAGGGTGGTGTTTATACCAAAGCCGGACTGAAAAGACAACCTATAAGTCTGACGTCTTCTCTTCTCAAGTTGATGGAGAAAATTACGGATAACTACATTCGCAGCGAGTAAAGGACTTACCCTTGCATAAGTATCAATGTGTTTATCAACAGGATAACTCTTCTGAAACCGCTTTGATGAAGATCCAGAAGTCACTGAAATATAAAAAAACAACAGTCTACACTTTTCTTAATACTGATGGCACTTTCGATATCTCATTCTTTGCATAAATTTACAAGCCTCTACGAAACGAAAAAATAAATTATTTATTAGTGAAAAAGGGTAGTATTGGATCAGGATTCTTTTGATTAGTGTTGCGATTATATGAGCGATGAGTATTGAGTATAACGTGTGCGGTAAAAAATAAACTTTTTTTAGATGGTGGTAAAAAAATAACTAAGACAGATAATTGAATTAGATAAATTTCTCATTGAAGGTAATTATGTTAGCTTACCGGTTAGCTTCCAATGGACAGTAATTATGCGAGCTTAGCGAGCTTCCGGTAGTTAACCGGAACATACGATGGGCGGGTTCGCCAACTTGGGTCCTTCAACGATTGCTTCAAGTTATGAGCCGACGCCAGATCCGGCCAAAACACCGCATCTTCGGCCTTATGGCATTTCTTGATGAATCACGCAACTTTCGGCAGGTACTTCGTACTATAAATTTCCCCATTTCACGGCCAGTCCAGAGCGAAAGAAGAGCGACTTGGACATCCCCTTCTCGCTGATTGTTAGTTACAACAGCACCTTCTTGGGAAACTTGTTGTGTGAAATGATCTTCACCTCGGCGTTTACTTCCTTCGTGGGGGAAGTAAAATACGGAACGCCCTGCCAGTTATTGCCATCCAGGGTGAGATTTCCTGGGAAAATCTACTTGACCATCTGCCACTGCCAAGATGTTGTAGATGCCGGAACAAGCGATAATTTTTTTCCTGCTAACTTGTGGGTTAATATGATTGATGCTGCATGAGTAGTTTCGTCAGTGCGGTTGAGGTAAACTCATAAAAAATCGGCACTATATTAATAAAAATCCAAGTCAACAACCGGCTCCACAAACTACGGCACCGGCGTCAGCTACTTGCTCAGCGTATTTTCTACCTGATCAACTTACTACTGTTTATACCGCCGCAAGTCAATGGCCTAAAATCAATTTCACTGATTAGAATTATCTGACACTTACATTTAAGGTGAAACCTCATTGAATCCAAAAATGGCCGACTTCGAATCACCACTTCAAATTTTCGAAAGCACAAGACTCGGAAATAGTTAGTTCCCTGTGAACATGCTATTTTATGTTTGCTGTGGTGAAGCAAACATAAAATAGAATTTTCATAGCGAACGCATTAACTATTTCCGAGTCTTGTGCTTTCGAAAATTCGAAGTGGTGACTCTAAGTTGGCCATTTTTGGATTCAATGAGGTTTCAAAGCCTCCCCAGCTGGTCTCGAGGTACGATGCTGGCTTGACAAGCCACACGTCGTAGGTTCGGGTCTTGTCTCGGGAGAGACTGTTAGTGTCAGTAGGATCGTAGCGCTAGCCCCGCAATTGTCCTGTACACTTAACGGTTGGCTGCGAAGTCTGTGTATAGTAAACAGAAGGTCAAGTTCCGAATCGGAATGTAGCACCAAGGCTTTGCTTTGCTTTTGAGGTTTCACCTTAATTGCTCACTAAGCTAGTATTACAGTTAGAATAAATAACTTTTTTATTTTACAAGATATTCAATTTCTGTCTTAGGCAAAATTGTAGAGCTATCAATTGCATGAAACTTAGCCAAAGACACGAAATTCCAAGATCTTATCTCTGTAGAGATATAGCTGTTTTTTTTTTTTTTTTTTGGAAGACTACCGTAAAACTTGTTTTTTTCACTTAAATTATATCTTAACATCTTCTGATCAACTTGAAATGTTCTATAAAGTTGCTGATAACAACAAAATCCATTTTTTTCTAAAAACAGAAGTTAATTCTGTTGAACCAACTCCAAGATAGAGCGATTTTAAGGTAAAATTATGTCAATTTTTAAAATCGAATTATTTAACATTGTGAATGTTTGTGGGGCATTACTCAACGTCATTTGTCTTGACATGTTTTGCGGTACAAGAACACATATTTTTTAGAATCGGGACTCTTCGGGAACTTCGGATATTCATAGTTTTAAAATACCCAAAAACAAGTTTTCCACCTAAATTATATCTTAACCACTTCTGATCAACTTAAGATGTATTAGACAGTTCAGATAAAAATTGAATGCAAAACTCATGTGGTTACTTGCAACGTAAGAATCAGGTTTATTATTCTCCCTCAATTCTTACCCAATAGGAGCGCTGCGTATAGCAATTTTTTGCACCAAACTTTTTCATTCTTCTTTGTGCTGTGTTTCTGCCACTCGCAGCAAAATACACTTGCTGTTTACACCACAGCTGAGCGAAACAATAGTGATAAAACACTCTACTGAGAATGCACGGTAGTACGACACGGTGTTCATTGCTGAGATCCATTCGATAGCTTTCGAAGAGCAAACATGCATGACGAACCGCTGGCTTTGTTTTTTCAGTTTAGAGATACAACGCAATCTACTTTCTTACCTACATTATCCCCTCATTTGATCTTTTCTTAAGAGATACTGCAGTGAGCTTTGTTGTGTAGTTATTGAGTATGTGAGAAAGATCACACCAGTTTTTTATCTCTCTAGAGAGATATTTCAGATTCCACCGCGTTGTTTTCTTGTAAGCTACTCAGATACACACGATTCGCTGCTCTCTTCAAGCAAGTGCGTCGCTCTGCCCACCAGTGTGAGAGTAGTTGTTTGGGCAGTGGAAGATGTTCTCCCACACACTAGTGATTATCTGGGGAGAAATGACAAGTCTGCAAAGAGGAAACAAAATGGCCTACCTTTGACTATGTTTCTCGATGGTGTGACAGCAACATCGCTCGTTGACGAATGCTTAACTTATTCGCGAGGCACCTTTCAAATGCGTTCAGTAGGACACCGATCACCGCTTCACAGATATATAGAACAAGCTCTGACCAATGTACCACCAAATAGTATGGACATATTAGGCGTGAGCGAACAGCTCGTGGTTTTCGCCTATAGTAGAGTAAAATCATCCTTTTCGCCTGGTACAATTTCTACGGTCATAATAAAAAAAATGTGCCGATAATCAGGCAGTTCTGTTAACCTTGCTCTTCAATTTATCCATCCATCAACAGTGTTTCCCCACAATTTTGCACGTTTCCGGTTTTCAAGAAGGAAGATGAATCCAACGTAGCATATTATAAAGGAATAACCTCTCTATGCGCAAAACAAAAAATGTTTGAGACCTAAACGAAGCGTTATCTGCTACCTGCGGAAATCATATAAGTACGGTGCGATATGCATTTATTCGCGGGTGTACCGTAGAAACCAATCTTGTAAGTTTTGTACCGCATTACATCAGGAATTTTTGCACAGAAGCCCATTTTGCAAATGGCTGAAATCCTATTTAACAGACAGTCAACTTTATGTAATCCTAATTCTAATGAATTTACGAACTTATCAAGTATAGGTACCACAGGGTAGTAATTTGAGCCCATTGTTGTTTTCAATATTTATTAGTGATGCAGCAATTATTCTCAATCGAGGCCGGAGTTTGTTTTTCGCTGATGATCTGTATTTGACTATCCGCTGATTAGAGGACTGTGGGGATCTGCAGATCTTGATCTGTTTCAAGATTGGTGTACGAGAAACCATTTGATCAATTGATGCTGTGCGTCGATAAATGTTTCGTAATAAGTTACCACCGTACCCAAAAATGCAATCCAATTCGGATATGATATAGCATTAAACTACACAGTACTAAAAAATGAAATTTACAGCTAATACAAATGAAGGCACATAACGGTTTCTAGCACATAAAGTGAAAAACATATACAATTTCACACCGTTAATAATGCACAATACAGAATCGTTATAAACCATGTAGTTTGTACGTTAAGTGATATAAACTTACAGCTTTGACTAGAAATATGCATGCAAATAAACAATATATTCATTTACATTGCATGTGAATTTATTGCCACACGGAATATTACACAGTTTCCAATGCTCCATTTATGTGTATTTAAACAAATGTTAATTTTTTTTACTGTGTAAGCAGAGTTAAGCAGGCTGAAGATCTAGGAGTGATGCTTGATGAAAAACTGACTTTCAAGCTGCATATATTGTTGCAAAAGCTAATCGTCAGCTCGGATTTATTTTTGAAATAACTAAGCAATTAGATAATTCCTAGTGTTGTTTGGTGCCCCTATCAAACATTTTGGATGGACAGAATAGAGAGTGTTTAGCGTAAATTTGTCCACTATGTTGCACGGAACCATCCTAAAAACGATCCCAAAAATCTGCCTTCCTATAAAGACCGTTGTAGACTGCTTAGAATGAAAACCTCGAAACAACGAAGAAGTGTGTCACAAGCTGTTCAGGTTTCTATCTGAAATAGAATTTAATGCATCATCCAGAGTTTAACGGTCGAGATCCATGCTCCAGGTTGATTTTCAGTCAACGTAATGTGATGCCCATTCCCAGTTTTTTCAATGGTTCGTCAATTCAACCGCAGTTTGGATTTAGCCATGGGCATTCCTGTACTTATCAATTGCTCAGAGCTAAAAATATGATTCGTACCAACAAATCTGTAAGGGGTATTCCACTGAAGCTGCTCTTCTAGACATAGAAAAAGTATTTGATAGTGGTCGACATAAAGGTTTGATTGCGAAATTTCTTTTCCTAATTTTTTTAATCAAAATTTTAAAAAATTACTCAACTGATGGAACTCTGTGGGTTGTCTACCAGAATTCAAAATCCGACAGAATTCCAGTCTATCAGTTCAGAATCCTGTGTTTTTGAACTTTTAGTACAACAGAAGGGTGATATAAAAAAAAAAACCAAAAAACAAACTCTTCCTCTACTAAGAATACTTCAAAACCTCTACGACTTCATGAAAAAATTGATGATTAAATTCTTACAGGAGAAAGTTTGATCGAAAATATCTTTATTCATTAAAATTTCAATACCAGTGCTGGAATTGAAACTAAACTCCAATTGAGTATAACTCAAAATCATTCCCACCACTCGAACAACTTCTAATCATATGTGTAACAAAATTGTATCCGTCGCCTAACGCTAGTTCCCAGCCAAAGCTAGGTTCGCCAATGTTGGTTTTAATTAACAGTCTTAAAACTAGCTATTATGGTGGCTCTTGACATCGAACGGGTCGCGACTACCCAGCCCGAGGAGTCCTCTTCGGTCAGTGATTATAATGTTTAACTTTGTTTGCGCCCGTCGCGACCTATGTAGCCGAAGAGAAACCAATAGATGGGATGTCCGCAATAATGATCGTCATCAGCGCAGCACGGCGCGGCGGTGCCTCCAGAAGACAGCACATAAGCGTCTATGCCGAGCTTCGCCAGGTTCAAGTACCCAGGGGTTAAGAAGGGCATACGCGTAAGCTGTGCTTGAGAATCCATCATCGCAGCACCTCCGTCTGACCAACGCCTCCAAAAGCTCAATGATGATGACCCCCGGCTGACTGTGCGCAATGGCTGCCGACGTGATTTGCCCGGAGAGAGGTTACATATGCTATACGGTAATTATTTTTCGCAAGCTTCGGGGTAATTGAATTAAACGCGAGAAAAAGTAAGATTCTGTTTCAGTAACACGATTTGAATCTAATTTGTAATGAAGTACAGTTATAAGCATGAACCTTTTGGCACGAGGGAAAGATGGAGAAAAAACAAACTTAATGATTAACATTTTTATTCCCATAAGAAGTAATCACCTGATGCAAACTGTCCTCTGCGGGTCCTGCATTATTGGAAGGAGAAAATCGCTTCGACCCACAGAAGGAATGTTTGCTGCGAAAAAAAACACGAACGCGACGTGACTAAAGTAGTAAAAGGTAAAAAACAATCATTTACCGAAAGCGTGAGCTTCTTTCGTTTGATTTATGTTGGCCATAAACGTCCGGTGTACGGCTTTTCATAAATAATGTCTAAATTATTCACTTCATTCATGAAACGCGCGATACTGTCGAGCATGGTCAAACACCAAATGGGGGGAAAATGGCTTTTTTGCGCGAAAAAAACAGCGAGGAAAAGGCCCGACTACAGTTACCGTGCAGCAAAGTGAAACTGTACTGGTTTGACGTTTCATTCAAGTTAGATTGTCATGGCCTAAACAAAATGAAGCAAGACTCTGTGAGAATAAATTTGGATATTATAAAAGGTTACGAAATTACGGATTAAATTCGCCACGCTACGGTACGAGTAATGATGGTGAAAAGTAATCTTCAGCTTGGGCCAGTCCAAAGGTGTACGAAGGATCGATTGCAGCCCGGGGTCTCCGTTACCATCAGAATGTGGAGAAAACAAACAAATCGGACATAAAAGGCAGAAAGCAGTGGTTTCCCTATGCAAGCTTCTCCTCCCGGGGGCTGCCGAAGAAGCCGAGCGCGGTCGCGGTTCGGAACTGGTGCGCTCGCGAGCCGGCGAACTCAAGCTCCATTAAAAGTGCACTTATTGCCTTCGTTTTGGGGTCCCCCTCCCTTGAACGATGATGCGCTGCCACTCAGTCCGTCCGTGCGCGCGGCGTTTTGGTGCGACGACCATATTCAGGGAGCAGTTAATTATGCATTCGCGTCTACTGTCAACTCCACTCAAGCGCTTTTTTGTGCTCCTCGGAGCCGAACGCGATAAACAAGATGTTCCGTAGCGAGAATTGCTACTGCGAGAGTTTGGCGAAGATTGAAATGGTAATTGCACAGGGACTGCAGTCAATTGCGAGGAAACGGCGAAACCGCTAGTCGAGTATCAAAATATTCAGCGATGTGATGGTTTTATTTTTGAAATTCTTGTTTATTCATTTATGCTGTGCTGCAATAATGTTGGATTTAAAATTCAAAATTTGTTCTTCGAAATATGAAATACCGATTGCAATGTTTCTTTTTTTGTTCGAACGGAAACAAAGAGGTATTTTGTGTTGAAAAATAATGCTAGCAAATCTAATATTTCCGCACAATTAAGCAGAAAAGAACTAAATTATTGAAATCATGAACGAAAAACAGTGAAATAAATTCATGGAACCTGGAATTTTATTCTAATTCTGTTCGTTTATCCATGATTTTGGATTATGCAAATTATGACAGCTTAGCTTAATACCATGATTGAAAATCAAATAATGAGAATCAAAACATTTGTTTCCACCTCATGGTTACCGTACGCTCTAGGAATTAAATTGACTGTATCACTCCAATTTGATTGAATTTGAATGTTTTAATGTTTGATAGTTCGTTTACATTTTATTTTGCTACTTCTTTGTGCCCTTGAGGGAGCATGTTACAAACACACGAGTGCTATGGCTTTTTATCAATAAACTAAAGGCTTTAAATTATGTCATATGCATATCAGCATATGTTGTGAAAATAGTAACGAGTAAACAAATAGTGACACATCACCGGACCCAATCATAAAGCTAATTTTGAGTTGGCTAGTCAAAATATAAACTGCATGCAATAAAATATCAACAACAAAAATATTCCATTGCGACTGTGTTCAGTGGTACGAATAAACAAACAATCAATAAATTATTCACTAATAAAAGATACCAGCTAAAAATATAGTAACATCCAACCATGCGTACAAACTAATAATTTTATCGTGTATTCCTGTAGGGAATGATAAGGGGCGCATTTGCCATCATAGACACAAAAACAATTGTCATTACCAGTAGTAAAAATAATGAACAATTAATCTCTTGAAGAAAGAAGTATTTGAAACTCCAATTCGTTCGAAGAAACAAATTATTATATAAATTAAATAGCTATTTCGAATCAAGTGTTAATTTTTAAGAGGAATCATTAATAGTTTTCCGATATGAAAAATCGTTAATCGTAACAGAAAAAAAAAACAACCCAGCATGCATCCCACTTTCCAATAAAAAAAAATCACATCAACATCGCAAACGGCCATTTCTGTTAATCGAAAAGCCGTTTGAGCTCCATTCGGCCGAACAGTTTTCATTAAAGTTTTACTATTTTCCCAGTGGGAATCGTAAACGGGCGCGGAATCCTTTCGCCGGCTAACGATGCACCGAGCACACGATTGGTCGTTAATGTTGCTCATCGAACAGCATGCGCAGCTATGATTTGCCACTGTCCACACATGTGGCATTAGTACCGTGCAGGATGGCCGGTAAGAATGTGCAGATTCCCACCAGATGGCGACGCGACAGACAGGCGATACGATGCGTACAATACCGACCCGTCGAAAGCTTAAATTTTATCATTTGCCGCTATCTCTCTAACATTGCCGCTTACCGAGGCTGTTAATAATAATCATAATAATCGTAACAATTTACGACATATTCGCCTTCCTTTTCCGCCAGCATCCAAACGAACGGTGGGATTGAGAATGGCGTCCTGCCACGCAACAGACCCAGCTGAAATGTGGCGCATTTCAGTAACGTAATTTTGAGTAACGACTGCACACTCGCGAACTCGCGTTCTGCACCGCAAAGAGGCATAAATTTTATGCAGTCTCCAGCGGTCCCCTAACTCCGCCGCGTTCCGGTGGGAAGTTTGACTGGCAATCTAGCAAACAACCATTAACGGTCATTTTGCAGTCGAAATATGCTGCCACATAAATTGCTGCTGCATTCGACGGTGGTGTGCGAGCAAAAACTCATTTCTACGATTGGAATGGTTCCTTTTATGGAATGGAAATTAAATAGTTATTCATAAAATCTACCATTAATTAGCTTTATCAGCCGTATATACAGAGCCGGATTTATGGGGGGGCCCACAAATCGACAGAAAGATTTTTCTTTTTAAAAATGAGATTTAATCAAAAGTTCGATTTACAGTAAGAAAATTTGAACAGACCACAATCACAACTACATCCATAAGAGTTCACCTTGGATTCTCTTGGAATGACACACATTAACACACCATTTGAATCGAACCAGCGCGCATTAAACGCCTAGAGTTAAAGTTTAGCCGACTGTCACTAAAAGCGCCAATCGAACTGTCAAAACTCGTTCCAATCGAACATCAGCAATGTTAAAACTATGATGAAAAAACTGTTGACTGTTTGATTGGAACTTTTCAGTGACAGTCGGCCAAACTTTAACTCTAGAGCTTTAGCGCGCATGGGAGGTAAAGCAAAGAAAGAAAATAATCCACAAGTTTTTTTAATGCATTGCTTTTGCTTACTTGTCCGAATCAGGGATACCAGATGTGCTTTTCAAAATGCAGATTTTCTGAGCTCGTGTGCATATTTTATTGACCTGCAGATGTGTGTAGTTTTTTCCTAGTTTCTATTATTGTCAGAGTCGTCTTATATTTGCGCCGTCTTTCTCAAATTGTGTGCAAATTTTTGCCTGTGTTTCGCATTTTTTTTCAAATTGCGGTAGTTTTTTTTTCAGGTATCAAGAAAAAAACTTGAAGACGAAACTTATTAAAAATAGGTTGCGTGCGACTGTGAAGAATGAAAGGCAGTCAAACTTAGCATTATTAAGTTTCGAGTACGAGTATACTGAAGAAGATGAATGTTGATTATTTAATTAATAAGTTTTCTGCAAAAAAACTCGTAAAGCATAGTTTACAGTTCCAAGCGAAGTGAAAAATTTGACAAGTGAAAAAGCGTAAATTTTCGCTTGCGAAATCTGTCGCGAAAACCCGTTTGTGGAACACGCAGGTATTTCACCACCCTGCAGTTTACAGTTTAAGTGGAGTGAAACTCACGAGTTTACATTCCGAGCGAAGTGAAAATTGGCTGCAACTGACAGAATAGAAACGCACGCAAGTTTTCGCTTGCTGCTCCTTTTTTCACTAGCGCTTGCATGCGTGAAAGAAATAAACCCAAGTGAAAAAGATGAGATCCACAACCATCGATTTCGCTGGATCGAATTTGTTTACAGTTCCAAGCGAAGTGAAATTTTTTGCAGGTGGCATTTTTCACGAGCGTGAAAACATGAACATGTTGTATGAGATTTTCACTTCGCTTGGAACTCTAAATAGAGCTTAAGAAAAAATTCTAACAAATTTTTGGTAATTTTTCAATAGCAAATAAATGCTTTTAACTCGTACGATGAAAAACAGTTTTGTTTTAATATGGGCCCCCCACTATAACTGGGCCCCGGGCCCCCACAATCGTAAATCCGGCCCTGCGTATATATCTGTTTTTTTTTTAGAATTACTATTACAACGCTATCACAGCGGTTTGGGATCATGATGGCAGTTAACAATTTCATGTGACATTGTCTTATACACAATGTTACGCAACACTGTCATTGATGAGCTGTCCGTACAATTTATCGACTTTTTCAGCCATTTAATTTGCAGTCTCGGATGCGTTTTATCGCCGGATTCTCAACGGATTTATTAACTATCACGTGTAATTACGCGATAGCGATCCCAGAAATTCCGAATATTCACGACGCTACCCAATCGGAAAATCGATCTCGGAGCAGGCCGTTTACGGACCCGCTTGGAGTTCTAATCTCCAGCTGCATCTGGGAAACGTTTAAACCTGGTCATCAATAAACAGTTCCTTACCATCAGATAGCGTTCGATCGAAGAGCAACAATAACAACACTCGGCAAGCGACGACTCATCCTGAACGCACCGCGCCGCGGTCGGCGTTCGCAATAAGAATGAGTTGTAAAACCATTCCCGAAGATTTATTTACGAACGCACATGATTTGATGATTCTGATCGAATAGCTGCGGCCGACTGCGGCAAAAAGCGTCTCTACACCGAGGAACCGATGACCAAAAGCAGTATGGTAAATACACCCGAATGTAGGCAACCTACAAGCAGGCCAATGTTGCTGCGTTTCATTTATTGGACCTTACGCGCGACGACGACGACGCAGCGCACCAGAGAGGCTGACCACAGCAGAGTCCGAGATCGGGTTAAGCCGAGCGGAGATCACTGATGCATGATAACGGTGATTGGTTGAATTCGAACTACGCGCGACCTGGCTGGTGCCATAAAGCGGAACGGAACAGTGTCCAACATGTGTAATTAAGAGTGCTGGCATTTAGTACGTCGTCACCATGGTTACTCGAGCCGCAGAGAAGAAAAACAACGCCACGGGAAACTTCGATCATGACTTGTTTCTGCGAATCATCTGAATAATGAAATATTCGGCGCTGAATCGGTCCCAATAATTGATTTTTTGTCTGCATTTTAGAGTTAATTCGAACTTTGCTTTCATTCGATCTTTATACTCTAACACTATCTGTACATTGAACAACTAACTACTACGTCTTCAAATGAAAAATGAACAGTGGACGAAATCATTTCAAATGCTTATCACTCAGTTTGTTTTTAATAGATTCCCTTGGTTCGTGAAGCAATCGATTCAAAAATTAGCTACGCATATGTCCGCAGAGTTTGCATCCGTGCAATTTGATTCTGCAAACTGTTGTACTTTTAAAAATTGTCAAGCCTCGTTGAAACGAGGATTTCGACCAATAAAAGCAAACACAAACAGCAAACAATTCATTATTGCTTCCCCTAGCACGGCCTACAGAATATTTTACCTTATTAACGACGAATGCACTAATAAGGCTATATAAAAGCATGCTTCTGCTCAAACAAATCATTTTACTACTGCTTCCGCTCCGCTGCAAATACCCATTCAATCAAGCTGGAACGATTGCAGAATCGTTGTTTGCGTATTGCCTTAGGTTGTATGCATTCGACCCATACGATGAGTTTGGAAGTTTTGGCGGGCGTTCTCCCATTAAAAGACCGATTTTGGGATCTGACTACTCGTATTCTCATCAAATGTGGGGTTTTGAACCCCTTGGTAATTGAAAATTTCGATAGGCTAGTTGAACTTAATTCTCAAACCCGTTTCATGACTGTGTATTTCAATCACATGTCTCAAAGTATAAATCCTTCCTCATACACCTCCAATCGTGTCAACTTGTTAGATACTTCTGTTCCTACTGTGTTTTTCGATACATCCATGATGGAAGAAACTCGTGGAATCCCGGATCATTTACAAGTGCAGCAGATCCCGAAAATATTTTATAACAAATTTTAAAAACATCAACTGCGACAATGCGTTTTATACTGATGGATCACTTCTCAACGGGTCCACTGGCTTCGGTATCTTCAACAATAATTTTACCGCCTCCTACAAGCTCGATAATCCTGCTTCTGTTTACGTCGCAGAATTGGCTACAATTCAGTATACCTTAGGGATTATTGAAAAAATGCCCGCGGACCATTACTTCATCTTTACGGACAGTCTCAGTTCTATTGAGGCTCTCCGATCGATGAAGGATGTAAGGCACTCTCCGTATTTCCTGGGGAAAATACGGGAACATCTGAGTGCTTTATCCGAAAAATCTTCTCAGATTACCTTAGCGTGGGTCCCTTCTCATTGTTCCATTCCGGGAAATGAGAAAGCGGACACTTTGGCTAAGGTGGGTGCAACAAACGGTGATATTTACAACAGACCTATTGCCTACAATGAATTTTTAAAATTTTCACGTCAGAATACACTTGTCAACTGGCAGGCCTCGTGGGATAAGGGAGAACTGGGGAGGTGGCTACACAGCATCATCCCCAAGGTTTCCACCAAACCTTGGTTTCGGGGGTTGGATGTAGGACGAGGTTTCATTCGCATAATGTCTCGGATTATGTCCAACCACTACGGGTTAGACGCACATCTCCTGCGTATTGGGCTGGCGAGCAGTAATCATTGCGTTTGTGGATTGGGGTACCAAGACATTGAACACGTGGTTTGGGTGTGTGCTGAATTCCGCGGCGCCAGATCTCTACTTTTGGATACCCTCAGGACCCGAAGAATACAGCCCTATGTGCCAGTTCGTGATATCCTCGCTCAGCGAAACTTGCCATACATGCTGGATGTTTATAGCTACTTGAAGAGCATCAAAGTGCCAATTTAACAGCGAAACGAATCTCGGATAAAAAAAAAACATGTTAGTTTTAGTATTAGATTTAGTATCAGCTCGTAGTCGGCAGCGAGGATAAAAAATTTGTCTTTAGCTTATAAGATATTTCAGACCATAAGGCATTAGATTAAATTGGCTCCGTAAAACATTAATTTGTATTGTGCCGTATCAAATAAATGTTGTGAAAAAAAAATCATTTTACTAGCTGACGGCGCGACGGACGGTCATATCCTAATAACGGAAGCCCGTGCCTGTTAGTGTCCGCGAGCACTTGAAGGGCTATTATTATTATTATTATTATTATTATTATTATTATTATTATTATTATTTATTGAATTTCGTCATCCGACTACACGTCTTAATGATATTTGATATTTGGACTGGGAAAAGCCACCTTGAGCAAACTTGTGTCTTCACTCAAAGCGGCATAAAAACCCAGTATCTTTTAGTACAACACAATCACAAGATAAAACTATTAGATTATAACAATACAGAATACTTAACAAGTGAACAAATACAGTTAAAAGACTAAACTAACATCACGTCGGTTATATTTTAAAGCCATCTGCCGAATTGGCTCATGCAGTCCGTAGTTGGTGCGATGTGACCTAACCCGTAGTAGCTGATTGTTCCGTTGCGGTCGGAGTGAGCAATGTAACTGAAGAAGCGACAGAACGGTAGGGCAGTCATAAACGCCCAATAGTATTCTATGGGCGGTGTTTGCTAAAATATCCTTGCGACGTTGTTCGAGCGGCGCTAAGCCAATCAGTAGACACAGTTGTTCATAGGGCGGTCGAGCGTCAGGGTTTCTCCATGGTAGCATACAGCAAATTTTCCGAATAAAACATTTTTGTATTCGCTCCAAACGGTTAGTCCAGAACTCATAGTGTGGATTCCAAACTACACAGCTAGCTTCGAGGATAGAGCGTACTAAAGAGCAATAGATGGCACGCAGAGTTCCGGGATCAATGAATTTTCGTCCAATTCTGAAAATAATTCCCAGCTGTCGATTCGCCTTGTTTATAATCGTCATATAGTGTTGTCTAAACGTCAAATGGGAATCCAACACCACGCCAAGGTCAGTTACAATATCGCTGCGTCTTAAATACGTATCTCCAATGCAGTAATCATAAGCCAAAGGCTGTTTTTCGCGACTGAAGCTGATAACAGAGCATTTTGAGATGCTGATTGTCATACGGTTAGATTCACACCATTGTGCAAACAAATCTACGTAGCTTTGAAGTCTTGCGCAGTCGTCGATAGATTCTATCAGCAAATAGATTTTAACATCATCAGCATAACATAATCTGGTTCCACGTGGCAGCAACCGAGTGACATCATTAATGTACAGTGAGAAAAGTAGCGGGCCTAAAATGCTACCTTGTGGTACTCCTGAGCGGGTAAGAAACCAACAAGATTGAGATGATCCCAACTTGACGTTAAATTTGCGAGAGCGTAGATAAGAGCTAAGCCACGAAAGCAAGCAAGGTGATACGCCTAGTTTGTTAAGCTTAGCGAGTAATATTTCATGGTCTACCCGATC
Source organism: Wyeomyia smithii (assembly GCF_029784165.1). Taxonomy (NCBI): domain Eukaryota; kingdom Metazoa; phylum Arthropoda; class Insecta; order Diptera; family Culicidae; genus Wyeomyia; species Wyeomyia smithii. The sequence goes on along the minus strand of NC_073695.1, from coordinate 49,687,770 downwards.
GAATGCCGCTTTGAGATCAGTGTAGATGGCATCAATTTGATGGCCTTGCTCCATGGTGCGCAAACACACCGATGTAAATTCCAATAAGTTGGTTGTAACTGAACGGCCTGGATAAAAACTATGTTGAGAAGTTGATATGTAATTTTTCACACGAAACATCAGATGATTATAAACGATGTTCTCAAATATTTTAGAACATGCGCACAGTAAAGTGATTCCACGATAATGCTCCACATTCTGCTTATCACCTTTTTTAAATATGGGAAACATATGCGATGACTTCCAACTCACAGGAAACTTATGGCTTCGTAAAGAGAGATTCAGCAAAACAGTGATAGGAAATTTAAACGCCTCGCAACATGCCTTCAAAAGAGCGGCAGGAATACCGTCAGGTCCAGGGCAATACGATTGTTTTAGCTTGTGAATGGCTAATTCCACGTCATCGGCAGCAACAGTAAATGATCCGGCTGTGAATACATCGCTGGGGACAGACGATAGAGCGTCTGCTACGAAACCGGGCGAGACAGAATCAGTGCCGAACACACTCAAAAAATGCTTAGCGAATAAACCACATTTACTATTATTGTTCAATGCGACTTCGTCCTTTAAGAACATCGTAGAAGGCAGACCGTTCTCTTTGCGCTTAGAGTTAACAAATTTCCAAAAGCTTTTTGGATTGGATTGTAAGTTTCGTTCAGTGTTGCGAGCATAGTTCAAGTAGAGTCTCTTATTCAGAATCTTATATTTGCAACTAGCTAGTTTAAAATGATACCGATTAGAAGCATTTCTCATCCTGTGATAGGCACGAAGGCAGGCATTTTTCTGCCGTTTAAGTCGGCTTAATTCCCTGCTACCCCACGCTGGTCTTCGGCGCGGGCGCACACGGGGAACATAAAGTGAAATTAATTCTAGTACTTTAGTGGTAAAACAGGCAACAGCTTCATCGACGTCATTACAGGTAGTTAGAAACGTCCAGTCAATACCAATAAGTGCTGTATTAATAGCGTCAAAATTACTTCGCCGAAAATCATAAGCATTCGAGTCAAATTCCTCAACAAACATAGTATTAACTGGCCTATCAAATCTTACCATCACGGGAGGGTGATGAGGGTCAATATTACTGAGTACATCGAGTGCAGTGGTAACAGAGCAAGCTGGCAAAGCATGTTGATTAGCGAAAATTAAATCCAAGAGCCTTCCATTCGGATTGAGCACCGAATTAATCTGGTAAAGACAATTCAAAGCTACACCATCTAAAAGACGGGCACTGCCAATATTAACAGCTGAATGTTGCGCATCAACAACCATATATCTACCGTTCGGGTGCAATGACCAAGCTAAACCAGCGCGATTGTAATCTCCAAATAACAATAAATCATCATTGGGGCCGAGCGATTCATTAACCATTTCAATTGACGAAAGATGGTGATCGATAACTTCTATTTCATTGCGTAGATTTGGCGGTATATAGATAGCACTAATCACTAGCTTTGCATTCATGGTAGCAATGGTAACCCAAAGCTGCTCAAGTGAATCATTGCATTGCATTGCTTAGTAGCGAAGACGGTATTGAACTACGAACTGCAATAATCACTCCGCCACCACAGGCTTTATTACTATTTTTAGAGCAGCGATCAGAGCGAAAAACGGTATAATCTGTACCAAACAACTGGCACGAGTTGATTTGCGAATCAAGCCAAGTTTCCGTTAGCACGATGCAATCGTACGGGGATACTGACACTGCGAGACTAAAATCAGTGATTTTGCTGCGTAGGCCGCGAACATTTTGATAGCAGATTAACAGCGGTGCAGAAACTGGCAAACTGGTTTTTATCAGCTGTTCATTGTTGTCCGTGTCACCAAACGACGAGCTATGACAGAAGAAAGAAGGGTGATTTTTTTGAAAATTCATAAAAGGCATTAACTTAACTGGACTGGGGGCCCGGTGGCCCCCATGTTCCAACGGCGGTTGATCAATTAAATTTACCCAGTCAGGCGGGACGCAGGTGTTGACAAATCGATTCGCGGGATTTTGCTCGTGTTGGGCATCCAAAAATCCTGAGACCTATGCCTTTGATCCTCGACGAAGGCACGATAATATATTCCTTTTGGCCAAGTTGATGGATCAAGCGCATTATCTTTCATATGTAAATCGACGCCGACTTTAAATGAAACAAAAGCGAACGATTTCAAATCAGCATCTTTCTTTATGATTTTTCTTGACGAACGGTTGAGCGCCAGGCATACATTTCTGCACAAGTGCAGCAACGTCCTCTTCAGAGACGTGCGGGGCAATGCGTGAGAGGTACAACCAAAATTTTTCTGGTGGCTTGGGCACAGTCTCAACGATTTCGTTTATATTCTCAGCCGATCGCGTTCCACTGAGTAATTTTTTTTGCGCTTTTGCGCAGTTTTGGAGTTTCATCTGGAGAAATTATTCTCGGGCGCTTAGTTGAGCGGCTGCTACATTGAACGGACGTAGTCGACACAGAATGTATCTTTTCCGAGACAGACCTAATTAAAGCATTGGTTTGACCAAGCTCATCTTTAATGCCATTCATACAACAGTTGATCAAATCAGAAACAGATGAGATCACAGTATTGTTAATATCAGGTGCCGCTTGCCCTTTCAGCTGATCAACAGCTTTCAGACAATCAGCACAGAACCACAACAAGGTTGTTTGCCCGTTGACAAAGTCGAGATTCGAGCGAATCCACCCGAAGCATTTATATGGGCAACACGATCACATAAATGACATTTAATCAGATCTAGGTTTTTGATTGGCTCGGAGCATTCATAGCAGCATTTATCCATATCGAGCAAAACAGTCGACACAACCAAAAAAAATGCTCAAAGGCGATAGCGCAATGCACAAGTTGTCGATGTGGAAACTGCCGGTACCTGGATAACTGTCCCATAATGAAAAACAACATGTTGAGAAAACGGCGATTTAAAATTATCCATGAATTTTCGGATTTCAAGCAATTACATCCAGAACCAATGACCATAACAGTTTCATGGCACCATAAGTTTATCGTTGAGAACAAAAAACCATGGATGGAATTGGTTTTATGTTATATAACTTGAAAAAAGACAAAATGGGACAAAATATGCGGGTACATTTCAAAAGTACTCGCATTTTTTGTCCCATCACATATAAATTCAACCAGCAACCAGCAGTATCATTGGCAACATAGATTGTACTACAGAAAAACAACATTAGTCTAGTTAATTAAATGACATACTTCTATGTGCCAAAAACAATCCGATATACACTAATCTGGAGCAAAATTATATGTTTGCAGTTTGTACCACTATGCAGTGGGACTGTATTGCGGGTACTTTCAATATGGGACAAAAACAACTTGGTATTTTTTCCATGTTTTTCCATACAAAAGTATCATTTTTAATTTTTTTCCAGAAAGTATGATAACAACTAGGTCGATTCCCGATGATAACTCAAGAGTGACCAAAATCAGTATGGGACAGTTATGCGGGTACCGGCAGGAAAGCTCTTAGATGCTGATTGGAGTGAGTGCTCACAGATGGCGCGTTACAAGAAGAGCGCGCACAGAGTATGAATCAATTAACAAAGGGAAGAGAAGTCACTTTAACTTGCAGCTAAATCACAATAATAACGACTCAAATCACTGAGTTAATGCAGGTTCCACACTGGATGAGGATACTTTGAATTAGAATAACAAACTTCAAATAGATCAAATCAGTAAAACAGCTTAAAAACGAATTATAGAACGGCAATAGAAAAGTCTGAGCCGAATCTCAAAGTGTTTGATTCTTCTCTACTGGTTTTGCAAGGCTTCTATGATGAAAAAAAATATATTTAGGTGATAGTTAAGATTTCTATGCATGTATATATCTTCCACCATAGCACGGGAATGCCAGAACCGATTAATACCAAACTGTCTGGTTTGCTACACTCACTCATCAACGGTATTTCTAAAATCAGAATCACGTCTCGGTTGTCATCGACATTTTAAAATTCAAGATGGCGACCTCCGGCTACAGGAAATCCCCGAAAATCAATTATTTATCTTACTAGTGAGGGTTATCCTACACACCTATATAATAGCTAACTGCTAAGGTAAAAGGAAGTAAAATAAATAAAAACAAAGACTTATCGGGTTATTCCTTTTCATCCTTTCCGCCGTTGCGGTGGCAGCCCTCTCAATATTGGTTGTTGTCCTGGTGACTCCAAATTGCTCCTGCTGCTAACAGCAACAGTATCCAACACACGGTGCTCCCACAGATCGTTATTATCAAACAAAAAATACCACCAATACGGTGAACGTAAGTTTAATTTTTTGAAAAAATCGTTGGTAACATTTTTGAGTTATGTCCAATTTATTTTAAAATGGCCGATATTCTTAGGAAATTCATACACACTGCACCAGTAATTGGTTTTAGTCTCTCCGAATTCAATGGTAATTTGTAGGTATAAATATTTTGCCTAACTATAAGCAGTTTGCATATACAAATAAGCTTCGAAAAGGCCGTAACCTCTTCATCTCAATAAAACTTATATAATCCAAATTTTGACAAAAAGTTCACGGTAAATCATTGCAAAATGGGAAGTCATCCGGTGTTGAATGTGAATAATTTCCTGCAAACCACAACAATAATACGCCAAGAAGGTAGTGTAACGCCGGCCTCTATTGGACAAAAAAGGACTTTTTCCTTTTTGCCTAAATCAGCGGTTCTCAACCTGGGGTACGCGGAAGCCTTCAGGGGGTACGCGAAAAAAATCAGTGATGGCAGACAAAGCAATGTTTCTTAATAATACTTCAGTTGTTGTTCAAACTTGTCCTCAAAACACGACTGTAGCAATCAAACAAACCATAGTTCAATTTGAAACCTTAACTAGACTACCACAACCTGATCTACCACTACTCTCTCCCACTCTGCGAGAGCATTACAAGCCCCCTGGCCCATTACAATTAATTAGGAAATTTTCGCCGAAGAGTAAACGGACAAAACAAAGGTTGAGAACCGCATAATATAAATCATAGTTCAAACTTTGTGATTTGGCTATCAATCAAAAAATATACCAGAACGAATGTTTGAACAAAATTTTGATTCCATTTTTTCAAAAACACCATACCGATGAAAGATATGAGTTTTGGCCAGACAGAACATTATCACCTTACGTAAAAAAAAAACACAAACACAAACTCGACTCCATTTGTACCCCAAATACGCAACCCAACGAATCTATCTCAGTGTCGCCCAATCGAAGATTTCTTCGTGATTTTGAGTTCCTTGGTATACAAAACCAACTGGAGAGCATGGAACTGCAAACAGTTGGTTGATAGAACCGAGAGATGTTCCGGCTTGTTCCGGCATCCTGACAAAGCTTCGTTGAACAACCGATTTTGGGGCCTTTCTCAAATATTTTTTTTTTGTTTTTGTTAATTCCGAATGTATCTTTGGGTGCAATAAATCAGTTTTTGTTCTCGTACATCAAATTTTTTCGGTTGCATAAGAATAAAATCCCCAATTTTTAGTTGTCACCCGTTAAATATGATATAGAGACAAGAACAAGAATGACAGGAATGCAAAAAATGTTTATTCAATGGAGACGTATGGTGAACATTGCTACTTTGTTTCTAATTTCGTTGTTCGTTGTTAGGAGAGGTTTCGGTATGCTACCTTACTAGGGTCGCAATACTGCCGCGCATAGCAAGTCAGTCCCATTTGCGTTTTCAGTAAAATTGAGTTATTACGCGTAAATGGTAGCTAACAATGCATAGTTTCGTAACAATTGATGAGCTCAACAACTTTGTTCTGAAAAACTGCTGGAAAACATCCAAACATATTGTCCCATCTCGTAAGAAGTAATGTTATAAAATCATATAAAAACGCGTTTTTCTCGGCTTGCTGAAAATGCAGGTGGGACTGACATGCTATGCGCGGCAGAATACCTTACACACATTTGTTATGGCTAGTTGGCCCAGCTTTATTGCAGTCATCAAAACTTCATATACGCTCCATCATATGACCAGATGTTTTATACAACCCGATTTGCTTACCACATAAATTAGGTGTGATGCAATAAATTTTATCTTGGTTTCATTTCTCTATGACAGGGTTTTTTACACAGTGTCATGAAAACAAAAGTGTGTAGATTTTTATTTCCATCTTGATTGATTAAAGAATATATTGTTGCCTCAAAATTGTTTTCGTGCATTGAAAACACATGCCATAAAATATTTATAGTAAAACCAGCCACGAATTTTATCGCAAATGATACGCGCCGCATGCGTGAATGTATAATTAAAATTTAATTCCTCTGAACTAAGGTGATGATTAAATAAACGCCATGATTTGGAGTATTTTGTTATATGTAGAGGAAAGGGGGGCAGTTTCGGACGAGGGCAGTTTCGGACAGAGCATAAGAAAAACAAATGATGCAATTTTCAACCAAACAAAATATATATGTAAGTTGGCAGCCCTTCCACCAACAGCTACCATATATTTTGACAGCTCTTGGTTGTTTAATTCTTACGAAAACAATACAGTGCCATTTTTCATACATGTTTTCAACCGTTTGAGCTTGAAGTTGTAAGGATTTCTCTAATTTTTTTGTTAGAGATTTAGAAATTCAAGTACACCACCTTAGTTCGTAACTAATATGTGATGGAAAGACGTGATAACAACGGGCAAACAAATATCTTATTTATTAGATAAAATTAAGATTTGCCTTCGTATGGTCGTGGGGCACATTCGGACACTTACCAAATTTGTATTTGATTGTTGTTTATTAACAAAAATCGATTTAGACTGATTTTCAGTCCTAAAAATGGTTCGGAACTACAAAAGGAAAACCGATAGAGCAAGCATCAACGAAGATGAGCTGGGAAGAGTTCCTAACAGAACAATGTCTCTGAGACACGCTTTTGATACCTGCGGAATTAAAAAAAGTACCTTGGTCTGTCGTCTGAAAAATCAAAAAAAAAAACTTGACGTATCGTATACCAAGGGAAAATTGTTTCTTAATGTTCTGGAACACTTGAATGAGGTTCCAGAAGGCAGCGTAAGTGAACCAATTTTGCTGTTGCTTGACAATCACGAATGTGCTTTGAACCAATCAAATATTGCCGAGAAAATGGCATAGTTCTTGTATACTTTCCTTCTCATAGCCAGTTTGCTCGGTTTTTATATATGAATTAAAATAAATAAAAGGATGGGTTTCGAGATTGGTGGAGCATCTGATCTCAGTCTCTGCTTATATGGAAGAAAGCGTTGAAAAACACAAAATTTTCATTAATCTAGAAAAGCTTTTCAACACTGTCCGAATGTGCCTCAGGACTGTCCGAAACTACCCCACACACAAAAAAGCAATTTTGAAAAATTTAAATAAATCAATCGAAATCGCATCAACGCACACTACTAACACGCTCCGAGTAACAGCCAGGATGAATTCAGATTTTTTTAAAAGTTAAAAGTTAAGTAAGTAAAAATATTAAAAATCAAGATAGAAAAAGTGTCCGAAACTGCCCCCCACTCCCCTATACCGCTACCTATCATTAAATTTTCAAAACTATGGTGTGGTCTCGTTATTCTCGTACAAGAAAATGCTGATTTCAGATATAATTACAAAAGTTTGCGAATTTTTATTTCAATACGACATGTTGTTTTAGAATAAAACCTCGGACGCATTTAAAATTTTCGTTATAACCAATTCTTATAACATAGCATATCATAACCTAAGCAAACCTATCTTAGCATTCATCTGGCTATGTTCCGATCATCAATTTTATACAAACCCCAATCATAACCTATATGGCGGGGTTGCCATAACAAATTCTGTTCAAAATGAAATTACAGCTTGGAAATTTATCTTAACCTAAAGAGGGACTATCATATAACTCCATGATTTATGTATTTCTGGTTTTATTTGGTTGTTATGAAAGTCAATATAAAACCAATTTATGACCGCTCTTGAAACTGTAAAGCTAAGTTGTATTATGGAAGACACATGATGGTTTGTAAAGCCTATTTGCAAAACATATTTTATGACTATCGAATAAAATCTACTTACAATCGAAGGTTTTAATGCAAGCCAACTTGAAACAAAAACAAAACCGGAATAAATTCTTGAAGCATTTTGCTTGTTACCTAGGTTAGGGTCTCAAGTTACACGTGTCCAGCCATTTGTTAATATTTGAATCAAAATAGTCAGTACAAAAATCATCAGTATTGATTACTATTTGCACTGCTTAAACGATAGCAGCCTTCTTAAAAACATTACCAGTACCTACAAACCATTATGACGATACGAGCACCTATTGATACTCTGTAAGTATAATGATTTTAAATCGTCTGATACATTAAAAATACGCTAGAGTGCGTTGTGAAGAACACACATTCGTTGTACAGGCAAACTTTGATATAAGGTACCCTCGTTATAAGGTACCTTCGATATAGTGTCACTCGATATAAGGTACATTTTACCTCGATATAAGGTACATATTTATATTATGTTACAAATAACTCCGAAATTGGTATGGAAACTTCTTTAAACAACATACTGGTTATCTTGTCAACAATTCTGCTTACTATTGATTATTTAAAGAGTGTCCATAAATTACGTTACACTCAGCGGAAGTTTGAAAAAACGTACAAAAATTTAATTTTGCCGAGAAAACATGATATAGTGTGGATGGGAACGGGGGAGCTGATAAAAAAATCACTTAAAGTTTGACCCCTGAACAATCTGTGTGAAATTTAAAATACAATGCTCAAAAAATGTTCCAAACCCAGTTTTTCTTTCATAAGCCGCACTTGAACACTCTCTCAGCTGAAACAAGTTTTGATTTTTTTTTTCTTCATAAGTTTTGATTTAAAAAAGAGCATTTTTATCAAAATCGTCATAGAACCTAGGAAAAGGTTGAAAATATGCTTAAAGTATGTTCGGCAGATTAATGTATTTCTCAAATATAAAAAAATGTCTAGGACATAGTAGGCCTCTTGAATCACACCCCAAAAAGTTTATTGGTATTTGTTTTTTTTTTAGACATTTTGAGAATGCGCGCTTATGAAACTACCTCTATGTGGTCTATTTTCATGAGATAGAACCAAAGTGTCTTCAGCAAAGTTTTTCTACATAAAATCACCTACAACTTTGCTAAAGATTGCGTTTTGATTTGATAAGTAATAAAATAAATAAAATTATCGTCTCACTCTTAGGCAAATTAATCAAGAATCTTTTTGCATCAAAAGTTTTTCCTTAAAATATAAACAAAATTTGTCAAATACACTATAGTATTTAAATGGCATTTTTACACTCAAAAGGTTGACGATCACGTTTTTCACGTTTTAAACCACTATTCAATGTGCATTTCTGGGCCACTTTCATGTGTAATGAAAAGCGAGGGAAATGCAAGTTTCGAAATCCTAAGGAACAGAGAAATAATTGAAAAAGATCTCAATCCGTAAGCAGATATTCATTGTTCTTATTCATTGAACCAAAAATTGAAAAACAAGAAGAAAAAAAAAAGTGTATGTTTGTAAATAAATGGTAAATAAAAACTAGTAATAATAACAAAACAGCTTGAATTTTTTTCAATTTTTAATGCTCTAGACTACCTTTTTTTGGACGCGGCTGAAAGTCTCCAAAAAAGCAAAAAAAAAAAAAATTTGAATTGTATTTAAAACAAGTCGGTTCACACTTATAGTTGGATACTATTTCCAAAATAAACTATACGTAGACAAAAGACAACAAAATAAAGTTTTTGAAGCCCTATTGTTGAAAATGTTTCATGATTCGATATAAGGTACAATTCGATTTAAAGTACAAATCAAAATTCGAAATGTACCTTATATCGAAGTTTGCCTGTACTGGTTTCAAACTTAATCAACAGCTGTGATAACTTCGCGCAAAATTGATGTGGTTTCACAACATCCAACTCTTGCGTGTATGAAAATCTGAAGAAAGTATTCAAATACTCTCAAATATTCGTAATTCCTGAACGCCGCCACGTTACAGAGTCCGCTCAAACCTCTGTGGTAGATTCGAATCTTAGTTGAATCAGCCCATTTTAGTTGTCGAGGGACTTCCATATGAGTATATTCTCAGGTTTTCTGGCCATTCGGTGATATTAGTGGAATAAAAAGAGGCTCGGTGTAGTAGAGCAGCAGTAAGCTTGAAACGGAAGGGTAAACCCTAACACACAAGCATGGATATAAATGATAAGCGTGACACTTAAAAAGAAGTGAGGAGTACAGGAAACACCTGGGCAATATCACAATAGATAAAATGTCTGGTCGCAGTGATGAACCCACACAGAGAAAAAAAGTAAATATTACTAAATACAATTTTCTTAAATGGTTCTGTTCTTTTTTGCTCGAATCGAGTGAAACACGCGTCGTATGTGGTTTAAAAAATACTACTGACTACTTTATTCAATTTTACCTATATTTATTAATTTATTTCTACACTTCTTATTCTACACTTCTTAACTCTACACTGAGAATGGAAAACTAGCCTCAAAGTGAGACCAGGTATTTTCTGCCTGTTAACGGGCGTGAACTATGCTGAAGGCATCAATTTTTTTTTGTCGCGCAGGACAGTTTTGCTTACCTACTTCGTCTCGCAGGACGAATCTGTGTCGCCACGCAGGAAGAACTTGTTTATTTGTATCGCCTCGCAGGGCGGATCTATGTCGCCTCGCAGGACGAATTTGTTTCTATTTTATCGTCTCGCAGGACGAATCTATGACGCCTCGCAGGTCGAATTTGTTTATTTTGCTACGTCTCGCAAGACGAATCTGTTCTGGGTTTCCCTATGTTTGCAGTAATAAACTTGCCCGGGTTTTTCCTATGTTTTCTAATGACCCTGTTCTGGTTACAATAAAATTTTCTTTGATCTAATCGCGAGCGTAACATTCTCACCCCGGTAAATCTTCTCGTAGAATTACAACTAAAAATGCACTTACACGCTAGCGATACATTTTGTATGATTCTCTGTATTCTTTCACGAGCTGTTATACATCTGTGACTAACTCATTTGCGCAAAATCTGCGAAATGAACAGAAATAAATAAGTGTTCTGACTATTTGAACAATTACATAAATTCCAAGACATGTTGATGAGATGTTTCCTGCCCATGAGACCCAATTAATCAAAATCCCTACATATTTCCAAAATGTTTCTTGCACTATGTTCTCTCCTACAACGGCGTCAAGACGGAATACTTGTAGGGCTGGTTGCTGTCCAGCCATTAATTTATGAAGTACCGTTGAAGCTACTCGACGATCACCTTGTTCGTATATCAAACGTCGCATCTTGTATACTCCTTCAGCATCGTAGACTCCCGATTGCATTAGGCTCGGAAGCGGAGTATAGGACCAACTTGTGATGATGTCCGTTGTCAGTTTTTCAGGTGCAGTAGTTTCTCGAAAGGCTCCGTCTGTTGTGTACCATCTTCCGCCAAAGAAAAATTTCGCGGGTAACAGCGGTGTACACTCTATTTCCGTGCCTCTCTGTTGTATCACCCTGGTAACAGGTGTAAGAAACATTGAAACATTGTTGTATGTAACAGGAATTTCCTGGTAACATCTCTTCGTTGTTCGTACAGTAACATACACGGGTTTACATTGCAGGACGTGAAGTACTTCTCCTGCCACTACGGCGGTATAACCGTTTCGTTTTATGATGCTTGAAACAAATTCCGTCGGATTTATTCTGGCCAACGTCAGTTTTGTTTCCATGATTGTTTTATCTATCTTGCACATCTCCGTCATAATGGTATTATAGGCATCGTTCAATTTTTGCCCTATGTAGTTTTCGACGAAGGTAATTTTTGAATTGTAGTACGTAAAAAGATCATGGTTCGATCCCGAAGTCGGTTTGCGGACGAAAGGGGACGAATGTTGATTATCCAGCTCTAAAATCCAAATACGCGGATGATCTGTCGTGAATCCAACGTATCCACACGACCTTGTGAGCTGCTTGGTTTTTATCGAAAATAAGTACTCATTCGAAATCGTGCTATATATAACCGAGTTATATTGTGATTTTGAGCTGGCCTCGAAGGTTTTGTTGATTAGACCTTCGATAATAACTTCATAATCGTTTTCTTCGCACCTTTTATTTGAGTTGACATTCCATGTCATGTATCCTACTTCTGCATCTAGAGCCGTACCCATTGAGTATACGCCTACGATGAATCTACGCAATATTATTTGATCGTTAACCAGGTCGACCACCGAATCAAACTCATGTAGTGTAATTTCGTATTCGTAGTATACGAGAGCTTCAGTCCAAGTGTAGATAGGAGTAGTGTACGTTCCTCCTACACACTTGTTCCCGTGCAAACTGCCGATGATAATCACCTCTCCTCTCGTTGTTCCATTACGTTTCAATTCGTAGATAATCGTATTATCCGCGAGTCCGACGTAGCCTAGTTGATGCGTTCGATGACATTCCTCTGCGGTGAACTCCTTTACGATGTATGCGTAGCTTTTCTCGTAGTCTGACATATGTGAGAACATACCGCAGTGCCGTACTGAACGCCTAATTATCACCTTACACTGGTAGGTTTTGCTAATAGTTTCAAGACTACTCTGTAAGACTTGAATGTAATTTTCTGTAACAGTCAAATTACTCTGACTTGGAACACAAGAAGCAACATCTAACAATGAATACGATGTCATATTTATGTTATCATTAACACAATCATAAGCGATAAGGCCTGGAGTTTTAAATGCAAAGGCCTGACAAATCATCCACAACAATAAAAATACCTGAACTGTTTAATTCGACAATCCTAACTTTAGATATTTGTTCTTAAAATCTCTGGGTCTTGGCATTTGAAATTTTTTGTTTTTAGTTTCTTCGCACATGTCTCTAACCTGATCTGTTACTAATTAATCTTCTGAAGATTCTTTTGGCAGTTCGATATTGTTCTGTATATCTAATACAGCAACCTTTGTTGATGGGCGTTTTTTAATACCTTAAGATGTAAGGATATCGACGGTACGCACCTGTCCGTCCTTTGCTACATGAGCAGTGATTACCCTTCCTTTTAGCCAGTGCCCCTTTTGGATATTATCGTCAGTTATAACGACGATGTCTCCAACCTTTATGGGCACTATTTTTGAAGTCCTTTTACTTTGTTTGATAAGGGTGGGAAGATAATCTCTCTTCCATTTATGCCAAAACCGTGTGGCATAATGTTGCGCAAGTTTCCAATGAGACCTGCTCAGATCATCTGCTGACAATGATACTGGTGATAAATATTCTCCTGCTCTTGCAATCAAAAAGTGAAATGGAGTCAAAACTTCAACTTCGAAATCCTCTAATGGGATTTTGGTTAATGGCCGCGAATTAAGAATGAATTCGGCCTGAATGAGTGCCGAACGGAACACTTCTGCTTGAGGTTTTCGGTCTCCCCGAGCCCTAAGCATTTCTCTTAGAGAATCCTTGATTATTCTAATCAGACGTGCCCATACGTTTATATAATAACGTAATTGTATGGCACCCATCACTGTTTAATCACCATGATGATAATAACGTTCATGGTAAGCTCGCACTATTAGTTTAGTGACATGATGGCTTGTGGGCAAGATTATTGGGTTTCTTGGCACGTCGGGTATCTTTGCATTTTTGAGGCGTGTATTTGTTCTCAATATACCACAATCATCTAAATATGGCGTTAATAGCCTTAGTTTACTTGATTTTTTTCACAGGATTTCCGTCTGTGAGTTCACACATTTCATCTGGAAATCTTTCCCATTGTATTTTTCGAAAGATTGCTCTTTCGGCCTCCAATCTATCAGCCATAGTTATGCTTGGGATGAATTCAGATTTTTTTATCATAAATTTCTTTAATTTGAGCATCAGACAAGTATGATGAATTAATTTATTCCAATCGGAATATTTTTCTTCCAATATGAATTCGAAGTATGGTTGCAGGTTATGAACTGCTACAAAGTGTCTGACTTCTTCATCAGTCATCAAATCTTCCAACATCATTGGCCACTCTTCACTCAACTGGTAGAGAAATTCTGGACCTTGTAGCCAAATTGAAGACTTGTTAACAGCCTTCGTTGCCTCATCCGCCGGATTTTGCTGTGAGGAGACCCATCTCCATTGGCTTATGGCGGTAGAGTCCAAAATTTCACCCACTCTATGCGCAACGAATTGCTTATATCTAATATTATGGTTACCGATCCATGCTAATACAGTTCGTGAATCAGACCACATAATGACTTTCGAAATTTTTACACGTAACTCCTCTTGTATAGTATTAACTGAACGAGTTCCGAGTACTGCCGCCTGTAATTCTAATCGTTGAATAGATAATCCCTCATAGGCGCTACTCTCGACTTAGCTGCAATTAGTCTTACTAAGACTTGACCAGCGTAAGTGCTCCTTAAATACACACACGCCGAAATCGCTGTTTCTGAGGCGTCAACAAATACGTGTAATTCAAAATTTTTAGCATCTTCTAATGTGATGCAACGTGGGATCACAATTTGATCTAAAGATTTAATCAACTCAATCCAAGTGATCCATTCATTTTCTAAACAAGGCGGAATTTCTTGATCCCACTCGATGGTTGCTTTATGCAGTTTCTGAAGAAGTATTTTGTCTGGAATTGTTTTATGGGCAACTAACCCGAGTGGGTCATAGATACTTATCACAAAGGCAAGTACCTCTCTTTTAGTTGGAAATAGACATCCATCTAAAACCGCAGTAGGAAATTTACCCATTTTTACATGATATCCAAAATAATCATGTGTTGTATTCCAGTACACGCCCAGTACCTTTTCAACTGGTGAATTTTTCTCTTCGAATAGTTTAACGGATGTTTCATTTATACGATCTTCTGGTAAATTGCGCAATAGTTCTTTCGAGTTAGATATAAAGTTTCGAATAAAGAAACCTGCCTTGTTGTGAATTTCAACAACTTGATTACAGATTTCCCTAGCGTTTTCCAACGAGTTGAAACTGTCTAAATAGTCATCAACATAATGCTGCTTTTTAATAGCTTCTGCAGCTATTGGATGAATATCTTTAAATGACTCAGTATTTTTGTTTTTAACCGCTTGGGCACAAGAGGGCGAACAAGTAGAGCCAAAGGTCATTACCTGCATTACATATACGTCAGGTTTCTGATCAGTTTAGCCATTACGCCACAAGAATCTTTGGGCGTGTTGATCATTGTCGTTAATTCTTACCTGATGGAACATTTCCTTTATGTCCCCACATATCGCGATCGATCCTTCTCTAAAGCGAAGGAGAACACCAAATAATGATGTGGTTGCATCAGGCCCTGATAACAATGCAGAATTAAACGACACTACGTTAATTTTAGCCGCTGCATCGAAGACTAGACGTGGCTTCGGCGGTTGTTTATTCTCATTTTGAACTATGAAATGAGGCAAATAAAATATTCTCAGAAAAGGTTTCAGACATTCTTCCGCAGACAATTTTCTGATGTAATCCTTCTTTTCGTAATCTTGAAAGGTTTCTATCGCCCACTTTTTAAGCTCAAGATTTCTACTCAATTGTCTGTCTTGAGACTCCAATCTTTTTAGAGCAAAGTTGTAAGACTCTGGAAGGGTAAAATTGTCTTCTCTCCACAAAAGTCCAACTTCGTACCTTCCGTTCTTATACAACATAGTGTCGTTCAGAATTTTCTCGCCCCTTATATCACATTTTGGCTTCGGAAGTTCCTCAACCACCTTGACACCAAAATCTTCGGTGGAATAATACCTATGCATCATTTCACGCATAATATCATTCTCGGAAATGACCATGGCATATTCCATCGAATGATTGTCAAATGATTTCCCAAAAATAGACCATCCCAGTTTTGTTCTAATTGCAGATGGTGTATTTGCTGGTCCTATTTTATGTTCGAGGGGTAGCAATAAATGACTATGCTCGAGACCTATTAAAATCCCAGGACGAGCATGGTGGTGTGAACGTAATTCAATATCCTTCAAATGCCCATATTTCGATTGCAATTGTTCCACATTAAGTGATTGCATAGGCAGTTGCAAATTTTTGATTGTTCTGACACCCTTGAGCGTGAATTGCTTCTTCGCAGTGCCAGAAAGTTTTAATGCGACTTTTCTACTGGTAGACTGTCGGGATATATTCTGAGTCCAGTTTAAAGTCAAAGGGTTTACTGGTCCTTCTAATTTTAAAAAGTTGGCTATATCTTCGTCAATCAAGGTTACAGATGATCCTTGATCCAAAAATGCAAATGTATCTTTTTCTATATCCCCGTTTTTCAATGTCACGGGAATAATCTAATAAAATATTTTTCTACCAGAATTCTCGTGATAATTTACGGAATCTTCTCGCACATCATCAGGAGAAGATTCCCCTCTATTTTTATTTTTATAGAAGTGCAAGAGTCTGTGATGACCAAGCTTGCATCCTTCTATGTTACATTTTACTTTTGCCTTTAAACAGCTTGTGCTTCTATGGCCGTCTGTTAGACAGATAAAGCACAGCTTATTCTCTTTGGCAATTTTGAACCTTTTTTTCTGGGTTCATTTTTTTGAATTGATCACAATTGACCAATGTGTGTTTTTTCTCACACAAAATACAAATTTTTTCATCATGGACGTTTAGTCGATTGAAGTTTCGAACCATCTTTTCTTGGTTGAAACCTCGAATCGCTTTTTCTTGGTTGAACGGTGTACCGTTCATTGACCTACATAGTTTAGAATGTGGCAGTAACCAATCATTCAAATCTTGCAGAGAAGGCAGCCCTGTATTATTCTGCACCGTCTCTACCCATTTTAATTGAAGATTGTACGGCAATTTTCGCACTGTATCTTCAATTAACCTGTGATCGTAAAGATACTGATCACAGCCCATAACTTTCACATTCGTAACGAGATTTCCCAAAGCATTGGAAATCTCTATTGTTACGTTCCTTGTCTCCTTCCGAACTTTTATAAGCTCAGAAAGGAGCTCCTTGTATACGAAGTCTGGGCGTCCGAAGTTCTCCTCCAGACGCTCCATTATTTTTGGCACATTACTAGCATCCAGCATTAGTTGCTGAACGCTTTTTGCCGCTTCTTTCTCCAAAACTTGTTGGAGCCTATTTAAATTTTCGAGGTTATTGAATCTACCTTCTATGGTAGTTTCGGCAAAACTTTTTTTAAAGCGTGGCCAATCCTTGGCCGCACCGCTAAATTTTGGCAGACTCATTAAAGACTGCCTTTTTAGATAAATTGTCCAGTCAGACGATTCTGACTTGGCAACTGATTGCGCTGGTTTCATCTCCAGTGCTCTAATTCTTATCTGGACCGCCTCGCATTTAATACAAAGCCACTGTTCAGATTTTTTGGGTCTGGATTTCAACCCAGCACATGACAGATGAAACCATCGGTCACAGTCTTCACATGCTACCAAGTCCTGTTTTGAATCAGGCTCGGTGAACAACCGACAGTGACCGTTCTTGTTTGACACGAACATGACGGGATGCGAAACAAATAAAAATATAGGGAAAAACAAATATTCCCACTTACCTGTCAACCTCCCTCCTTTTATAATATTATATTCGTTGATATTGAATTTACACTTTTTGGCACGGAGCCCACTTGTGGTTTCCTACCACTTTATTTTCCGCCTTTTTGCACAAGGCCCACTAGTGATTTTCTAACCACTTTTTTCAGCCTTTATGCACAAGGCCCACTAGTGGTTTTCTAACCACTTTTTTATATTTAATGGCACAAAGCCCACTTGATTTGTATACTCTTGGCACAAAGCCCACTTAATTTGTTTACGTTTTGGCACAAAGCCCACTTAAACCACTTACTTTAAACCACTTTTAAACCACTACACTTACTCGATCTTAATGGCGTCGAGTACACCTCGTGAGTTCGCGATCATTACTTCTAATATTCTTCTATGGAAGACACCAAAAATATTCTTTTTTGCTCGAATCGAGTGAGACACGCGTCGTATGTGGTTTAAAAAATACTACTGACTACTTTATTCAATTTTACTTATATTTTTTAATTTATTTCTACACTTCTTATTCTACACTTCTTAACTCTACACTGAGAATGGAAAACTAGCCTTAAAGTGAGACCAGGTATTTTCTGCCTGTTAACGGGCGTGAACTATGCTGAAGGCATCAATTTTTTTTTGTCGCGCAGGACAGTTTTGCTTACCTACTTCGTCTCGCAGGACGAATCTGTGTCGCCACGCAGGAAGAACTTGTTTATTTGTATCGCCTCGCAGGGCGGATCTATGTCGCCTCGCAGGACGAATTTGTTTCTATTTTATCGTCTCGCAGGACGAATCTATGACGCCTCGCAGGACGAATTTGTTTATTTTGCTACGTCTCGCAGGACGAATCTGTTCTGGGTTTCACTATGTTTGCAGTAATAAACTTGCCCGGGTTTTTCCTATGTTTTCTAATGACTGTTTTGGTTACAATAAAATTTTCTTTGATCTAATCGCGGACGTAACAGGTTCCAAATGCAAGTGTTAATCTTTGATATTATGCAAGTGTTGCAAGCAAGTCCATTGAATCAATATGGGTCATTCCATACGAAGTGACCACGAAAGAGCACAAACTTGGACACGACCATCACAGATTTTGCGCAAAGTTGGGAGAATTATTCATCTACTGTCACTTTGGAAAAATCCCAATTCTGGTGTCGATTGGAATACCCCCCGCTCTGTAGGACCTTCCTTTTTATTGCAAAGTCATGCAATTTTTGTTAAAAATCTCTTTTTTCTTTTTCTTACAATTCATAGACGTAAGAAATCCAGAAAAAATATAACTTTTGATCAGAAGTGTTGCCAGAAAAACAATTTTTGTATTTTTTTTTCTGTGTGGACTCATTACTGCGACAAGTGCTTAGATCTATTGTGATATTGCCCAGGTGTTTTCTGTACTCCGCACTTCATATTATTGGCAGTAACACTATTAAAGTAAGTGATACGCTTATCGTCCATAACAGTACTTGTGTGTAATTACTTTTCCGTTTCAAGCTTATTGCTCTACTATACCGAGCCTCTGTCCATCCTAACAATATCGCCTGGTTACAACTCCCTGAAGAGAACTTTCATATGTTACTCACACCAGTTTTATTATAATAGGGACTTATTTTGACGTAGGACTACGTCTAACCGCACTATATCGAGATACATTCTGCGGAAACTAAAACCAAGGTGTAACGTTGGAATGAAAGATTTCAAACGGTAATGCTGATGTAACCACATGATGGATTACAATAATCATAATGTCGTTGGATTGATAAAATGATGGACAATTTTGTGATTTCTCAGTTATCATTGTCATTTCATTGTTTAACAGTGAAAATTGAATGAAAGTTTCAAGGTCGAATTTTCACGAACAATGTACCAATCACATGCGAGCACCTCTGGCACAGACTTCATAAATAGACACCAACTGCCTGCTGTGATATCCTGTATAGCAGTGGCAAAAAAAATTGACAGAATCTCCCCGTCCCAATAGGTCAACTAACGTTTGCTTCTATGAGCCTAGACTATATTGATGTCTTAAAAGTGAAGCTTTTTCGGTAAGTTCGTAACCACCTCCACTAAAAGACAGTTTTACGTTCTGCTGTCAGAATGTTATTAAAACTGATTTCTTGACGGAAAACATGCTGGCACAGGAACAGTACTGTACCGAGCAATATATGAATAGAGCGCTGGTCACGCGTCGTCTATCAGTGCAGTAGAACTCGATATTCATTTGTGTGCAGCCAAGCCAAGTGAAGACTACATTGCCGTTGCCGACGCACAGTGGGGCGTGTTGGGTTAACGCGTAGGTATCGTTTGGCGATCTGGAACACAATCGAATTGCCGTTTGAATTGTCTTCTTCTTCTTCTTGTTTCGTATATGTAGTATCGAATATCAGAATTCAGTGATTGTTCGGGTGCCTCAAAATACGCTGCGCCACCGGGGACAACAAAATTCTGTATGTGTCGGTAGAGGCAGATATCAGGGTATATGAATTAGCTTCATTGTACAGCTAAAATGCGTTGTTTATTTTTGAACTCTACACTCTGGTTTTCTCATGTCCATTTTAAATTATCTGTGAATATAAATTTTTGTTCAAAAATCGTAATTTTTTATCGTTATTTTTTCCACGAACTTGTAACTGCAGGAAAATTTTATTATGTCACATCTTTGCCACTTGGTGATCGGAGAGTGAGCCATCTTTCACAAAACAAATAAATATTGTTTAATTTCTACTAAATCGTACTCATTTTAGGTCTGTATAGAAGCTTGCCTTTTGCCTTTCTATTGAAAAAAATTGACTGTACCGTTTTACCGATTTCGGTCATTTGCTTCGGCAACATAAAGAACCAAAGTACCTTTCTTTTGGAGGATGTTGAGCTTAAATTTGTTGAAATAAACAAGAAGACTTAGAATTGTGTTTAGACCGTGCCAAAAGTAAAACGAGCTCAAATCCAACAGAGCCTCAAAGGGAAATATAAAACTATTGTAGTCCTACGTCAACTATGCGGTCGTATCCCGGATTCCACCCTCTCACTATTTTTGCTAGGAGGAGAGTCAACAGGAGTACTGTAGAATCCAGATTGAAGGAAGGGTACGTGGTTGAAGCATGAAAATAAACCTATGCTAAAAGTCCTTTGACAACCAAATGGCCTGATTCTACTAAGATTCGAACCCACGACCACCCGCTTACCAAAGCGGACTCTGTACCCTTGCGGCTACGGAGCTCCCCATTATTTTTGTATTTGAAAACTAAATTTACATTTTTCGGCAAATGCAGCCATTTTTATTTTAAATTTGATAATTTTATCGTGTTCCTTGGAAAATTTCACGTAAGAATCAACTATCATCCCGAGGTATTATGAGCCAATCTCGAGATATAACATTTTTACGAAAATAGTTGCAAATTTCGTAATTAATTTATTTTATAAGCAATAGACGTAAGACACCCTAAAGATAGTGATAGGTGTAATTTAAAGAAAATAAACCAAGGACTCCAGAAAAGAATATTGTTTTGGCCCGAAAAATGTAAATTTTGTTTTCAAATACAAAAATAATTTATCTGGCAACACTTCTGGTCAAAAGTTATATTTTCCTGGATTCCTTGGTTTATTTTCTTCAAAAATCGTTAATCAGTATTTTTCCGACATCTTACGTCAATGAATTGAAAGAAAAAGAAAAAAGAGATTTTTAACAAAAATTGCGTGGCTTTGCAAAAAAGAGGGGGGTCCTATAGAGCAGGGGGTATTCCAATCGACACCAAAATTGGGATTTTTCTAAAAAGACACTAGATGAATAATTCCCCCAACTTTGAGCAAAATCTGTGATGGTCGTGTTCAAGTGGCATGCACACTTCGTATGGAATGATCCATATGTCATTTGATATGTAAAGTTGGAATGTTGGAACAAATGCAAAATTTTATAGAAAAAAGTAGTTAAAATAAACTTTCTTTCTGCCAAATATGGTCGTTACAGATCTATGTGCTCTAGAGTTACCATGAGCGGGAAAAGGTTTAAATTAAATTTCTTCAAAACTTCACGAATCGATTTTTTTTTCTCACATATCATTTATTTGACACGGAACAAATACAACTTAATGTTTAACGGCGCCAATTATATCTGGTGACTTACTTTCTAAAGTATCTTAAAAACTGAAAGCAAATTTTTCATTCTCGCTGCCGACTGCGAGCTGAAGTTAAGTCTAACTTGAAACTAACATGGATTTTTCAATCAGTGTTTTGTTGTTAAATGGGCGTCGGATGATCTTCGAATGGCCATGAATATGCAGTATGTATGTGGTATGTTCTGCTGGGCCACGATGATCACGAATCGATATGTTGACGAAACAAACAAAGTTAAACAAATTCAACATATAGAGGGGAATTAGTTATTCTAGTCAATCAGTGTTAATCTGTAATGATTAACAAAGAGGAGGGAATTCATACACCATGTATAGACGTTCAGTTTATTTTATAATTTTATAGGAAGAACGATCTTAATTAACATAGAGCACTGGATAATTGTGTGCATGAGAACAAATCATTTTGAATCAGGAATTATTGTTTACTAACCTTTACAAACAATGCCAGCCGTGAGAAACCATAAAACCTTTTACAACTTTGGCATTCCACCATCAAAAAAAAATCAGCAGTTACTTCTCCCCTTCCTGTTTTCCAACTTTTCAGTCATTCAATAACAATCAAGCCCTGCTTAGGATAACAAACCGTTCGGATCACGCTGTCCACGCTGACAAGATAATTAAACGGTTCCGATTTCGCCAATTTAAAAGAAGCCGTTCCGTCATTTTGCATGCGGCAGCTGCTGTTAGGGCTAACAATAAACTTCATCCCTCATCAATCACTCGAACGACCGACGACGAACCGGGCTTTGTGTTGTGCATGACCCCTTCGGACTCCCCGGGTTTATCCCCAGCACTGTTAGAATTTATTTGATTCGATTTGCTACATAGTAATTTTCTTATCGTCGTCGAATTGATTTGTAGCTGAGCGGCAGGCGACCGGCAGCGAAACGGTGCTTATGGAGAACGTGTCAGTTACGAGGTTTAGTGGAAGCGAAGGATGCATGAGCGGACGTCGTCGTTGGCTGAGATCGTGGCTGCGCGTCATAAAACTGCAATTGCCACAATAACCGATTGGACGTTCCAATCGGTCGCGCGGAGTTTCTATGGTGTGATTAAGGGAATCATTAGAGTCCATTAGTGATTCTCCGCAGTGAAATCGATATACACCGGTGTAAGGCTGTAAAAACCAGTGGAGAATGTTTAATTTTTGTTAGTAGACAAACATTTACTAAAAAGTTGTAAATTTCAAACGGTCAAAAGGATCCCATAGCTTCACGATCTGACTCGTATCCCGTCGATAAATATCCAACTTTCTATGATTTGTATCACTGCGAATCGAGCAGAACATTTTTGAAACAAAGCACTAAACTGCAGCGCACTGCAATCAATCAATCAATGAGTAACGACGTTCGGTTGGAAATTTGCTATCCTCCCGCTATCTATCGCAGCGTCCGGTAAAAGCCCCGCGGGTGTGCAATGCATCATTCGAAATTCAATCGCGCGTAGATGAATTTCCGCAGAGCCATTTGCTCTGGTGAGGAAAAACAACCGTTCCTTGCTCGCGGACCATTGATGATGTGAGTGATCCATCGCATCGGGAACGCTGCCTGCACGTGTACGGTAATTTATGACCGTCCATGTCAGTCATATTAGAAGCGAATCGAATAAGTGGTTCCAACGAAGCTAAATCGATGTGTTTAGAGTGTAAGGTGTTTAGAAGTGCAATTGACCAGCAATGTTTCCTCCACCTGCCCACTGATGCTGGCCTCTTCCGTAGATAAGCGTCGAAACGGATGGTTTGCAGTCGGTGCAATATTTCGTGGCAGTCGTTCGTTTAAATTCATCCCAGTCGTGTTGGAAAGCTATGAGGAAGAGAATAATTCACAATCCATGCGCAGCCAGTCGCTTTCGAGCCGTTGCTGGGGGCTACCCGGGTCATAGAGCTGCAGTTGGACATTGTATGCATCCGATGGCTGCTTGTTCATTCGTTCGTTCGCGTGAGAGGTCTTGCGTTGCCCGCCGGAATGCGCTAGAGGGAGTGTACAATAATTTAGCCCCCCTCCTGGTGGCGAGAGCCCGTGTCATATTGTTTGAGACGCAATCCAAGCATCGAATGTCACGTGCAGTTAGCTGACAACGATGGCGAACTTTCTAGTCGCATCACGAACCAGCATGAGGTCCTCCGCCGTCGTACGGAGTCTGCTTCTAAGTGCTGAGCTTTCCGCGATGCCCTAACAAACGATTGGCGCTGTCGGTTTAAAGCCATTGTGAGTAATGTAATTAATTTTAGTATTTTCCCAGCCACTCTCGGTATGCTCTCTGGGACGCCCTTTGTACCTCCCACTCAATTTTGGGGTTTCTTCTGTCCGCACTTGGTTTCTTTTCGTAAATGCAGTTTCCACAATCCACCGAATCCATCGGTCACGAGTGAGTATCTGATTAATTCCGCGATAGTGGCTGCAGGGTTGCGCACCTTTTCCGCCTCCAGTTCGTGTGGCATTGCGGAACGGAATGGATTTGTCTGATCATATATGCACTCATGCACACGTGAGTCCATGCCGGCTCCTTCTGCTGGCTTCGTATGGTGCTGTTTGCCCTGTGCCTTACGAACCTCTCTAACTGAGATGTTTAAGTGAAAAAGCGTGATCGGGGCAATGTTTGTTTCAACTTGCGTTCTGACCTGCTGAACTCATCGGTGCCGCACCACCTCACGACCTGTGCGCCTGGGAAACAATCAAGTATCAATCCGGCTAGGCCTGCTGCATCCGAGGTGGCCGTCGCGTCATCATCCGCATGCTGCAAAGTTTTTTTCGCGCGGGCCAGGCCGTGGCCACCACCGGCATAAGGTAAAAACGTAAATAATTTAGATTTCACGCTGCTTTGCCGCGATGCACCGATAGGGTCCGGAGGTTCGGAATGAAAATACCCATTTCTCCTGTCACAAAATGACGGAACTGCACGTTGATGCGTAACACACATACACACACGTACGCTAACCTTAACTGCCGCTTGTAAGATTAATTGAATCGCCAATCGGAGATGGTCTGCCAGACGCGTGGGAGAATATGGCATCCAGTTTCAGACTTGGCTCATACGATGAAATTCCGTAATTTTATGGTGAAAGGATGTGAAATAGAGCTCAGTTTGTTGTAAGTTATACAAAGTAACAGGGCGTTCGCGTCGTGTCATCGCATCGAACAAAATTTTGTCACCACCAGACATGCCAATGGTACAGTCTTTTTTTTACTGTCTGCTAAGAGTTTTCTTTTTTGTCGCTATTTGTTAGTGATGCTTATCGTGCTGGCAGTCCGAAAGTCACATTGAGAACGTATTGGCAACAGAGCATCACAAAAGGAAACGAAAAATGTACTTTGTGTTTCGATCGGCATTATTTGGAGGATGTCTTCGAGATTGCGAATGTAGAAAAGAGAAGAAGCTGTTTTTTTATACAGACGTTCGTGTTAGGGTTTGCAATATTCCCGGGGATTGATTTCCCGGGAAACGGGAATGAAAACTCCCATATTCCGGTAATTCCCGGGAACCGGGAATAAAAAAACTTCTTAGCAAAAATAGATATAAAATAGAGCTTATTCATAAAAGGTAACAATTTTTTTACCAAATCGCATGAAAAATTAATTGAAAAAAAAAACATATTTAAGTTCAGAACTTTGCGATCGACTTTTTTTGCAAATATTCGCAGAGGAAGCGGTTTCAGGATTTTCATGTCGTCAAACAATCACTTTAGATCCGCTGATGCTTTTACGGTTAACCAAGACAATGTAATTTCTTCTGTAAAACTTTGCTTAAGTCCATTAAATCACCGCTGGTGTTTGAAATCTGGAATACTTCTAGATCACTGATTTCAGATCTTGCTACAATTTATTAAAAACTGAAGTGTCCAACTTATTTACTTTGTTGAAGAGAAAACTTAGTGTTAAGCAGGCAAGCATCTGAGCTATATATTCGCTATATTTGGTACGGCATTTTTTAGGAAAAATATATTCCTTAGGCATAATATTTGCTATACTATACACTGTTACAAGTATTTACTCGAAACTCTGTTTGCTTGAACGGTAGCAAAGCCTCTTAAAACATTAAAACTTATTTGAAGTTGCCTTCACCATTGATTAGAGAGTAGGATTCCGTGTAAAAATTTAAATTGATTAACTGGAACGTTATTTCGCCATTTCCTGGTTTTCTATTGGTTTCAAAATTGTTTATTAATTTACAGGTAGGTAAATTTTTCATCAATTTAAAATTTGGCTCATTAACAAGCAAAGAACGACATTAGAAAGCAAATAATGGCCTGATTCTTCGGTTTCTGAGTTAAACAGCAAATATTATTTACAAAAAATTGGAGCAATTAACTTAATATTGCAAGGCGAACTAGTATTGACCGTCATTTCAAGCAAATATTTGCTTCGTGTGATGCCCACTTTAGTACTGCCATACAGTTTGGCGACGTCAATTTCGTGTTTTGAGAGAGTATTTAGTTTTATTGCACTTTTGCATAAAAAACTGAAGTAAACTTTGCGGAATTTTCAAGGGACTCGGGAATCCCGGGATCCCGGGAATCAATATTTTGGTTCCCGGGATCCGGGAGTCCCGGGAAAAGGTAGTTCGTGTCCGCACTACACAAACATGTCAGTAACAGCCCGAATCCACCGGAGACATTTTCCCTCTCTTTCTTTATTTGCCTATGATGGATGTCGGGTGACGGCTGTTGAAAAAGACTGTAGGAAAAAGGAGCGTAAGGACTACTCGGCACCTTGCCGACAGTGTTCGTGCAAAAAAGCAAACTCGGCAATAGAGCGGCTGTGCACTGAAGGATGTGTGTATCGCATACCGAATGTTACACGCAAAAGTTGTATGGTGCGAAACCAGTACAAAATTGTGCGTTTTTAGCACAATTGATGATGTAATTCGGAACCAGTATGATTGCGTGTTGGGCATAACGCAATTAATGCTCTAGCGTTTCTCCAATGTATTCGGCAGCTCCAAACTACTACACCTAAACAGTTTCAACTGGAATCAAGCAGCATTGCAAAGCGAGCGAGAAGCAAAACCATTCTCCTCCTTTCTGCTTGAGGACGAGACATATGCTACGCTTTTCAAGTCTTTTGCACACACGCGTTCGAGATACTTTTTCTCCTTCATGCATTCCTCTGAATAGCAGCGATGGAAAAAAATCACCTCTAGCCATTTTGAATACATATAAAGCAAGCCTTATGTCGTTTTCGTTTTCGCGGTGTAGCTACACTCAAACGACAGCTTTGACACCGAAAATGTTTTATTTGACCTGATGTTTGCAGCTTCAAATAAAACATTTTCAGTGTCATTGCATTGGTATGCGTAATAATGGGATAGCTGTCAATTTGTTTTTTTTTGTCATTATCGCATTCGTCATTTTGTCTCGTTTCCATTTCATATGTCCATCTCGCAAATGTGCTGAGAAAAAATTTACCTGACACTTTACCACATGGAACAAAAACCAAAACAAACCAGTTTTGACACATACGTGAGAATGTGTTGGTAACTTCCTACCGTCGCACTCTGCTTTTTTCGGGTGTCGTCAGGGACAGAAAAAGTGTAGGGAGAGACAGAAAAAGGGTAGTCCGAAAAGTCGAATAAAACATTTTCGGTGTCAAAAGTGTCGTTTGAGTGTAGCTACACCGCGAAAACGAAAACGACATAACAACACTGGTATCAAGTATGTACAGCACGGGTGTCTCGCTCATTTCGTGAAGCAACGAGATATCGCCTTGCGCGTCGCAATCCGAACCGAAAGAGAAGCGAAAGAGCAACCTGCAAATTGTATGTGACGTGTCTAGTCTTGTCGCACGTACATGGAAATTCTACGAGCGAGAAAGAAATTTCTCTCGTCGCTTGAGAAAAAAGCGCGTGCACAGAATGACAAATAATAATTATTCACAATTTACAAGGGTTTTGCTAGTTTTGCGGGGAAGCTAGCGTTGATTACAAAATGTTGTGAACTGAATTTTGTTTCGTTTTTTTGCAAATCATTCAATGGTACTTTTTAATGACCAAATCCATCGAGGTAAATCGATAGAGTATTATAGCTATTTATATCTAGTGAGTTCACAAGTTGTTGTTTGCTGCTTGCACGGCTCCATGAGTAGCAGTCACTAATACACTCGACGTGAGAAATAAAGTGTCGGTATATGATACATATTCTGAATTCATTCTATGTCAATGTATTCGCAGTACAACTGTTGCGTTATGCGTTTCACACATTTATTGTGCGATTTCTGAGCAACATTTGTGCGAATCGGGAAGACACAATGATTGTACAAGACTTCAACTTTTGCGTGTACATGCAATCATTCATGCTATCGTGTATGGGAAACTAGACGGCAACGTTATAGTCGCAATATATTTTATCTGTTGGCTGTCTTTATTTTTCCAATATCAACACTGTCATAGAGGGACGCCCTCGGATGTCATTAAAAAACTGTCACCGCTCGGTTCATTTTTCCCCTGGTCACCACTTTCCTCTTCCTTGTATAATGCTATAATGTAGGTTACAATCATTTTTCAGTATAAAGTAGGAAACGAGAAATTTCGAATAAAAAATAAGTTGTATCCCGCATAATCAATAACCATAAACGGATCATAATCCATATGGTTTAACGATACCGCGTACAGTCGGGACTATATCCCAAACTAGTTGTTGGGCACGTTTTATGGTTATTGATTATGCGGGATCCCCTACCCATTTCTAATAGAACAGCAATAAGCATTGTTCTCTTAGCCATCTTCGATTTAAACTATCGTCCGGAGTAGAGTCTCAACCTATGAGCATTATTCCGGTTCTGGAAATACGCATATTGTGGGGTATTCATCCATTTTATAGTTACATACACCTAAGAAAAAAGGAAACAATATCAATGAGACCAACCACGTCTTACGAATTTCACATTTAGGTACACAATGATTACATCCAGAAAAGTTCTAGCCAAAAATCCGAAATTAGATGCTCCACTTAAGCTGAAAATCGCAATGATTGTTTTTAATCGAAGAACTTTAGACCTGTCTTTGTTTGTTTGCGTAACACTTTTGGAAATAGTGGCCCAAAATATCGACATTTTGAAAGTTTTCGATAATCAAACATTTGTAACTTTTGATGCGTTTTTCCGTTTTCAATTTTTTTTATGTCCAATTGAAGGTGATTAATGAGTCTTTCAAGAAAAAACACCAAACTGTACTTTAAAAAGCAATAACTATGCAAAAATTTTGATAGTAACCAAATTGTACTGTTTAAGAGGGTTCACCTGGAGGATCCTATCGTTTGATGCTTTTTTTTGGATTCTTTACAAAAGTTTACGTAAGATATTATGTTTCGAAAGAATTTTTTTTTAATTTTGAAGATAGATTTTTCATTTATTACTGTTGTTTGTTCACTATGACCAAATTTTTAAATGTTTTTAGACCCGTTTCAGAATAGTTTTTGCATTATTTTGGAACCATTTTATAATTATTCTAAAATCATTTTGGAATCATTTATTTACCATTCTGGAATCATCCTAGAATCATTAGAGAGTCAATTGAGAATTATTCAAGAGTCATTTTAGAATTACTTTACGAGTCATTTTAAAATAACTTTGAAATAGTTTTAGAATCATTTCGGAGCCATTTTTGAAGGATTAAAGAATCATTCAAGAATAGTTTCAGAACAACTTTCGAATCTCTTTTGAATCATGTTAAAATCAGTTTTTAATCCATCCATTATTGCAGTTTCTTCGGAGTGTCCTTTTTGAATCATTCAATAGTCGTTTTGAAATCAGTTTGTAATCACTTTACAATCATTTTTGCATAGTTTTACAATCATTTAAGAATAATTTCAGCATCACTTTATAATCAAGTAAGAATCATTTTAGAATCATAGTTTTAGACTCGTTTTAGAACTATTTTAGATTTTTTCTAATGAAATATTTTGGAATCATCAAGTAATTTGAGAATCATTTTACTATTATTTTAAAATTATTTTGAAATCATTTATGAAGCACCTTCGAATCATTCTAGAATCTTTTATAAATCATTTCAGAATAATTTAGTAGTCCTTTTAGAATCACTTTGGAATCATTCAAGAATCATTTTAGAATGATTTTGGAGTCATTATGAAACCAAGAATCATTTGAGAATAATTTAAAACTCGTTTCAGAATTATTTTATATTTCTGTTAGAATCATTTTAGTATCATTTGGGATCATTTTATTATCATTTTAGATTTATTTTGAAATTATTTTGGAATGATTCTGGAATCATTCAAGTGTCATTTCAGAATAATTTAAGAGTCATTATAGAATCACTTTGGAATCATTTAAGAATCACTCAGTCATTTTAAAACCATTTTAGAATCATTGAAGAATCAATTCAGAAATGTTTAAGAATCTTTTAGAACCATTTAAGACTCGTTTCAGTGTTGTTGGAATCTTTTTTCTGGAATCTTTTTTCGGTCATTTCAGAATCAGTTTGGAATTATTTTAAAATCGCTCTGGAATCAATAGAGAATAATTTTAAAAATATTTTATTGGAATCAATTTAAAATTATTTTGGAATCATTTTAGACTCGTTTCAGAACTATTTCAGAATCTTTTTTGAATAATTGTGGAACCGTTTTATCCTTGGGGTGCTACATCCCGATACTCGGAACTTGACCTTCTGTTTATTTATACACAGACTTCAAGGCCGACTGTTTAGTGTACAGGACAATTGCGGGGCTAGCGCAACGATCCTACTGACACTAACAGTCTCTCCCAAAACCATTTTATAATTATTTCAAAATCATTTTGGAATCATTTATTTACCATTCTGGAATCATCCTAGAATCATTCAAGAGTCAATTAAGAACTATTTAAGAGTCATTTTGGAATTACTTCAAGAGTCATTTTAGAATAACTTTAAAATAGTTTCAAAATCATTTTGGAGCCATTTTAGAACGATTTAAGAATCATTCAAGATACGAATCTGAATACAGAATTATTTTAAAATCTTCGAATCGAAAGAATCGTTTCAGAATCGTTTTAGCATTGTTTTAGAATCCTTTAAGCATAATTTAAAATCATTTTATAATGATTATCAAATCATTTCAAAATCATTTGAAAGTCACTTTAAAACAGCTTTGGAATCATTTAAGAATCACTTCAGTATAATTATAGAATAATTTTGGAGTCATCATCATTTCCTAATAGTTTTAGGCTCGTTTCAAAATTACTTTAAAATCTCTCTTGAATTATTTGGGAATCATTTAAAAGTCATTTGTGTGATCCCCGTGGTTCTGTGATTAGCGATGTCGGTCGGCTATCTATCCCATACGGTTGTGATATCGGGTTAAATTCCCGATCAGGTCGAGGATCTTTTCGACCTAGAAATTTTCTCGACTCAGCACTGGGGCAGGGTGTATCGTTGTACTTATCCTACAACATGCCAAATGTGCCGGAAAGAATATCGATAACGAATTCTCTCAACTAATCTAGTTTATCGAGATTTTATTAGCCCTCCAGGCTAGCGTGCGTTATTGTTGTTCAAAGTCATTTGAGAGTTATTCTAGTATTATTTAAAAATGATTTTGGAATGATTCAAGAAGCACCTTCGAATCATTCTAGAATCGCTCAAGAGTCATTTCAGAATCATTTAGGAGTCATTTTAGAATCACTATGGAATCATTTTAGAATAATTTCAGAATTATTTTAGAGAAATTTGAAAACCATTTAGAATCATTTCAGAATTGTTTGGGAATCATTTTAGAATTATTTTTGAATTATTTTGGAATCATTATAGATTCATTCAAAAGACATTCTAGAAGTATTTGAGAGTAATATAAAAATCATTTTAGAATCAATTTGGAATCATTTTAAACTTGTTTAAGAACTATTTTGAAATCTTTTTGAATTATTGTAGAACCATTTTATTTTATTATCCTAAAATCATTTTTGAATCAACTATGTACCATTCGGGAATGATTTTTTTTTCCTGCAACCAGAATCGTAGATCTATTGTGAGATATGCCCGGGTGTCTGCTGTATCCCGCACTTCTGTTAATAGCAATACCGCTACTGAGAAGTGGCATGCTTATTATTATTGTTCATCAGTGCTTGTGTGTAATGTTATACTCTTCTTTACATGCTTACTGTTCCACTATACCGATACTCGTTCCTCTTGCCAAATATCACCAATTATAATTCCCTGGAGAAGTTTCGTCGTGCGTCCTTCAGGCCAGTTTTATAGATAAGAGGGACTTATTTTTTGTTAAGAGGAAGTCACGCAAAGGTATTGTAGATTTCAGCGTAAAGGAAGGGTAACTGGTGGGGAGCCTGAGAATAAACCCATGCTTAAGTCCTTTTTTGATATCGGATGGCCTGGTTCTATTAAGATTCGAACCCACGACCATCCGCTTGACAAAGCGGACTCTGTAACCTTGGGGTTAAACAGCTCCCCTTCGGGAATTCGGGAATGATTCTAGAATTTAAGAGACATTTTAAAATTACTGTGGAAACATTCAAAAAAAAAACTTTAGCATAGTTTTAGAATCATATTGGAGCCATTTTAGAACGAGGTCGCGCTGGTTAGCGCTGCGTTATGAAGGACAGCTTTTGGAGAGCGGGGAACGCCGTTGTTACTATATCGCAGGCAAGGAAACCAATTATAAGATAAGTACCAGATTCAATAATACATTGATATCAATATTGTTTTGTGTAAAAAAGGGCAGTTTTATGTGCATTTGTGTTTATTAATCATATGTCGGTGGAGTGTAGGGAGACAAGGTTTATTTGCCTGCGTGGAAATGTGATGGAATCGGTGCGGTTGTTACTCGGCGGTGGTATGTGTGTTGGCGCGAATGAAGTGGTAAATGTGGTAACGAATATATTTAACGCTTGTTGTTTGATACGTGGCTTGTTGGCATTGGCAATGGGCTTCGTTCATATAGTGGGCATCGCGTTCTAAGATTGTTTGGGATAGCGATGGAAAATATCGAACATAATCGTTGATGATGGCATCGATTGTTTCCGAGTTTTTATCGATATTATCGATAAATTTCCGATGGCTTTTGACATTTTCAATCGGACCTCTCTGACTTTGGTAACAGAGTGCGCGGGTTACAGGAGCAGGGATGGTTTTTGTTTACTTCCGAGTTTTTCTTAAGTCTGTTTGACTATTGGAGGGCTGGGAGCAGCAGTTCATGTTTCTATATGATGCTTTTCAGATGCAGGAGGTGGTTCGCATGCTTTGTGCCACCTGCGACATATCGATGGTTGTCGTTAGCACTAGGATTTAGCGATGTTATTGATGAGAAGCGGTTGTCGATGTTAATGATGGGTACCGACAACTTTCCCATTATATAATGGGAATTATGGGTTTATAGATTATGGGAGTTTGACTTTCGATGATTATTTATTCAGCCTGAAATAATCATGATTGGCTTGGTCTTGTCAATAATTTTAAGACTTTTGATTAGTATATACATCTACACCTGATAATTGCGCCTAATGTTTTAGATGCACTAAACTTTGCCATTTTTTTTTTTTTCATTATAAGGTAATGAGTAGCTCAACTTAGTAATGAGCCAACATGACGAAGTATACTATAATTCGAATCCATCATCTACCACGGTTTTGCACGGTCAGGCTTCAAGTAGGGTTTTATCAGCAAAACATTCTCTCATCTCGAGAGCAATTGTGTGGTTTGTGGAAGCTGGGAGTATAGTGCAGTGATAATACATGAAATCTTATGCTTCATTTTTTCGATTTTTCTAGCTTTTGGGCTATTGATGTTTTGTATACTATGTTCCAATATTGACTAGGTCGGCATTTTGTTAACAAACTTAAGATTATATATTGGTCAATATGGAAATTTGCATTTTTCAATTATTAAGGCTTTGTATGCATGGAACTTTGCCAATTTTTCTATTTAATAGGCAACATTCGCATCGACAACTAAGAGAGAATCGGCGTGAAATGTCGTGTCCCCGAGTGTCTGCGTTGGTAGGAGGGGATAGAGCGGTCGTGCATAGTGCTTCAATGAAAACCGCGTTCCCGGCTCGGGAGAATTTTACTTTTATGAACGTTTTCGGAATATAGTAATTTCGAGGGCTATACCCAGATACTTGTTCATGTCTCGCTGTGATTGTTTAACCGAAGATTTCGTCCGGTCGATAAATATCGCGATTAACGAAAACGCGATGTATACCTTCCAAAGAATCGCGTCGGCCGACGTGCGTTCGTTTCTTCGAAAGTACTCGGGATTGACAAATAGCTTCTTGCTACGAGTAGCATAGGCTACATCGCGTGCGTCGTACGCAGAGGATCGCGACGTTTGGCAAGCGCGCAATAATAAGCGTAATAAGCGCGCAACATTGTTATATTCTGTTTTCAGATGTGTTTTTCGCGGGATCGTATCGTTTTTTTAGAGCAAACAAAGTGTGTACGAGAAACGTCGTTGGTCGATCTGTTAGGTAGGAAATGTCCGGTTGACAGAGCCCCGAGAGACTCCGCGTCGATACCTTCATGAGGTCGAATTATCTACAGATTATCTACATCATCAAAGGTCCAGTATCCTTGCGTACGATTTATTGTTGCGGTGTTACATTGTCAAACTGAAAAAGTTCGAATCGCATTATGAATATCGTGGCGGATATAATGAACCTGTTCGCGCGATACTTGTTCTAAGAACCCGACACTCGAAACCAGCGCATCGTTTACCAAAACGAACCCTGCTGTGTACCTTGCCCTTGCTCCAACATCCCAGTGATTTCTCGTGGATGTGCAGAGGTGTTCTCGGCTTCCAATAAGCGAGTATCACGTCAACATTTTCCTATACAACTTCCTTCTTTGACCTGCATTCGGATGCGGCCGGCGCTGGTATTGCCTAATATAAAGATTAAGGTCACCAGTTTTTACACATTGAGGATGCATGTTGGTCCCAAGCATCATCTGTTGGTTCTCTGTGTAATTACAGCTGACCTGGCAATAACGGAGTAGCAACCGCGGGCGGTCAATCATGCTCATGCTCATGCTCATGCTCATATTGGAGCCATTTTAGAACGATTTGGGAATCATTCGAAAATCGTTTCAGAATTATTTCAGAATCTTTTTTGAATTATTTTAGAATCATTTGGGAGTCATATTAGAAATATTTCAAAATCATTTTGGAATCATTCTTAAATCATTTAAAAGTTATTTCGGAATAATCTGAGAGTCATTTTAGTATCACTTTGATGTCATTCAGAAATCTCTTCAGAATAATTTTAGAATCGTTCTGGAGTCATTTCAGAATTATATTGAAATCTTTTCAGAATCAGTTTGAAATCATTTAAAAATCTTCTGATGATTCTATTTGAAAATCATTTTAAAAATATTAAAAAATTATTTCAGAATCGTTTCGGAATATTTTTAACATATTTTAGACTCGTTTGAGAATTATTTCTAGAGTTTTTGTGAAGCATTTTAGAATCGTTTTGGTGTCATTTTGTAATCAACATAGAATTATTTTCAAATCATTTTGGAATAATTATAGAATGATTTTAGAGTCATGTTAGGACAATTAAAGAGTCATATTAGAATCATTTTGAAGTCATGCACGAATCACTCCTGAATAAATTAAGAATCATTCGGGAATCTTTTCAAAATCATTTCAGAATCAGTTTGCAATCATTTATGAAACACTTTAGAACTACTTTAGAATAATTCAAGCATCATTTTAGAATCATTCTAGAATCATTTTAAAATCTTTTTGGAATCATTCATGAATCATTTTGAACATTTTTTGAATTATTCTAAAATCATTTTCGACTCATTCTAGAATCGATTTCGAATCATTTTTGAAACATTTTCAAAAGATTTAGAATCTTTTTTAAAAAATTCAGAATCATTAAAAAGCCATTTTAAAATCCTTTTGGAGTCATTTCAGAATGTGTTGAAAATATTTAAGACTTATTTTAGAATAGTTTTGGAGTTATTTTATAATCATTCAGAATCCTTTTTAAATCATATTTGAATCATTTTAAAATCATAAGAGGTCGTTTTAGAATCAGTAGGAAATCATTTAAAACTGTATCAGAATAACTTTGTTATTATTTTGGAATCATTTTGAAATCATTCTACAATTTTTTTAAAACCATTTGAAAATTAGCTTAGAATCATTTTGAAAGAATTCTGGAATCTTTAAAGAATCATTTAAAAATCATTCTATAATCATTTAAAAAAGGGTCTAAAGGACTAAAGGATCAGTTTAAAGCCTTTTTAAAATCACTTTAGATTCATAACTATGGCAATTAGTTTTAGGAGATACTTTAGTACCAATGTACAATCGTTTTAAAGTCGTTTAAAGTCATCTATCATTTTAAAAACAATTATGAATCCCCCCTTATCACCCAGCTGGTCCCGAGGTACGATGCTGGCCTAACAAGCCAGTTGTCGTGTGTACGAATTCCGGCTCGGGAGAGACTGTTAGTTTCAGTAGGATCGTAGCGCTAGCCCCGCAATTGTCCTATACACTCAAAAGTTGGCTTCGAAGTCGGTGTACAATAAAACAAACGGTCGAGTTCCGATACAGAAAGTAGCACCAAGGTTATGAATCCCTCTAAAATCATTGTGAAGTCAGTTTAGACAAATTTCAGAAATCCTCGCAGTCATTTTAAATTTTTTTTTTTGGGAATCATTCTATAAATAACGCTTGCACAGCAGTGTGTGTAGTTAGGGATGGGCAATAAAATAAGTCGACAGCGGAATGTGATACGATATAGATTGTGGAACAGTACCACCGTCCCCCGTAGTTTAATTGGTCAAAACACCATGCCGGAGACAGGGAGATTGCGGGTTCACGTCCCGTCGGGATGCGGTATATTTTTCCAAATCTGTATCATATTTCCAGTTCGCTTATTTTTCGTTCTTCCTCTACTCACATACTGTCTGCTTAATGAACCTGAATCATTCTGAAATTCAATAATTTTCACTGAGCTATTGATAGAACTTAAGCTTTACACTTTACACTTTCAAATCCAAATACTACAGAAGATTCCAGGTCATAATTGAAATGCGCATTTGCGGGGTTTTATACTTGAGTGAATGTAACTCCACAAGGGTGAAGAACATTGCATGTATAGTGCAATCATTCAAAAATATTTTTGGAATAATTTCAGATTTGTTTTGGAATCACATTAAAATTGTCCCTTAAATATTTTAGAATCTTTAATTTTTTTTCTAAAATTAAGTAATTTCAGAATAAGTTTAAAATTTTGTACTCATAAAAATTATAAATTAAATTAATATTTCGTAGCGCAGAAAATGAAATATATATTAGCCATTTGCAGTAAATTGACTGTTTAAAAACCTAAACCCTTAAAAATACTTTAAATGGTCTGTTGATTTAATCACAGTAAATAATGAATATCAGTCAGTAAATTTCAAAAAAGATTTAAAAGAGGGAATTTATTTCAAATTGATTTGGAATTGTTTTGATTCGTTTCGTTCGCTGTTAAACAAAAAGCTCAATTGTGAAATAACAGATTTGACCTTTAAAAAAAGAACATAAATTTTCAGCTGAAGCATGAAAATCTGCGCTCTGTTGATAAACAACTACTCTTTTAGATGAATAATAACCATATTCTATAAAAGATTCCTACAACGAGTTTCGTTGTTGCTGTTGACTTGGTCATTACAAACGATATTCAGCAATTTATCCTCTCACTTGTAGCACCAACAGTTCGACACCACTTCCTTCTACCAACACACGCACCGTGTTCAGAAATGGCACTCATTTGTTTTTTTCCGATGCTTTATTGCGCAGACTCACGAAAGCCGTAATGTTGGGAACGTCCTTCCAACCGATTCTACCGGGTTCCTATTCCTGTCCGCAGTCACGTGCGACATACATACCGGCCGCCATTGCATATGGATGCTCTACGCGCGCGTGAATGGTGGCGTCGCGTTCGATGAGCAAAATCGTGATCGAATTAGCATGCAATGGAAGTTTCCGAAGTGGGCAGTCCGAGTGTTCGTTCGAACGGTCGGACCGATCGTGAATGAGATTCTAGTCGTGCATCTGCGCGATTATTTGCTCCGGCTTCGGCGGGGTCAAGTGATAAACGTCAAAATGAAACTATAAAAAGTGTTAAAGTAATTAGTAGATGGTTATCCGGGAGCTCGAGGAAACCAAGCC
The DNA here is from genome assembly GCF_029784165.1 of Wyeomyia smithii. NCBI lineage: Eukaryota > Metazoa > Arthropoda > Insecta > Diptera > Culicidae > Wyeomyia > Wyeomyia smithii. The sequence continues at coordinate 49,650,024 of NC_073695.1, read as the reverse complement.
TCGTGCTGCTTGCACTTTTGCAACAACGAAAAAATGAGAAAGTCTACTTAGTTCCCACAGAATTAAACAGGCGTTCAAGTTGCTCAATTATTTATTACAAAAAGCCGCAGGTTTTTGCAGGATTGCGTAAAAAATCAATCAACATAACTTTTTTATGTTCAGTGCCTTAAATAGTCGTCTTGTTATTACGCTCTTGTATGCCGCCGCCTAGACTAATAATTGCCGACAGCAACGTGGTTACTGTCGAAATTTATAGTGTCGACTCTACACGAGGAATGTTAAAACCGATCTAATTGTTTTTCGACCGCAACTTAAATCAATAATTGTCGGGTCTGCCAACAGGTGGCGTCCGAATGGCCGTCGGAAGATTATTACATGTTGGTTACGCCACTTACCGCGAACAGTTCGGTTGTGGAACGAATCGAATGGCGTTTTGATTGGATTTTTTTAGGGGGACGCTGAGTTTGTAAAATGTTTCAAATTACCATTCCTCTCTACAATCACAACTGGATATCAACTAGAGTGTAATTAAAGTTGCAAGTAAAAGTGTGCAGAACGCTTTAGTGCCTGAGCTTCGCCAGTCTTTTTTCAATATTCGAGCTTATTTAAATTTCTCGAGTTATGTAAATTATTATCTCGAAACATTTTTAACGCCCGTAAATAGATTAAAAGAAAACGATACTTTTGGGACATTTTATACAGGCCACAAAACATTAACGACCACTTTTATTGCCGATTTTGACCATTTTATTATTGAACTTTTAACGATCCAAATTGCTACAGTCGCTCTCATTTTTTTTTTTTTGGTAGAGGAGGGTGGTAAGTTATGTCCAACCCAGTATTCCTTTATGCCCTGCGTGCAATATTTACTCAAGCATTTGATTGCTTTCCATTCAGTTCAAAAATCGATGCTGGTAATCTGCGCCTCCGAACGGTCGTGAATCCGTCGCACCTTTCCCAATTTCCTAAAGTCGTTAAACTGTGCCTTAAGATCACATCCCGCAGCAACGCTGCGCTGTGAGACAAGATAGACAACACGAAACGGTTGGTTTTACAATACCTACAATTTTGATTGGAAGTTTTAGATCGCTGTCAACACCGTCGAGAGCTTCTAAATATAATATAGAAAAAAATGTTCTGAAAAAGTTAAAAAACGATAAATAACCTGGAAATGTATTATTCATTTGTACTTTGCACGTAATTGTACGATAAGAGCTGTCAAAGTGCTTCTGGAATCTCCTGAATAGTCAAATATATTTTATTCGTAGTGTGATAGTAGAGTATACAAGTGCATTTAAATATTTCAACGTATTGTGATAATTCGTTCGGCGCCCCGACATCGTCCCACTGCGTATTATAGCGGTGATTATGTTCACGATACAAGCAGCAGAGAAGGACGCCCGAAAAGAGCGTGAAATATACGTAATGTAAAATTATTGAAATATAGGTTTATCGATATTATCACGCGCGCATCGATGGCGCAACGAGTCACTTTTAGCGGTCAACGGTAATAGCTCCCGGTGCCGCGAGCTGCCGGCCAATCCCGTCCGTATAGCTTCTGGCAGTCACGAAACATTCGACAACGACGACGACAACGACAACAACATCGACAGTCGCTCGGTTATTATCGCCATTTATGGTTGACGCTTAATGCTTCTTATAATTCAGTCACATTTACTTTGCCGTTGTTCACGAGAAGCTGTTTCCTTTGTGCGCCAAGTGCCGCGAATGTTATCTGATGATATTTTTCAGTCAAAAGCCGCCAGCAGATCTGCAGATTGGGCTATTCTGTTAAAGCTGTATTGCTCAAAATATAACAAGAAAAATCTATTATTTTCCAAAAGGGGCGAAAATGTTTGTCCTGGAACAATTTTAGATTTAAATAATAATTGCCGTTTTTTATTCAATGCCAAAACTATGACAAAGAACAGGTCCTCCATAACTTCTGTATGTCATCTTCAGTTTAACTTTGCTTTAAAAAAATATCAAAATTATTTTGTGATTTGCTGGCGTAAGTTCAACGTTTAGACGTTCACTGCGTAACTGATGTTCATCTTTTAAGAACCAGGTCACAATACTTCAACAGCAAAACTAAACTCTGTTCGATTGGTTTCACTTTTTGACCGTTTAAATCGGTTTGTAGAGTTAATTGCAGTTATGAGCACTTTTGTATGAGTAACACGCCTGTCATCAAACAATTCAGTATGCTGTAAAAAATATAGAGCGTAAAAAAAATATCGCTTGTTTAGATTTATCAACTTAACTTCGATAGCAGTAATAGGTATAGGCGTTAGTGTTGTAAAACGCTGACATTTCGACACAATATCTTAAACCAACATGATAATTCCTGTTTGTGTCTTCTGTTGGTCGATGAATAATTTTTTTCTCTCGTTTTCTTTTTCAGGTGAGCAACTCTGATCCGTTTACTTTGGTTTATTACACTGTGGTAGGTTTAGTTAGATCCAAACAAAAAAAAAAGGGTCAACAAATATTGCAAATTTTTATGACATCCGGCATCATAACACCGATCGCATCAATGCTGGTATTGAGTAAACTAAATAAATCAAAAAAGAGCACAGCCATCAAACCTGCCAAACGTATGCAAATCCTGCTGGTGCTTTTCGTGTGTCAACCTGTCACTCGGCTAATGCGCTTTCGTCAATCTTCCAACTGCGCTGCACATTGCTCATACGCGACAATCGATCAAACCGCGTCTGCTTGCACAAATCTGCGACATGTATAGCTCTCACTGCACATCATAATGCTATGCTGTATACCATATCGAGATGACGACTTTCTGTCCTGTCACCGACCATTCAAATGTCGATGATTACACACTCACACACAGGGGAGACACCGGTCAAACGTCACAATTAAATGTGACTCGCTTAGCTGGACCAATTTTGAGATGTGTATCAATTTTCCTCCATCGATAGTTTCGAATCTCCTCCACTTTTGCACCCAGCAGTGTCACTAACGGCTAACTTCATGCACACTGGGCTAATTGCTAGTGTTCGATTGGGAATGTTGAACCGGGTTTGTCACAAATTAATGTTTTTAATAATATCAAACTCAGAATTCTAACATTTTTCCCGTTACAAGCCTGAGTATTAACCATTGTGAGCTGTTTACCCAGCAAACCAATTTATTCACACACACGCGTTTTTATAAATAATGGTAAACGGCAGCCACTGCGCCAGGGTAGAAATCGAAAAAAAAAAATCCAAATACGGAAAATTACATACATTAACGCACGTACAAAAATGTTGCGATGTGCTCTGCTCTGAACCAAATGGTCTGCGCACACACAGGGTCTTTTAGGACCTCCTCGGTTGCGTTGCGATTACACTTGTTGTTGGCCGGAGGTAATCAGCAAGAAAACGTGAGTGGCGGCATAAAATTAATGTTTCATTACGAAAAATTTAAACTTGGAGGAATTCGGTTGAGGGACATTTTTCCGTTCGTCGCTGGGGCCCCGTTAGTGTGTGCTGATGCTGTTTAAATTTTGGGTGTGTGTGGAAAGGACAGTGGTGTAAAGGGGTCCACAAAATAAGTACCTGAAACGGAGAAACAAACGAATGCCCAAAATTAGATCGCAAAGATGTTGTGGTACGATTGGGATTTCTTTCTTTGGGCATTTGTTTGCCACCGGTAAATAGTGGCTAGTGGAGGTGAATAACAACACGCGATAAAATGTCTGACAATTGTTAATGAGTGCACTGGAAATGAACGGCGAGGCATTGAACTGATAAGTGGCAGTGTAGATTGTCGTGGGTTGCACTGCACAGGAGGTGCTGCAGTATGTGTAGTATGCAATGATTCGCAATGTTTCAGTTATCATTCTTTAACTCAAGAGCAGCAAAACTCCTTCTGTCTTTACTCTTACTGTGGCTGACAGCAAATTTTCATTATAAAAAATAATGAAAAAAATTAATTTGAGATCCTGCACTGAAAATATAATTAGAAAACAAAAAAGCAAAGCCTTGGTGCTACATTCCGTGTTGGAATTCGACCTTCTGTTTTACTATACACAGACTTCGCAGCCTACTGTTAAGTGTACAGGACAATTGCGGGGCTAGCGCTACGATCTTACTGACACTAACAGTCTCTCCCGAGCCGGAACTCGAACATATGACGACTGGCTTGTTAGGCCAGCATCGTACCTCAGAACAGAAGGTCGAGTTCCGATACAGAATGTAGCACCAAGGCTTTGCTTTGCTTTCCTTAGCTTTGAACACATGCTATAACGAAATGTATAGAAATTTTGTGGAAAATAGTCCTGAGTCTAAAAAATACTCAGTTCGCTTAACCATTCAAAAATCGTCGATCAAGTTTTTGCGAATTTCCAGATCATTCGGCATGGAAACGCTTATAAATCTTTGAAAATACATCTGCTTCTTAAGAATCTCTATCCATATCTATGAATGCGAATGAATTGAAGCTAGATTTCAAGACAAAACCAATATCATAAAAACAAACCTCATGCACAAAAATCCTCGTAGATAAATCTGCATTTCAAGGTTCGCAATAGAAATAAAAAATAATTCACTTTCTTCCCCCCACCATTACCAACGCTATTGAAAAAACGCAACACTAATATTTTAGAAACATGTCTGATTCTCGTCTGTACACAAATTTTTATGACGAACATTTCACTAACTTACAAATAATTAACATTAAAATGTCACTCCCCCTCCTGACTACGCCTTAGCGATACAAGAAATGTCATAAAAATTGACACGATAATCACATAAGGTGTTTAGAAATTTACCAATAATCAGTTATCCTCCCTTGGCGTTACGAGTAGCAATGTTTTGCATTACGATATTTGCTGCTGTGTTTCTGCTGCTCACAGAAAAATAATGAATTTGCTTTTTACACCACAGCTGAGCGAAACGAGAGTGGCGAATCACTTTAGTGAGAATACACAAGAGCAGGGATGTTATTCGCACACTCAATGCTCTCAGGCTGATGATGAGCACTGAGACCGATGACATAGTAATCGCGAATAGCGTTGCGAAGCGATTTTTTTACCTTGGTTTAAGGTACAGCCGTAAGTAGAGTTGTACATTCAACCACGGCAACGCGAATTGCTTCGCGACGCTATTCGTGCTTACTTTGTCATCGGCTTCAGTGTGTTAATTTTACGTCAAGACAAAACGAAAACGATACCTATACATTTTCACAATCCACAGTCACATGAGAATAGCGAAAACGAAATGACTATGATTGTTGTGTGAGAACAAAGAGCTTCAGTTTGAGCAGTTTGCATTACGGGTATCAAGAAATGGCAGAGAAAAGGAACCAAGAAATTGATTTGTCGAAATTTCTCAGCCTAAAGAAGTGGATTTTGGAAGATAGTGTTTAGACGGAGAGGGAGGTAGACTAATTTACAAGGGTAATATTAGGGCACCAATCACTTATATATAAAAAAGTCACCAGAAAATTTTAAAAAAAACCTACACAAAATGTTCACCTACCCGAAAAAAAAACCAGTGCAAAATTTTAGCTCGCTCGGGCTTGAGGGGTTATATACCTTTTGATCAAGAAAAAAGAGCATAGTTTGGAATTTTTTTAAGCGTGTAGCGCCGATTTTATTGCATAAAAGTAGTAATTTTCTGAAAGTTCAGTTATTCAACAACAACAAAACACATTTGCTCATAAGAAATACCAATTATTTGGGGAGTAGTGGCCGTTTATCAGAATTGTTTTTTTTTCGGCAGAGGTTTACGGTGTTTACGATAACGACGCAGCAGATCAACTGAAATAAAATCACATTATTTCATTATTTTAGAAGTGTGCCGTGTATCTGAACGATCGTTTTTACAAGTATTTTATTTTGATTGCAAACGGGAAAGTTTTTCCTGAAAAAAAAATGTTTTGAAGGCTGAAAATTGCATTTAAATATTTTTATCGGCAAAGTTAAACTTCGTGTATCAAAAATCGATCGTTCAACGACTGGTGAATTCGAGGGTCGGAGGTTTTCGGTCGAGAAAAATGAGGGAATTTTGAATTTATTTTTAAGTGCATAGCACCATTTTTACCGCATTAAAGAGGTATTTTTCTGAAAGTACAGTTTATCAACAACAACAAAAATACATTTGATTTTGAGATATACCAATTAAAAAAAAATTTTAAAAAAATTACTGGAGTAATGGCCGTTTCCCCGAAACGCTTTTTTTGCAGAGGCTTGCGGTGATCCTGATAAAGACTCAGCGGGTCAACCGAAATCAAAAAACTCATATTATTTCATTAGTTCAGGAGTGTGCCGCTCCTTGAACGATCGCTTTTTTTGAGTATTTTGTTTTCAGTACAAACGGGAACATTCACGTTTTGAACGCAAAAAATTGCTTTAAACAAATTTTTGCGGCAACATGTAACTGTATGTTTCAAAAAGCGTTCATTCAAGGACCAGCGAATTTAAGAACGAAAATTAAAAAAAAAAGATAAAGGAAATCGGTTCAGTAGTTTTCCCGCGATCAGGATCACTGCAAAGTCATTTTTTGAGAAACACCATTTCGAGATAAACGCGTATAAGTTTAGCTTTAGTTTCAAGTTTAGCTTATGCGGCCGTAGCGAGGAGCGCTGCAAATCACTCTAACTTTCTCCTTATTGCTCAGATCTTCATTAAAATTTGTGAAAATGTTCTCAAGATGTTGTACTTCAAGATAACACAATAAAAAAAATTCCATTTTTTGGGAACTAAAAAGGTATATAACCCCTTAATGACGAACATTTAAAAAAATGAAGGCAAAAGGTTCAGTAGTTTCATCGCAATCGTAAACACGGCAAAGTCACTTTTTGAGAAACACTATTCCGAAATAAACGCGTATAAAGTGTCAACTTTAGCTTATGCAGCCGTGGCGAGGCGCGCTGCAAATCGCTTTAACTTTCTCCCTATTGCCCCGATCTTTATGAAAATTTGCAAAAATATTCTCAAAATGTTGTACTTTAAGATGATGCAAAAACAAATTCATTGTTTTGAAAATTAAAAACGTATATAACCCCTTAAAACAGGGTGGCGCAAAACAATTGAAGTTTGAACTTGAGAATTTAGAAAAATCACCAAAATCTTGAACTTTTTTTTCTGATGATACCAGATCTCGACGTTTCATGCATTTTTAAGCCATCTGGCACAAAAAAAAAATCAAAAACCGAAATTTCATGCATCCCACTCCGTTAGGTAATTTTTGGATTTTTAAAGGCCAAAATTCAATCGCATTGCACCACACCATTTTAGGTCCGATTGTGCTGAAATTATGCACAGAGTGTTTTTTTCGGGCAGGTGAACACTTTGTATAGGGTTGCTCAAAACGACCATTTAAGTTGACACCCTAGGCAATATACATTTTTGAGAATTCATTAAAACACGATTCCCTATGACATGAGGAAGCTACATGCATCCCCTACCGATACTGTTCATAAGGGAGGTAATGACTTTCATGGGAAAATTTGTCCTTCATCGCGTTTAGAAGTTCGCTCAGTCGAAAAGTGAAACCTTGACCGCTTTGAGGCATCTTTTCCCAGAGTTCGACTGAGCAGAAATTTTGTATGGCAACATTTTTCGAGAAGACGAAACTTTTGAGCTTAATTGCTAAACGAGTTACGAAGGTCTAATTTTTTCATACGTTTCATTCATTGTAAACATTGAATATTTGTCGAAAAACGCTATAAAAAATTATATTGCAAAAAAATTATCTTAAGGGGCATTCTATAGAAAACTCCACAAAAGTCCACTTGAATAGGCAGATAGAAATACGGTGTCTTCGTCAAAGTTGTTTCCTGTAAAATGTGCCAAAGTTTTTTCCGAACAAAGTGAGTTTTCACATGCAAAACTGAGTGAAATAAAATACGTTTTTGACTTTCTAGGTACATTAATCACAGAATTCCAACATTTATAAGCAAAGCATAGTTTACAGTTCCAAGCGAAGTGAAAAATTTGCAAGTGAAAAAGCGTAAATTTTCGCTTGCGAAATCTGTCGTGAAAACCCGTTTGTGAAACACGCAGGTATTTCACCAACCTGCAGTTTACGGTTCAAGTGAAGCGAAATTCACGAGTTTACACTCCGAGCGAAGTGAAAATTGGCTGTAACTGACAGAATATAAACGCAAGCAAGTTTTCACTTGCTGCTGCTTTTTTCACTAGCGTTTGCATGCGTGAAAAAGTAAACCCAAGTGAAAAAGATGAGATCCACAACCTTCGATTTCGCTGGATTGAATTTGTTTACAGTTCAAAGCGAAGTGAAATTTTTGCAAGTGCATTTTTCATGAGTGTGAAAGACTGAACATTTTGTATAAGATTTTCGCTTCGCTTGGAACTGTAAATAGGGCTTAATGTCGAATAATACTGTGCTACAGCGGAACCTCTGATGAGATCTAGTGTAGACTGTAGGTCTTGTTGAGAGCAGAAATTTTTCAAAATCAAATCAAATATTGTTTTTTGGACCTCATTGGATACAATCTTTTAAATTCGGTCTTTTCTCAACCGATTTTTAGCAGTTTTGAAAAGGGGTAAAAAAGAGCTTTCAAAATATGTACAGTTGATGTACAGCTAAGTTATTTTCTTCAAGAAACACATAGATACTTGATATTATTTTGCTCTAAGATCTGTTTTTTTAAAAGAGATGAGTAAGAAAATGGTATTATGTGGATAAACTCTTAGTACTTTGTTATTTGGTCTTAAAACAAAAGGGCGTCGAAGAAAAATCCAAAATTTCTGATTTCTCAAAAACTCAAAATGGCGACATTGTTGCCCCTTAGGGTGAAATGGATTCAAACTCGGGCACAAAATTTTATTTATCAATCACGCTCATTTCATTATCTAGCTCATTTAATATGCACAATTCTAAACAACTCTGTATGACGAACTTGAAATCCCCAACCCAAGTAACACACGTTGTTATAGAACAGTTGGGATAACTCCTGTAATACAACCTAGATTCCAGTTACATTACCTTTTCCATGACATCTCTATCACCAGAAAAGCGAAAAAATTAGAGACTACTATAACAAGCACTGGTGCTATATTAAGTATTATATAACTTTATGAAAGCAAGTCAACTTGTTAGACTGAAGCTGCAAAATACATCTCGAGTACCAATACGGTAAGAAAACGTTCAAAACAGGTTATTTTCAAGTTGTAATTGCTTACTAATCAAAACATCGTTGACGCAAGCATATAAATTCAAAATAAAAAGATTGCAGAACGGCGCTGATTTATATTAGGAACAATAAAAATATAGTGATTATGGCGTTTCGAATAATCACCGAAAAATAAGAAACAATATTAGATCAACCTTTCGATGCTTGTAATACAAAGTTCTACATGCGCGTCAAATTTCATGGCGAAACATTGTGTTTTACTTCTGAAATTCTTCTTTCTATTGGCAATCAGTGGAAAAATATGCATATGTTCGCTGATTTATTTCATTGCGAAGAGTAAATTTAGCCCACCACCGCATGGGCTTAGTTCATAAACTATCTGGCATCTCTTTCTTACATGCGTAGTAAATCGCAATGTCGTTTTTTTTCTTGGGTAGATCTGCACTGACCCAGTGCAATAAAGAAATTCGCGCATTCGTAGGTCAGAATTCGCCATAACAAAGCTCATGTGCAAATGCGTTGCTATGACAACATTTACCCAGTGCATGCGCAAATGTATTGTTACGCGCAGTGCAACTAGATCGACAATCGTTTCGTCAGTGGCACTTTCAATTAATTATAAATTGATTATAAAAAGCAATGTACAACCTTTCTAGATGGATTGTTTCTGTAGCTTGAATATTAAAATTGTTTTCGCATAGTTTCAACGTTATCTAAACTTGAAATATAACAGAACTAGTAAACATTGTTAGATATACGGTAACATATAATGAAATGTATTGGTTGCACTGCAAGCGTTTTGTTTATCTTTTCATGGCACATTTTGACCTACCTCGAATAGTTTTATTGAAATCGTTCAAATAATTTTAATAACAATTTGATCAAGTAATTTAGCGTTGGCTGTTGAATACTGAGACCAACCATAAAGAAAGCACTTTGCAGGTACGTAGCATTGTTATCAAGCGTGTAATATTGAACTGGTGCGGCTGCCCACCCGGTTTATCACTTAAAAATCCTAATGAAACTTTCTGAAGCTGAACGTCATCAGGAGAAGTTGATGATATTGGTAAATATTTGTAATAACTTTACGTTAAATAGCGGAGCAATCTCGCTGTGACAAATTGTTCCGATCATGGTACATTTTTGGACTATTCCGATCATGATCATGATCACAATACCCTAATTGTGATCTCCCTTTTGTTGGATAAAAGTTATATACATTGAACGTAATCCTACACAATAATCCATCGTATTTATTAAAATGGAAAAGCCCGCTTCAAACCTATCCCTTATCACGTGACAGATACCGCATTAAAATTAAGTTCTTCAGACTCACAATAACACTATTGATGATGCCAATTTTGTAATAAAGGCCCCAACATTTGCAAGTTTATTTTGAAAATTACCGAAAATTGAAAATTACCGAAAAAAAACACTAACAGTCCATGAGAAAATTTTTTGCTTGACGTTTGGACCTCTACATAGTATCATCAGAATAGGGTTGACCTTCTCTATTTGTATAACAAAAAAACTTTTTCAATTATTTTGAATCGAAAAAAAAAACTGATTTCAATTTGTTTATATTTGACATCTGAGTCATTTCGTTGTTTGATTAAAGATTAAGACAAAGCTATTCATGGCCAAAACAAATAAGCCTGAATTCACGAATATGTAGTTAGTGTATTGATAGAAATAGTAACTTTCTAAGAACATGATTAATAAAACCTTCTTTTGGGCAGAATACATACAACCCCATAAAAATAACATGGTAATATTAACATTGGTTTGAATTACGGCAGATTTAACGATACGTGGTTGTCGTCATAAAAAAGGAAGCGCAGCAACGCGAGACATGTATCAGCCATTCAGATAAATGAATTCAAAACCAAATAGATAAAACGCATTGAATCCAAAATTTAACAACAAATCGACAATTTGGTTAATTCGGTGATACTCTTTTCAGATTGATCATATTTCTTTCCTAAATTTGGTTCAATCAACATGCTCATTAATTTACTTAAAGTTTGTTTTGGTTTCTCCAAAAGTGTCGTTTATTAAGTACGGGTTTTATCACAACCACCTTTACTTTTTATTGGGCGATCAATAATACAACACTTAAGTTAGCCTTCACTTAATTAAAAAAAAACGAATTCACTAGTTTTAAACTGCAATCTCGAACTTATCCAATAACAAACCGTAACGTTGCATAGTAATGCTCAGTTCAGCCAACCCAACAAGTGTCTTAAAATTGAGTGTTTAATATTCAGAACGAACGAAATCACTAATTACATAAATTAATCATAATTGAATCAGTAAAGAAGGCAACTTAAACACAACACGCAGACCGTTGCCATTTAGGTAATTAATTAAAACAGTTTGCGGGCCCGGTCCCCGTGTGTTGCTGTACCGAATCTCCCGGTGAGCCGCCGCCACATTTTAATTGTCATTGTTTCGAGAGACATTTAACCGGGACGGTGATCGAATTTTTTTGCTGTTCAAATTTTACTCCATCAATGGTAATAACCCAAGGCAAGAAAAAAATATTTATGCTTCAGCTTGTTTTGATTTCAGTTCCATATTATTACGGACGCGTCGTTACTGTCGGTTTGGTCCTGTCCCAGCGGCACGTCCGTTTCTGGACGTCGGGCTCCCTCCGTATCGGTAACATTCGGCATTACGTCCGAGCGATTTTAATGAATATTCAGTTCGTTCTGCATGAGATTGGCAGCAAGCCAATTTACAATGGCCGACTCGAGAGAGAGAGAGAAAAAGAAGCACAATCAACCGTTTGGGATCTGCTGGGTTCTTTTGCATATATCAATATGGTAGAGTAACTATAAATTATTCGGATTAATGTCGTTCCCTCCTTCGCCAACAAGTGGCATATGGATTTTCGGCTAGTGTGAAGTTTCTTCCAGCGTCTGCTGCTACTGCTAATTCGATGAAATATCAAAATGTCATCGGGGATTTTCAATGTATTTTTACTGGTTCATCAAAATTTTACTGCCCAAAAAATCGGATGAATGGAATTTTGACCTACTTTTTATCGAAAGTACGCAACATTTGTATAATAAAATGTAAGGTAGAGTGATCACGGGATGTAATTACGTAATGTAGCCAGCAAACTGACAATAGTTCGAACACTTCGAGGCAGGGCTCCTCCCGCGGGCTATGCAATCATGTCGGGTCTCGTGACAGGTGAAAGGAAACGTGTGTGTCCGTGGGAGTGTGTTTGTGTGTGTATGTACGCATCCAGAACAAGAGTATGGGGGAGAAAGGAAATTGCGTGTCCCAAATTGACAAGTGTGAGCGGACCTCACCCACCGCGTGACCGCCATGGCAGAGGCACGTCACTACGCATAAAACGCAAAACACTTTTGTGCCTATTCCGCTGGTTACAGTGGTAGGACATATAGAGAGGCAGACTGTAATGTCCTTTCCAAAAGGAAGGGTTTGGTATCTTTATACATATCGTTGCAAGCAGACGAATCCAACTAGCGATTCGAAACCTTTTCTGATGCAATATTTTGATCATATCAAAAGATATTTGCAAACTGATTTTAAAACTATTGCTCGTCAGCAATAAAGTACGAAGCAGCGCCACTCTGAGAGTGCTCCGGGGCGAACAGTTCCCTTAAGCACCTAGTATTTATTTTTGCTTCTCTCAATCGCCGATAATTGCGGATTCAGTCAGAAGTCGAACCGAAAGTGAAATATCAAGTAACGTGGCATGATTTATTTAGGAAAATAATAAAATGCGAAAGTGAATGCCGCCGCAGTCCATCTCCGAGAATGTTTTATTTTTGCATTTTATTTTCTTGAAGTTGTTGCAGCTCGGACGCGTTACGCGCTGCGGGAGCTTTTTTGTTATTTTTCGAAAGTACAACAATGCTTGCCGCCGAAGTGCTCGAAGGTACTTTTAAAAATGATTTATACAATTTGTGCGAGACGCCACGCAAAAAAACGTACTCACTCGTTTGTCGGTAAAGGACATCTGCGTCGTGCCGTGCCGCCACCGCCCTTCAAGGGTGATTTTCGACGTCCGAAGAAACAATCAGGGAATGGGACGCTTCCACACGCGTACAACGTAGACAACGTAGACAACGCGTACTACGTGAAAAAAAATTGCGTGTAGTGTTGGGTACTACAAAAACAGCAAAATCGAAGGTCGAATTCGAAGTGTTTACAGGCCACCAAAAGGTTCGCCAATCGGTTATTAATGAGGTCCGAATGGGTTTTTAATTAAACGTTATGTCCTAGTTAATAGCGACATGCCATGAACGCATTTCGTTAACGCACACTAGAAGCCAATTTAGGACGAGCTGCGATTGCGTCAGACCGATGATTGCGTTGTGATCTGGTAATGATTTTACAGGTTCCGCGTCGTAATCTGTCGACATTGTAAACCATTGTTAATACCAAGAATGAATTGTAAAACCTCATGTTAATTTTTTTTGCTTGTTCACTTTCCTTCGGCCTAATTTCCGCCACTTGTTTGTGCCAATCAGACATAGGAAGGCAACTCCACCAAGGACCCAGGGTAAACATGTTTATAACTCGTAATGACACAAAAAGTTCCTAATGAATTAACATCAACGATAACTTTACAATGATCTTCAAAAGCGAAAAAAGTTGCCCTAAAACTCAAACAAATTGCCGTAAAAAGATTATATTATTTCAACCATCTCTGAGCAATTCTCGCTGAAACTAGGCCACTAGGTGCACAAGGTCTTTTAAATGTGATAGTTGGCATTTTTTTGTGGAACTGCTCAGCAATAGAGAAGCTTGAAAAATAGGTTCAATTGATGGGTTCACACTAATACTCACCTAATTTTTTCTTGCATCTTATAGCAATTTTATAGCTTTATTTTATAGCTTTATAGCTTTATTTTAAAAAAATGGGCATCGCCAAAATCTTCACCATTTGAAAATATAGCTTTTTACCTTTCATTTGGGACCCTCCGGAAAATCATTCATCACGGGCTCTCGAACAACTTTTTTTTTTCTTCAAAAAGTTTTATGACAGCAAAGCGATTAACTACCGAGAGGATAGTACGGTGCTACAAATGAAAATAAAAATGCAAGAACTTTCGAAGTGACGCAGTGAAGATTGTAGGTTAAGTCGAGTGCAAATTTCGCTCATACTAGATTTTTTTCAAACACCCCTAAAATTTGAAATTATGGTCAAAATGCTGGTTTTTTCACCTCAGCGCATAAAAATTATTTATAACTCATTTGTTTTCCAACCGATTTTGAATGTTTTAGCCGTTTTGGAAAGGGGAAAAATAGAGCTTTTAAAATATATACAGGTTTGTTCTAACTTTATTGAAATAAGTGAGTTATTCGAGCGTAAATCTAATTTTTTAAACTCCTCCACGCTAATTTTCAACTTTACTTGAAATTTGTCAGTTATTTTTGTAAGAAAAGTACTACAAGTACACAAACACTTTGAAACTATATTCAATTACGAATAAAATAGAGGCTGTTCTATGTGAATCGGCAGATATTTCGCTGAGTTATATGTTTCTTAAGAAAATCAGAATTTTTCACTCTCATCGAACAATAATATTTGGACTGTTTATTTTACGGTACTATGAATGGAAAAGAATGCAAGTACTTCTAATGTGACCAAGTGTAGGTTGTAGCTCTAGTCGTGTGTTACTTACGCCCAAACTTGAAGTTTTTCAAATACCCATAAAACTTGGAGTTATTGTCAAAACCCCGCCTTTGGACCGTGGCTTACATATTTATTTTCAACTCTGTTATTTTTCCATCAATTTTTTATGTATAGATCGTTTTGGAAAAAGAACATCCATAAATGACGTAACTTTTTTTTAACCTCTCTCCCCCATCGTAGCAGTTTTCTTAGTTTCATATTTGCTACGTAACTTGGCTTGCCCCCCCCCCCTTCTTCCCCCCGTCACATTTCGTCACAAAACTACAAACCCCACTCCCCCCCTCGAATGCTACGTCATTTATAAATGTTCCCAAAGGCGAAAAATAGGGCTTTCAAAATGTATAGATAAATCTATAAACTTCACTTAGGTGTACGTGTAATGAGTAGTTTTTTAGAAAAATAAAATATATTATGTTTTTTTTTTTTTAATTCGAGAACAAATTTTCACACATCTTTATAAAAATGTTCTTTAAATGCTCTATAATTTGTTACAATCTACACTAGGTGGCATCAAGAGTTGTTGCATTTTCTTCCATTTGTAGCACCGCGGAATAAACAGCCCAAATATTATTGTTTCATGAAAGTCAAAAACTCTGATTTCCTACAAAAACATGTTACTCAGTGAATTATCAGCTGATTTGCAAAAAAACTATAAATAAACTGTTTTATATCGTAATTGAATACAGTTTCGAACTGTTAGTGTACTTGTAGTATTTTTATAACAAAAATAACTGGAAAATTTCAAGTGAAGTTGAAAATTTGCATGGAGAAGTTTAAAAAATTAGATTTACGAATAACTCAACATGAAGTTAGTTTTAATAAAGTTAGTATGAATCTGAATATATTTTATAACTCTATTTCTCCCCTTTCTAAAACGGCCAAAACATTCAAAATCGGTTGAAAAACAAATGAATTAAAAATAATTTTCATGCGCTGAGGTCAAAATACCGGCATTTTGACCATAACTTCAAATTTTAGGGGTGTTTGGAAAATTTCTAGTATGAGCGAAAGTTGCACTCGACTAACTTACAACCTTCACTGCGTCACTTCAAAAGTTCTTGCATTTTTATTTTCATTTGTAGCACCATTCTATGTTCTCGGTGGTTAGACGCTTTGCTGTCAGAATAGTTTTTAATGAAAAAAAAGTTGTTCGAAAGCCCGCGATGGATGATTTTCCGGAGGGTCGCAAATGAAAGGTAAAAAGCTATATTTTCAAATGGTGAAGATTTTGGCGATGCCCATTTTTTAAAATAAAGTTGTTCTACGATACACGCCGTGCTGGCCTCAGATCGGAAATCGGTAGTTGCAAACACGGTCAAAGATGCATTTTTCTGATATAATTCAAGAGGCGGCCACATTCAAGATGGCGGCCTAAATTTTGATCGCTTTAAATGAAAGCCCTATCATTCCCCTTTACAGAAAAGTGCTACTTGTAGTACTTTACATAACTAATTTTAGAGATATAGCTCAAATAATACATCAAGAATTGCTAAAATTTCAACTTGTCCGAAAACTGTCTTACCCCTTGGTGACCAAGGGGTCAACAAATTAGATCAAACAAAAATGGCATTATCATTTTTTCTCTATTGCTAATAACTATGTGCATTTATATCAAATTTGAAAGACCTTGTGCACCTAGTGGCCTAGTTTCGGCGAGAATTGCTCCTCTGGTGCCCCTAGTGGTTACTCGTTATATTTAAAGTCAGGGATTCATTTATGAACTTTTTTCTCTAAAATGCTAGCGCTGTGTGGTTTTCAACAATGTTGTAAATCAGCGTTTCTCAACCTGGGGTACGCATACCCCTAGGTCTCTAGGGGGTACGCCAAAAAATAGTAATAACGAACGAAATGTTTTTTCTTCATAATACTTCATTACTTGTTCACTCTTGCTCTTAATCATGGCATTTTAACAAACCGTAGTTTAATTTGAAACCTGAATTAAACTACCACTACTCTCTATGTCTCTCTCTCTCTCTCTCTCGCACTCTGCAAGAGAAAGCCAAGCCGGGGGTTACAATTGATTTGAAAAATCTCCCTAAGGGATACGTGAACAGAAAAAGGTTGAGAACCGCTGTTGTAGATAATCAGTTTTTTTTTTAACTTCAAAGAAGACACAAAAATCCCATCGTTCGATATCGTAGGGGTTTGAGCTATTTGTTACATTACTTGCATTGTTGTATTCGAAAGTGATCGTAAGTGATATGTTTATTTTAGACTCATGTTGTAAAAGGCTCCAACTTTTTCAAGAGTTATGCTATTTTCGCAGTTTCGCAAGACGTAACCATATTTAATTCCGTGTGTTGTAGGAATGTACTAAAAACGAACCTGTCAACCAGTGAAACCGGATTGATGAAACTCTCAGCCGCGCAACAAAATAATACGTTGTTTCGTATTGCGGCTTGGAAGAAAGACAAAGTTGCAGAACACTCTCGGCCAAGCAACAGTTTATTACGCTGTTACGTGTTACATATTGCATCTGTGCGGCTAGAGAACAATTAAATTTATTCTTGTTGACTGGAGTTCGGTATGCTGCTGTGAAGTGAATTAAGTGTGATAAGGATCATGTAAAGACAAATTGTTATTGTATATTTGAGTATCCCTTACCCTCTTGATATTACATTAAACAGATTTCAAATAAGCCAATCTAAAGCCGAGATAAGCCTGTTTCAGTATTGTAGGGGAATTGGGCAAAATTGATATACAGGTCGGACTCGATTATCCGGAGACTCTATTATCCGGGGGCCCGATTATCCGGGGATCGATTATCCGGAGAAAATGGCTCGATTATCCGGAGTATTTTTTTTTCTTCTGTATTTCTATAATGTACTTTTGTCTTCCGGCACATTGGGAGTTTCGGGGTTGTTCAAAATTGTAACAACAATGCCCCGTTTTGTGTTGGTAGTTCGTTTTTAGCAGTTTTCTCGTCATTCCTTTAACCAATTCTTACTGAACAACCTCCAAAAGCGAGGTATTATGGTTTTTAGCTGCCGATGAGGACAACCACTATTGGTCAACCGGTTTAGAATTTATGGCCGAAACATATTTCTGTAACATAATTGCCATGATTAACTGCATAGGGTTTGCAATCCCGGAAACGGTTTCCCGGGATTAACCTTTTCCCGGTGATTCAGCGATCTTAAGCAAAGTTTACAGAAAGGAAGTACATTATTTGGGCTTAACGAAAAATTGTTAGCGGATCTGAGGCGATTGTTCGACGGCACAAAAACCCTGAAACCTACTCTTCTGCTAACATTTGCTAAAAAAATTGGTCATGAATTTCTGGAGTGAACTTGAATAAGTTTTGTTTTTTAATCCGTTTTTCATGCGAATTGATAATGAAATTGTAAACGATTGTTTGATACATTTTATTAATAAACTTTATTTGAAATTTCATTTCTGCTAAGATTTTTTTTCCATTCCCGGTTCCCGGGAATTCCCGGGAAATGAGATTTTTCATTCCCGTTTCCCGGGAAATCCATTCCCGGGAATATTGCAAACCCTAATGCAGTACTTAGAACCGCAAGCTGGCCTGTTTCGCTGGTGTTCCGGATACTCCTGGATTATTGAACCAAAACTCATCAAGCAAAATCAATAATGGTTTGAAATCCGCAAAGTAGCCCATTCGTGGTCATATCAAGCGTCTAGGTCGTTATAGGTCACTTTGGAAATAGAAAAAAAAAATCATGAGTGTTGTCAAAATCGAACAAGGTCTGTATATGTAATACCTCAATTCTTATTAATATTTAAGATAATAAAACAGATAAGTACCTGAATCAAATAAAATTCTTTTATATTTTCTGGAAAACATTTCCTTTAATTTCTCGAAGCAAAATCTGTCTTTCAAATGGTAGTTTTGATTTATTTTATTTGGTTTTTACATCTTTGAGATAATCAATATAACATAATTTATTATTACGTATATATGTATAACAAACGCCAACAAACAGTCTAAAGACAATTTTTAATTTATTTCGTCGACACATGTATTGCGTACAACATACTATAATAGAAAACTCATTGTTCTAGATGATAGGGTCAGGAACGGCTTAAGCAGTAGCGCCTATTTCAATCAGTCGAAGAAAACAGGCCTCAAACTCCTGCGTTTTGATCAATATCGACAATTTCAATGATGGAAACGAAAACTTTGATTATCTAGCTGCCTCACGAATATAAGTAATACAGTTAATCACAAAGAAATCTGTGAACAATTGCAATTGAAACAAATCGACCTATATTGCAGCCATTCAGGAGCCACTTCGGGTGCTGAAAAAAAAAACGCCTGCAAAACAGATGGAAACTGCCTAAAATAGGTTCGGGGTGATTGGAATAGTGTTCCTCGATTCGTAACTTTGATTGACGATTGTCAAAGTTTGCTAACTCAGTTTTACAATCTGAAAACAAGTTCTGATAGTGAAAACGATAGCAGATTGATATACTACTGTTTGAGTTTCACCCAACACATTTCGAGTATTTCGTCTGAATACACAGGCGGTTCCTAAAGCTGCTTAAAATATGCTCCCTACCCTATATATTAAAAATTAAAAATAAAAAATGGCTCGATTATCCGGAGGATTCGATTATCCGGAGCGAAATATTTTTCAAAACTCCGGTTAATCGAGTCCGACCTGTATTGATAATTTTACGTGGATCAGACACCTACCAATTCACAAACCTTTGTGAAATATACTAAAACCATTTTCGCAGAATCACCGTTTTGAGCTCAGTTTTTGTCTGATTTAAGATCTGTGTTTTTTTAAAGATGGGTAAGAAAATGCTAATATGTAGACGAATTCTTAGAATTTTAGTGTTTGGTTTCAAAACAAAATGGCGTCGAAAAAACATCGGAAATTTCCGACTTCTCAAAAATTCAAAATGGCGCCACTGTTACAATTTGTTTTTGCGTCAAAATACATGAAAAAATCATACATAGAAGCCAAGGCAAAAAAAATTGTTGCACTATGTAATTATTAAGATCTCCCAGCTGGTCTCGAGGTACGATGCTGGCCTAACAAGCCAGTCGTCGTAGATTCGAGTCTCGGCTCGGGAGAGAGTGTTAGTGTCAGTAGGATCGTAGCGATAGCCCCGCAATTGTCCTGTACACCTTAACACACAAAGAACACACTTGGGGTTTTTCGGAATCGCTGATGACCACGGAAGGTGTTCTATGTAACATGCAGGAAATGTCGTAATCATTTTCAAAAATTTCATTGATTATTTTTCAGCTTTATCGCAAATTTTAAACCTAATTAAAGTGATTATTTTAAAAATTAAATTTAAAAATATTATTTTTCCACTATTTTGAAATTAATTTTAAAATATGTATAACTGTGAACTTTTTAGAATTCAATTTGGAATCTATTTCAGTATTTCTGATTTCTCGGCAGATTGGAATTCTCCACTTTTAAGTTGAATTTATTTTTTTCTCATTTCTGTCTAAATTTTTTTTCGCTGTGATTTGATTTAAAAAATTTTTAACTTTAAAATATTTTTTCATCTTGTTTTCCGGTTACCTTTTCATAGTTATTCTAAGCTGAACATTCCGGAGAAAACATTCTGATCACTTTTCGTAGTTTTTAAAGTAATTTATACACATGTTTTGACCTTGAGTAGAGATAATTTTAATCTGTAATGACACTCATTTTTAGTAAGTTTTAATTTATTTAGGATTCAATTTAAGATTCCAATTTCTTAACGTAATTATTACCAATTTTCTGATATTCAAACGCATAATTTGACAATCTTGAAAATAATCGAAGATCACATTTGATTTTTCTAGGTTCAGTTTTCGGAATTTGTTTTATATTGATGTTGTTAATCTTTTGCAGAATTTAATACGATTTTTTACTACTTTAAAACAATGATTGCCTCTCATGTCTCATGTCTCTAGTTTTCTGTTTTCTGACTGAGGTTTCTGGATTTCTGAATTTTCAATGAAATTTTATTATCAATCATTTGAAAGTTTTATTTTTAAAATTGAATTATATATTTTTTTTAAAGTTTTTGACCTTCGAAGTTTTCAGTTGCAAGAAGCATTTTTGCTATTTCTGGCTATAAATTAAAAGCTGATTTCTTCCGATTCCAACCTTCGAAACATTGTTATCGAAGATCTTCAACAATACTTTTCATCGACTGTTAGTTTCTTTCGACGTCGCAGTCTTTGAAATGTGAAAAGAAAACGTTATTTTTTTCTTACACTGACGTTTCGAATAATCTATATTCTTTATCAAGGCTCTTTTAGGCTCTTTTTTTTAAAAAAGGTGACACAAATTATTTTTTAGAAAAAGTGACACAAATTATACACATACTACACTAAGGTCGCTTTTTACGCGTTTTTTTACGCGGGTTTTTTACGCGGATTCCGGAGTTTACGCGGTATTTTCACGCGGATTCCGGAATTTACGCGTTTTTTTACGCGAATTCCGGAATTTACACGATATTTTTTTGCGCAGATTTCGCTTTCTCTTCACTTGGATTGCAAAATTTACGCGGGTTTTTTTAAGCGGATTCCGGAATTTACGCGGTTTTTTCACGCGGATTCCGGAATTTACGCGGTTTTTTACGGGGGCTCCGGAATTTACACGATATTTTTTTGCGTGGATTTCGCTTTTTCTTCACTTGGATTGCAGAATTTACGCGGGTTTTTTTAAGCGAATTCCAGAACTAAAGCGGTTTTTTTACGCAGCACGTGTCCCCCGCTTAAAAAGCGACTTTAGTGTATATCATTACCGAGAGGACCATTTTCCTGTGAAGAGGCTCTTCGGCAAGCGCATTTATTGTCAAAAATAGATAATTATCAACCTAACAAGACATCCAAAATACATTAAATAAGCAAAACAAGGTATCAAATACAGTTTTAACTTCTAACATTATGAAAATTAATACTAGACGCTTTAACAAAGCGAAATTCGTAGCACTCTCAATCATACTAAGCAATTTTATCCGTAACCAGCAACTTGCATGCAAACTCTATTGCGCACACGTTACGCTGTGTGACACTCGGTGGAAGCTGTCAGCGACCGTTACCGTTTACTGTTGTTTATTTTTGTACTCCGCTTGACGTGTTGCATGATTACTGTGTATGTTGAGCTCAGGCCTTCAACGTCGCTGCGTTTGTTTTCTGTATGGTGGTTTGTGATAATGTGGCACATTTCCAACACGTTCAACGCTGTTTTTCGCCTATATTCATCCAGGATACACGAACATACCACCAAATCATCCATTATTATCAAAATACATCACCTGAGGGAAAAAACTGCTCTACTCCAACAACCATTCATGTCAAGCATCACGCAGCAAATAAATTAGACTTTCGTCAAGTTTTTGGATAATAGCTTGATTGTCTATTGGATTGGGTTCTTATGGTAGCTAAGGAAGTTTATTCAATAAGTTTGTTCTACGTAATATTTTTGCAGCTTGCATCAGGTGGAGTGGATCCGGCTTTTTGTACGTTTTCGGACCATTTTGTTTGTAAGTCCTGACCAAGATAGGCCGAGAATTTACAAAATATGTTTCAGGCATCATTTTACATAAAAAATATGATTGCATTTCTCAACTCTATTTGTTTCCATATAAATATATTCGCTATGGCGTTGTTTCTATTCGCCCCGTAAATTTGTGAACCGGGAGTTTTTTATGTAACGTGAGTAAAAGGTTGATAAATACCTTACGGCAATCCTCAAATTCACTGTAAAAACATGAAATGAGTACACCACACGTACAAGCTCAAAGTGGAACAGAATGGCTTCTATGGTGAAGTTTTTTGGCATTCGAAAAGCTCTGAACTTGACCCTCTGTTTTGTAATTTTTTAAACAAACTCACAGTAATGCTTCTAACCCATAAATGGGTTTAGAGAATTTTTTTACTATTGAACTATCCGAAATTTTATTTTTACATGGTGTTTAAATGTTATCAAAAATTTTCCAAGCTCGGAAATTTTGTTTCTATTTGCCCAATGTTTCTGTTCACCCCGTTTTTTACAGTACTTCATTAACTTTAAACTGAATTTAAAGTCATTTTTGTTGCTCTTGGTCGTTGGGAACGCCAATTCTTTAAAGTCATTGTTTGGCATTTCGAGCTTAAGTTATGATTTTCTTTTTTTTTGCCTTTTTTCCGTCGGTCGAGTTCCGCAGCTTTGGTGCCAATCATCGACCTTGATCCTTTCTTGAGCTTTTCTTGTTTTTATTAGCGATTTGTAACCTTAGGTGCAAACCTGGTTTTTAGGGATATGTTTACATCAATTAGGTATGTATAATTTTGGCTACTTGATGCTCTTAGAAATGACAAATGACACAACAAATGACAAAAATAATTTTATATCGTTTCAGGTCTTCAAATATTTTCTTAAAGATAAAACAAACAATATCGCACGCTTAGCCTTGGGGCTAATAGCGGTCTCGATCAACTAGATTAGTTGAGAGAATTCGTTATCGATATTGTTTCTGGCACATTTTGTATGTGTATGATAAGTACAACGATACACCGTGCCCCAGTGCTGAGTCGAGAAAATTTCCAGCTCGAAAAGATCCTCGACTCGATCGGGAATCGAACCCGATATCACAACCGTGTGGGAGAGCTAGCCGACCGACATCGCTAACCACAGAACCACGGGAACCACGGATCTTAAAGATGTTTAGCCTTATTTAAATTGATTTTTTTTTTTTCACTATTATTAAGCCCAACTGAAAACCATATTTTTACTTTGCTCATATCAACAATTTAAGTTTTAATCTTGGATCATAGAAAATATACCCGCTAATGCGTCAAAATATATATCATTCGGTACATAACTTTGAAACACACACAGACAACAAAGTCATCAGAGATTGGTCTTGTAAAGTTGTTATTATTTCGATGTTTGATCGGTACTCACTCGGCGAATAAGATGGCACACAAATTAGAAAACAAAACAAAGCACCCAGAAATTTTAACTTTCTTCGTAGCTAATTTTTTAAAAGATTGCTGCAAGAATGAAGGAAATCCATTGAAAACTAATCGAGTGATAATCATTAAAAGTTGGACAGGATTGCGTCCCCTGTTACGTATTTAAATTTTGAACAAAGTTTGAGCGTCACACATTTGAATGAATATAAAAAATCCGTTACTTACCACGGCAACAAACATGCACCTATTTCTTTCCGTCACAGTCGTTGGAGATGCAAAGATAAACTCGGTCTCTGACAACAACGATTGTTACACTTCCCGCTTACTTCCTCTAACCGACTTCAATGACGTAGCCGTAATCGATCTATTCAATGTCGGAACTACTGATTTGTTATACATTAGAGATACTATGTGGTTTGTGGAACTATCACGGAGGAGCGTCATCTTTAGGGTTAAATTGTGAGTCAAATTAAGTATCCTAATTGATAAAGCCTTAACTGTCCAAAAATTTTGTAGAAGACCGAACCCGATTTGATTAAAACAAAGTTGCAATGTGACACATCCATCATTGGAGGAAACTATCAATTCCGCTAACCATTATTAGTTTCGTCCCACTATTGCAGAGCAAATATTAGCCTGCTGATCGTTTTTATTTTCTACAATTGGCCACTGCTCGAGCTGCTGAATAGGATCAATGGCAGAAGGTGTCAAACTGTATTGTATTGTATTGTATTGGCTGTTGTGCCACGGACAGTACAGAAACCCTTCGACCGTGTAACCGCACTGGGCACTGGCTTTGGCTGCAGGCTGACCACACGAGTGACAACTGAGTGGCTGAGTGATGCCGATAGGGATAATTGTTGGCCACACAGTCCCCCGAGAGGACGGGTGACGCAGGACGGGGGCAGCCATTGAATGAAGTGGTAAATATTTGCAAATAAATCATCGTCCACAATGGTTTCGACGGTGGGTAGGGCAGTTATCGTCTGTCGTCTCGTCAGTCAGTCAGTCAGTGATATGTCCGAGAATTCTGAGTAAATTGTGACTCGGGAAACGAACGACGAATGAGAAGGTTGGAAAATGGTACAGCAGCCGGACCGTAGGAAGATTGAATGATAATTCATGACACTGTGGGGCCACCATCGCGCATCCGTCCTGCTGGAGCTAGAAAGACTAATCCCGGGGAGCAAACGACGATCTGTCTTTCAGTATTGTGTGCTGAGTGTATTTGCTCAAGAATTTATAACTATTATTATTCAGCATTGCTGAGAAACACAGCCTGGCCAGGCGTTGCTCAGTTCACTTTTGATTTTTCTACCTCTTTTGCGTAGCATTGTGATCGAAGTATCGCTTAGAAAATATGTATTTTTATGACAAACATTCATCAAACATTTAATTGTCTGCGTCGGGCTGATTTGCAACAATGTAGCCAAATGGGGAACCCGAGAAGTTAATGCGTGTTTGTAGCTTTTGACATACCTAACGATCGGAGCAAAAGCCAATTTCAAAGATTGAGGTTCTCCGACTGTGTGACCGATGATGACGTGATTTCGTCGTTGATTTCCATACGATCGTCGGAGTGTATGATGATGACCGTAGTTTCTATGCAGCATTACTTCATCGTCAAGCGGGCCAACGCCTGGATGGGTCGATAGACTATTTGTTTACGTTTCGATTTCGATACGCTTGACCGCTGCACGGACAAATAATCTCTCAAGAGGTGAAATTTTAGACACCGCCACAAACCGAACAGTTGATGGTTGTATGACGCATTGTTAGAGGACAAACGAATCGAGTGTTTGAAACAGCAGGAGATGCAACTGGATAACATCCAAATTGTTTGCAATGTGTATTTCACAACACATCATTTTGTTGTGATTTTATGACCTTTATTCGAAATTTACAAGCCAAAATGTTAGTTAACGCTCTACGGCCCAAGAATAATCAATCTAAAAACCTGTACATTTTTGTAAATACAACAACTATTTTTGGTTTATGCTGCTTGCGATTTTTTAACGTATTGAACCTTTCACATCGTGGTCAATTTACCATTCTTCTGCAGATATAACATTTACTTAAAATATATTGTACTACAGCTCAACAATTGCTGGTTGAACTGTAACCTCAACTTTGCCCCTAGCTGTAAAACAAACTGCGACGACCGATGGTTTCGTGCCCCAAGTGATCCATGTCGTGCCGATAAGTCCTTGAAGCGACACGACTGCGGTCAACTGCAATTTGATCGAAAATGTCGTGTCCAAGCTGCACAGTAAAAAAAATACAGGCGAGTTCATACTATTTTGGATACGGTCAAAATAAATGAAAAATTGTTTTAATACAATTAACCGATCTTTCCATTTTTACTGTAGATTAACTTGTATATTCGGACCTAATAAGCGATGCATCGCATAGGCCTCAACGGCTTGACATGGTACGAGTATGTCATCCGAAAAGTGTGTCCTGTTTGCGTTTTCACTATATACATTGTGCCGTGCGAAGCCATACTGAAAATAAGACACTTTCATCACACACACAGACTAGAGGTATTCGAAAATGAACTTGAAATAAACCGACATGTCAGTAAAAGATAATGCAAATGATTGATTATCCCAAGAGCCAATGCACTTGTAACGGGCGATAATTGTCAAGGATATTTCAGCTGGTTAAGGGTGTAAATTGAGCGTCGAAACTGCGCTTGTTCGTACTTCTACTAAAACCATACGAGCTAAGTGCTCTGTTATCAAATCCATTACTGACGGAAATATTTTTAATTCCCAATAATCTCGTCACCAGTAATGTCAAAGGTTGCCGTTGTGTTGGCGCTTGTAACGGTACTTGTTACAGCGAGGATTAAACGGTTATCGTGAGTGTGGAAAAAATTGAAATAATTGCCACTTGATCTATCTACTCTGGCGGCAACCGGGGGTTTAATCTCGCCACGACCCAGGAAACACTGTCCACCGATAGGTAATTTGCGATTAAAAATGTCGCATACTTTGCTATGAAAGTTATTTTTTCTTTTTCTAAGCGAGTGGATTAGCATATATTTACTGCCGTTCGTCTTAGCTTAACCTGCAAAACAGCTAGTTTCCGAAAAGAAAAAGGCCGATGAAATGGGAATGGCAAAATGTGACGAAGTAACAACGAATGGGACAGAATAACAATGTAACCCAAAGATTTCGATCATTCAACGAACGATTAATAATCTGGTACCTCCGAGACGTTACATAAACACTACGCCAAATGACAGATTATTCAGCCTCGACCATCCTAAATTCAGATAAAACTTTCCATAAATTTTTGGCTTTGTAAATTCTGTATTCGTGGGTAGTGTAGAAACCCGTAATTTATTACGATATCGATATAGCTAATGTGTAATTTGGTAAAAATACGTTAGATATGACAACAAAGTTACATCACGAATGGTTCACCGCTGATTGAATGTTGTTAATGTCTTTATAAAACATGACACACGATATAAATATTATAAATTAACTCAGCTTTTAGAACAGAAGTATTAGTAAAACAAAATCTGGAATAGTTTTATCTAGCGTCATTCGGTTTACTTTATTTTATTTCAAACATAGAAATATTTGGAAACTTGTTGGTCGTTTTTTCGTGGATTGCACAAACAATTACAACCAATCTTTTTCAACACGACTTTTTCATGTTACACAAAAACACCAAATATTGATCTATTCCAATTACCTTTTCCAACAAAAGCAGGACTCTATCAGATACAGTTAGTTTTTTTTTACCTCGTAAAATAAACCGCGTTTATTCGAAAATAATCCGTGTAAAATAGTCGCGGTAATTCGAAAAAAATTCGCGTCAAGAAAAGCTTTAGAAAAAAAAACCCGAAAATTATCCTCTTCGACGAACATTTCGGATCCTTCAGAGGGCGGCGGTTATTTTTTTAATTTAGTCTTTTACTCAATAAACACTTAGAAATTTTTGGTTCCCAATCCGCGTTTATTCGAAAATCCGCGTAAAGATTTTTGAATTAACACGGTAACACGTGAAAAACACGCGCAATTCAAAAATCCGCGATAAATAAATAATCCGCGTAAAAAAAAACCGCGGTAGTTCGAAAGTCCATGTAAAAACTAACTGTACATTAACATTTCATTCTTGTAACGGGCTGTCAACCCACAATTGTCGACTCAGCCTCTTCAATGTTTTTTACTCAAATCTGACTTCCGAACTTTAGTCACAGGAGCTGGGAAATTTTAATTTTTTAAATTCATATTTCTATTTCCATTTCCAATGTCCCGAATCAGCTAATAGCATTTGTTTTTCTAATAATTCTTTCTAATAATGATTTTTTTTAAAACCAATGGCAGGTGTGATTAAGAATGTTACAAGAAGCTCCAGCAAAATACCAAAAAATAGTGTTGCCAGTTCACTATTTACTTGGACTTCATCTATTTCAAAAATGCGTAGCTCCTACTCTGAGAAATTCAAAAAAAATCATTTGGAAATTTAAAAAAAAAACCTACCTAAGCACAGTGGTCTAGAACTGCATATGGTCGAAAAAAATCAATTATCAAACTTATTACATTAAACTGGCACTCTTCGGGAATCATTTCTGCAAGGTTTGAACTATGTGAAAAAGTATTATAATGTTCAGATTATTAATGTTGTCATATAATAAACATAGTTGAAAAAGAAAGTTTCTTGTGTACTCACAACCTTTCTAGTTTCTCGTTGCTTACCCAGGTGATTTATTACGAAATTCAGAAGTAGTAATATATGTTATAATGGTTTCGAATTGATGATATGGCCTTACTCTGGCATTCTAATATCCTTAATAGAGTTTATTTCAGTTTTATTCATATGCCTCCCACAAAACAGATATGTTAAAATACTTGGCACTCCTACTTTAAGTAGAGTTTGAAATGGTATCCCCGCCGATACTCGCGCTCATTCAAGAACTATAATATTCCCTCGTGATCATGGAGACAGGAACAAAACAGTTTTCTGGGCAATTTTAACCTAAATATCACAACTTAAAAAGCAATAACAAGCGTGCGACGCGCAAGCGGCCATTTCGTAGCAAGCAATGTTAGCTTGGAACGCCACTCATTCATATTTCATCTAGAAGGCGAACCCTTAGGAGCTATTAATTACGCCCTTATTTCAGTCCTTTCTGACCAGTGTGCTACGTGAAATCCATCATTATTTTACACTGGTCAACACAGGTGCACTCCAAAAGCTCTAACCGGAAACAAAT
The DNA here is from genome assembly GCF_029784165.1 of Wyeomyia smithii. NCBI lineage: Eukaryota > Metazoa > Arthropoda > Insecta > Diptera > Culicidae > Wyeomyia > Wyeomyia smithii. The sequence goes on along the minus strand of NC_073695.1, from coordinate 49,621,131 downwards.
GAAAGATTATAGCTATTCAACCATTCCTGTGAGTTTTGGTGTCCCCAGCCACTAACTTTTTTTTTAGAGACTTAAATGATTTTTCTCGTAAACGTTAGCGTTGAAGCGACGAACCCGGCTAGCAATTACCACAGTCGAATCCCTTTATAGCGACATCGCAAGGGACTGTCGTTATAGCAAAATGTCGCAATAATACGAAGAATTTTTGTACATGTAGAACTTTTAAGAGTTTGCGCCTTCTGCAAGTCGCACCGAGACTTTTCGAACCATATATCACTTAGCGGTATACAACAGAAAACCAAATTCGCCCAGTCCCCTTTATGTCTCTGAAACCCTAAAATTGTATGAATAAAAACAGCTCGTAAAAATTTGTCGTCATTAACAAATCTTTGGAAATATTTCAGACTATATTTTTTACGAACTACTGACAGTATTTCACAGGCGATAGCTCTGCAATATACACCGGAGTCGCTTTTTGCGCAGAAATACGCGGTGCGTAAGGCAACGCGATAATTCCGTAATTCTAAAAAAACAACGTGAATTATGAAGTAAAAAGACTGAAGAGCAGAGTTGAAACCAGTTGCGAATGAAAATAAGTACCCAGAAAACATTAAAAAGACATGTAAAATCATTTGGATAGGTTATCGCTACTCTGAATAAAGAGTTTTCAAATTTGCCTCTTATAGGAAAATCCTCCTGAAAATGATGAAAATTTCAAAATCCGCCTGAAAAAACTGCACAAATTCCGAAATCTACGTGAAAAAAAATCTAAAAAAATGAGCAGTAGAATTAATTTCACCTGTGAACCAAGACAAAAACCAATAAAAAATCTGGTAGAATTCAAAAAAAATACTTTATTGGAAAATCCGCGTCCAAGATTGTGTGAAAAAGGACTTTAGTGTACTTGCAGTGATTCTGCAGTGCACAGTTTTATGACCTTTAAATTTTTAAAGTATGTGGTGTCCATAAATTGAAAACTGGATAGTCATAAAAACTAGATTTGAGATTTTAAATCATTCATCATTCGGTAAAAATAGTTGCACAGAAACAAGCAAACACCTTGAGTGATAAAAGATAACCATAAAGCAAAGCAAACAGTTTGCAACCGGCAGCGGCAGTCTCGCAACAATGCCGCGCAAAGCCGGAAATTATTTATCTTTCGATAAAACTAATCAGTTGAGTCTGAACCGTGGGCTTACTCCGCGCTACATTTTTCTATAATCATATTCTATATTTATAACAAACTATGTCGATTTCCATAAAATTACCCCATCGTACCGGTAAAACGGTTCGGATTTCGCCCAGGCGTGTGCGTGTTGGCGCACTATAAAGTTCACATTTAGATCGACAACGGTGTACACACCACACAGCAGCAGCCGGCTAAAATTTGGCCGCCGGCCATTCGGGTGCAGTCTGACTAGCTGGAAAGGACTCGCCCCGGAGTGTGTTGGGTATCGTTTGATCAGCTTCCGCACTGCGCCAATATTGTGGCGGGCGCGCGATGCTTTTTTTTTGCTCCCGCTGTCGATATCTTTATCTGGTGGCTTGCGTCGGTCGCAGTAGCAGTGCTTGGAACTACTACCTACTAGACACTGAAATTTTATTGGAACTCGCGACGCCGCTACTGTTATTCGATCTGATATCGAAAAGCTCTCAGTTGATGCGTGGTCAGCACGAACACATTCTTATACTCTAATGCTAGTGCGCAAAACAGCGGCAATTTATTTTCCAATGGAGTGCAGAAGTAATTTAGGTTAGAAAACACATAGGCCGGGTGTATACTACCACGGAACGGAGGCGATTGGCGTGTACAGCTTACATAACTTAATCATATTTGATTACACTGAATGTTCAGCAATTATTCTCTCGTTTGCTAATATGATTTTTGCTTTATGGGCTCGGTGGCAGTCTATCGGGCGGTAATCGGAGCAGCAACCACAAGGGCTCAAAGTGCTGTGGTGTGATAGCACCAGGATGCTGGAGATTGGTTGTGATTAGCACGAAGCCGTGTAGTAAGAGGAGGGTTAGAAGCATTCCTAATGTTTATACGAAACAATGTTTTGCTGAGAAAATTTCAATGTAACCGTTACACATTTTTTTCCAGCTATTTGTGCTTCGCTTTTAATTGCCTCCGATTTCCTGCTTCATTAAATGGTTTGAGTCGTCACTTGCGAAATAAATGAGCATAATTCTGATTAGCACAGACATTCTTCGCTTTTTTTCTGCGCGCACTATGAAGACACCGGTTTCACAATTAAAGTGAAAATCGTTTGGACACACCCAGATGCGACACGGCCGTGGAGCATCATCATCCAGTCCGAGACGTGGTGTTGTTGATATCGTTTGAAACTTTGCCCCTAGGATGCGCGTGAAAAGTTCCACTGGACTGATGCGATGGTGAACTTGCTGGCCCAGATCATATCAGAACTAGTAACAGCAGCAGCAGCGGTAGCAGTGATTGTGCGAAACATAAAATTAATAAATCATACAGCTTGGACAGTGAGCCTCCAGACAACCGTCGACAATGCGCAGACTTTAGCTAAAGCGGGGTTCGCCTTACACGAGGGAGTAGTAGATTATACGGCATGCTCCGCTGGGAGTGCGCAATTTTGCGCCAATTTATGTAATCGTAAACAAGAACAAATGAATTCATTTAGGGTAATACAATGAAAACGTTTACTTCGCCAAACGATGGAAAGAACACCATTCCGTCGTGATTGATGTAATCTGCTAGCGTTTATATCGCATGGATTATTCATTAGGCTTACGCTTAACAGATTGTTTTCAAAAGTGTTGTGACTACGTTTTTTAACACAGAGATATAGGAAATGCCAATGGTAAGTACCGGTAACCAAAAACTGAGCCATTAACCGCCACTTATTTATGAACGCTGCTCGTTAATCTCAAATAGGCGAATCTCTTGCCAATCACTAATCGTTAACTGTGGTTTTATTTTTCTTGAACTTTTTCTTGACTCAACGATAGTACTGTTGTAAATTTTTACACGATGTGGTTGTCTTATGACTCAAAAATTGTTGTATTTCAGCTCCGTAAGTGTGTGGTAAATTTAAGAGCAAACAATAGAGCACGTGAGAAAGGTTAAACCGAGAAAAGCCCAACTACAATGATCAGATGCGTATGGTCTGATGTTTCTCCAGTTTTATTTAAAACTAGCTGACCCGGCAAACTTCGTCCCGCCTATTTTAGTGTTTAATTTAATAATTTTAAACATTTCAAATTCATTGATTCCATTGATTGGTTTTATCGGAATAACAACATCCTCGACTTTTGGCTTTTGTACATCACCTCTATTCCGGAAATATATTGCATTGCATTTCAATTATTTCCGTTGTTTTCCAGAAACTAGTCATCTTCGAATTCAAAATGGTGTCCAGGGCCAATGCTTGGATTCTTTACATCATTTCGATTACGGACATATCCATATCATTCTGGATCCGGTGATACTCATATTGGGTGGTATTTGGTCACTTTAGGCTATTTTTCAGAAACCGTAAGTCGCCATCTTGGATTTTAAAATGGCATTTGGAAACAATTTCTGGCCCCTGAGCGTCATTCCGGTTGGTCATTTTCTGCTGTTTTCCAGAAACCGGATGTCACCATCTTCGAATTCAAAATGGTGTCTGTGGTCGATTCTAGCTCCTGTGTATCATTCTGGTTCCGAAGATACTCATATTGTATGGAAATCGGCCATTTTTGGCCGTTTTTTAGAAGCCGGAAAATGGCATCTTACAATTCATAATAGTGTCTGAGGTCAATTTTCTGCTTCTTGCATCATTCTGGTTCTGGAGATATTCTTATTGGGTGGTACAGTGATCACCCGATTATATCACCCCCTTGATGATGTTTGTGGTGATATAATTGGGAAAGTGATAAAAAAGGGAAATTTTTTTCATTATTATTTTGTTATAAAAGATAGTAAACCAATAATTTAATACGTAAAATCAGCGATTTCAATTACTACAAGAAATCTAATCATATGAAAAATCAGTTCTATCTGTCTGTCCGTCTCTATGATCCTTAATGACGTGGAATCTACTGTACCAATCGGTGTGAAAATTTTTATGTAGGGGTTTTTGAGGCCGGAAAAGATTATTATAGTAGCTCGAGACCCCTCCCTCTCCTTAAAGGGATGGCTCCCATACAAATATAACACAAACTTCTGTGTAACTTGAAAACTAATCAAGCAAATGGAACCAAATTTGACATGGTGAGGTTTTTAGGAGTAAGAAATATGTCAATGGAAACTTGACACCCCTCCCTCCTCTGGAAGAGGCAGGGCTCTCTTACAAGTAAAACATAAATTTCACTACTAGTTCGTAGATTAGGTACTAGTGTTTGCATAAAGCTGTGTAGTTGCGCTGTTGGTGTCATACATATCTCAAGCTGCTTAAAAAATTAATTTCTCGTGATTTTCAGCTATTCTCTAAGGTAACGGAAGAGGAAACAGAAATGACCCTGAATGTGTATACGTGGTTTACTGATAGCTCTTTCACCTAATATCTCTTCAATACATTTCAAAACACATGAAAATTGAGACTGTTTTTTACTTATTCTTCATTCACCCGCAAGCAGAAAATAGAAGAAATAAAATCGATGACGTAGTTGAAACAACACCGATGAATTTAAAAATAAAAATAAATCGGGGATGCTGTCTACAGACTTCAAAAGACGAAAGTTTGTATCTTAATTGACATTGGAACTGCAACTTGTGAATAATTGCGAGATTTGGATATGGTGGACGTGCAATTACCCCTGAAAATATTATTATATGGCAAATAGCTTGCTTATTTTAATAGATAAAATATAATATTTTTTTCGCAAAAACATGCATTTTTGGAAGGCTGATAACTTTGTAGAAGGTTTAAAAGTTCGGAAAAATGTGGGAAAACGTTAGAACGAAGATTGGGATTTTTAGTGCCTTTTGAAAGAAAACTTTATATGGTTCGTAATATGTAAGAGATTTGTTGAAGACAGTATGCGTATTTTCTATCTCAATCAAATGAAGAAGGAAATTTTCTATCTAACTTTTAAGTGAATTGATCACCCATTTTTCTATATCAAAAGATGCGTTGTTTAATAGCCTAAAAAATATATGAATATACGCACTGTGGTCCAGAAATGAAAAAAGGTGGTCAAAAGTCATTTTCTCATAAACGTTACATTTTAGAGCAATACTGTCTTCGGGAAAGTTTTAGAGTAAAAAAAGATCCTTCTTTGGACATCAACAGATCCGTGATTAATCCCCCTACAAGTGAGATAAAAAAAATATTTTCTCTAAAACTCAATATTTTTTATCGCTGTCTTTGGCAAAGTTTTTCAAAATAACAAAACAAAAAACTTTGCTGAAGACACTAGGTAGCTATTTCTCAATCTTACTGAGCTATCTGATTATGTTCAATGATGGTTAAAAAAAAGGTTTTTGCCGTTAAAATTCATATTTTATACCACTATACCTCTGATATTCTTACTGAACTTTTAAAACAACATCAGACTTTTATTTTTTATATGTTACAGCAGATTTTATTTGATGATAATTAGGTTTCTTTCAATTTTTCCTGCCAAAAAATTTACTTTTGACAAGTAATTTTCGATTTTCTGCCGTTTCCCAACACATCCCACGGCGAGATTACCACCAATTGAATTTTCCATGTGCTCTGCACACACGGCGGTTAAAATTTCTTGCAGAAATTTGCAGAAACTTATAAAATCATTAAAATAAAACAACTTTAACGTGAGTTCATTTAAGTCATGTTGATCAATAGCGGATCTTTGTTGCAAAAAACAAAGCAAGCTTTGCATTTTTACCTTTGATGCATCTTTTGAAGTATACTCGATGTATGTAAACACGTGGTTTTTGAAAATTCAAATTTCAGCTCAAATATTCCCGAATAGGTGTACCGCTCATATAATTCATCTTTAGTAGGCAACAATAATAATTGGTTATTGTTTACATGCATTGATAATACTTCAAAAGATGCATCAAAATGTAAAAATGCAAAGCTTGCTATGTTTTTCGCAACAAAGATCCGATATTGATCAACATGACTTAAATGAACTCACGTTGAAGTTGTTTTGTTTCATGATTTTATAAGTTTCTGCAAATTTCTGCAAGAAATTTTAACTGCCGTGTGTGCAGAGCACATGGACAATTCAATTAGTGGTAATATTGCCGTGGGATGTGTTGGGAAACGGCAGAAAATCGAAAATTACTTGTCAAAAGTGAATTTTTTGGCACGAAAAATTGAAGGAAACCTAATTATCATCAAATAAAGCCTGCTGTAACATATAAAAAATAAAACATATAAAAAGTTCAGTAAGAATATCAGAGGTATAGTGGTATAAAATATTAATTTTAACGGCAAAAACCTTTTTTTTAAACATCATTGAACATAATCAGATAGCTCAGTAAGATTGAGAAATAGCTACCTAGTGTCTTCAGCAAAGTTTTTTGTTATGTTATTTTGGAAAACTTTGCCAAAGACGGCGATAAAAAATATTGATTTTTAGAGAAAATATTTTTTTTATCCCACTTGTAGGGGGATTATTCACGGATCTGTTGATGTCCAAAGAAGGATCTTTTTTTACTCTAAAACTTTCCCGAAGACAGTATTGCTCTAAAATGTAACGTTTATGAGAAAATGACTTTTGACCACCTTTTTTCATTTCTGGACCACAGTGATACGTTATGGCTTGAATCAATTAATCGAACGAAACCGCCAGAATAAAACACTGTGCAATGGTTGAGTTTTCAATGAAAACTATATCCAGAATGATGTTATTCTACCCAGAGCTGTGCAAAAGTACTAAAATATTAAATCTGAATAGAAAATCATTTCATACTGACTTTTTTTGATGAAATGTTATATTATGATAAAATCGGGTGGTAAAGGTGTTAAAATCGGAGGCAGATAAAATCGGTTACTGATATAATCGGGTGATCACCGTATTTGGTCACTTTAGGCTGTTTTCCAGACACCGGAAGTCGCCATCTTACAAATCAAAATGTTGTCTGAGGTCGAATTGTGGCTTCAGTGCACCACAACAATTCCGGTCATTTGTCGCTGTTTTTCAGAAACCGGAAGTCGCCATCTTGAATTTAGAAATGGTATTTGGAGACATTCCAGAAGAAGGAAGGGTGTCGAAACATTATGGACATGTTTGTTACACCTAAAAACATTCACCTGCCAAACTTGGTTCCATTTAGTTGGTTAGTTCTCGAAATAAGCAGAAATTTGTATTTCATTTGTTTGTAACCCCTCCCTCACAGAAGAGGGAGGGGAGTCGAACCATTATGGACATATTTGTTATCTCTAAATACATTCACATACTAAATTTGGTTGTATTTGGTTGATTAATTCTCGAGCTGTGTGAAATTCATGTTTCATTAGTATGGGACCCCTCCCTTGTAAAAAAGGGAAGGGTGTTAAACCGTTATGGATATATTTGTTACCCCTAAAAACATCCACCTACCAAATTTGGTTCTATTTACTTGGTTAGTTCTCGAGATGTGCAGAAATTTGGTTTCATTTGTATGGAACCCCTCCCTTCCAGAAGAGGGAAGAGCACCGAATCAATATGGACATATTCGTCACTCCTAAAAGCATCAACATGCCAAATTTGGTTCCATTTGCTTGGTTAGTTTTTGAGATGTGCAGAGATTTGTGTTTCATTTGTATGGGACCCCTTTCTTCCAGAAGAGGGAGGGGTCTCAAACCATCATAGGAACCTTTCTCGGCCCCTAGAACTCCTATAAACAAAATTTCACACCGATCGGTTCAGTAGTTTCTAAGCCTATATGGATCAGACAGACAGACAGACCGGACTGCATTTTCATATGTATAGCTGCAGCTTCTGCAAGGCATATTGGAGTGATAAACTCAAATATCTGAGATGCTCTGTTCATGCTTATTTTGTAACATATTTGTAAAATTCTTCAATATATTTTCTTCCTCAATCCCCAAATGTATTTTGTTTTCTTAAAACACCTAAAATACATTTCGTACGCCCGGTTATTTTCCAGATTACTCTCTTGCTATCGAACAAATCGTTTCGATAGAAGGCCCACCTGAACGGAGCCACAAAACCGGAAAATTTAACTACAAAAGCTTAAACCCCGCGAACACTTTGTGCAATTCGTGAAAAAATGCTGCACCATTCATGAGAGACGGTAATGACTTATTTAAATGGACGGAAGCTATGCGGGCTACCGGTTCCCTCAAAATACGGTCGCAAATTTATTTATCGCTAATTAAACGCTACCGAACGGGCAATAGCAATTGGCTCGAAACGCAGCAGCGCAGCACCGGTTCTCCAGCAATGCGCGCGTAGCGCCGCTAGCCAGCAACCAACTGGTCCTTTTAGCCGGTTTATTTTCTTTTAAATTTTCTTCAATTAAAGCTTTTGTGTTTGATGATAACACACATGATTAGGGCAAAACTTGTCAAGTCTGCTCATTACGGAACAGGATTTTCTCCCGATACAATGTGTCGCGGTAAAAGGTAGAAAAAAAGTGAAAATAATTGAAATTTCGCCACATTGCGTTCGCGCCAGCGAAACTTTACCGTATCGTGGATTGGCCCGGGCCAGATCACCCAAATATGAACAATTTTCAAGCACACCCCTTTTGTTCCGCTGTACGGTAACCTTTGCCTTTGGGAGAGTCATAATGGATGCCCACATTAAAAACCCTTTTTGCACCAATTAAACACGAGCAAGCATACCGCAGGCAGCGGTAGACCAGTTAGCAAAATTTTAGCACGCGTGCAGAGCAGAAAAGTGCGTAAATTAACGGCAAACGACAGTTTCACGTTTACCACCGCCAGTAACAGAAGCAGATGATACCGAACACAGGCACTGTTTTGCTACTTTCGCAAGGTATGAAGCGCTAACACGCTAGTCAATAAATTTTTCGCATAAGTTGCATCTTGCTGCCTCCGGATTGTCAGCAACGGGTATTAGAGATAAATTATGATCGTACGCCAGAACATGTGAAACAAGTGTTTTGCTGCATCCAGCGGAAGAAACTTTCACAGCCAGCGTGTGAAATGTATTGCAACACTCATGTTTTTGCAACAAAGCCCACAACAAAGGTTTCTTAAGACTACCAACCCACGGATATTACTTTCACATAATTTTTATCAACCCATAAAACCGTACCACTCAGCTTGCCAATTATCGATGGGTTCGCTCGATTATGCCTAGTCCCAGGTGTCAAAATATGTTTGTTAACGCATTTACTATTAAGAGCAATCACCCCCTCCCGGTCGGCTGCAAAAGTTCGTCCGTCGGAGAATCTAAGGCATCTCGGGGGTTCGGCTCCTCATTTGGTACGCGCTTCGGCAGCCGTCAAGCGGCAGCGCGCTTAATCGAAATTGCGTGTGAGGGCACAATTAATTTCCCAGCTTCGAGCTGACAAGACAAGAAGCTTTTGAAATAACATGCATGTTGACTTCAGCATAGTCGTAGGCGCGTGTGCTCTTTCTCTCTTACTCGCGCAGACCGTCCCAGCGAGTGCGCCCTCCTTCTAGGGTCTCAAAATAAACACACATTTATTAGCTCGAGTGGATGCATATTTTTGCCAATGGCTGAATTATGTTCCAGTGTCCGGCTCATATCCGCTCCCCACGGTGGGTGACAGGGCGTCTCCCGTGTGTGCAGAGAGAAGAACACAATCACATACACCGTGGCGGCGAAATTGAAGTTTTCAGGCTCAACGAGACGCAATTTATGGGGAATTGTTATCGCGCAGTTGTTGCTTCGATTCGCCGTAGGTCAATTAGGAGACACGGCCACGAAAGGCCGGCAATTAAATCGCAACCGAACTGAATTGAGCAGTAAATTTGTCATATTTTGTGCGGGCCAGGTAATGAGAATTTACGTGCCACGTCACCGTAGCCAGGTGGGAAGGTGAGGGAGGGAAGAAGGCTGCTACAGCCGCTATACTGGAAGATACCGCCGGCGATAAAGTCTCTAGGTTGACTAATTGTTTGTAAACATGAAATGTGTTTGGCCGGCCCACCGTTTCGGTACGACGCAAGAGAGGATCCCGCGTAGCAAATAATTCAGGATTTATTAAAGGACAACGGGAGAACCCGACAGTTCAATGATAACCTCTTTCATTGGGTCGACTAATGCAACTTTATGTGTTACGAGGAACGGACTGATTACACTTTTCTCTGCCATAAGCATTTTGATTACAGAGCCACAAAATAAATATCACTTAAACTGATTTTTTTCATGCATTGGTTTCATTAGTATCAAGAAGCAATCGCAAAAAAAAAACAGCAATCTCAAAAAAGAAAATATACGGCCAACAAACTTTACTGGTCAAATAAAGTCAAACAAATTGCAGGTATCGTTTTTGTATGATATGATTTCAAAATCTGGCAAGTACAAAAAAAATTGCAGTCGTAGAAATGATAAACTAATCACAGTAAGAGAATTGATTGAGTAAGAAAAATGGTTGAAGGAAAAATTTGACGGAGCACTAAGACTTAAAATTTCTGAAGAAGAAGGGCTTAGTAGTAAGATAAAATCTTGAATAAATTTAAGCAAATTGCGGTGCCCTGCAGTATTTTTGTAACACTGAGGTAGGTTTAAAATCCAGTGAGTGCTCAACAGAACGTAAGCAACTAAGTTTTATTTTTAAATGTAAAACTCAGTACAGAACACGAACAGTTGTAAAAATAGTTTATATCAAATTGACTTATGCTGGAATCTAAGTTCTTGTGGCTTTGCATGCATGGAGCTTTGCCAGTTTTTCTATTTAATAGAAAACTCTTGTGTTGACAAGTAAAAGAAAATCGAAATAACCGCTGTGTCTCTGCGTGCCTGCGTCGGTTGGAAGGAATACAGCGGTCGCGCGAAATGCTTCGATATAAACGCGTCTTCAGCCCGGGTGAGCTCTGCTCATCATGGGATTTCGAAATGTGGCGACTCCGCGAGGTGTATCCGGAAATCTGTTCAGGTTTCGCGGTGACCATTTCATCAGGTCGGAGTAAGTTTCGTTCGGTCGATGAATTTCGTGATTGAACTACTAAGTTGAATTCTGGAAAATATTCGGGAATGGTAGCAAGCAAATATCTAAATACTTGGGTGCCTCGGGTGGCGGATGGATTTTCCACGCGCGTCGTTCGCAAGTTCGACAAGAAAGGTAACAAGATCAGAAAAACGCAGTCGAGAAGATGCAGATATAAACTCGGCTTCGGTTCCGTTTAGCCGGAGATTGCTCGCGCGTTGCTTTTATATAAGCAAATCGGAGTAGGTTTTGTTCGGTCCAGTACGTTTGCTTGTTTGAAGGGCACGTCGCTCACACAAATTTGCGATGTTTGACAAGAGAGATATTCATCTTCCGTCTTCGTAATGAGCTAACTTCGCGCGTAACACTGATCGATTTCGTCACTTACCACGGTGATACAAACCTTTCTTTCCGACGCAGTCGTGAAGATGCAGAGGTAAACTCGGTCTCCGACAACAACGGCTGTTACACTTCCTTTCTTACAACATCCTCCCTAACCCTAATGATCGTAAGGACGTGGCCGGCGCCGTTATCGATCGTTACAAAGCGGTATCTACTGAATTGTTGTACACTGAAGGTGGCATACTAATCCCAAGTAGCCATATACGTGGTTCCTTGTGTATTCACTAGCTCACGGGTAAGCAACTACGAAATGTGCGGTCGTTCAAGCTCGCTTGAATATGATAGTGGTCAACCTAGAGACCAAAATGCAATATTTAAATATTTTGAGTATTTACACCAAAATTTGTAGATTTTTTTGAAAACTGATATATGATTACTCGTGGTCTAAAACGGGAAACGTGAGTGAAATGAGGTCGATATCTTATACCGTTTTTAGGTAATGGAGGAAAGCAATCCGCGTAAAAAACCGCGTAACAAAAGACCTTACTGTATTTTCATACAATTTCTAGGTTAGGGAAGTAATCACGATTTTGTGGTAAACACGCAAATCAATCTGTGGCGAAACCCAAAGATTTTTTGGCAGTTTGTTAGAACGAAACGAAGGAATAATAATGGAACTCCAGAAGGTTTTTCTAGATGATTATTCTAAATGGGGGTCTCCGACGACCTGGTCAAATGGTTGCAATCGTACCTAAGTGGTAGAAGCCTAAGTGTCAAACATGGATCCTGCACATCCCGACGATTTACAAACACCTCCGGCGTTCCTCAAGACAGTATTCTTGGACCGCTCATTTTAATTTTGTTTATGAATGATGTCGCAGCCCGTCTTGGAAGAGGCTGTAAACTGTTCTATGCTGACGATCTAGATATATTTATGGTCATTGACAAATATTCCGACTGTCAAAGACTGCAAGATCTGTTGGATATTTTTGAGGATTGGTGTCAAAAAAACCTTATGACTATTAGTGTCCAGAAATGTGCTGTAATTTCATTTCATCGATGTAGTAATCCCATAAAAGCCACTTATACAATCGGACGTACACCTCTTGTTCGTGTCAATGAAATTAACGACCTTGAGGTACTACTTGATGATAAATTGTCTTTTGGGCCGCATCGAGCCAATATTATTGACCGTGCAAGTCGTCAGCTAGGATTTCTTATGAAGATGTCTAAAGGTTTCACTAACTTCCATTGCCTGATATCGTTATATTCGGCGTTAGTAAGATCGATTGTGGAATCGTCAGCTGTAGTGTGGGCGCTATACCAGACAACTTGGATTGATAGGATTGAGAGACTGCAGAAGCGTTTTGTCCGTTTCGCACTTCGTAGACTTCCTTGGACAGACAGGCTGAACCTTCCTCCTTATGAACACCGTTGTAATCTGTTAGGAATTGCTTCTCTGGAACGTAGAAGAAAAATTCAGCAGGCAATGGTTGCTGCTAAAGTTATTCTTGGTGAAATCGACGGCCCGGCTCTTCTAAGCAAGTTTTCTCTAAATGCTCCTGGTCGAATTCAACGCAGATCACTGGATGATTGAGGTTAACTGATTCATCCCGCGATGGCTACCTCCGCTATCGACCAAAACAAACCCGAAATTTTCCCGTTCACGGCCAGTCCAGAGCGAAAGAAGAGCAGCCTTGACATCCTCTTCTCGCTTGTTGTCAGCTACAGCAGCACCTTCTTGGGGAACTTGATGTGTGAAATAAACTTTACCTCCATGTTCACCTCCTTCGTGGGGGGAAGTAAAATATAAAGTTCCCTGCCAGTCGTTGCTATCCAGGGTGAGACAGGCCTCGTCGTCCATCACCACTGCGACGTTGTCCAATAGTACCAAGATGTTGTAGATGCCGGAGCGTGCGTATCCGGTGTCTACGAACGACCGCACAATGTCCTTTTTCGACGCGACGGGGTACCGTTCTTTGAACGCGCCCACTTCTGGACGGAGTAGTTTCACTGTTTTCGCCATTACGGTTAGAGTTCGACTGATAAAGCTGTCAAATTTTTCTGCTGAATCATGGGTTAACATGATTGATGCTGCATACGTAGCTTCGTCAGTGCGTATAAAGGTAAACCCATGAAAATCGGCAATTTTTGTCCATTTTTTTAACGCAAATGTTACTACATTTTCAGGTCGTTTTTGCTGGGAATAAACATAAAATAAAACAAAACTTATGCGAAAATATTTAAAATTTATTAAGAGACTAACGGGAGTTAACTAAGCGTAATCAGTCTGAAAGTATTTTGCAAAAACGCTGTTAGTTAATCAGAACATAATTATCTGTTTTAAACATGAATTCAATGTTTCAGAATAAATATTGAGCCATCAAGTGAAAATTCAATGTTGAGATCTATAAGCGAAAATGTACTTGAAAAATACCTAAACGCGAAGATAATTTCGTGTTAATAGACATAAATTTAAACCTGAAAAACCCCTAACACTGAGGACCAACAAAAAGTTCAAGCCTTCAAGCTGCTATATGAAGGTTATCATGGAAATGGCTAAATCAAAGATAGAACTAAAATAAATAATACTGTCCTGTTGAAGTATTCCGTTCAGCTGCAACTGTTCACAACTATACGGGTTTAATACATGTTAGTTATATAAAATCATTATTAATTTCTTGGATGAGCTAACGAAAAATTACACTGACAGAAGACAACTAAAATTTAGGATTTTCTTTGAAGTTCTCTTACTTCACAACAAACACGCTCAGAGAGAAATGAAAGTGCTTATATGTAATCTCTCTCCTCTATAGTCAGTATTTTTGTTTTTTTTTATGCATGGTCAATTCTGTTCAAAATGGCATCGAAACAAGAAAAATTGTGCAAGCGCATTGTATAGTTTCAACTGAACTGCATAGAAATCTTGGCCAAAAGTTCTCAATAATCCATTTTAAAAGCGAAAATCTTTCAATTTCGAATGTGTATAATTTCCTGCAGACCTCAATAATAACTCGCCAGGAAGAGAGTGGAAGACCTGCCGAAGTAATGAACAACAAAACACTTTGTTCTTCTTGTCTAATTCATGGTTCAAGTTCAATTGTTTGGCTATCAATCAATATATGTAGGTACCAAAACGAATGTTTGAAGAAAATTAGGATTCCATTTCTGCAAGAACACCATGTCTATAGAAGGTATGTATTTTGGCCAGACAAAGCATCATCACATTACGCCAAAAAAACACAAACGTTCCTGAACAAACACTCAACCCCAACGAATCTGATTCGGTGTTACACAATCGAAGATTTGTTTGGAAATTTTTGTGCATAAAAATAACTGGAGAGCAACCAACTGCAAACAGTTGATTGGTAGAATCGAAAAACGCATTCGAAATGTTGACACCGATTTTGTTCCGAATCTTTCAAAAGCTAGTAACTATCAAATAAATTTTTTCCCATGGGACACTGGCCAACAGTATTCCAGGCGGAAATATACGCGATATAAGAATGCACGAATACGTGTCTGAAAAGAAATTATCGACACGCAAATATATGCATGTTCTGTGATAGTCAGGCAGCACTTAAAGCCCTGAATTCTCCTTTCTGCCACTCTAAACTAGTGTCGCTCCGAAAGTTAGCTATGAAAGACCAGGTGAACTTATACTGGGTTCTTGGTCATTGTGGAATCGAAGGAAACGAGAAGGCCGACTTACTAGCCAGACAAGAACCTTTCTGTGGAGTCTCCTCGAGCGCTCTAAAAGCTGAACTCGGTGAATGGGAAAAAGCGACCATCAAAGCAAACTGGGATGTCATAAGCGGATTACGACAATCGAAAAGATTCATAGAGCCAAATCGCGAGAAGAGCCTCGTGCTACTCAGATTAAATAAGAAAGACTTGAGGACATTCACAGGTCTTATTACAGGGCACTGTCCGAGTAAGTATCATCTCAAGAAGAGAGGCAAACTTAATGATAATAAATGTCGCCTGTGTGGCATCGAAAGCGAAACTTCAGAACATCTACTCCGCGAATGCCGAGTATTAATACAACGCAGATTGCGTATCTTCAGTAAGGGACACATAGAACCTACCGAAAATTGGAGGGAAAGTCCTGGTGAGGTAATAAACTTCATACGTGCGTTACCCATCTGGGATAAATGTGCAATGTAGCAAGGACATCAACTCGCTAAATAGTGATGTACCTGCTCGTACGGACTTAGAGTAAAGTTAAGCATACCACAATAGATCAAACAATGGTCGCAGTGGTTCAGTCTTCTACAAGGGAAAAAAACTATCAAATATGAGACTTGACAGTTCCAATTGGCAATTTACTTAGTGACATCAACGCACTTAAGAGTGAATCTCGCGCTCGGTAATTCATATTGCCGAGCTGTCACGATTGAACCCCAATTTGCTGAGTATATATTTACCTAATGAATAATGAAAACTATGACACTACCGAGATTTCGGATATTTTGTGCTTCAGTAAGGTTGAACCGAGATTTACGAGAAAATGTGACAGCTGTCGTTTTTAACCGAACACTCATTGGTGCCATTCTCGGGAATAAAAATACCGAAATTCAGCAATAAGTTCTTAGTGTGTATATTGTTTTCTGTTGATATTAACATCGGGAAGTCCCGTTTTCGACACATGAATAATAATAAATATGATCTGAATCCAAAAAGAGTTTACACATTTGATCTCAGCATTTGTAATGTAATTTGTGGTATAGGTTTATTATTTTATGACGCTGATAACCACGTTCCTCCATGATCACCATGCGTCTCCATCGGAAAATTTTAAAATAGTTTATGTAGAGGATTTAGAAGGAGAATTCTAGACTGGAAACAGTTAGGTTCGTTATCTTAAACGAAAAGATCAGGTGACAAATTTGATAGAAGGTCAAGTTTTGAACAGCTGAGCTCTAGTCTTATTTAAATGGAAAAAGTTCGTTTTTAGGATGCCTCCATTTTGTAGAAACTTGGCCAATGTTTATTATACACAGACTCCACAGCCAACGGTTAATGTACAGGACAATTGCGGGGTGAACGCTATCGATCTTTTGGATTCTAACAGTCACTCCGAGCCGAATTTCGAACATATGACGGCTGCCTTGTATGACCAACATCTTACTAATACTAAATTATAAAAACCACACAAATCGCAAATAAATGAAATATTCACAAAAGAACTCAATTCTGTGAAAAAAAAATTTAAGTTGTGAAACGTTCGCAACGCAATGCAAATTTCTTTCGGTTTACCCGTCGATAGCCTGCACCGCCCATACGGCGCATACCGCTGATACGACATGCATTTCGAAATACGGCTAAGTTCTAATCACCGTAATTGTTACTCCATTTATTCCGACTGTATCCAATCGCTGGGTCCTAATTTATTCAACCAGGGTACCCCCTCCGGCGCTGATTGGAAAATTATTCAGCACTCAAGAATTTCCTTTCCTTCTCAATAAATCATTTCCCCGGGGCCGCACTGGCATACACATTATAGATAAGCGCGCACACTCACACATGCACGGGCGCAAAGCCATAGGCCGGATAATTCTACGAAGTTATAGAGCAATTGGCTCATAATTTAAGCTAATTTCCTCCCGACACGTGCAGCGCATGCATATCAGCAGCCGCAACAAAGTACCACCGGGCAGAGGCCGAGTTGATTGGAGCAAATAGCCACTAAAACCTAGCGGAAAATGTTTCTTTGTGCCGGACGAGAGCTATCGGTTTGCATCGGTCAGCTTCCGGAGGAGCTTTGCCGTGGCGGTCGGGCCCTCCGAAAGGCTAGACTAGATTCAATTTAAATGGTAATAAAGCCCCGGCGTCGGTTCTGTGCAGCGCGTACCTGCACCTGCACGTCGTTGGTGGGTGCGGTTATTTGTTTTAGGGTGGCCAATTCGACTTGAAATAAAAGACCAACGGATATCCAAGGCTAGCAACCACCCTAGGGAGTGGGGCTGATCACTGTTTGCAATAATGCTTTAATGAATTTTTGGTTAACAGTTTTATTATGCTCGTCTCGCGGTATCTTTGTACGATCGTCATACCGCGGCCCGATCGAAGGCTCGGATTACGCGGCACAAAGAAACGATACACAAAATATTGCATGGCTTCAGCTACCTGTGATCCTGCGGGGCATTTAACCCTCGTAAACATACCTGAACCGAAGCGGAGAAACACAAAAATGAATTTATCAGATGGTCATTGATTAGCTGTTTACAGTTAATGGCTGCCGTAGGCCAACGCGCAACGAAAAAAAATAATGATTACCGCAACTCGTGGAGACATAAGGCAACCACACGAAAAGCGGTGATTGATTTCGACTCGGTTACCAAATTTGGTGGGGTTCTTATTTCAAACAAATGATTGTAATACGCAGTGATCAAGGTTTTGCGATAGAAGATTGACATGACATTGGTAGCTAGTGATATTTATTAGGAGCATGATTATTTTGATCGCAACTGACCAATATTTAAGCAGCATTGACGGGGCTTTAGAACTTTGTTCTGGGTGATTGATGCAAGCGTTGGTTAGCCTGAATTTATAGATCGAAACATTCCTCTTTCAAATGTATTTTTCTTTCGTATATTCCTCTGTTTGACTCTTGTTCAGTAAGTCATATTTAAAATACACGGATATGGGCAGTTCCATATTTTTTACAATTATTTGTTTTTAAAAACCATGACCGATAAATTACAATACAATTGAGTTTGTGGTACAGAAGTTATGCAGAAGAAAAATCGAAATTCTAAACTCACAACCACAACCAGAAGCTTTAATTATCACCAAACATAGTCCTTATTTCTCATCAATATAAAAAGCCAAGTATTCCGCGCAGCTTTCATTTAGTGTTACGTGTTTTCAAGAGTCCACAGCATCGCCAAATATTTGCACTTTGCAGCTGGGCAATTCACAATTCCCCTCGGGACGCGACGCAGACTGAGAGAAATTCTATGGTACCGGTTGCCGCTCAGCAGGCGGCAATCAGTTCCCGTGAATTTGATTTAAGCTCCATGTTTAGGAAGGACTGTAAATCAATCAACCCAAGCGAGATAGAAAAAAAGACCGTGGATCGATCGATGCAATCCAGTGCAACTGTCACCCGGCCGATTGGCGTTGTGCTGCGACGAAGATCGATTGGAAGTGCGTTTTGGTTTCAACGCGCTGCTTTAATTATCGCCGCTATTGGAATTCGATTCAATGAAATAATTGTCATCGGCAAACAATGAGCAAATATTTTTAATGAGCAAAAAACGCCGAACAAATCGAACACAAAAACCTTCCGTTCCTCGCATATTTGCTCCTTCGATTTTCGCTATCCTCGAAATGTATCCAGTAAAAATCGTTCATCACTTGCAGCTTCCAGCGGCAGCGGCTCGAAAAGGGGACAGCGAAATTCCTCCTTCCTCCTTAACTACTGTTGCAGTTTGTGTCGTCGTTGCTGTCATTCACCCAGCAGATGACAAGAAGATGATAATGATAAAGATCGTAGGTTGGTCGGGAAAAATCAGCAAGCTTCAGGAATTCTTCACTCGCGGTGGGTTGGGTCGATCATAAACATTCAACAAACCGTAGGAAAAAGGAAATAGCCTTGCGCAACATTTAGCAGCAGCAAAAAAACACTCACTCGGTTGCCCTCATAGCTGATCGCGTTTTGATGAATGACAAGACATTTTATTGCCCCTGTCAGTCATTCGGACGGTGGCTGCACAGTGAAAATTGCGCTTGCCACTGGGTTTGACGGAGAGGCGTAAAAATTTTGGTGTGTTTGATGTAATCTTTTTTTGTTGTTGGTGTTATACTGCCACTTAATTTTTTTTTTGTTTTTTTGTATAAATCAACTGTGTTTTTCGCGCAGTTATCAACCGGCTGGCAGGTAAGTTTTGTGTTTACACGCAAAATTGATCGTAAAGCAAAACATGCTTCTGTATCAGCTCATCCTGGAGGTGGTGGATGCTCGCGTCTTGTCGAGAATCGATGAGGTGGGGACTCGAGAACAATCACAGAAGAAGCAATACGTTCGAGGAGAGGTTGACCAAACTGAGAGGTTAGTGAATGGCAAAGTTTAGTAGGGCGAAACACAGAATTTAATAACACAAAATATATTTTTAAATGCTGCAAAATATATTTTTTAAATGCTAAATAGCTTTAATCAAGGCATCTGGATCATTCCGTAGCGATTATAGATATTCCAAACAATGAATAATTTTATGATTTAATGTTTGACTCGAATAGTTTTATTACACAGCATCTACTGATATTTTTTCCTGTGTGTACATCGATTTTTTATGGTAGTTTTAAGCAATACGGAATAATTGCTACTGTCGTTTGACAAACTTTTTTAAATAGATGCGACAACGACCAATGAATTGGAAAGGCTGACAACGATATTTGTCGTTTTTGTAATGAATAAATCGAGTCTTCAGCACATTTATTATGTATTTGTCCAGCACTTTACAACAAAAGAGCGATGTTTTTCAATAAGGGACTGTTACAGCCCTTTAAAATTTGGTTGTCTTGTCCTAACAATTTAGTGCAGTTTATACGGCACATAATACGTAATTGGGATCATACCTAAATCAGGGCCTGAGAGTTACTTGTCATAGTAATTTTTCACTCAGATCAGGTAATAAAAAGCTGGGGAATGCTACAGAAGATCAAATTTATGGTCGCCGTAGCTAAAACCCAACAAAAAAGTAGGAGGTTGTATCCAAGACACGACCGCATAAATGACGTAGAACTACGTACACTATTAACAAATGCATTGAGTGTTTCATTACCAACTGTTTTTATCAAAGTTTTATAGCGCTTTTTTGGCTGTATTGAGCGCTATAAAACTTTGATAAAACCAATATTTTTACTTGGGTAATTAGTTATAGTGTCTACTAATGAAGGGGTTGTGAATTTCGTGAACCGGATTCAGCAGTTAGCAGATCGTGCCGAGTTTAAAACCATACACAGCACACACACACAAATCATACCATATCATAAACACACACACATCATACCATATCATTATACCATACACACATCATACCATATCATACACACATACACACATGATACCAGAGCATACACACAGCAAGCAAGCGACCAATCTGAGGACGTTATTTTTATTTCAACAAGGCTTGACAATTTTCAATAGTGCAATAGTTCGTAGATTCAAACAACATTTTTCTGCATTTGGGCAGATGCGTGTATAATTTTCCAATCGATTTCTGCAAGAATGAAGATAATCGGTTGTAAATCAACCGACCTATAAGCATTTGAAAAGGGACAAATTTCGTCCCAGTTTTTCAGTTTGCACCCCTGTGTGGTATGCTAAAGTAAAGCGTAGTTCTACGTCAAAAAGGCATTTTGCAGTTCAAAATTGGATTTGGTGATGACGATCTTTATGCTGCCCCAACAGTGGGAGAATTGTGGCAGTCTGGCGAGGCACGCTGAGAAGAACCGCGCTGCTACTGAGACGTGGTGACCAACCACAGCGCAAGTGATTTATTTAATTTAAAAGCAGCCACAGGCGCAACCCGCTGTTACTTCTGAGTGCTGTATCTGCTTCTACTGCTGTCAACGTTGTGGACGGTCCATCCAGCTCACCTTCCGACTAATGAATGTAGCTAGTTTTCCCAGAAACACTCTTTTATTGCCGAAGGGTGCTACGTAATAGGCCACGCCTTTCAGTTCAGTTGTCTAATTCTCTAATATTCTTTAGACGAATTATTCCACAATTCGCATTCGATATTTGTTTCCAGCGAATAAACACCGATGGTGCTCTCACACACGCAACGGTTTTAACCCGTATTTTATCGCGGTTTGTAACATCAAGCGATTTCGTTTGCTCGTTGTTGCGTGTTGCATCATGCTGCAACTTGGCAGCTGGGAGACGACGAAATTCTGTTAATGCTTATTGATTGAATCGACTTCATATTAGCTCGCATATTCGAATTAACTGCCTTTGTGAATGCGTTCTAACAGGGCAATTTGTTATTCAAAATCGGTTATGTTGATCGCAGCCTTTGTGCTGTCCCAACAGTGGGGGTATTAACTAAATAAACTACAACAGAATTTGATTGCTAGGATCCCGCGAAGAATGTTTGCTTGTGTTGATGCTAGGAAATTTTCACCCTTCAATTACTTGTTTATTTGCCTTGAAAAAAGGCATTTTGCTGTTCAAAATCGGTTGCTGATCGCAACCTTTGTGCTGCCTCAACAGTGGGGGAGTTAAGATACACGGACAACATGCACTGTGGAAGCTATTTCACCTTCTGTAAATTAGACGGCCGCGGCAGATGTAACTGCTAGAATCCGCCCAGAATGCTTGCTTACGTTGTCAAAAATTATTTCCTTTCAATGACTTGTTTATTTGCCTTGAAAAAAGGCATTTTGCTGTTCAAAATTGGATTTGGTGATGACGATCTTCATGCTGCCCTAACACGGGGGAATAATGGCAGTCTGGCGACACACGCTGAGAAGAACCGCGCTGCTCCTGAGACGTGGTGACCAACCACAGGGCTAGTGCTGCTGCTAAGGAAGGATGACTGCTGTTGACAACTTGTCGCTGTCCAGAACTATTATGAGCGGCTTCGGCTGAAACAGGCTCTTATATAAGCCAAATAGCATGTTTTCAATTGCAAGGTATATGATTCTGTCGACCGTGCTTGGGAAGCAATCATATAATGACCAATCAGAGGATGTAATTTTCGTTTAAACAAGGCTTGACAATTATCAATAGTACAATAGTTTGCATAATCAATCAACAATTTTCTACATTTGGGTGGATGCGTGTGTAATTTTCCAAACAATTGCTGCAAAAATGAAGGATATCGGTTGAAAACAAACCGATTTATAAGCATTTAAAAAGGGACATATTTCGTCCCCTTTTCGTTAATAGTTTTCCTATTTACATCCCTATGAGGTGGTCTAAAGAAAAACGTAGTTCTACGTCAAAAAAAAAACGAATAAGTTTAAAGAAATCAGGCAGTGCCTTCGTGAATAGACAAATAATGTAGATAAATTCTTTTCTCTTGACAAGTAGGTTTACAATTTTCCTACAATTATATTCACTTAACTGCAGAAGCAATTACAATCTTTTAATGAAATAAAGCTTAAAATATATGTAAAAGTGTTGATATGTCCCCGTGTGTGGCAGAACACACAATAAAAATACTGGATAAATATAAGTAAATAATTAATTAATCACAAAACATCCCCCTATTAAAAGAAAATGTAGATAAATTAAAATCGCATAGCTCCCTTCTTATGAAAGGTTTTAACGCGCAATTTTTGAAATGATAGCGTGTGAACAAATCCACGTAAAAAAAATCGCATTAATTCCGAAAACCGCGTTAACTCTTAAATCCGCGTAAAAACATTCATTTGCTATAAGTTTTTAAACATTTCTGCTGAATACTAAATAATCTGGCAAATCCGCGTAAAAAAACCGACGTGGACTCCGTAATCCCTAAAAACGCGTAAATTCCGTTTTGAAGATGAGCAATGATGTAGTAGCAGATGCTTGTTTTAGGATTAAACTGGCAAACACAGGTTTCGCCCTAGAGTTCAACCTGAAAAAAAAATGAACGATGAAAGCTTTTTAACAATTTCTACAGATTTTGATATCCATAACAAAGATAACTTTTTCTGAGACTTAAATGAGTTTTCCCGTAAGCTAACGTAGAAGCGGCGAACCCGGCGAGCACATACTATGCGGCGTTAAGCACTTTTCGTTTACATTAGGGGCGCCAAAATTCACATAAATTGTTAAAAAGTTATATTCTTTTCAGAGAGACTATTTTAAGCAACTTTTTCTTTCGCTTTTGTCGACCAGTGTTATCAGGTACCTGCAACAACAAAAAAAACACAAATTGATCCACCTAGCGGTGGGACCCAGCCATTCTCATTGGAACTTTTTATTTGTTAAAATAGATTTACGAGAAGACTTCAGTCATGTTCAGGTTGGACTTGATTATACATCATTAGATTGAATATTATTTTAGATTCGACTATTCGTAGTAGGATTTTTTTTCTATTTCAAATATGACTTTCTTTTCACAACTTTTAAGTAGTCTTCGGAATATGTCTCTTTTCATAGCCGGATTTCACATTTTTAAACATAAGGCAAAGTAATAGTCCGATTGCAAAAAAAATCAATAGGGTCTTATGGGGCAACTAGACCTTCCATATGACACTGATTTTGTGGAAATCGGTCCATCCATCTCTGAGAAACATGAGTGGTATTAAATAGTCTCCAGAACAGATTTCTTTCCACAACTTTTGAACCACATGTTTATAAAATTCAAAAGTTAAGGGCTCGTTCACTTGAAACCGATTTTAATAAAATCGGTTGTGTAGTTTCTGAGGGAATGAACTTTCGTGATTTTCACATTTTGATATATAACATGCAAACTAAAATTCCGATTACAATAAAATTGGGGTTTATGAGGCAACACACACATACAGAAAGTCGAGGGGTGTAAGACATTCGGCCCTCTGGACCACTTTTATACCTTTTTTTTTTCTTATTTTTTTTTTATTTTTTTTTTTAATTTTGTTTTACTTTTGGTTTTGCCAGTAATTACTATACAGTCATACCTCGATATAAGGCAATCTTGATATAAGGCAACCTCGATATAACGTAACTTTTACCTCGATATAACGTAACATTTTAAAATGTATTGAAATTGAAAATAAATGATACAGCAACTGTTTTGGTCTATAAATTACTTCAAAAAAATGTTTGTAGTAAGTTTTGAAACCAATGCAACCAATGCGAAAATTGTCCAAAATAAGCAGGAGAAGTTTCAAAATACTAATAAGTGATGGGAAATTAGTTTTCACGCATCCTCCAGTAACAATCCACAGTCTTGCAATAAATAAAAAAAAACTTATTTTTGCTTCTTGAAATTTTCTCTAAATGGGCATACGAGAAATTTAAAAATACTGATAGGTGATGGGAAATAGGTTTTCGCGCATCTGTGAGTAACCACCAACAGTCTTGCATCAATTAAAGAAAAATTTTGCTTGTTGAAAATTGTCCTAAATGGGCATAAGAATGGTTTGAAAATATTGATAGGTAATGGGAAATAGGGTTTTCACGCATCTTCGAGTGACCTTGAATTTGCGAGAACTTTGGTTGCAACGCGGGTAACTTTCGCAATCGAACGAACGAACAGCCAACGGTTGAAAGGATTTCGGAAGATATAATAATCGGGTGTTATCTTTAACAATTTAACTTTGTCTATATTCTAATATTGGCGGGGATTGGGTTTTTATAGGAATTATTACAATAGCAATATAATAAAGAGAGGGACGAGGGAGAGAGCTGGTAGCTCTACGCCAATTATGTAGCGATGCACTTTCATCGCGTGGGAAACCAATTATACCAGTCTCGATCGAAGATTGTAGGGTGGTTCGACGTTGCGGCGCCAACATAATCCGCCCACCAAATTACGGTTAGTAATTTCTGCTCCAATACGACCCGCTACGAATTCGTCTACATCTAGCGGAAAATGACGAAGCTTTCTGACGTCGCGACGAAATACTCCAGTGGCTGTTTTAACCGAAACTTCTCGCACAAGTCCATCAGTTCCAGGATGCAGCTGCAACACGCGTCCCATAGGCCATTGTTGGGGTTTGTCGTTTTCACCGACGAGTAGCACAAAGTCACCTTCGGCAAGATTGGAGGATGTTTTCTGCCACTTTGCTAATTTTTGAAGCGATAGGATGTATTCAGGCTGCCACCGAGCACGAAAGTCTTGAGCGACACGCTGCACATAGTTCCACCGTGATAGCGATCCAATTTGTTATTCTAAGTGGTTGATTTCTGGCAACGCATCTAAGACTCGACCAATCAGGAAATGCGCGGGCGTTAAGGGTTGTGGGTCGGTGGGGTCGTCCGAAATTGCCGAGATCGGCCGTGAATTCATACAGGCTGCTACCTGAGCGAGAAAAGTGCTTAACTCTTCAAACGTATAATTATAGTTACCTATTTTGTTGAGAAAGGTTTTTGCTACTTTAACACCTGCCTCCCACAGCCCACCGTGATGTGGCGAACGAGCAGGTATGAACAACCACTGGACTCCTTTGTTTGTCAGGAAATCTTGAAGCTCGCCGCTGCCCTCGTTTACAGCTATCTGTTCGTAAAGTTGTCGAAAATTGGTTGCATTGTCGGAGTACATTTTATTCGGTACTCCATACCGACTGGTGAACCTTGTGAAGGCAGCTAGGAAAGCTGACACACTCAAGTCGGAGACGGCTTCGAGATGCACCGCTCGCGTTCCGAAGCAAATAAACAAAGCGATGTAACCCTTGGATGGTACGGCTCCACGAGTTCTTCGGCTGAGAATATTAACGGGACCAGCATAATCCACGCCAGTAATGGAGAAGGGTGGAAGGGGTTGAAGACGATCCGCTGATAGTTGTCCCATTTGCGGCACGATACGAGCTGGCCGAGTGAGATTGCAGACCACACAACTTCGACACACCTTGCGAACAGCGCTGATACCACGAAGTATCCAAGAATGTCTTCGAACGGACGCTAACCGTAACTGCGGACCACAGTGCAAATTTTTTTGATGAGAGTGAAGAAGTATGTAAGCGATTAGTATTGAGTTTCGTGGGAACAAAATAGGATGCATGCTGTCGAAGCTTAGTTCCGATTGCTGCGACCGTCCGCCCACCCTGACGAGGCCGTTTTCATCTTGAAACGGATTGCGCTGGTGCAGAGGACGACCACGTTTAAGTCCTTGGCCTGACTGCAGCTGGCCAAGCTGCTGAACGCATTTTGTGGTCAGATAAGGAGCGCTTTTTTTGTCAAACGTTACTGTGTTACGAATTATGAGAAAGCCACGATCATTTTCATGCAGCCAAACCTTACAGTACATCTGTTTCGCATCTCCAGCAAGTACGATAGGTGACAAACGAAAACGGAGTAAAACGTTTATCAATGAGTCTTGTACTACAGGGCCACACATGAAAGCGTCATTTAAAGAGAGTCCATTCAAAACTTTTACATGAGCATCAAAAAACACTCGGCATTTTGTGGCTGAGCTTGTTGGTTTATTCACACAGTTGTTCTTTTTCACTAGCAACGTATGGCCGAGATCAATATAATCACTCATGAGTTCATCGTGCTCAGCTTTAAGATATGGATTTCGGTCCAACTTTCTTTCGATGTGGTAAAGTTTTTTCTTTGCAATTTGCCTCGGTTCTTCTAGTTCACTCGAGTCTGATAAAAACGGGAGCCGTACTAAAACTTTACCGCATTCATCTCGGATGGTATTCTCCGCAAAATGTTTCTCGCAACGTTGTTTTTCATCAGTGAGATGATGATCGTTTGATCGTTTGTCCCCTATCTCGCAGAACGTTAGCTTTTGCGGAGAAAGATTATCCTTGGCGGAGATTAGCAAACAGGTTGGAGAGTGAGAGTCAACAGATGGCTTAGGTTCGTGATAGCGGCCGGCTATCACCCAGCCGAGCTTGATGTTCTGTAGTGTGGGTAAACTGTTGTCTGGACTGAGAATAATTTTGCCGGGCTCAAGCAACTGGAAGAATATTTCAGTGCCGAGAAGTACATCTATTTTACCCGGGCAATAGAAGAGTGGATCTGCCAAGGGTATTGAGAGGGGGATAGGTCAATCTTGAGTGTTCGCTGGTTTGCAGGGAAGAAATTTTGTAATTCTCTCCAATACCAGGCAGGCGCAAGGCACGGAGGTTCGATAATTCGTGCAGCGAGATGTCATAACGATGTCTGCAACTCGATCTGCGTGAGCGGTAGCTGACGAGATGCCTTCCAGATCCACATTAGCATGCGAGGTGTTGAGACCAAGCTGCTTACGGAGGCTATCACTTATAAAGTTGACCTGTGATGCGCTATCCAAAATTGCGCGACAGGCATGAGGATGCCCTTTTTTATCTAGGACGTTTATAGCAACGGTAGCGAGGAGGACGTTTGCGGAACTGTGGCCGCCGGAAGAATCTAGTGCCGACATAAAAGATTGCGCGGATTGTAGCTGATTGGATTGAGATCCAGCTGTGTTTGGTGTTTGTTGACTAGTGACTGGTGGATGCAGCAAAATGAGATGTGGGAAGTTACATTTTCTACATGTACCAGCTCTGCAGCTGATACCGGGATGTGCTTTAAGACAGTTTCGGCAGTTGAGATAATCGTTCGTGATAACTCATGTGAATAAATTTGGCGCACTGAAATAGTTGATGATACTGTGCTGAGCAGACATCACAAAATGTGGGGTTTGTGGTGACGAATGTAGCTGCTCCTCTAGTGGGAAATTTTGCGGGTTGTTTTACAGGTACGAATGCTTTAGGTTTAATAGGATGCGACGATTGCAAAGCGAAACTTCTTGCTTCAACAAATTTTAGAAAACGCGTTAGGGTAATCTCTTCTTCCTTCATTTCGGCAATCTTTTGACACCATAGCTGCTTGGTATCTGGATCCACCTTTTCGCTCAATATAAAAAGCAACCATGTATTACGGTCCTCTCTAGCCATGGCTTTGAGCGCTCGGAGAACTTCATCTGACACGTCATGCAGTGCTCGCAGGCCACTAGCAGAGGCAAACGAAAGCGGTGGTTGCGATAGAAATCGTTGTATATGCTTGTTCG
The DNA here is from genome assembly GCF_029784165.1 of Wyeomyia smithii. Taxonomy (NCBI): domain Eukaryota; kingdom Metazoa; phylum Arthropoda; class Insecta; order Diptera; family Culicidae; genus Wyeomyia; species Wyeomyia smithii. Next base: position 49,593,123 of record NC_073695.1, on the reverse strand, counting down.
CTATTTCACGGGGTTTATCGAACCGGGATGCCAATTTTTCTAAGGCAGGTTTATAATTCGCATCTTCAATTTTAAGGTGTGAAATCAAAGAAGCCGCCTCACCTGCGAGGTTGGTTTTTAAAAAGTATAATTTTTGGCTATCTTTTAGCGTTGGATTTTGCTGGACCAAGCTATCAAACAGATCCTTAAACGACTGCCACTCGAGATAGTCTCCACTAAATTTAGGGATATTCACCTGGGGCAACTTCAGGTCCGGGAGTCGAGATGCATCGGGAGGCATGACGGCCGCATGCATTGCAGGTGAAACCATGTTAGCGGACATGATGCGAAGAAATTCGGCTTGCTGATCTGCTAATTGCTTGATGACATCTTGCTGCGAGGGCACAGGGGGAGTAGCCTGGTCGCGATTTTTAACTATTTTCAACAACTTTAATAATCGGGTTTTCAGACCGATGTAGCAACTTTCAAACTTTCCTTGACGGCTCATGGCTTCGTCGGAGGCACTATCCTCTTCGCACAGGTCCAAAATTTTCTTATGTACGCCGCAAAAGGCCATCCACACTTCACTCAGAGCATCTAACTCAGTTTGTAAGTCAATTTCGTCGACCGCTTCTGGTCGGATTTTTTCCACTATTTCCGAAATGCGCTTCAGGCGGGGTTCTAATGATTTACGTTCGCGGATAAGTCGATCCATCTTGGTGGATTTCGCGCACTTTTTGTCTAAATGTCTCTTCTTAAGCTCAAACTCTCTTCGGATCACTATTATGCCGATCGGCAGAAGCACTATTTAGCGGCAACGGGGCCAATTCACGGGCACTAGCGATCACTTTCTACGCGGTTCCGGGCGAAACTTTTCGCAATCCGGCTCGAAGGACCATATGAATTTGCGAGAACTTTGGTTGCAACGCGGGTAACTTTCGCAATCGAACGAACGAACAGCCAACGGTTGAAAGGATTTCGGAAGATATAATAATCGGGTGTTATCTTTAACAATTTAACTTTGTCTATATTTTAATATTGGCGGGGATTGGGTTTTTATAGGAATTATTACAATAGCAATATAATAAAGAGAGGGCCGCCAATTATGTAGCGATGCACTTTCATCGCGTGGGAAACCAATTATACCAGTCTCGATCGAAGATTGTAGGGTGGTTCGACGTTGCGGCGCCAACAGACCTCTTGTATCAATTAAAAAAAATAATTTAATTTTGCTTCTGAAAATATTTCTAAATGGGCATAAGAGAGGTTTAAAAATGCTGATAGGTGATGGAAAATGGATTTTCGCGAATATTTGAGTAATCATTAACATTTTTGCATAAATTTGAAAAAAAAAATTTTTTTTTGCTTCGATATAACGTAACTCGATATAACGTAACGAAAATAAAAATAAAGTTGCCTTATATCGAGGTATTACTGTACCTTTCTAGGAGTAAGGCTAAACAAAGAACATATAGGAGAACTGCTCCATTATTCATCTCATTAAGCCGATATTCAAGAAGAATGCACGGATTTAACACCAAATTTTCACGACATCATTGAACAAATAAATTAAATATGCTTACGTGCTCTTATGGAATCGTTCAGCATTGTATATTTAGTAAACATAGCTAGATTTATCCTGAAATTTGTAAAACAAACCATTTTTCACAACGCTTCCATATCCATCTCAAAACTAGAATCACTGCTCAATTATTCATCTCACGACGCCCCCATATTCATCACACTGTTAATCATGAATGAATCATATTATCATGAATGAACGTAGCCGCAGCCCGTCGTAGTAGGTTAGTTACATATCCGCTGTAGTTGTTTACGTGAAAAATTGGTAACCTATTTACCACTACAGTGCTGTAGATTTATGTCAATTATGTCGGAATGATTCAACATTTTCAGTATGATTTTTTCGTATTAACAGAAACTGATTTGGCAACTTTAGATTTTCTTCAACGCAGTGAAAACAGGTGGAAATACATACAGTTGAAATTTAGGAATTGTAGAAACTCATCTCATATATTTCTGCTAATTCAAGTTTGTTTTAGGAAATTTGAGGTGAACATTTCAAAGATTAAAGTATTCTTAGTGTAGTGAATGATTTTGTTTAGTGATTAAAACAAAAAGTGGTCCGCTAGTGATGATAAAAACTTTGGTTGGCTGCTGAACGAGTCCCGTTGTAGCCATATTGAACAATGCGCGGATTTTGTTTTCTGAGGTAGGTGATTGAATTAAATGAGTTTTCGAATGCAGATACCCGAATATAATATCAAATTTAATGCTTTTAAGTAATTTGTTGAGGATTATACTTTATGAGGAATCTAGGGCGAACTAAGAAGAATCCATTCCATGGATTAGTAGATTGGTTTAGTTAGAAAATATGGGTTTTTCCTGTTTTCAATTGTGTTTCCATGTTGTATGAGATTAATATACGGGCTGAGATGAATAATGGAGCAGTTCCCCTATAATGGGGTTATCAACTAGAAATAAACAATTTCAAGAAAAATTAGGAAACCATACAAGAACGAAATATACAATTGAACAACTACTGATAAAGTGGCAAAGAGCAAATGAACTAGAAATTAACTCGAACCGCTTATTCAATGTGATTTTCTTACTATCTAGAAAAAAGAAAGGTATAGGAAACTTAAAAATACTATTAGTTAAATAGATCTCAAGTAACACACAAAACATGTTAGAAAATAATTCACAATGACAGTAGTCATATAAGAATACTATAATCGCAATTAAAAACTTGTGTTGTTATATTCTTGTTCTCGAGATGTTATTTCATAGCATAAGTGTATTTAAAATATTATCGAATATAAACTGCTGCTGCTTATCTGTAACTTGTGTTTATGATGTTATCAAAACAGTACAGAAAGCAACTTAAAATACAACATTTGCGAGATGTTTTTCATCAGTAATTCGACCACATTTCGAACACAAACTCATTTTTTCCTGGTTTTGGAGATGTTTTTCAATAACATGAGTTGAACAAACAACAACTATGACACAAATGACACTTGTCTTAAAGTTGTCCTCCAGATGTTTTCACTATGTATTAGAAAAACTGTGTATGAAATGCCCAGCAGGGGCAGCCGAGCGCGTTCAATATTATACGCCTAATAACAATATTACGTACCTGTAAAGTACTTTTCCTATTATTGGTATTCGAAAACCAACGTAAAACTACTTGATCAAATTGCTAATGAAATTATTTAAACGATTTTAGTAAACCTAATCGAGGTGGGTCAATATGCGTCATGAAAAGGTAAACAAAACGCTTACAGTGCAACCAATATCACTCTAATTTTTGTTACCGTATATCTAACAACGTTTTCTAGTTTTGAATTATTTTATGTCTAGATAACGTTGAAACTATGCGAAAACAATTTTAATATTCAAGCGACAGAAACAATTAATTTTGAAAGGTTGAACATTGCTTTTCATCATCAATTTATGATTCATTAAATGTGCCACTGACAAAAACGATCATCGAACTGGTTGCACTGCACGTAACAATACATTTGCGCATGCGCTGGGTAAATGTTGTCATAGCAACGCATTTGCGCATGCGCTTTGTTATGGCAAATTCTGACCCACGAATGCGCGAATTTCTTCATTACACTGGGACAGTGCAGATCTACCCAAGAAAAAAAAAGAACATTGCGGTTTACTACGCATGTAAGAAAGAGATGCCAGATAGTTGTTTACGAACTAAGCCCATGCGGTGGTGGGGTAAACTGACTCTTCGCAATGAAATAAATCAGTGAACATTCTGTAATGCATAATCTATTTTCCACTGATTGACAAATAGAAAACCATATCCAATGAATGGCGCATAATTTTTTTAGAAGTAAAACGTGATGTTTCACCATGAAATTTGACGCGCACGTAAACCTTTGTATTAAAGGCATCAAATGGTTGATTTATTTTTGTTTCTTATTTGGTTATTCGAAACGCCATAATCACTATTTTTTCCATTATCGTTCTTGATATAAATCAGTGTCGTTCTGCGATATGTTTATTTTGAAGTTTTGTGCTTGCGTCAATGATGTTTTGATTAGTTAGCAATTACAACTTAAAAATATCATATTTTCAACGTATTTCTACCATATTGGTACTCGAGATGTATTTTACAGCTTCGGTCTAACATGTTGGCTTGCTTTCATGAAGTTTTATAATACTTCATAAAGTACCAGTAGGGGTACTGGGGGTAAGCCCGGCACTGAGGGTAAGACCGTCACCCCTAGTATTTCACTAGAAAACGCTAATTAACTGTGTTTTGGAATATGTGAAGTGTTGGTATTTAATATTTTATACATTTTAAGACACATCGAATCCACCGTGAAACGTCAAACGTCAAAATAATAGACAAAACATACGCTACTGCAGCTGATGCGTAAACGGATGTAATTTTTTGTGAGTGGAACTTGAGCTTTTATTCATTTGAAAAGACTAAAATAATTTTTCGTTGCTCTACAATTTATTGCCTGTATTGTTAGCAATCACAGGAATTCGATATGAGGTAAATTGAAGCGATAAATTTGTAGAAATACTCTTGAAAAAAATATGTGCTGTCGGGGTAACACCGTCACCCAGTGAGTGGGGTAACCCGATATGGTCTGAAGCTAGCTGGATGTTACTGACACATATTTCTCCTCTATTACCGATGTCTCGTTGATAAATAAATTAATTAATCGACTCAGAACCATGCACTCAAGCTTTTTTGTGATTAATGAATAAGAGTTATTAGAGGTGCCAAATGTACTGAATCAAGTCACAAAACTGACGGCTTTCCCGGTGGTATTTGAAATATGCTCAGATGTGGTCAATGTGATCCTGGCTTCAATGAAACTAGTTGATAATATGATTTAAAGTGGCACATGATAGGCTTGCCGAGTATTAAATTCTTCCATTGTTTATACATAATGTCCACCGGAACTTTTTCCGGCAATCTGCCCAGAACCAGCTAACCGACAACAACCAAATTAACATACAGAAATATAAGATCTCTCATTCGGCGGTTCCCGAATTCAAATTGGTTCAGTTACTTCGAGTAAATTCATGAACAAACTTAGGTGCCGGTGTTACCCTCAAGGGGTGCCGGTTTCACCCGCACTGATTGCTAAACGTCGTTTTTATCTTAGTTTCAAAACTTCACTATTCTTTGAAAAACAACAGTTTGAAAGTACTGAAAACCTTCATATCTTGTAGAAAACAATCTGGCCAATGATTCTGTGAAAGAAATATAACAATATTCGCCATCAAGTGCTACTAAAGAATCATCTTCCTTAGGGGGCCGGGCTTACCCCCACTACCCCTACGTGTCCTAGTAGCCTTTAATTTTTGCGCTTTTCTAATGATAGAGATGTCATGGGAAAGGTAATGTCAACTGAAATCTATAACTGTAGGTTGTATTAGAGGAGTTATCTCAACTGCTCTATAACAAGGTGTGTTACTTGGGATGCCGCCAGTTAGTGCTGGTCGGTTTTGACATAAAACGTGATAAACCAAGCTGAGACTTATGGTAAACAAATTGCTTTGACACGTTAGTGATTTTATTGTCCCGTCTTATATTTTAAGTTGTGGTAAGTATCTAATTTTGTGCCGAGCATTTCTAAGAGATTTGACATACAAAATAAATTCAATTTCGAAAATTTCATCCTTTTTTTCCATTGATCAAATATTTGAAAATTTTAACCGCTTCAGCAATTCTCCTCCCATTGTCAACAATTTGAAAATCAATGACTCTGGAGGAGGGGTTTCAAACCTCCCCACCGCTTGGCTACGTCACTGCATACAACTATTTGTTGCGAAACTGAGTTCTTTTTCTTTTTCAATAAAAATGCACCTTTATTTTTAAAAATCATGCAGTCGCTTCAAAATGGCTTGATGAGTAACTCTTAATACTGAAGTAAGCTGTTCGTGTGTTTGGCATGAATTCTCTTCGAGCAATTCGTCTAATTATACGTTGTTGAAGGTTTTAAGTCTTCTTTTATACTCTTTGAAGAATTACGACACGTTGCTCCATTTAATGTAGCATTTCCGTAAACTTTTTTAACCCTCGATGCACTGCAGCCGCAGTTTTCTCAGTTGAGTTAATCTAAGTTGATCTTTTAGACCTTTGCCAAATATTTGTAATACATTACTCCCCATACGTGTTGAAAATATAACGATCGATTTTATTAAACAAATTCAACTCGCAGCTAACCTAGCTAACCTGAAAGCGCGGAAGGAAACAATTCTCTTTTTCGATTGTTCTCCCTGTCTTATCCATCTTTTTAATTTTTAGTTTTGACTCTGTCAACTATATATACCAAGAAAAGGAGCATGCTTAGATGACATAGCAGGGGTTTGATCGTTTTGTGACAAAGAGGAGGGGGGGAGGCGTTAGAATAAAATCGACGTAGCATTTTTTGAAAGACCATTTTTCCTATCCTATCATGCGGCCGTCGTTATTCCTCCCACGGGAAACAAGGTGTCGCTGCAATTCCCAATTGCTACGAATCATTCTGTTTATAGTCAATTAGTAAGGAAGTAAGTTAGTTGTATAATATTCACAAGTAGGTCAGATTTAAATTATTATGTATCAATTGTGAGGAAAATTCAAATACAACGATATCAAAATGCACAAGCAATTAACCGTTCATCGCTCTGTCTCAAAGAAATTTTCCTGACAAACAGATTTACCTACTATTTCCGTATTCTAAAACGTCTCGCCTATCAAGGAGACCAGCTTCAAACCCGATTACCACTTCCCCGTTAGCTGTCTCCAGTACCCAGCTGCAGTTAAACAGTGACCGCTGCGTACCAACGTCATCCGAGTCCGGGGAGGTTGATGTGATATGCATATTTTAATCACTATTATTAAAGGTGAGAGTAGGCAGCATAAATTATTGCGTACGGTCGAATGCCGGGACAAGCTGCGAGAACCCATCGGGACCTACAGCGGAGCACTCTGGTCACACCGTAGGTTCTGAGGCTACTGCTGCTGTCCTGTTTTTTTTTATTACGTCGCTAGTTTATTATTACTGCCTGGATGCGACTAACCGCGGATGCACTTCGCGGTCGTATGTAAAAGAAAGAGTCACTTCTTAGCATCGAAGTGAATGAAGTGGTTTAATAATTTTCCGCTAACCAAGCGAATCTTTGAAAATTGACTGAATTTTATTTTAATGGAAAAATAAAACTAATCACAGTCGTACTGCTGCGATGAAAAGAGACCGCTTCAACCCAATAAAATCATGATTCAAATGAAAAGCAAATTCCCAGCGAGCCTTTGGGGCAAATAAACACGTAAATAATACAAGATCGCTCGATCTAACACGACATTTATATCGTTTTTGTCTCGAGTGCATAATTCACTCACGTCATTCATAGCCGGTCCAATTTCGCAATGTCGCATACAAAGTAGCAACTACACGCAGTCTTTGGGGCACTCCGGCTGCGTTGGCCGCCAGGTCTGTAGTCCGTCTGCCAGCCACCGACATGCCACCAACCAGAGCACTAGTGTCGGACTAGTACGCGATCAATAATGCAAATAGAATCAACGATCGGGGCGGAAATAATCATTTTAGTCACTCGTTTGACGTATTTACGAGCGAACGTCTTGAAAAGCATGTAGTTCTTCGCCAGGAGGCAACCGGGCTAGCCGGGCGTCTCAAACGTACCGAGGCGTTGGCTCTTGGGCGTTTCTGGAGCCCTGTCAGTTTAATACACAGCACCCCCGGGGGGTTTAACGCTGCTGCCACACAAAGAAGACTAATTTGCTAAAGTGTAGACAAATGTCCACCGTTTAGTGCAGTGCCACACGCGAAACCCCCAGTCCTCTGAAGTGCATTTTCCATATGACGCGGGATATATCGATATCCACTTGCGACGATCGATGTTATCGATACCGCACACCCGAGACCCTCGAAGGGCCCTTGCAAGCAATAAAGATTTTAAAGGGTCTGTTTAGCAGCACAGCGTGGCCGCTATCAGTCCCTACTTGGACAAAGTTAAGTGCGGCTAAGTGTTGAATGTACGACCACACCCGCATCCGCTGCGACCTGCCCGTTCCCCTTTACCATCGATTAGGCTCCAGTGTAAATTCGCGACCGAGGACATGCCGCGTCGAATCGCACATTCCCATGCTTACCACACTAAGCGTTCAGACCACGCTTCGGATCAATTAATCATAATCACACAGTTTCGCTGCCTGTACATGCACTTAAATGTTGCTGCACCCTTCGGCCGCCGAAATCGCGGCGGAAAGGAGCGAGGGATTAAACGTGGCACGTCCGTGGCCAGCAACCAACACGTGGAAAAGCCCTTTCGAGGCTGGTAAAAATATCAATCGATTAGTATTGTGATAAACTTGATTGAAAATCCAAATTTCATTGTACAATTTCATTCAGATTGGTGCATTTGCAGCAGGAAAAAAACTATTCTTAGACTCTACTTCTAGCGTTTCTGCTAAAGTAAAAATCAGATGCAACCGCACTGCAACGGATCACCCGGACGAAGTGGGTCCCTCCGCTTCACGCTTTGGGCAGTGCAACTTGTTTGTTATGCAGATCTTATCAACAAGATAATGCACTGCGCCTACAAACCAACGGAAAATTGACAAATTGCTGCAAAGTTCAATCGCGTTCAACGCCGTTCACTGACTGCACTTGTCATTCTGGGCGCTCGCGCTTGCTCGATCGGAAGTGGCTTCTTAATTGCTTTGACATTTTTATGACAAGTCTAATTATTTTCCCTTATCGGAACCATCTTCGGCGTGTGCCGGCGTTATGGCTTATCAGTGCACGCCGACGTCCGATCGGCGTCGCATAATTTTCTCCAGCTGTTGTCCACCGTTGCTACTGCTAGTCATTAAACTAAACCCTTAACAAGACTCATAACTTCCTAATCGATGGCTCGAATAACTAGAACATATTTGCACTACTCCTATACCGAGAACGGTTGCGATAATTACTTTTTCGTTACGTAGCCGTGTTTGCAAGGGTCCGGAAGCTGCTCAGTTCCCGGGAGCAAAGCAAGCTTAAACGCACAGTGAGACAGTTGTCCGCAGACTCTCGTCATATTATGCAGTTTCATTTGGCTCAAAAATCATTCTCAGCCTGTGACTGACTCACCGTGCTCAAGCGGAAAGACCGACCGAAGCGCGATAATGTAAATAATAAATATTGCCATGTTCAAACGATTAAAGCCTGCGCGCGCTGCTTGAAAAATTAGATCGAGCTTCTGCATCGGAAGCTCCTGGGCAATCCCTCCGCTTGGCTCTATCATCAACGCTAATCTGCGAGAGACGAAGGATGCTGTCGGCAAAAGCGTTGGCCGGGTAGGCCAGCTAAACGCTGCTGTGTTTTGATTTTATCCCTTCGCTGTGTCGCAAATGGGAAACCTGCCGCTCCTGGCCGATTATACGTACATATTTTATTGTCAATGGAAATTTGCATGAATATTTCAATGGAACCGAAACCCCGCGTGCCGGAAACCGGATTGTGGAGGTGTAATGGTATACAGGGGGCTGAACAACCACAGCACCGTTGCGAAATCTCGTTGAAATGATTGGATTCGCGCGCAGAGAGCGCAGACCGCGCAGATTTGCTCCGATTGAAATCGAACCGTGTGCGGGGTTGCAAAGGACGAATTCTGGAAACCCGGTAGCACCGCACCGTGTGACGGTGGCAGCCTGGCTCAGTTATTGATTAGCGTTAATCTGCGTCGCATTTAGAAGTGGAATGCGGAATCGAGTGGGGTTTCACAATTAATCTTAAATTGATTTTTTTTTCTTTTTATTTAGATTGATTTGTTTGTCGAAAATTATACTAATATTGCGATGTAGTTTAATTGGTTCTCTAACAAATGTTTTTTTTTTTGTTTACAGGTAAGCAATGACTCATTTCTTTCTTGCGAGCATCATACGGTCTCCAGTTGTAAGTAACATTCCCTACAGTAATTTAATTGTATTGAATTCTATTGCACTTGCATTGCCTCATTTTTGGTATCCATGAACCGCAACTAAGTTTTAACGACCAAAAGTAAAAATCTTTCCTACCTATAATTCTTTAAATATTCAATTTTTTGAATAATATCGTATATCCAGTACGAGTAAAATACAAAAGCTGGCATACTCGAAGGGGAGCTGGTAGCTGCTAGCTCACAGAGTCCGCTTCGATGATCAGATGGTACTGAGCTCGAATCTTCTTAGTTAGAAGCAGGCCATTATCGGTTATCAAAGGACTTAAGCATGGGTTCATTCTCAAGCTCCTCACGGCTCTTATATAACCTTGCTTGGTTTGCTTGCTTCCTCACGATGATGTGGAGAACATTTATATGGTTCTGAGATGTGTCGTTCTTGTACCAATGTCGTAATGAATTAACTTCGTGAACATTTGCATGTTTTAGAAGTTGGAAGCGCGTCGGTCTCTCACATCGATAGAATCGCGATACATGATTGCACATAATAAGATCGCATCACTTACCAAGATGAATAATGACCCTTCCACCCTTCTCCACTAACAAAATAAAATATTCTTCTGGGACCTTTTGTGGAGATGCAGAGCTTAACACGGTGTCCGATCAACAAATGCGTCACATTCACATCCCATTCCCTCTTCCAACCTAATTGCAAGGACGTCGCCGGCACCGTTATTGATCAATAAAATTGAATTAAAACTGAATAGTTTCTGCAGCAAAGTTGTAGAGCTTTTCAAAATATGAAACTTTGCAGAAGATATTAAATTTCTATGACGTGCACGTTCCTGTGACGTTTTCTATGACATGTATGTATTTAAATCCGAGAAATAATTTAATGAAATAACGCTCTAACTTAGTATAGAACGATTGAAGCAACATACTGTCTTCGTATGTATTTTTATGTTGGTCATATTTGTCTAGAACATCACGTTCTTGAAAAAAAATATTTAAAAAGTTATGCCAGAAAAACCAAATTTGAAGGGGTTGACATCGAAAATGCTTTATACAGGTCGGACTCGATTATCCGGAGTTTTGAAAAACATTTCGCTCCGGATAATCGGACCTTCCGGATAATCGAGTCATTTTTTATTCAAATTCTTAATATCTCTCATCTAGAACAGTGAGTTTTCTATTATAATAAATTGTACACAATGCATGTGCCGACGAAAAAAATTAAAAATTGTCTTTAGACTGTTTGTCGGCGTTTGTTATTCATATATACGTAAAAATAAATTATGTTATATTGATTATCTCGAAGACGTAAAAACGAAATAGAACAACACCAATTTTTTTTTTCTATTTCTTGAGTGACTTAGACGACCTAGACGCTCGATATGGACTATTTTGCGGATTTCAAGTCATTATTAATATCGTTGATGAATTTTGGTTCAATAATCCGAGAGTATCCGGAACAAAACAGGGACAGGCCTGCTTGTTGTTCTAAGTATTGCAATTATCATGGCCATTATATTACAAGAATATGTTTTTGCAATAAATCTGAAACCGGTTTACCAATAGCAGTTGTACTCATTGGCATCAAAAAAACATAATACCTTACTTTTGGAGGTTACTGAGTAAGAATTGGTTGAAGGAACGACGAGAAAACTGCCAAAAACGAACTGCCTAAGCGGAACGGGGCTTGTATCGCTACAATTATGAACAACCCCGAAACTCCCAATGACCCGGAAGACAAAAGTACGTTATAGAAATACAGAAAAAAAATACTCCGGATAATCGAACCATTTTCTCCGGATAATCAAGCCCCGGTTAATCGAGCCCTCGGATAATCGAGTCCGACCTGTATTTCAATAAATAGATATCATAGAAATGTAATATCTCCTTCAAAGTTTCATATTTTGAAAAGTTCTACAGTTTTGCTAGAAAAACTATTTATGTATCTACGCTGTATCAAAAGTTAATTTTTTTTATTTTTATTATAGTAAGCCATGAGCAAAAAAATTTCTTATCAACATTTCCGTAGAAATCAAAGAAATAGTTACTGGACTCAGTGCTCACTGAGGAAGACTGTACGTCACAGTCGAAATATATATTTGCGGACTGAATTTCAATATTCATTTCCAAAAAAAAAATTAGTAGAGTATAACGGAAACCGATAACTATTTCTTTGATTTCTCAATCACTCTGCTAAGACGCTCGTTATAGGTTTTCTAAATTTAACATTTCCGTATTTTTATGAACAATTCTTATGAACATTTTATTTGGCTTACATCAATCGTTTAAGCACAAATGAATTAAATTCGTCAAATTGCCGTTTCTGACCACTGTGCATTGCTGTGTGCAATCGAATTAAGCTAAACTAAGCTAAATACCAACGAACTCGAGACGAAACCCCAGGACGGAAAGTGCTATAGCTCTCCGTAAAAATAATTTTGGTATTTTTGACATATATGATTTTTATGATAATTTTGACATTTTTGACTTTTATGTCATTTTTAACAATTTTTACATTTTTGACATTCACAGTGCCAGTCACATATATACATTTTTGACATTTGTAACCTTCTTGATCTTTTTGACATTTTTTATATTATATACATTTTTGACAACTTTTATATAAATGACATTTTTGACATATTTGACAATTTTATATAAGTGTCATTTTTGACATATTTGACATTTTTGGAATTTTTGAAATTTATGACATTGCTGATATTTATGACATTTATGACTTTTATCACATTTATGACATTTATAACATATATGACATTTGTGACACTTTTGACATTTTCGACATATATGACATTTATGATATTTTTGACATTTATGACCTTTATGAAATTTATGACATTTATGACATTTATCACATTTATGGCATTTATGACATTTATGACAATTATGACATTTATGACATTCATGACATTTATCACATCTATGGCATTTATGACATTTATGTACCAACGCTTGGTACGCTTATGACAATCATGACATTTGTTTTGACGTTTTGACCTCTTTGAAATTCTAGAAATTTCGGATATTTTTGACATGTTTGGCATTTTTTACATTATTGCCATTTTATGACGTTTATGACATTTTTGATAATCAAGACATAATTAATGGTCAATTGCTAAATGTGTACTTTATGGGGTAAATTAACTTATAGTGGACCGCCCGTCAGATCAACTCAACTTCTCGTAACATAAATCGGAATTTATAAATGATTGTTTTGCAGATTGGCTGGAAAAGATGTCTTCCAATAGAAGTTTTCTGTAAATAAATATATAAAAATCCCTCATCTTTTCGCATAAATTGAGTTTATCTGGCAGGTGGTCCACTATAGGTTAATTTACCCTAATTCATTTCATTTAGTCTAGTTTTCAGGTTGGAGTCGTTATTTTTGCCTATAGGTCAATTTACCCTATGTAAGGGGAAATTGAGGTAATCTGACGGATGGTTCACCATATGTTAATAAAGTAAAGGGGTCCACTGTACGTTAATTTACCAAAAATCGGAATTTATATTTGTTTGAGTTGCAGGTTACCTGGATGATATGTTTGCCGATGAAAGTTTACTGAAAATTCCGTGAGTTTTCACATAAGGGAACATTCATAAATGACGTAGCATTCGAGGGGGGAGGAGGGGGTTTGCAGTTTTGTGACGAAAGGTGACGAGGGGGAGGGTGGGGGGTCAAGCCAAGCTACGTAGCAAATATGAAATTAAGAAAAATTGGGATTTTTTCTAATTGTTCTTTTTTATCACTGTTTTGTATGTTTTGGGTTGTTTTTATTACTTCCTTGTCTTTTGTTATTCATTTATGATACAAAGTATGTTTTTGCCTTTCTCCTAGAAAGATATAGCAATCACTTGCAAAACCGAAGATATAAAAGTGCTCCAAAGGGCCGAATGGCATATATCACTCGACTCAGCTCGACGAACTGAGCATTTTCTGTATGTGTGTGTATATATATATATATATATATATATATATATATATATATGTGTGTGTGTGTGTGTGTGTGTGTGTGTGTGTGTGTGTATGTGCAGATTTTTATTCTCACTCACTTTTCTCAGAGATGGCTGGACCGATTTTCATGAAATTAATTGCAAATGAAAGGTCTTGCCGTCCCATAAGACTCTATTCAATTTCATTGTAATCGGATTAATAGTTTAGAGGTTATGTATCAAAATGTAAAAATCATGAAACATCATTATCTCTAAAACCACACCACCGATTTGAACAAAATTAGTTTCAAATGAACGGACTACCTGAAAAACCCTTAACTTTTGAATTTTATAAAGATTGAATTCGTGGTTCAAAAGTTATAAAAAGAAACGTGTTCTGAAGACTGTTTAATCTCACTCATGTTTCTCAGAGATAGCTGGACCAATTTTCATAAAATCAGTGCCAAATGGAAGGTCTAGTTGCCCCATAAGACCCTATTGATTTGTTTTGCAATCGGACTATTACTTTGCCTGTTATGCTTAAAAATGTGAAATCCAGCTATGAAAAGAAACAAATTCCGAAGATTACTTGGACTCACTCATTTTTCTCAGAGATGGCTGACCCGATTTCCACAAAATTGGTGTCAAATGAAAGGTCTAGCTGCCTCATAACACCCTATTGAATTTTACTCTAATCGAACAGTAACTTCGTCTGTAATATACCGAAATGTGAAAATCACGAAACTTTATTATCTCAGAAACTACACAACCGAATTGATTAATATTATTATCAGATGAGCGGGCTAGTTAAGGGTTAACTGATGAATTATGATTGAACACGTGGTCTACAAGTTTGGCTGCCCTATACATTCCCATTCCGTTTGATTGTAATCGAACTAAAGCAACCGTTATGTATGAAATTGTTAATAAAATAACGAAAGTCTATTATCATAAAGATTACATGACTTATTTGAACATAACTAGTGTCATACGAGCGAGTCATCTCTCAAACTTACAAATAACAAACTTCATAATAATTTGATATGTGGCTCAAAAGTTATGGAAAGAAAAGAAAATCAAAGACTATTGAAAGCTATACCTGCTTTGATCGATATATGAGGCCTCAACATAATTTAAATGTGGTATCGTACTATTTGAACGTTCCAAACTCATTGATTCCTTGCGATGTGTTTAAGGTCTCCAAATGCACGACGAATCGGCCATAGGATATGATCAAAATCAAATAACAAATCGTTTAAAATAATTGGTTTTATCGAAATAACAACATCCTCGACTTTTGGCTTCTGTACATCGCCTTAATTCTGAATATATTCATATTGGGAGGTATTTAGTTATTTTATTTGTTTTCCAGAAACTAAAAGTGGTCGTCTTTAAATACAAAATGGTGTCCAGGGTCAGTGTTTGGTTTCTATGCATCATCTTGATTACGAAAATATCCATATTGAGCTTAATTCGGTCATTTTCGACTGTTTCCTAGAAGTTGCCATTTAGCAATTTAAAATGGTGCCTGAGATCAATTGTTAGCTCATTACATCATTCTGGTTCCAGAAACACTCATATTGGATAGTATTTGTTTTTTTTATTCAGGCTGTTTTCACAAACCGGTACTCGGCATCTTGGATTTCAAAATGGTATTTAAGATAATTTCTGGCACCAGAGCGTCATTCTGGTTGAAGAAAAACCCATATTGGGTGTTTTTCGATCATTTTCGGCTGTTTCCCTGGAACCGGCTGCCGCTGTGTATCATTCTAGATCCGAAGATACTCATATTGGGTGGTATTTGGTCACTTTGGGCTGTTTTTCAGAAACCAAAAGTCGTCATTCTGGACTTTAAAATTGCCTGTGAAATCAATTTCTGTCATCTGGTCGTAACACCGGTTCCGAAAACATCCATATTGAATGGTGTTTCGTTATTTCCGGCTGTTTGCCAGATACTGGAAGTCACAATCTTAAAATTCAAGATTGTGCCTGTGATCAATTTTAAGCTTCTGTCCATCTTTCTGGTTCCGGAGATACTCATATTTGATGGGAATTGTCTATTTCAGGCCGTTTTCCAGAAACCGGAAGTTGCCATTTTGGATTTCAAAATGGCATTTGAAGACAATTTCGATCGATTTTAACTCCTGTGTATCATTCTAGATCCGGATATTAATAAATTGGGTGGAAATCGGCCATTTTTGGCTGTAATGTAAAGCTACGTAATTATCTAGAGGGGGGTCCTGATTTTATGACGAAATGCTACGATGGGGGGGGGGGGTTGTCAAAAAAACCCTTCAAAAAGCTACGTCATTTATGGATGTTAATGTAAAGCTACGTAATTATCTAGAGGGGGGTCCTGATTTTGTGACGAAATGCTACGATGGCGGGGTGTCAAAAAAACCCTTTAAAAAGCTACGTCATTTGTGGATGTTCCCTAAATTGAGTTAATCTGGCGAGAGGTCCACTATGGGAAAGTGGTCCTCTATTGGTTAATTTACCCTTTAAATCTTTTTCGTGATTTTGATGCCGATTGGTTGGATAGAACGTTTCCCGATGAATGATTTCTGGAAATTCCTCAAGTTTTAGCATCAATTGAGTTGATTTGGCAGGTGGTCCACTATAGGAAAAGGGTCCACTATTAGTTAATTTACTCCAGGTAGTCATTTGGGTATTTAATGAAAACCAAAGTCATTCTAAAGTTTTTTTCTGAAATCTTAATCTTTTTGCGAAAGCAAATTTTCTATGCCATTTTTAATTATTATCTGTTGTAGGGTAGAACTACTTTTGTTTATTGTTCTGATATAAATTAAAATTTATAAATGATTCTATGATCCGGATGTAGATATTTGGATAAGATATTTCCTGATGGCAATTCCCTGGAAATCCCTCTGGTTTTTGCAAAAATTGAGTAAATCTGACCTTTAGTGGCCCTGCACCAAAATAGTTTTAGCCTACCATTTCAGTAAAAAAATATGCTTTTGAGGCGCGTTGAGGACACACGGTCCAGAATACAAGTATGGTAAATGAAAACCGTGGGGTAAAGGGTAAATAAACCTATAGTGGAACACTCATCAGATTTATTCAATTTCTCTTGACATGAACCGAAATTTATGAATGATTCTCGTGATTCTGATGCAGATTGGCTAGATAAGATGTCTTCCGATGGAAGTTTTCTGAAAATCCTTTAAATGAAAATCCTTTTCGCATAAATTAAGTCAATCTGGCGAGTAGTTTACTATAGGAAAGGAGTCCACTATCACTATAAGGAGAGAGAGAGAGCATTCTCTGTCGGGCAACTCGAAAATGTATAATTCCTAAAGTATGAGATGAATTCACTAGTCACAGCGACAATACTTTTTCACAACGAAAGGAATATAATACCAGGTCGGACTCGGTTATCCGGTTCCGGAGACTCAGTTATCCAGGGACTCGATTATAGGATTCGGCTATCCGGAATTTTAAACTCGATCATCCGGAGTATTTTTTTTCTGTTTAATTTCTGTCCCTTCCGGCATGTTTAAGATATATCCAAGTTAAGTGAAACCAATCAGCATCCATTTTTTCTTTTTGCTTCTCAAGATTACTCTTTTCACACAGAAACAATTTCTGGTTATATAACGAAAAAAAAAATTATTTTACGTTCGTTAATTGCAAATTTAAACATTTTTTTGTTATTCGATTATCCGGAAAATTCGACTATCCGGTGTCAAAATAATTTCGATACACTACAATTATAATAATTATTCAAATTAGGTGATTTTATTATTGCCGTTCAGTAATTTTGCTTTATTCAATTTATTGAATTGTAAATTAATAGACCCTCGATTTAGGTTAACTACAAACTAATATAATTGCTTTGTGTCCCCTAATAGTCCAACATTTGTTCAAAACATAGCATAACGGTCACTGTCTGCCAACTCGTTTGTCGCGTTGTGAAGCCGGAACCAACGGTAAGCAGAAAGGGTTACAGCAGAAGAGAGTGCTTCGTTTGTCATACACGCTCCAGGAAAGAGACCGCAATAGACATCGCATCGCGGTGCTCCGCAAAAGAGAAACCAAGCCAGCCAGCCTCCGACAATGACGGCGGTGAGGACATGTGGCGCAAAACGTTCGCTGTTTGGCACGTAACATCGCTTCTTATCAGCAGCATCCCGAGCAACCCATTCTGCTAGTTTCTCGCGGTTGCTCTCTATGTCGGGTGGTTTTCTCTCGTCGACCGAACCGGCTGCCAACCAAAACAGAGCGGCTCTCATTGCACTCGATCGTCACTCGTTCGTTTGCTGTTGGCCCATTGGTCGGGGTTGATCGTGGTTCTCTCTCGCTCTCGCTCTTACTCACCTGCTGTTTTGCTGATCGACTGTGTGCGCCCCAATCGCGCGGTCACTCGTGAGTGTCCTCTCACCTGTTGTGCCGATTCGCCGGCACGCAGAGGGCAAATCAGACAGACAGAAGAACAGCGCAACGCGCCGCCGCAGTGATTATGCACAAATTGCCAAAGTGGTTTTTAGTTCGTATCGGCTACTCACCGAGTAAATACAGGAAATTGTCAATCTACGCAGAACCGCGAGAGATTTCGTGAGAACGCAAAGCGCGCGCGCACACGCCGAGAGTTGGATTCGTCGTTTTGTTTGTTGATTTCTGGTGGTTGCGTACTGCGATTTTTCGCGGTTTCATACTGGTGTCCTTAACGCAGGTCGCTGATCCGCTTGAACCTCGAACCTTACGCGTACAGGTGTTAAATTTGGCATACTCGACTGCACACACAAAACGTTTTGGCTAGTTGCTGTGCCTGGAGGTGTTGTTAGTGACGGTTTTTGTCTATTACTATTGAAGAAATTGATAGTGTTGACCTGTGACCGCGGTGGATCAGTGGCTACAGCAGGTGTTTAGTTGCTTCGCAACAGCTGTCGTTCGGTGATCGATCGTTTTGATTGAAGAAATAAATGAAAATATCCTGAGGGCAATTGCTAACGGGAATATAATTGATTTCGCGCGCGTGTGTCTGTGTATATGTGCGGGAACGTAGAGTGTGAAGTGGAATGACAGCAACCCCCATGCCGTTGCGGTGCGTCAAGTGCTGAAAAAGTGAAGGGTATTATTAAGGAAGATCCCACGCAGCTTCCGAGTGTGAACCACCGCAGTGCTACTCCGCGCAGTAGAGATCGTGGCTGACTGTAACTGTGCGATCGCACCGCCCGCGAGTGCCCACGGCTCAGGGTTTCCCCTTCTTGCCCCATCCCGCAACCAACAACTATTAGCTCTTTTTTCCACATATGAACAGGTGCCAGTAAATCCGTCAAGCTGGATACCGGAAGTACATACACTTTGGCCTACCCGGATTGGCTGAGTGAAGATAGTCGGTAAATATCCTGTCTGTTCGCCTTTTTTTATCCGAGCGTTTTCAACCGGTGCCTCTGGGACGTGATTCATCAGTGCTGGAATGGGAATTCCACGTTGCTTTTACTGTGCCTATCGTCTGAAATTTAAGCTTAAAATGAAAGGAAAAGGATGATTATCACTTACTTGTGAAAATATAACAATGAGCTCGAAGCCTCAAATCGAACGATTCAGAACGCATACACATCTGTGTTTTACCGCTCTGAATATTTTTGAATGATTTTCTTGGTCAAAAAATAATTTAGTGTTCCTCACGCATCGTCCTTTCGATTCGAATCGATATTTTCATCGATTCTGGGACCATAATTTGCTACCCAAGTGTTTGCTGATTAGAATACTAGACACTGAATGAATCTCTGAAGCATCCTTCTTCAGGGCCATAACAAAACTTGGTGAGGAGCGAATATATTATTAAAAAAAAACTTAATAAATGCCAATAATATAAAATATCGTCTTATTTGTTCGAGTTTCAGTTTGAAAGTGAACGAAAACGTAGTGAAAGTTTATTTCAAAAGAGCAACTTAGCTACTGAACATATTAAATTGGGAAAAAATCAAATAAAAATAAACGCAAGAGTTTTTTTTTTTTTTTTTTTTTTTATTCTCGCTTATTTTCCGTCGGTCTAGTTCCGCCACTGTTGTGGCCAATCACCGACGCCCGGGGAGGCGACTCCACACCCAGGACCCTAACTCACGACCCGTTTATTAACGGACCGGCGCCAACGGCTTTACTTCCTCATGCGATGGAAGGCGTGATCCCAGAGATTTTTCGCCTCAGAAAATCTCCCGGTGTCGGCTGGGGTTGAATCTAGACCAGTTGGGTTGGTTGTGAGTGGATCACGCCACCTCACAACCATCGACACCTATGTCGGCGGTGGGATTCGAACCCAGGCGTCAAGCGTGGTTGGCGGAGACGTTACCAACCACACTAGGCCCCCGCTCAAACGCAAGAGTTGTATCAGATCAATACTTTGCGAATTTAAAGCAATTTTTGTTCAGGTTTGGAGCCTGAACGGTGAGAGTGTCATAGCTATGACGCAACTTTAATCATTAATTTAATTATGAACTTGATCTTTCGAAGCACTCCACAATAACAGAGATCTTATGAGTACTATTATCTTTTGGAATGTTGATACTAATTTGGCTAAAAGATTTGTGCTAAACGAAGAATAGAAGAACGCCATAATTGATTAGGGCCTTTTACTTGTAAAAACCTCGTGCATGGGAACTGGTTAACAATTCTCACCAACGCGACGACGGCGAAAAGACTTCCGGCTTCCGGATATCACACTGATTCCATCGAGTCGCGCAACGTGATCCTTTATGCTCGTTTCGTAATATTTTTCGTACCGAGCCACCGAAAATCATGAGAACTTGCATAATTAGCTTGCCAGCAAGCTATTACTTTCGGCAGTTAAAATCGACGGCACCAACTGGAGCACCCCCTACCGACCGGTTCGCCGTACGTGGTAATAAGCCCAGGTGCTAATTGTTCTACTTTCCGTGCCTGTCGTACCGCGCACTTTTACCTCGAACTCCATCACCGTCATCATCATCTAAGCAGAAAACACAAACACGAATGCTTCAGCCGGAAATTATGTCAAATATTCACCTGTGCCAGTGGTGGCAACCGATGCAGCAATCCGGCTACCTGACATAGAATATATTTCAGAACCGCCCGGCAAAAAGGGGCAAATAACTCGTTTGACCACTTGTTCGTTTGTCCCGACGGCTGCGGCCGAAATTCGGGACCGAGATTTCCCTTTCTAAAGTAAACCCCATACGGGCCGGTTATCCAGTTTTTCGGGACACAAACTGGTTCTCTCGACTATAGTAGACCACATACTCGCTCAGGGTGCTTCTTCGTTCTGGCGCAAGTCGGATTTGATTTGGGGTACGAACACGCGCTGCTCGCACATTCTTAATGACTGGTTTAGACCTGGCACTGGTGGTGGTGGCGTTCGAAGGAGAGAAAAATAACAGAGATTTTCAACACCGGTCCCGGGTCGTGTTGTGAAAAAGTGTGCCACAATCGGAGAGAAGTGATTCGTTGTTTTTTTTGGCACTCGCGGCACTTGTCTGTGCCGGTCGGTAGCTTCCGGTTTTGCGCTGGAAACCGGATTCGGCACGACTGGTTCTGGCAAGAAAGGTGTCTCACCTGATTAGGCTATCCGATGCGGGGTGTTCCGCGCAAGCAAAACAACACGCGAGGGAATAACTTGTGAAGAGTTGTCAATGTTTTGGAAGATTGTCAATTCAAATCGCGCAAAATAATCTCAATCCAAAATGTTTCCTCTACTCACCTACTGATAAATCTTTAAGCCATCAACATCGGCCCACCAGCGAATGGCATTGACCTAGAATTCCGTTAGCTGAAACAACCCGAACAGCTGTGACCACAAGTCGCAGCGCGAAAAGATGCGCCGAAACGGCCCGGTTCAAGCCGGCAATAAGGAAGACGTATAATCGCTCAACAACAGAAGAAGAAAAAAAAACGGTCCAAGCATCCTCTCGCACGTCCGATAATCAAACCTCATTATATGCAAATCTGTCCACCGGAGCCGACGTCAGATTCCAAATCCTGAAATTTTCACACGGCTCAGAACCATCATCTATCTGCAAGAGCGCGTTTTTTTTTGCTTCGTTTCGACATTACGGTCCTTGGAAAGACCAACGGATAAAAGTCGCCTTGGAAGAGAAAGAGAACCAAAAAAAACTAAAATGAATTGGACCCTTCCATCATCAACTCAACGCGATGAGGGACGCAACGAGGACGACAACACGGAAGGATAGCGCGAACTGTCCGTCGCCGTAGCCGCCGCTACTGGCGCTGGCTCTGGCCGTTCTGCTGGGCTCTCTACGATGCACGCTAACGGACCTTAAAAAAGGACCAACCTTCCCATTCTGCCAGAGGCGAGATGTCCAACGATGTTAAATAATAACCTCGGAACAATGGGATGAATGAGCATTTTTTTCGCCCGGCAATCTTCCCTGCTCTACGGCCCTTCTGGAAAGACAAAGACTAAGAACCATAGAAGAAGCATGTAATAAAAAGATCACACATAAGTGAAGGGAAAAGATTTCGTAATAAAAAGGGTTAGGACCCCTTTTTTCGGGCAGGCAGCAACCATATGTGTGAGTGCACGCGGGTATGCTCATTTCTTCCCGGCTCCGTTCCGCTTGGTCCGAGGCATCGCCGCTTCGCTGTTATTATCCTTTATGATATTTATTCTTCACGTAGCGCGACGAACAACAAAGTTCTGAACTGCCTAATGGCCAGGGGTCCATTCTTGCTGGTCGGTACTAAATCAAAGAGGTAGCGATACGCACTTTCCTGCGAGCGCCGCAGAGCCGAACCTGGGATCGGTTCGACTCTGGCTTCTCGTCAGTCGCTGCGGAAAGATCCGTTCAGGAAGTGTTGTTATCGCAGCAGGATTTTGATTTGGCCACCCGGCCCATGGTACAGAACGCTGTTCTGTTATGCTGCTGCGATGCGCCCAAGAGGAGGAAAATTTATAATTAGAGTACTTGCCGGGCGTTCCTTCCATACGAAACGTTGCACGTGTGTATGAGCGAGCGCGCGGAAGTTTCGTACGCCCTTGCGCGATTGTTTAGCGATCAGTGCTGGCTAATTGAGGGCTTCATACGGTACCGTTTTGTGCTGTGGAACTCTTGGACGGTGAACTCCGGTGAAACCCAGTCCTGTCGAGACTGCTCATTTGCGAAAGGCCATTCACCGATAAACGTTTGCAGAATCGGAGTTTGTGCCTGGGTTTTTGGCAACAGGTGTGCGATGCAGTGGATCGAAGAGGATCCAATTTGAAATGACTTGAAATAATATCATGTTTTTTTTGGTGTTCAACTTAATTGTTTAGCAATGTGTAGCAATTTGTAATGATTTATCTAGTAACTTTTGTATGAAAATAATAACAATCGTGTTACTATCAATTTACTGTTGAGTCTATTTTACAATGTTGCGTTTAATGGATTGAAGGTCATAATAATTATTGATGAATAATTATTATTATAATAATTATTGATGAAATTACGATACAAAGTGCACGAAATCCTTAGTGTTCGTATGTCTACTACTATGTACCGAAAACATGTACATGATCCACGAAAAGTTCTTATCTTTTTTAAACGTTAGGAAATTCTCAAAATTGAACTAAGATGTATCTTCCTAAGGCCTGCAAATGCTTAACCTATTATTTGATAGTAGACTTGAAAAATCCTGGATTGACGTGATTTTAAAATCACAAAAAAATACTTTTTTCAAGATAATAATCCCAAATTTAAATCTTTAACAAACCAAATTAGGCTAATAATCGCCGAAAATGCATTCCACAATCAGTAAATAATAAAAAACGAATAAAATGAGATACACAATTCAGCATAAACTCCTTAAAATGCTCTTGGGTATTCTAAGCTCCACAGAATCAAATTGTTACGAATTGTTACAACAGTTTTACAATTGTTTCGCTCATTTTCAACAACAAGTACCGAAAAAGGAGAAATAATGCAACTTTTTTACTTTTGACTTTGTAAACAGAAATTTATTTGAAACTGTGTTTGTATCTAGACCGATTTCATGACCAACAACCCATAGGCTTGTAGCTCAGCTTAATTTATATCTCACCGTACATATCGATGGTTGCTACTCCGTAATGGGTCCGAGCCTCTGAAGATGCACAATGAATCAACTGAAACAATGGCTGAGAGTGATCATTCCCTCTCACCGTGTATCGTTCAATTTCACAACTATTGAATTATACATTTCAGAGTCTTTGATGGTAAACAATGCCAAATACGATTTTATTTTACAAAGACCTAAAATTCACAATAAAATGTAGAGTCATAAGTAGAGGTGTCTTTGTAATTCAAATAAAAAACATCCTAGAACAGATGGTAGAGAACAAATTGTTACTCATATAACTGGCTCATAATACTTAGATAATAAACCCAACTAAGTTGGATGAAAATAGGAAGACTTAAAATTTTAAACTTGCTCTCTTTGGTTAAAAACATGAATGAAAATAATTATCAACGGATTACTCAAAAACATAACAATATAATATTCTTATATCACTTATATAATTATACTTATATAACAATATAAGAAAAATAGCGCACCAAGAACAAATCATCAATTCTAGTCGATGCTTATGAGAAACAACATTAAAGTGCATGCCCAGATGTGGTTGCTCTCGTCTACAACTATTCACCGCAGAAAGTTATCTGAACAGATCATCCACACGTTCACACATATACTCCCTTATCGAAGCTTAAAGTCTGAACAACGAGATACGACGATTCACAGCTTGAGGGAGCCAAAATCAACCCTACACATTTTATATTGTGTAGGAGAAATGTTACTGGTCTCTATAGAGGGCCGTCCACACATCACTTGTACAGAAAAATCAATCCCCTGTCCCCGCTCGTGCACATTAATAAAATCCTCTCTCTCCTTCCACTTTTTTGTCCATGAGGATATTTTTTTACAAAAAAAAACAATTGAAAAACGTTTGTTTCTGTGGTTCGGCTTTGAACCATCTAGACCTGAAAAGCCAGAAATAAAAAAAAACCTATCAAAATTCAAACAAAAAGGGCTGCGAAACGCATCAAAGATCAAAAAAGAAAAAAATTACATTGATTCCAAATCTTGCTGTAAATGGTTTCGAAGTTGGAGGAGACTAAAAACAAACATAGTTTCAAATATTGCTGGAAATGTTTGGCGAATATATACTCACAAGCTATACTTTGAATGATCAACAACACTTCTAAACGCGAGAAAAACAACACAATAGACTCTAAAATGACTTCTAGTAGAACAAAATTAAAGACTTAACAGAAAATAGCCAAAACTTGGCTGAAAATTCATGAAACCTTGAAATTACCAAAACAAAAATCAGTTTTATAACATTTGTGAGCCTAAACGGCACCAAATTTAAATTTAAATTTTTTTAGAAAAAATCATGGTTTGCCAATACTTGCTACCGCTGAGATATCTACTTCACAAAATTATGTATTTTTTTTTCAAATTTTGTGTAATATTTTCACTTAAGTACTTCAAAAACTTCTGTACTCGGAAGAAAACGACGTAATTTTTCAATTTCTATCGAGAAAAAATTTATAAGAAATTAATTCGAGTGAACTCATAAAATTATCACAATAAAACGTGAAATTAAGACAAAATTTAAAAAAACTCGTAGATCTCTGAAACTAGAAAAGTTAAAAATCTTGTATATTTTGTAAAGTTTCATGAAATTTAGAGATCCACAACTTTGTCTAGCGTTAGCGCGTAAAGGAAAGAAGTTAGCATCTCAACGCCACCTTTGCGGCTAAATTCCGAACTAATTCAAACATCCAAAATGAAGCCCTAACTATACCAAGAAACTTTGTAAAAAATCGGAAACCGATTGGTCAAACCCTGAGAGCGCTATTAATTTCGTTCTGCTAGATTCCATTTCTGGCCCAGTGTGCAATGAAGGTAAAAGGCCAAAATGATAATTATTCAAACTCAGCCAAATTGTGTGGGGACCCAATTCAGCTAAAATGGTTCAATAGATGGTTGAGACTAATGACTAATGATTTTTCCAAAAAAAAAAAAAAAACGAAGACGCCACAAATAACATGGTTTCAAAATTTCAAATTTATCTGAAATATAGTTGACAACAACTCTAAAAACCTGAATAACTGCAAAATTTTTTTTTTGGATGACGTGGAGTCCACAGGGGCACCATCATTACCCTCTCCAGCACCCCCTTCCGTGACCAAGCGTGGACATTTGCTTACCCCCTACCCCCTCATAAGTTGTCCACGTAGAAAAAATCCGGATATTGAAATTCACGCTGCGAAATCTACTTCTACCCCATCAGTGCGACAGTAAAATAGGGCGTCGAATTTGCCAAAATTTACCAAAATAAATTCAAAATGAATACAAAATTCTAAATTACAATACATTGGCAGCCTTGCAATTCTCCTCAACATGTGAACAAATCAGGTTGAATATTCACCGCTCACTTCTTGTCCAGCATGAGTGCTAAGTGTAGCAAATTTTTGTACAAAACTTCTTTGTTTTATTTTATGCTTTGTTTCTGCTGTTGACAAAAAAATACTCTTGCTGCTAACACCACAGCTGAGCAAGACAAGAGTGGTGAATCATAGTAGTGAGAGTACACTCACAGATACAGATGCTCCTTTTGTTTAAATCTTGTTTTCATCACCGTTTGTTTTATTTTGCGGGTTTGAATTGATGCTTTTCGGTGATACTTGGTATCACCAAAAAGCATCAATTCAAACCCGCAAAAAAAAGATGCTCCTCTTATTAGATATATGAGCTCCTTTGTGTAGTTATTGTACATAATGTCCTTTCGACGCTTTGCCCATCAGTGCGAGAGCAGTTGTTTTCGCAGTGGACGATATCCTCTTACACACTAGGAGAAGTGACGGGCCTGTCCAATCTTCCAATCGTCCAATCGATCTTCGAATTTCGTCTCAAAAGTTTCGCCATCTCGCAAAAAGTCTCTTTGTAAAATTTTAGCTCCATCGGATTTTGGGAAGACGTGAGCGATCAATTTAATTGATTTTTTGATCGATAAAAAATGCACAAGAAGGGTAATCGCTCCTATATTCATCTCAGTACCTATATTCATCTCATCACGCTTTTTCGATCAATTTATCGTCAAATTTTACCATATTTTCAACGTAAAACTTTCAACCACTCGACAAAATCGAGACTTAAATAGATTTACTTTCAAAATTTGTAGAAATTTGACGGTAAATTGGACAAATGAGAATGAGAATGAGAAATAAGATGAATATAGGTGCACCTAGCTGTTGGTATGAACAATGGAGCAGTTACCCTAGTAATTTATGAAAACGTCGATATCGATTTTTTTTCTTTTTAATACACACAAGTCGATTTTTCCAGGATAATACTGGATCTCGACGTTCCATGCATTATTAAGAAATTTGATATCAACAAAGAGTTTTTGATATCGACAATTTCATGTACTGTGCTTTTCTTCATTAGTAAAAAAAAGTGAATCTTTGGTCACTGGCCCGAGGCCCGTGTTCCCAAAATCCAATTGAACTGAAATTTGGCATAGAGGCTTTTTTCGAGAAAACGTAACGTAACACCTCACTGTCCATGCACAGTGTTTCACACTAAGGTCGATTTTTACGCGGTTTTTTTACGCGGCTTTTTTTCGCGGATTCCGGCATTTACGCGGGTTTCCGAATTTACGCGGTTTTTTTACGTGGATTCCGGAATTTACGCGGATTTTTTTTGCGCGGATTTCGGTTTCTCTTCACTCGGATTGCAGAATTAACGCAGTTTTTTTTACGCGGATTCCGGAACTTACGCTTTTTTTGCTACGCGAGTTTCGGAATACACGCGTTTTTTCTTACGCGGCACGTATCCCCCGCGTAAAAAGCGACTTTAGTGTATTTTGCCGATTTCGTGCTCTAAATTAATAGCGTCCTCAAATTCGATTTTAGTGATATACTTTATTTGAAAAAGCTTCTATGAATTTTATTTTAAAATGAACGATTTAGTGATTAATCCACCTATAAGGGATATGATGGGTTTATTTTTTAGGATAGTGAAAAGACAGCCTGTCTTCGAGGATGTTGTAGCTGAGGTTTTTTCTAGCAACTTTTTAGAAGATATCAAATTAATATCTTTTATATTTAAAAAATATATAAATAGTGTTATTTGAAAGTTAACTAAAATCTTAACTTCCGACATAACTTTTCTCATGATTTCCTATAACAATAATATATGTTATTGCTAAACATCGTACCTCGCTAAAGTTCAAAATAGAATAGTTTTTAAACCATTATCGGGTTTTTCAACAGTTAATTGAACTTCAAATAAACCATCCGTACGCAAAAATACGCAGATAACCAAATAATATTCTGGAAGGACATCTGTTTTACTTCCAAAATAATTTACCACCATTTTTCTAATAGAATCTTTTCGATTGTTTCAGTGAAGAAAATTCTTTTGGATGAAAACTCGCTTGTTTTAAGTTACTCCATACGTCCATAAAAACCGCACAATTTTGTGGAAGGGTTGAAAAATATAAAAAACATGGAAAAAAATTATAATAAAAACTCTGAATTTTTTCATAGTTCAACACATGACGTCATTTAAAGTGTTATAACAATAAATTTATTATTTTCATCTTTCATTGCCTTTTTCATTGTTTTTTTTTCAAATTTTCTTTTTTGGAATTTTTATGTGCGGCTGTTGTAATGAAAATATAAATATACATTACAATTGATAAATTTGAAAAACTCCTCAAGTAAAGTCGCAGGAAAACTGGACGAACAAAGTTGAAATACCTTCAATAAATTAGAAAACATATTATCGAGCGTCTTAGCACAATCTCTTCAAATTTTTAAGAAGAAAAAAATCAAGTTCGTCTCCATTTCTATTATTATTTTTTAGAAGTGAAACAACCAATTTTACTACAATCGCGAATATTCGCATTTTGACTACTTTTCATAGTCTACTTCTTGCCGGTAACCGCAAGTCAGTCCCATCTGTAAAAATGTTAAAACGAGAAAACAGCTTCGAAAGATATTTCATTCACGCTCAGTTATCACTTATTTAAGATGAATTATTTTGACAATATTTATGCTAAAATATAGTTTGCATACTAGCCCGCACTAATTACGTTGTAAAAACCATTGATATAATTGATTTTATGATAAAAACCTTGAGTGTGACTGACTTACCGTTACATTCTACACCGAAGAGAAAAGTAACCGCAAGTCAGTCACATTGCCATGTTGAAACTATAGTGCGTGTTGACGTGTTGTTATTCGTTGCCGTGGAAAACTGTCAATCCTTCGCTGTTAGGAAGTGTATGTCCATGAGAACCTTTTAAGAAATGTCGACGTTGGAAAATCTCATGATGTACGGAACCGATGAAAGCTTATCCGGTGAGGACTCGGATAAAGAAACTGAAACCGGGACTGCAGTTGGTTCATCCGACAACAAATGTCAAGATGATCCAAATCCATTTGAGGTTCGAGCATCACCTTTGGAGATTTCTTGGAAAGATTCCCTGGATTCTGATGGAAGTTTTTTCGATACTCAAGATTTTGCGGATAGATCCACGAAGAAGCGAACCAAGAAAAAAAGTTGACTTGAATTCGTATTAGCAGAAAATTGCTCCACATAAATTCATCACCAATTCAAACTAAAAAATAATCCTAATAATTGATAATTATTGCTAGATAACTTATTTTCATCTAAACGGTCGTATCGAACACTCTTTTACTCCCCATTCATTTTACTGTTGTATTATGCATGTTTTTTTTGTAAATCGGGACTGACTTTCGGTTATTTTTCTTCTGGGATTGACTTACGGTTACTTTGCCTAATGTGACAATTCGACTTGGTATTGATTTCCACTTTTTTTGAACAAACCACTATTTTTTATCGGTACATCTGAAAATATACTCAAAGCTAGGTCAAAATACGATGCTAACTCAAAATTGACAAAATTACAGATGGGACTGACTTGCGGTTACCGGCAGTTGTACCTTATTAAAACAATTCCTATCCTGTGATACTCGTAGAGATGCAGTGGTACCCGCGGCCTCTAAACAAAACGAGTATCACCATCCCTTTCCTTCCCAAGTAGTACCGCCTTTTGGTCGTGGCCGGCGTCGTTATTGGTCAGTGGTAAAAGTTTTCAAGTACTGGCTGTGTTAGTGTAGACCAGACTAGACTAGACTAACACTAAATTAAACTAAACTGTAATTTAATTTACACTAAATCTACCGTAGAAAGATAACAATAACAACGTCGTTAACTAAAAAACCTTCCTTTTATTCTCCGCAAATCGAACAGAAGGTCGAGTTCCGAATCGGAATGTAGCACCCAGGGTTTGCTTTGCTTTTATATTTTTCCTCTGGAATATCTTCCCCGAACAGTAAATTCAAAAATTTATTAAACTGTTTTTTGTTAAAAATTTTAAAACTGTATTTCATAAAAAGAATTAAGACAATTTTAACACTATAGTTTTATCGACTGTAAGTTTACTCGAAGAGGTTTTTTCGGTTTCGCAATCTTAAACATGTGAAAATGAAACGGTATTTTATTTTGCTTTTGTTGGCTCCGGACCATGAATGTAACACTCATCCTATGAGCAATTGAATTTATTTCTTGTCTTCTGTTGCAATAAATTAATATGAAGCGTATATGTTAGCTTAAGAATCTTCCTGATTCTCACAAACATCTGCAGTAAAGTATGCGTTGTTCCCCATCCTTTGTTTGTAATTGAAGGTCAAAAAAGAGCATAAGTGGTGGCAATGAATTTGTACTCACACTGACTCGTAAGATCTACCATGGAATTATGAACCTGCTGCCCAAAAAAGGTCATCACTTATTGCCAACGGGTCTCATTATTGTTCCGAACAAGAGAGAGAGAGATGATTCTCTCCTCTTCCTCTGATTGCCCTTTTCTGGGCTCTTCTTCTTGCCTGTGAGAACCGATTAGTGTTCAGCATGTAATTAAAATGGTTTCATGCATTGGAATTACGCCGGGACGGAGCTTAGCAATTACATTCCCGCTTATGCAAGACGTCCATTCCAGTTGGGCTCTTGGGATGCAGCGATATGATTAAAGTCCTTCTAGGGATGTTTTTAATTTTAAAGAAATAAAACAATAATAACGGTCAATCAACGGGCATTTATTTGCAAGTGGTAATCAGGTTCAATTTCCACTAAAAATCTGATAAACGCTCTTGTATCACAAATTGTAGCGCCTCCCATCGTGAAACGGAGAAATCCTTTTGAAAAAAGTGCAAATCTAGTGATGCTGGGGAGAAATTAGCCATTTTCCGCAATTAAGTTGATCTACCGCTAAACGTCACTTTAGAGCGAAAGAAAATCACTTTAGCAGTTATAAATATTAGATAAAAAGCAATGGTAATCAATCATCGCGCCCGAGTTGTTAGTGAGTTTTGCCCAGAGGTCGAACGGACGCTTGTTCAGACGGAAGCCACAGTAACTGACCGTCCGTCGTCGCCGCTGCTCATTATTTAGCCTGCAGTCGTCCCGAGGTGCTGCGTCAGGTGACGGATACCTTCTTGGCAGACATTTCGTGAATGGCTGCCCGAAGAAAACCGCGCTGCAGTCGTCCTCCGCAGCGGCAACTGCGGTAGCAGTGTGCCAAAGAGGGCCTACGAACGGTGCCAACGAAACACGGAGGTAAAGAAACCTGACCATGATATAGGATTTGATTTATGTTCGCAGTGATAAGTGGGATGAAAGTATTTATCTCTTTTTTTTTGCTTATTAAATTTGGTCTGTCGATCTCGCGGGGGGAGTCCAAGGATAGATCTCGCAGTGGCACAAACCTTGCGGAGGCTGCTGCTGGAATGACCGTAGGATCTCTAAGCCCGTTGCAATGTAAATAAAAGATCCCCGCCGTCTGTTGGGATCGGTTCGCCACCGGTACCAGCGAGATGTTATCTCGCTCTCATACAACTGTCAAAAGGTTCAACCGATGCGAGGAGAAACAATTTCTTCCTCGTTCGTTGAAACAAATAACGAACGAACAGACGAGGAAAAGAAGTTTTGATTAATATGTTACAAATATCTTTACGACTGAATGATTTGTCTGTTTGGATCAGTGGAAAGCTCATTCAGCTGATGACGAACTGTCCCAAAGCCCTGTGGGTCCTGCTGTTGCCATCAGTGATTCTTTCCTGACGTGACCAACAATATTTATTTTTTCATGTTATTGAACCTCATGATGCCTCATGACGACGGTCGTCGTGATGACTTTTAGGAACGAAGCAACAGCATTTAACCTTCTGCCGGACAGAACGCCAAAACGCCCAAGTACAAGCGCGTCAAAACGTTCGCTCAACGAATTTGCTAATACTAAAGTACGCGAGGAAGGTACGAAGTACCCATCACTCGGCCGATGCTTTTATGACTTAGCTAATTATTGTGACAAATAAAAAGTTATACTTTATGTGTTAATTAGAAATTTAAATAGGAGCTTTCGTAGAGAGCGGCTTGGCTTCGGAACCAGGCCCATCTAATGACAAAACAAATAGCGACCGACTCATGCAGCATCCCGCTTCCCAGAAGCTCCGTTGCGAATTGATCTCCAACCGGGGCTCGAGCGATCGTAAAAAAACAATCCAACTATTTTTTTCTCCTCTATCATTACCAGATGCAACCATAGGCATCGACAACCGCTAGATTAAAGAAACTCCCAGCGGATTTGAGCCTCCTGCCGGCTGCAAAGTACTCCCTGAGGCGATATTCATAAAAATATAATTTCCACGGCCTGCACAATCAAAGATTTGGTTCAAATCCGGTGTGGAAAACGGCATCCGTTCACCAACACAATCATCAAACGGTGGGCTATTAAACGGTAACGATCGATTCTCGGTGCGGCTGGTGACGATCGGCAGCCGCGCCGCCATCGTCACCAAACGGCGTCCGGAGATAACACTGTCGTCATCCCAATTACAGTTTATCGACGAGGTGTTGATTCGAATCACGCATCGCCGCCGCTTGTTAAATAACGACATTACGGGACATGTGTTTATTAAAATTTCCATAAATTTAACTGCTGGGAGTCCCGCCCCATGCAGGGGCTCTGGTGGGAATATCGGCAAGCAGCAACTAGATTCAGGTTTTATTGCGATTTAGCAATTTGGAGCCATTTGGAATTTTCCGCCCAGATCCAATCACACGTCAGCGGGCGATCAGTCACCGCGGCCAGTTTTCGCGAGTGGGTGCCATGAGGCTACCTTCTAGACCCTTGGGCGGCGTAATTAAGTTTGCAAACATACATATTAACGGCCGCAAGCCCACAACCATGTTCAGCGGCACCGACCGTGTGGATTCGAGTGACGAGAGTTTCGAATGAAATTATAGCCACAAAAGTATATACACACACAGGTTGAAAGACATGCCACATGGCTTTCAAACACGAGCTTATTATTAATATTGTAGACACGCATAAACTAGGAAATATCACATTCACGCTCATTCTGTGTGCGCGGTGGCTCAGGTCGGATCCCGGCCGTGCAAGTGTGAAGTTGTGAAGGGCGGGAGCACGGTGTTACCGACAATAACTTGACATTAATTCCACATGCATGTACGGTGCCGGACACTTGGTGGCCACATACATGCATCGTTTCGGACTCGGGCTCTATGTATGTTGCCTCATATTCAACTCCGCACACCATTTTCAAGGTCATCTGTCAGAAATAAAAATATTTTATATAGTAAACAATTTCAACACCATAAGAAGAAAAAAAATTACCGTGCCCGACGCTTGTCGGTCACTTCCGTCTCCTCCTCTGCCGCTAGTGTTTTTGTGAGTCTTTGTCTCTGCCTTCATGTATATCTTAGGCAGCATCTCCTGCCCCTCCGGCAGGCATACACTTGCGCTTGCGCCGCTTATCGACCAGCCAGCAACAATTCAGTGTTTGTCTGCGAAGCGTGCTAAATTTTGACATTTGCAGCAATCCATAAAAGTCGCACTCGCGCACACACAAAAGAATCAAACAGACGCTGGAACTGAACGGCTGATTGAAGCCAGCAGAACGAAGTTGGGGTGAGATGCGGTGCGCGGAGGAAATCGGATACTGATTTGCTCGACTAATTTCCGTCTATGCTTTCGACGGTGCGGCAAACGAACGTCCCATATTATGCCTGGCCTAGCGTGGCTAGAGTCACTATGAAAGGATTAAATTTCAAGGTACCCCTTTCTCTATCTCTCTCACTGCGCGGCACACTCGGGAGTACACAACAGCTAAGGAAATTTATTGGCCATTTATCGAAAATATATACCCCCATAGAAGCCAACCTTCGGGGAACACGGACAAACGTCAACACACTTGCCCAAGAGCCGTAGCTAATGACCGAACAATGAGCACTAATTCCCAATTGTTTTCTTTCTGCTATTCCTCCACTGCAAGTCGTCCTTCAGCAACCGGACCGCAGCATCATTCTTCGTTAATGAGCTGTGCCAAAGAAACAAGGAAACTGCAACCGAAAACGGTTGCGGTGCGGAACAAACTAATCAAAAGATCAAATTTCATATCTCACTTCCAAATCAAAGACTCAACCAATCTGATGAGGGGAAGCTGCATCCCAGCAGCCGCACTTACGACGCTTTCCCGAATTGAAAACGTTTCAGCAGCAACAACAACAACCAGAACAGCCAGAGCGGTGTCTGATTTCGGGTTCCTCACTTGATTTGAATATCAATGGAAGGTGGTGAGAAAATTTGTTCACATTTCGGAACAATACGGAAGCAGCCTGCACTAATTGGTTCGTCCGTTGAAGTTTTTTTTTTTTTTCACAGACACTGTTCAGTTTTCTTAACGGCTTATAACGTCGTCGAAATTATTGTTTGGTTGTCTTTAGAAAGTTTTGTGCTAGCTCATGTAGAGCCGAGTTTTAATTAATTTAAATCATACTCTGGCGGATTGTTTTCAAATTTAGATACATTGTATTCCTGCATGCATATGGTATTAACAATGATTAATGACACCGACTGCTCGACCGCAGTCATAATTTCGAATCATTATGCACTAATTTCGCCAGCCCCGAAGCTTATCTCACCTAACCAATCTATTAATTTAAAGCTTTAAATGCCTTTTCACAGTGCCGTTTTCTAAACAAAAACAAGAGCCTAATCATGCTGCTGCTGCCTTCGCACAAGTCGTTTCGATTAGCGCTCGCCGTTTGACCGAGGTCCCATGCGTCGTCGTCGCGGCCTTTGGAATGTTCTTCCTCAGCAAGGCGAGGCGAAGCGAATTGATAACGCGACTAACCGCGGCTGCTCTGTGCTCCAATATTAATGTTTATTTAAATTAATGACCCACTCTCGGTCCCTCTCTCCCCACTGGCTGTTGTTGTATCGATTACCGAAAGACCCACATTTCTGCGCCAGTCGGTGCGTCCCAATTTACCGGTCGATAGATCGCGGCACCGTCTTTCTATTTGCATGCAAATGGTCCTTTAAAATGGTCGTCCCGCTGTCGGCATCCGTGCCTTGTTCCCAAGGCCAAAATGTGCCGTCCGGTCTCCGGGTTATTAATTTGTTACAATTATCCAACTGTTATTAGTCAATAATATTGGTTGGTGAATGGAACGGGCTAGGACTTGCAGCAAGATGAAGAGCCGAATGCGAATATGGGTCCTTCTCCGGGGTGCTTCATGCAAATTCGGCTAGCAGTTTGTTTACTTTATTTATTAATTGAAACCGGATTGAAAGCTTCCAATCTTTTTATTTAGTAATAAACATTTATATTGTGAATAAAAAACTTACTAAAAGCGTTTGTTTGCGAGAACGTAAACAGTATTCAACACAAATTGAATTTTAAGAAACTGTCCACGTATTTATACGAAACGCCTACAAAACTAACAGCGACAGTATATTAAATCATTTTTTTTCTTTATCAGAGAGATAGAGATCAAAAAGATTTGTTGCTTATTTTATTGCACATTTATTCATATCAAATTAACATACTGTTTGAATTAGCAATATTAACATTTATAATATACGCGAGTAGTAAACAATCTTCCGTTACCTGTCTTGGTTTTGCTCTAGTTTTGTCTGTAAAGTGCAAAAATTTTGAGTACGCTCGATATTCACAGTATTATTATATAAGTTTGAAGTTCGTTTGGTTATAAGAAGAATAAAAATTAAGTTCAAAATTCAATACCAATCATGCTTGGTATTCTCCTCAATATGTGAGAAGAGCAGAGTGAATATTCACCGTTTAGCGTATAGCAATATTTTGCACTACACTTTGCTTTCTGTTTTGTGCTGTATCTCTGTTGCTCGCAGAAAAACTAACACACTTCCTGCTTACACCTCAGCTGAAAGTAAACACTCTAGGTAGAATACACAGAAGTACACCGCGGTGTACATTGCTGAGATAAATTCGATAGAATGCGAAAGCAAACATGCGTACCGGGCAGCTGAATTTATATTTTTCAGTTTCGAGATGCAAAGCAAACAATGCAATACACTTACCTACCTAGGTTTTCCCCTCATTTGATATTTACCTAAGAGACGAACAGTGAAAGCACTGCAGTGAGGTCTGTTGTGTAGCTATTGTGCGCATTGTCCTTTCGTGTGAGAAAAATCACACCAGTTTATTATCTCTCTGGAGAAAAGTTTCAGATTCTACAGCGGTGCTTTTTGCAAGCTCCTCAGGTGTGAAAGCAGTTGTTTTCGTAGTGAAAGATATTCTCTTACACGGTAGAGTTTCTCCGAGAAAAGACAAGCCTGATACCAATACTAATACAAACACCCAAGACGATGTTTGAAAAGCATGATTATACGTCTAATCAAAATTACGTTCTAGTTAGTTAGGTTCAGTGCTAATAAAAGTAATTTTCGCAAGCGAAATTCTGCGGAAATTACAACCGATATTTCTAAGTTTTCACTTCCAACCAACGCAGCACTCATTTAGTAACACTAGATTTTCATCCTTGTACTAAATAATCATACACTGATGAAATATTTCTCGCGCATAGTTTACGATCACGCAATAAAATTTGCTGAAAATCCTACCAAATGGTTGTCGCCATTTCTTTAAGAAAGGGAAAATGGAAAACTAGCGTTATCAAAATGAAACGCCAAAATTTATCCAAGAGCGTATTTCCCGGAGCCGGTTTCTTTCGGGTTGGTGCGAATTTACAAAATTACAGTTTACACAACAATACTCAGAGTGATACATTTTTAGGAAATTTGAAACGGTGAAAATCAAACGAACACTTTCTCACTGTGACTGATAGATGACTTCTTTTTTTACCAATAATGAAAAAACGAAGAAAGAAAAAATGAAGATTGCATGATGGTGAAATATTTCCTTGCCCTGATAACACTAACGCTTATGGTGACTATTATTCACATTCATGCGCAAGCGCTTAAAAATGTCAGCCCTGTCCAGGTTTGTCATAAATTGCAAGAAAACTGAGTCCAGAAATTCATTACATTGGTATTTTTTGTGGTGTGTAGGTAAAATTTTTGTTGAAATGCTCTTGCAATCAAAAAACATGATATTAACCATGTAATCCCAGAACTCCATCTTTTTGCATATTTTTAGAAATAAAAAAGTATTGGGAGAAATAAAATGGAGTATACGCTGTAAGAATTGTGGCAAAATAACGACAAAAAACGAAACAGAGCTAATGCAAACATTTACTTCGTGTGGTTGCCATCAGGATAATAAAAAAACAATGATGTTATATTCAGACCAAAACTACAAAAGTAAAAAAAATGGTGGAACACTGACAGTTAATGTTTTTTTTATTTGAAAAACATTTAAATAAACAAAATAATAGAACTACACCAAAAAATAATAAAGAATTTTATATCCAGAGCAAAATTAGACATTAATTAAATTTCAATGAGAAAGTTTTGAAAAATTATTAAATTTAAACAGGAAACCAATTGAAAGAAAACTCAACAGACACTAATGAATCAAACTACAAAATGACAAATTATTAACGTATTAACTAGGTTTCCGAATTATTTCATCATTCATTTATTTTAAATAAATAACCTCAAACACCTATATTGCTTTATGATTTCGACTAATTGCTAAAATTGATAGTTGTCTTATTTTGTACGTTATAATTTCAATTATTCACATTCTTAGGCATACCTAAACGATGCAGCATTTTTTCACTATTTTCACACCCCCCTGCTTTAAAGGATAAGAAATTATTTAACAACCTCTTCCTTAAGTAGAAAACACAGAAAATCATTCGCAAATTCGCAAAAAAAATGCTGTACCTATCTTTAAAAGCAAACGGGTATCTTTCAATTTTCACTACTATGTCTTTTAAATTTTGAAAAATTGATTTTAAAGTAGACCTACGTCTTACGGAAACATATTTAAAACCGGAAACATGGAGATCATCTCGAAAATTGTCCACCTTCAAATGCTTAAAACTCAGGCAGTTTCCAACGGATTACCTACATTCTCACAGCAATCGGTTAGAAAATTTGCTATGCGTCAACCAAAACGCGGAAAATTGTGATTTTGCGCTAATGCCAACTGTTGTACTATCGTATTGCCCTGTTGAACGACCCAACAGAGCTGGAACAAGGCCTCCTTCTTCAGCACAGCCGACGCTAAAGTATACTATAACCGGTTTGTTGTTGTTTTACTCGATCAAGTCCGCAAAAACGCGTCTATCGAACTTTCAACTCTCAGTAGTTACGTATAAAAGTAAGCATGCAGAAATTTAGTCTCCATTGCATTTCTGCAGCAAGAGAACGGATGACTTACCGAAAATTGGGTCGACCCGCAACCCCGTCCACCGCTCCACATACATTAGGGTGAAATGACTGTATGAAAAAAAATACTCATCAAATTTCAAACACCGACCATGTACATTTTGTTCTTTGTCCCAAAAAAATGATCCGTGCAAACTTTCAGCTCAATCGGATATAATTTGGGGCTGCCTCAAAGCGCTTGAAATTGTGATTTTTCGACCCTCGAAAATCTACCAAGGGGTGAGTACATGAAATTGGAAAAATCGGATTTTTTTTCGATACCAAATGTTTTAGAAATGCAAATCTGTTATCATCCCGAAAAAAAAATTTTGGCCGAAAATCGACCTTCTGGGACTTAGTTGTTTTCTGGGTAACCGAAAGCTTAATATGAAATATTCTAAAACTAACTCCTGGTCTTCTTCATAACTTGTTCCAAACCAGATGTAAATTATTTTAATGTTCATTAGGCATCTTAAAATTGTTTGTCATTAGGGTGATTCATTTTTTTTTACTAGGGTGGTTCCAAAAACAATAAAAATGAAATTTATTGTTATTGAATAGGAAAAAGCAATCATAGTAGGAAATTTATGTCATTGACATTGCGTTACTCGCGCCGTTACAGTGCGTTACAGGGTTAAGTGGTAAGATTGCACTTTTCCTTTCAATATCATGAAAATTCATGGTTTTCGTAGTTGCCACCACTCTTACGGAAACTAGTTGGTCCAACTTTGTAGTACATCAAGTATAAGATGTCAAATAGGCAAATAAATGTGAGCATTACTCCCACTAAACTACTTCAAATTAAATTTGATTTGTGTTTAGAACCATCCTTTAAAAAAAATTAATCACCCTAACGAAAATCAAATTTGAGATACCCAATGAACAGTTAAATAATTTACATCTGGTTTGTAATGAGTTGTCAGTCATTTTAGAAGCCCAGAAAACGGTTGAGCCCCAGAAGGTCGATTTTCGGTAAAAAAAAATTTTTTCTCGAGATAACATTAGATTTCGAAATTTGCTACATTTGGCATTGAAAAAATAAATTCGATTTTCCCATTTTTTTTCATGTTTTGTTAAAAGTCGATTTTTCTGACGGTTAAATTCAATATGGCGACCACCCACTTCGATATTTGCCAAAGGAGGCACTTTCTTTTCTCTTTTCAATGACATGTTGGTTTGAGTAATTCTATAGACAATTTCATGAGCTAGAGCACTTTGATGATCCAAGTTTTGTTGAAAAACGAAGAGTCCAAAAAAGTATTGATTTCCAGTTAACGAGGGGTTCATCAATTTGATCAACCAAAAGCAGTTTCTTTACTTATTCAACATGGGCCTCCAGAAAAAACATAACATGACTCGTTTTTAATACCATCATGTTAATCGTGGGCCGGTCTAAGCGGGAATCGCTCATAACGTCTTACGATTCTAAGCTTAAAATCGTAACTCAGTTAGGTTCCGGCATGATGTACGATTAAAAACAAACTTTTGCGATTTTGACTTCGTTGAGATATATTTATTATAATTTTCATTCATTTATTTACGATATGATGTTAACTAGGAAGACAGGCTATCGTAATTCTACGTCAGCCTTGCGGTTGTGTCTTATAAACACCCTCTTCAACTATTTGTTTTCGAACCTTGTTTATGTGCTATCAGTGCTTTCAGACCTGTAGAATGTAGAATATCACAGATGAAGAGATCTTGGCAGCTTTCACTGCAATGCTTTGTGCGATGTTTCATTGTGTTTTCAAGGTAAAAAAATATTCGGTGAGCGTCAGTATAAGAACAATTTTATCGATTCGCTATAAATTGTTATAGATTAGGGCTTTTTCAAGACTAAATGTTTGAATTGAACATCTGTTTTTAACTTTTTCCGTGTCACTTTAACTAACGCATAGCTACGTGTAGAAAGAGGGAGATTTCTCTCTCTGATACTGCTAGCGTTTGCAGCGAAAATTTATTTCATATCCTGCCTGAGCCAGTAGCCGGTGGAGTGGAAGTTATTAAAACTAAATCAAATCAAAATCGAATTGCTGAAAGTTCCACCCATTGTAATAAGTAATGCCTCTGATTTCAATGGTTACAAAGAGTTACTTTCAATGCTTGTTTCTGACGTTACAAGTGAGACAACTGAGCAGTTCCGCAAAACGATGTTTAAATTTTTTTTTAATTGGCATTGTTTATTTGGCTGAAACTTGGCATAGACGTTTCTATGGGCTAAAGATGCCATTTTATGCTATTAATTTAACTATTCGGAACGCGATTCATTTTTGAGAAATTATTGAAAAATGCTATTTTGGGAAATTATTGATGATTACTAATAATAATTAATAATTTTCAGAGCCAAAACAGTTTGTGTGATCAGTGTGACGTCTTCGGCAAAGTTGTAAATAATTATTTTATCATTCTGAAAAAAATACACAGTCTAAGCAAAATCTTTTTTACAAAAAAACTACAAAAAAATTAAAATTTATTCAGCTCATTTTAAAAAAAAAAATATTTTTTTGTTGGAGTTGATCCGATCATAAAGAAATAAAAAAAAGTAGTACAGGTCGGACTCGACTATCCGGAACATCAAAAAAAAATTCATTCCGGATAATCGAATCACACAAAAAATACTGAAATTTTGCGAATAACGAACATTAAACAAATACTTCTTTTCTTTATTTTACTTGTATGATGCAGCGGCGTAACCAGAAGTTATTTCTGAGGCGAAAAGGAAAAAATCTTGAGAAGCAAAAAAAAATAAATTGGACATTGATTATTTTCACTTAATTCGAACATGTCCCAAACATGCCGGATGGGACTTAAATGATAATAAATATGCCAGAAGGGATGGTAAAGGCAACATTTCGGAATAAAAATTGGAAACGGACACCAAAAAAATAAAATTCCGGATAATCGAGTCTAAAATTCCGGATAATCGAGTCCGACCTGTATTTTGCAAAAAAAAAAAATTTTTAATTTTTTTTTTCACAGGACATATATTTTTATTTTATTTTATCTTTTTTTTTTTTTGGAAGCAGAACATTATTATGTACAACTTTGTCTATGACACTATGCCAATCAAACAAACCATTTTGACAGTAAAAATATTTTTAATTTTGTTAAGAGTGTTCTGTTGAAGATTAAGAACATGTTTACAGCCAAAACGGTTTGTTTGACTGGCATAGTGTCTTTAACACAGTTGTGGATAATAATTTTGTCCCTTCAAAAAAATATGCCATTCGAAAAAAAAATCAAAAAAATTTTTTTTTAAATTATGACTTTTTTCTTGATTTCAGCTGTTTTAGATAATCAATTTTTAGTTTCTCTATCAACTTTTTTTCAAAAAAAAGTATTTTTAGTGTTTTTTTTGAGAAGACAAAATTATTATCTACATCTTTGCCGAAGATGTTACACCGATCTAACAAACCGTTTTTGCTCTAAAAGTAATCGTAATCATCAACACATCGTTCACCAACGTTGAAACCGTCAATGAGATCAAAATTACCTTGACAGAAATACTTGGCATAGCCTATTCCCACGTAATATTGTTCCTAGTTTAAAATTCACCAATGGCTATATTCGTGTTTTTTTTTTCTGTTTGAAAAAGGTATGCAGGTCTCAAAAATAGCATTTAGGCGCGTTTTGATATAAAGAATAAAGCTCATAAAAACTTTCATTTATTATGCACTTAAAAATGGTGTGCTTCATCAACATTAACTACTAGGAAAGAAGACTGTTTCTATAACGCTTAAGAGCTGTGCGACTCCGTAGCAAATTTCTCGAAAAATCGTCAAATAACCAATTCACTATTATCGTAAACACTTTGTTCCACCCTATGACCACTGGCAAAACCACACACTTCGCGATAATCTATGAGCAATAGCTCTTCAGAATCACCTCTAGCACCACACAAAACACGATGGGCAAATTGCACATTCGCATCTTTCCAACCTAAACGCGCTTTACATGGAAACATCGGTTGAAATAGTGATACCAGCCTGCCTGAAATCCTGCGAGGTTTTTTTCCTATATGCGCGAATCCAGCCAGCGAATGCCTCATCTCGACAAGCTATCTCATGCATTCTGCCAACTTGCGATATGCAAATTGGAGGAATTTATATTCAAATTACCTAGCTAGCGTCGTCCAGCAAAATATTTCGCCGAGGCTAGAGAATGGCACACCTTACCACACTCCAGTGCCCGGGAAGATGGCCAGCAACTTTGTGGAATCCGCTCCTCTAACAAACGCTTCCCCTCGGTGCTGGCAGATGAGGTATTATTTATCGCCAACGGAGGCAGGGGCCTGTACGGTCGCAAACACGATCATAGATGAATTACGGGTCCGAATCTGTGACCACGGCAAAATTATCGGGTAGAGCAAATTAGCACTCTCGGACAACGGACAGACACGCCTGAGTGCTGGCCCCAGATCGCCTGCCTGCCTGGGTTGCGAAATGCGGGGGAAGTGTCCTACTCGGCGAGGCTCATTTGTTTACACCACCCAAAGACCGACGAGCTTGCCACAGGCTTTAATCGATCGTCCACTGCTCAGTCGTTTGACAGAGACATATTTGGTGTAGATCTTGACGATCGTTTTTCGCCCGTTACAGCGCGCGGCGTTGAACAGGCTAATGATAATTTATGCTTACGCTCACGGAATGGTGACAAGTGTAGTCCGTTCCGAGCGTGGCCAGAAGCTGAAGATAAAACAACTATCGCAGCAAAAACATTTTATCGAAAGATTAAAATCTTACTGGTAAATCAGAGCGAGTGAGTCAATCAAATGTCGGCCGTCATGGCGGAATGTCACCGAGTTACGAGCCAGATCGGGTATCGATTAGCCTACCCCGAGTGATGATCTAGCTCCTGGACGAGAGGGGGCCCAACCTAGGCGAAATGCAGTATCGTGAAATAAACTTTATGACAGCATTTTATGGTCACCCATGTGTGTCCACCTTCCAATTTGATTGGAGACAACATAATAAATCAGTCGGAGACTATGTTTACAATTGTGTAAAGAAATAAATGATTCAAATCGATTACATTGTGAAATAAGACTGGTTTTGTAGCCAAACTGCTGCGTGAATAAATCGATAATATCAATGTGATGAAATCCCATAAACTATTTCATTGGAATCCATCGATTCCTCGAACCGGATTGTTCCAATTAGTGAACCAAATTATGACAAAGCTTTATCAATCGCGTACTAAGATCCCTATTAATCACCGGCCAACCACACAATGTCATAACTTTTTTCTTCTCTGGTACGACCTTTTGGTGTGGCGTTTAGCACGGAAAGGTGCCGCCACCAAGGAACCCCCGGAGTAGTTCTGCTGGTTTCCGCACCACACGACACACACACACACACACATTCCGACCAATGTCAGTCGCCATAAATCTGTACGCGGCAAAACACTCGACCCGCACCGGAAAGCTCGCTATAAATCGCGGAGGTCTGAATTGCAAATGCAGAAACGTATAAATACGAAATCCCCGCCTCACATCGGCCGGTTGTACAGGGGATTCGCGAATGAATACGATATTATTAATTTAGTAATTGCCTAAGCTCACATTAGAGAATGCCATTTTCATTGGGCCCGTCAATTCGCACCGCACCGCAGCGAACCGGCAGCCAGCGCTGTCCCCGGGCCGAAGTTTCTAGCAGGATACAAGCCAGCAATTAATTTTCGCACCCCGTGGCACTTTGGAGGTCCGATGCCACTAAGACGATTGTTTATCGACACCGCGCCGTTGATTGCTCGGAGCTGCCGAGGTTCCAGCCCAACAAAAGAAATCAATATGCAAATCTAGAACACCGGCCCGC
Source organism: Wyeomyia smithii (assembly GCF_029784165.1). Classification (NCBI taxonomy): domain Eukaryota; kingdom Metazoa; phylum Arthropoda; class Insecta; order Diptera; family Culicidae; genus Wyeomyia; species Wyeomyia smithii. The sequence goes on along the minus strand of NC_073695.1, from coordinate 49,548,753 downwards.
CAACAACCGGCACCTTGCGAGCGGCTGCCGTTTTCTAGACAATGTGTTTATATTTTTCCGCTGCATGCGGAAATTTAGTTCAGTTTTGCTCCTTTACGATTACAACGCTGTTCGTTCTGTGCTTTTGATTTATTAAATTTATTCTACGCTATCAGATCTGCAAGCAAATCCGGCTTCGTAGATATGGCAATAATAAAATCTAATTGTTTGATTACAATGCAGTGCACTTATTTTCGATAAGATAATAACATACCCTACATTGTAAGCATAACAGCATAACACTTTTCCATCCAAACCAAAAATCCAACGGTAGTGGCTGCACTTTTCAACATTAGTCAGCGCAAAGTAAAATACCGCTCAGTGCTCATAAATTCCTGCAACTCGCACTGTCGCGCCAAATCAATGTTTATCCGCCAGAGTCATCACCGAATGGCGATGGACAATACCGACAACCAAATCTCCTCTGCAACCGGCGAACACTTTTCGGCAGTGATGTGAAAATTTGAATTCATTAACGGAGCAGTGAGCGAGACAGAGTGAGAGACAGCAAGATTCGCGAAGCTCTTCTCCGTCGCGAAATCGTGGCGCGAGGGTCGAACAGTCGTAAAAAAAGTTCACAGGTTATTCGCAGCCAGCGGCTCGCAGCGCAGTTGTGACCTTGAGGAATAACATAAATTACTGTATTTATGAGATGATGTTTTTTTGTTTGTGTGCTTCGTCTGTACCGCACAAAGTGCTTATTCGGATTTGTTTTGATCGGCAGTTCTTCCGACTGCGCCGATTTTCGGCATAAATGAGCGCAATTTGGCTCAATTTTACGACCCCGCTCATGGCAGCTTTATTAATCACGGCCCATTTTCGGGATCGAGTGGCCCCCATCGGTACATTCACCCTACCCATCGGTGAGCACGGCGGAAAAAACGCCCTACTAGGTAAACCAGCTACGCTAGCAATGGGTACAGGTGAAAAGATTGTTAGCTTTTTTTCATGAATGACATGTTGCTAATTGGAAAGTGTCGGGTTTCTCAATGACGATTGGCACTGCAGGTACCCGAACCATGAAAGCAAAGTAATTTTCGCAGCTAGTTGCTACTTCTGAGAGGTAAATGGGTTTCACTGTTCGGTAATTTCAGTATGATTATTGATGGCATCGACCACCAGGCTGCACCATCTCCGGAAATTTGAAATAAATGAAAATGAATACTGAAGTTTACTGAACCATCTTATCGAAAAGCGGCAATAAATTGTATAAATGCCAAGACGGAATACATATTCACGACCTTCAGTCTGTCAAATTTAACATTTGACATGAAGGTAAACATTTGAGCAAAATCATTTCAAATCGCCTGGAAATACGCGAAAATTTAATCCACCATTTTTGATTTGCATGAAACTTTGCGCACGTCTTTGGCTTAGCAAACTGAGCATATTTCACAGGTGGAGAGATTTTTTACAGCCATGAGTTACATTCTAAAATGGCGTATGCCTTTTGGCATTGGTTTTATTCGAAGCATTGTAGCCCAGAAACCGTTGGTTGTATAGAAAAACTGTCTGAGAATGAGTTGTAGGAAATTAAAAATGCACCATAAAAAATAAACACTGTACAAAAGAATTTTTTTTTGACCATAAAAAATTAAAAATAAAAATTAAATTTCAATATAAAAAAGGGTTGAATTTTTTTTTATTTTTTTTAAAGAAACTTGACGTTATTACGAAACTTTTTAAAAAAAGTCCAGGATGGAGAATTGAAAAATAATTTTTTTATGGTAGATTAATATTTATAAAAATTCTAATTTAAACATTTTTCAAAATATTTGTATTCTGCCGATTTTAAAAGATGCAGAGAGTCATTTTGAATAAAAAAGCTGTTGGTAGTAAACTTTCTAAAGGCATCGGTTTTCGAGTTATTTTTTATTTAAGCTCGAAAAATCATAATTATTTAGGAAAATACACGTTTCACTTAATTTGTCCATGGTTCTCCAGCAAAAACCATGCGTTCATTGGAATGCTTGATCAAAAATATACAATTCATTCTTTGACAACAAAACGATTGGGCGAACGGTTCTCAAGAAAAGAGTTAAATGTTCGAGGTGATATAAATATATAAAAGAATCAAATATTTATTTTTGAGTTTTATTATCTTAGGAACATATTTTTTTATGACATAGATACTTTACAGAACTAGTTTTACCTTATATTTTATATACATCATAAGTAAATGATTCGTCATCTTTTGAAAACAGCTTCGTTTGTATCTTATTTTCTGAAGTCGGAACAAAAGAGTAATACTTTTGTGTGGCAGCTATCATTATACATTTTTTGAAAATATTGCTCCATTCTGTTACTCCTTGTTCATATTCTTCATATGATACCCAACTGAATGACATTTTTGATGAATTTTTATTACAATCATACAATTCTTTTGCGCTTGTAATGGGATGTTCATGTTCTTTAGCTAAACTTGCATTTCCTGCCATTCGTTTTAATATGCCACCAATTGCATCGCATGGGCCTTTACCATGAGAAGTCGCAAAAAATGCCACTCTGCATCGACGTTATATTTTGTTGCAAAGTTTCTTCCATTTTTATATTGTGAGGCAGCTCCATCAGACTTTAATATCGCTTTTTTCAACTCTATTGTTGTTTTCAAAAAACTCATTAATTTGGCAATGAACACCTGAACCACAACAGTATCATGATGGAGTACTTCCGATATTATGATGAAGCTGATATTCTTAAGTGTTCCAGATTCTGAATAGTAAACAACGAAGGGATGAATGGTGGCTTGACTATCATTCCAATAACTACACGAATCACAAATTGATAAAGACGTATTAAAATGAGCTTGACTGTTCAATATTTTTAATTTTGCAATAACGTTTTCGTTTAATTTGCGTAAGCTGGATGAGCACCGATGACCAGGAAAGGGTTTACAGCATTTGGGCTTGGTGTATTCCATTTTCACTTTATTCATCTTCACAAAATGCAAACTGTTACTAACACATCTGGAGTTGTGCAATCGTATTTATATACGAAAACAGATATTATAGGTAACCCAGTAGTTATTGGTTGCGTACTTTACAAACAGTTATTATTAGTTAACAAGTAGGTAGTGTTGCACGACAAACATATATTTTTATGAAACATTCGGCAAGGGAGAACGTGTAGGCAGGCTGAGGTTTAGCGCTTGAGTTATTTATCCAATCGTTTTGTTGTCAAAGAATGAATTGTATATTTTTGATCAAGCATTCCAATGAACGTATGGTTTTTGCTGGAGAACAATGGACAAATTAAAAAAAACGTGTATTTTCCGAATATTAAAATATTTTCGAGCTTAAATTAAAAATAACTCGAAAACCGATGCATTTAGAAAGTTTACTGCCAAGAGCTTTTTGATTTAAAATGACTCTCTGCATCTTTTAAAATCGTCAGAATAGAAATATTTTGAAAAATGTTTAAATTAGAATTTTTATAAAAAAAATAATCAACCATAAAAAAATTATTTTTCATTTCTCCACCTGGACTTTTTTTAAAAAGTTGTGTATTAACGTCAAGTTTCTTTAAAAAAAAATTCAACTCTTTATTTTTAAATTGAAATTTAATGTTTATTTTTTTTTGGTCAAAAAAATTTTTTTTGTACAGTGTATATTTTTTATGGTGCATTTTTAATTCCCTACAACTCATTCTCAGACAGTTTTTCTATACAACCAACGGTTTCTGGGCTACAATGCTTCGAATAAAACCTATGCCAAAAGGCATACGCCCTTTTAGAATGTAACTCATGGGTGTGAAAAATCTCTCCATCTGTGAAAAATGCTCAGTTGGCCAAGCCAAATACGTGCGCAAAGTTTCATTCAAATCAAAAATGGTCGATATTCGACCATAGGTCATTTGGCGCGATCTTGCTCATTTCGAAAATACACAATCGTAAAAAAAATACCTTGATTTTCAAATATTTGCTTAACAAAACCGAATATTCATCAAATCAACAAGGGTTAGCTTAACACCACTGTGCCAAGTACATTGCTTCTCATTTTTTGAGAACGCAGTAACTATTTTGTACTTTTCAAATAACTTTTCATCAAGATCCCAAGTTGTAAACAGCAATCGATTTCGCAAATGCTCGTACAGAAATAAACACAAGACAACAATGTTGCGCCAAGCGATGAACCCGACAATTTATATTTATGGCAGTCTTGTTACACTGCCAGAACACTATTATTATTACATTAAAGCTCATCTCCGGTTCGGTGGCAGTAAGAACACTTCTTGGTGGTTCAATTTCGCTTTCTGTTTTCTGCGCAACAGAGTGATCGTTATAGAAAATTGTCAGCTTCGTCAGATGACGTTTTATTGCTGTCTTGTGTATCGACGGTAGTAATTTGCCCATGGAAGCAATTATTTATAGGCTAATGAAATCATGGCTTGAGCATGTAAACTTTTAATTACTTTGTTTGATTGATCCATAGTGTTTGTGACTGTGAGATGTTTAAATTAAAAGCAAAGTCAAAGCATTGGTGCTACATTCCGATTCGGAAGTCGACCTTTTGTTTATTGTACACAGACTTCGCTGTCAACTGTTTTAGTGTACAGAACCATTTCGGGGCTAGCGCTACGATCCTACTGACACTAGAACACTGTCAAGCCGAGACTCGAACCTACGACAACTAGCTTGTTAGGCCAGCATCGTACCTCAGCTGACCAGCTGAGAGGGTGTGAAATACTTCGACCAATAATGGATCAATCATACTTTTCCAACGGAACACAAGAGAGAATTATTTTAAAAATTAGGGAGCAAACATTTATAAAAATGAAGCAAAGAAGATCGAAAAGATAAAAGAAATAAAAACAATAATAATTTCATAAAAAGTAAACAAACTAACAATCCGAATTCAATCATCCAGAAGAATCCATCAAAGATTACACAGGAATCCAAAAACTTAGAAAATGTATATAAAAGACCCCCAAAAACACTAGCAGAATAACAAAAATGATAACATTACAATTCCTAGAAATATTACAAAACTGTAGAAAAATCCCAGAAATAATACTTTCTATAAAATTTCACACCTTACCGAAAAATTCTAAAACAGAAAAATGAGTGCCAAATCTTATGAAGCAAGTAAAATCCTTAAAAAAGTCTTAAAAGTATTCAAAAATCAATAGTTGCCAAAAATTATTAAGGAAAGACTTCTATAATATTTCCATAATATTTCGAAATATGATTAAAAAGGTCAAAAAGATGCGGGTTTTACTTGAATTGAAAAAGTCGAAAAAAGTTTTAATATTGCTTTGGAATTCTTAAGATGCAATAAGCATTAAAACTTTTTTTTTAAATTCCAAGTTTTAGAATATTATTAATAAAAATTCAAATGGTAAGTATCTGGTAAAAACATGAAGGATTAAAAAATATCTCAAGTTAACCTTACAAAAAATAATCAATATCATTATAATAAAAATGGTAGGTTTTTGTGATGCCAAACAACTTTGCCGAAGACACTAGGATGCTAGGATGTCCCTCAAAAATGCTATAGTTGTTCAAATTAGAGTTTGTCGAATTAAATGCTGAAAACCAGTTTTTCTGCCAACACTTTCAGTGTTCAAACGTCAGTGGGATTTCCTTCAGCAATAACCTCTGCAACATGTTGCAGATCCTATCTGCGTCTAGAATGTGGACCTACAGTTGTCTGTTTGATCCAAGTCAATTTTGATGGAAATCCTCCTGACGACGGTACACTGATAGTGTTGACAGCAGGGCTCTACATTTTCGAAACAAAACAATGAAACTGATATACTCGCGCTGTCATTTCGATTCGAGCAGTTTCATTCCCACTTGATTCCTTTCGGCTACTGTCAACGAATCACTTCTATCTCTCTTTGCCGTCTGTTGTTCGTCGGATCGTTTCAAATGAAACTAATGACTATTTCAATCGACGGAGAGAGTGACGGAAAGAGACACTTTTTCCTTTCCTTCAGCGTCTCAAATGAAATTAGCACCGCATTTTCGCAGGGGAGCGAGGTTGCAAAAGCAAGTATAATGTTTGTTCACTTGTGAATTTTACCGAAGTATATTCGGCCAGTAGAGAATTGGGAACAATAATTGGCTGTTTTGGATAACTACTATATGATTTTTAGCAAGTTCAAGAAATAATTCGTATACATTGTGCCACCAGAACTGCCGCCTGCGACTTATCGATAATTATCGTTAGCGCTGAAATTTTAGCAATATTATCGATATTAACGATAAATATCGATAACTTTCCATCACTATTTCTAATACCGCAAGCCGTAGTTAGAACGGCAACGGCATCCAATTAATACGTTACGCAAGTTCCGATCAATATTTCCTCCATATGTATGCTTGAAGTACTGTATGGAAGCCCTCTGTCTCCGTCAGCGCACATTGTCATTTTCAATTGAGAATCGTCATGTGAGAGTGATGGTGACAATTTCCGCTTTCAATTGAAGAGCGTTTGTATCAATTTCAAGCCCTTCAGTTGTCAGAATCACAACAAGAGCTTTCGACTGGGTGTCATGTGACTCACAAAGTGCTCGAAAATGATACAAAAGCTTTTCATTTGAAAGCGACGGGTCAAAGCGTCACTATAACCTGATAATTTACAATTAAAAATGACTTTGTCAGGCTCTGGTGGACAGAATAATGCTTTTCAGCAATTACTTCGTCCTACTCAACTATGACCAGCTACAACTTTCTAAAGGAACATCCTAGCTCTTCAGTGTCTTCAGCAAAGTTGTTGAGCATATTAAATACTAGACTATAACGTAATGTAGTATATTAATAAAGCATTACTGAGTTATCTGATAAGAAATATACAAAAAAGTTTGTCTCCTCATACAAATTGAATGTAATGCGCCAAGCGGAGAAAAAACCAATCGACTTCCAATAAGTTTACCATTACTTGAGGCCCCAAACAAAAAAAAACTTGATTCTGGAGAATCGAACTCTTTGCCCCACCCAAGCGGTTTAGCCAAAGGGAGGGGGAGCTACGTTGCCTTAGTAGAATCAGGCCATTCGATGACAAAAAGAACTTAAGCATGGGTTTGTTCTCAGGCTCCCCCTTCACTTACCCTTCCTTTACACTAAAATCTATTATACCTTTGCACGACTTCCTCTTAACAAAAATAAGTCCCTTTTATCAATAAAACTGGCCAGAGAGACGCAATACGAAACTTCTCCAGAGAAGGTTCCAGGTTTATTAGAGCAGCAGCGTGTTAATGGAAGGGTAAAAATCACATTACACACAAGCACGGATAAAATAATAATGAAATAATGAAAATAATAATAATAAAGCATGCCACTTCTCAATAGCGGTATTGCTAATAAATGAATTACGGAATACAGCAGACACCCGGGCATATCTCACAGTAGATCAACGATTCTGATCGCAGTGAGAAAGTCCATACAAGAAAAAGGAAGGGGGGAGGATTAGCTTTCGGAATCTTTATCGCTACTCTTTTTTTTTTTTTTGTCGCTTACTTATTTCACTGCTATGCGGTCGTCATTGTGTCTCCCGCGAAACAAGGTGTCTAGTATCAAAACTTTATTCCGATGAAGGAATGTCGAGGAAATATAATATTTCAGACTACGTAACCAAAGGCTGCTTCGAATGTCTGTCTATGAGAATGGAATTTTGTGTCTACACCTGGTTCTGGGAAGGAGGCTGCTGCGCGATGGAGCTAGAATTTACATGGGGACTTTTTCTAGAAGACAAAACTTTTGATACCCACCGCTAAATTCGATTTCCATTTGAACCTTACTGTTTATGTCATGCGCTAAACAACAATTCTATTGTTGTTCTCGAATTGACCATAGAATGAACTACGCTACGGTTTATTCAAACAGCACTTGCGTTGCACAGTAAGTGGTATCACTAATAAAGCAGGAAACATTTACACCAGAATTATATGTCAAACTAATAATTATCTTTTCAATATTCTAAAAACTCACATTTTTTATCAAGCCGATCAACTCCCACCCCACCCCCGGAAGGAATTTCTAGCTATGCCACTGCCCCCCTCTAATATATAAATTTTAATATAAATCTCACCACAAATTTGAAATCTTTCCTTAGAAAATTTCTCTTTTTAATGCGAAATAATAAAATTGTCATCAAAATTTGTAAGAAATTCCGCTCAAAAATAGAAATCACTACATCTGGAAACTTCTTCAGGAGAGCCAACAAATCTGAGTACAAAAATACCTAAAAAATATATGCAAGAAATATCATAAATACCCAAATATAAAAAAAATAATAATGATTTTATTTTTTATTTATTTATTTTTTTACTCAATATTTTCAAAAAATCAAATGGAATATCACTAAAGTATTGAATGTAAGTCGGAGAATTTGCAAACAGTTCTCGAAGTATTGAGCAATTTCACAAAGAAAATTGGCAAATGATTGTAGCAATTTTCTGCACCACACTTTTTTTCCGCTTTGTGCTGTGTTTCTGCTGCTCGTGAAAAAAATAATACACTTGCTGCTTACACCATAGCTGAGTGAAACAAGAGTGGTGAATCAGTCTAGTGAGAATACATAGAAGTACACCGCGGTGGGCAATGCTAAGATAAATTCAATTCACTTTCGAGATTCATAGTAAACAACGCAGTTTACTTTTCAACCTGAATGCTCCCCTCATTTGATTTATAAGATACGCACAGTAAAAACGCTGCAGTGAGCTCTGTTGTGTAGTTATTGTGTGTAATGTCCTTTCGTGTGAGAAACCTCAAACCAGTTTAATATCTCTCTGGAGAGATATTTCAAATTTGACCGCGGTGTTTTTTTGCAAGCTCCTCGGATACAAACGATTTGCTGCTCTCTTCAAGCAGCCCACCCGTAGAGTTTGCAATATTTCCGGGAAACAGGAATGAAAAATTTAATTTCCCGGGAATTCCCGGGAATGGGATTTCAAATAAAGTTTCGTAATAAAAGGTAACATAAAAACGTTGAAAATTTCATTATTATTTCGCTTAAAAACAAATTAGAGAAGAAAAAAAAACAAAACATATTCAAGTATACATCAGAAATCCGTGATCGATTTGTGTTTCAAATATTTGCAGAAGAAGAGGTTTCAGAGTTTTCATGTCGTCGCTTCAGGTACGGTGACAATTTTACGTTAAGACAAAGTAATGTAATTCCTTCTGTCAAACTTTACCTAAGTCCGCTGAATCACCGCTGCTATTTGGTTTTGCTACATTTCGTTAGAAACTGGAGTGTCCGGTACTTTCAGTTTATTAAAGAAAAAGCTGAGTGTTAAACAGGCATTAGACGAGGCAAATATTTGCTATATTTGGTTCGGATTTTTTTGGGCAACACATTTCTTCGGATTAATATATATGCTATACTATTAAGCGGACCTTACACGAAGCAAATATTTGATATTTTTGGAACGAATTTTATTTGCACAAAATAAAATCTGTACCAAAAATAGCAAATATGTGCTTCGTCTAATACCTGCTTTAAACTACAGTAAATATTTGCTCAAAATTCTGTTTTCTTAAATGGTTGCGAAGCTTCATTTTTGTCAAATATATTTGCTATGCCATTACACGATGCGAAATATTTTCAAAAAATAAGCAGGGTAGCAAATCTAGTTTTCATTGACAGAACAATATTCCAAACCCTTTTGGAGTTGGTAAATTAGAAAGTAAGATTCCCTGTGAAAATTTTCGTTGATTAACTGGAACGTTATTCCGCCATTCAGCAGTTTTCTACGAATGAGCGAAACTAACTGTAAGAAAACAATAGAATACTAAATACTCGATTCGAAATAAGTCAGTTTATAGTAGTAATTAACAATATTTTTGACAAGTAATTGAGGCAAATCTTGCGAAATTTTTCAAGGAACTCAGGAATCCCGGGAATCAATATTTCTTTTCCCGGGATTCGGGAATCACGGGAAAAGACATTTTTCGGGAAGTCGTTCCCGGGATTGCAAACCCTAGTGTTTTCGTAGTGAACAAGGAGAAACGTCAAGCCTTGCTAGAAGAGCTTTCAGAAAATGTTGCAATGCAATGTTTTATTGTTTTTTCAGTGTACATTATTTCTGCAAAAAAAAAAAAAAAGGTCTTCAAAAGAAAATACTACTTTTTAAAAGATTTTCCCATCCCAGTTTTAGCTTCAAGGTTTTGTAGCTTTATTTTCGATCTTATGAATTTGTTTTGAATCATTTATAATTCTTTCAATCATTATCGAGTTGCATGGCATTTAAACATTTATTTCAACAGCGTATTTCAATCGCGTCAAAATGAATAAAATTTATTATTATTTTTTAACAAATATTTGTTTAAATTTTTTAAACGGCATAATGCATGATGTATGCTGGTGGATAAAAAACTTTAAATAGCAATACAAGAGAGCAACATTTTAGACAAGCTTCGGAAGGAAACGGAAGCCTAAAATCTTTGAAATTATTATGAGTATTTTTTTCGAATTTTAAAAAATTGAATAGATAAGCTGAATTTCATTAATATGAAAAGGGTGTGGTATCTAAGACACGACCGCATAGTTGACGCAGGACTATGTAAATTATTATTCACCAAACTCTTTAGCTATACATGTGATGTTTTTTTATTGTGGACAAAAATGGTAATGGCTGTCTTTCAAAGCTGTTACAATTGGTTTCGTTTTGGAAAATTCATTTCACTTCGTACAAAATTTTGAAAAGATTTAAGGAAGACGGGTACAGTTCGACTTCACAGCACTCCGAACTAAGAACAGAGAATCCTAAGCCGCAGTCACAGGATGCAACATGCAACACCATAACAGCGAGAGCTGCACTCTCGGCCTCTGCTTCCAAATGACACGAAAAGAATTTGATTGTCTTTCTTTCAAGCTGCAACACGATACAACATTTTATTTTGTTGCTTGATTGAAAACTCCATCGGCTCAATTCCACTGTTTGCCAACACGAAATGAGTTTCATATTTCGTATCTTCGTAATACAACTACGGAATAATTTTGTTTGCATCCTGCGAAACTGGTAAATAACAAAACTTGAATAAAAGCGAAGCCTCATACAACATTGGTCTAAAATAATGATATTATGATTACAATTCATTTAAAACAACATCAGATAAAACAAAGAAAAATATGGGTCATTTCACACGAAGTGACCACGAAAAAGCACAAACTTGGACACGACCATCACAGTTTTGCTCAAAGTTGGGAGAATTATTCATCTACTGTCACTTTGGGAAAATCCCGAATTTTGGTGTCGATTGGAATACCACCCGCTCTGTGGGACCCCCCTGTTTATTGCCAAGTCACGCATTTTTTGTTCAAAATCTCTTTTTTCTTTTTCTTACAATTCATAGACGTAAGATGTCCGAAAAATACTGATAGATGATTTTTGAAGAAAATAAACCAAGGAATCCAGAAAAATATAAGTTTTGATCAAAAGTGTTGCCAGATAAATTATTTTTGTATTTGAAAACTAAATTTACATTTTTCGGCGAATGCAGCCATTTTTATTTTAAATTTGATAATTTCATTGTATTCCTTGGAAAATTTCACATAAGAAACAACTATCAGCCCGAGGTAATATGAGCCAATCTCGAGATATAACATTTTTACGATTTTTCTGGATTCCTTGGTTTATTTTCTTCAAAAATCATCTATCAGTATTATTCGGACATATTACGTCTATGAATTGTAAGAAAAAGAAAAAAGCGATTTTTGACAAAAATTGCGCGACTTTGCAATGAAGAGGGTAGTCCTGGAGAGCGGGGGGTATTCCAATCGACACCAAAATTGGGATTTTTCCAAAGAGACAGTAAATGAATAATTCCCCCAACTTTGAACAAAATCTGTGATGGTCGTGTCCAAGTGGTATGTAAACTTCGTATGGAATAACCCATATTATGTCAGTGCATCACAAGGAAATAAAATCACTTTGTGTCTTGTGAAACTGGGAAAATGACGTAACTTGCAAAATAGGTGGAGCTTCATACAACATAGGTCAAAAATAAATAACTCTATCAGAGGGCGAGCTCGTAATTGATTGAAAGCCGCTCCGTTTCCAAATGATTTTTACTCCATTTTTTCACTTTCTACAGTTGAAAGGATATACTTATTATTATACCGTTTGGGAAAATCTTCATCTATCGATTTTTTACACTTGTGTTCAAGATCACATTAATGTTCAAGATCCAGTCAGTGAAAGTAACACGATTCTCAGCTATAGAAACAAAGTGGTGATTGGTTTAATGCTATGAAACTAAGCTAAAACAGATTGGTTATTAGAACCTTAACCTTGCGATAATGACATTGGTGTTTAGAATCCGTTATGTGGTAGTAACATAATATAAATTTGAAGTGAGCACAAGCCAAACCAAAATGAATTCTATGCTGAAGCTTTATTTAATTGGTTTCGAAGATCTAAAATAATTCAAGAAATTTTCACATTCAGTGTGCAACTGTACTAAAAAAATTCGCCAGACTCGTGACTCATGCGTTAAGTGATACCGGGAAAATAAATGAGTTTATAGGAGAAGCTTTATGGATTTATTCAACTTGCAGTTTGTTTCATAATAAAAACGTTTGAATCCAAAATCCAACACGAGTTGAAATCGCAATCTAAATTGTATGCCAACAAACCAAATTTATTATGTAATCAAGCTCTAGTGACTTTCCCTCACTTACACATGCGACAATCCCAAACAGAAACAACATCCATTAGATTGCAAAACCGTTTATTGTTGGCAGTATTTTTCAAAGTTACCCCTTCAGGGATAATTCACCAATTGCGTAAGACACTCTGCTGCTGTTGTTGTTATACGCCAACAGAAAGTGTATACACTAATCAGTGGCTGGTCATAAACTAACCACAGTGTACCCCGTGATATGGTGCTGCTGGCTCCTAGGGTCGATAATCGCACAGCTGCTAATTGTGCCGAGCCACAGCCGCGGCAACGGTGGTCATCCGCGGGCCACGCGTTGCAGCAGCAAAAGTACTAAATGAGCCACGCTGATTGGATTTCGTCTATGTGTAGATACATTTATCAATCACCAGTGATGTGTGGTTCTAGCCTTGTCAATAGTTTCGATCGATCATCACCGACTGCATTTATCTGGATTTATCTATAAAATGATCCCAGTATTCCGAGGTGCAGAAGCTTCTCGAAAACATGGCAGTTTTATGCAAATAACAGCTAATGCAAATTTGACATTTGATATATCGTCAATAAACACTTCTCAGGATAAAAATCTGTAAATGATTTGCGCTTATTCAAGCGATGAAGTATGCTATTCGCAGCAGTAGTTTCGTTAGATTGCGCACGCGTGAAGAGTTAGAAATGGAACTGCAGTTAAAATAAACTGCACCGGCACAAAGTACCTTTTCATTCTTGGGAACTCACTGTGAATTCAAATGTTCGAACTTGAAATTATATTGTCTACAGTTAATTTTACACAGTGTTGCACAGTGGGTTGATGTGTGGTAATAACTGTACCCACAGCAATTGTACGGTTTTAAAGGAAAAAAGAAATTCATTTTATTGTGCGCTTCAGCAGCGCTGTTACGTTGAGCATTATCACGAGCAGCGGCCTCGCAAGGATATAATTTCAATTATGACTACCATTGAGGTGAATATTAATTACCCCGGCAGCCAGACTTGATCGAATGCGAAGCGAACAGTCGGCTGAAATTACCTCTGATGTGGACTAATTTTTAGTGACCAGAGACGGTACGATAATAACAGTATTTTTCGCATTGCTGAGAAGAACGCATTTTCGAATGACCCTCAACCGTCGGTGGTGGCACTGACGGAACGGAATCATCGCGTCGTCTCCAGACCACGGCATCCCGGGGGCGGAAAATTACTGCGAGTATAGCCGCTGGACCTACGCTGGGTGCCAATTTGTTGACTCATATGCAGGTGTAAGTTTCAATGGCGGTGTGACACGACACGGTTGGCGACATATCGTTTCGTTAAAAGAAGCCCGAGCCGCCCGACGGAGGCGAGATTTGCATGGGAAGAAAATTTTCACCTTCGTTAACAGGTATCGGCTGGAAAGAACAATTTGTGAATTGATTGGATATCAATCTGGACCTAATTGCTGGACCGCAACTAGATGATTGCGGTAATCAGTTCTGGGATGTTTGGATTGAAACGTTTTGTCAACATGCGATCGGATCAATGACTTTGCGCAAGAAAGGTCGATTGCTTCTACGTTGAGATGCAGATCTAAAATCAACATTTTCTTATACGTATATTTTCAGTCTTGTTTCCGACTGATGTTTGATTGCAGGATATTTTACCACAAGCGTTCAGCTCAGATTATTCATAAATTCATGCAGATCTTCGAACATCTCACCTACATGACCATTCCAGCAAATTCGATACACGACAGGAATGTTTGACTGACGAAACAGTACGAGGCTTTTCAATACACCAACTGAAACCTTAGTCGAGCGAGGCCACAATTTGACCTCCACTTTTTTTTTTGCTTCATCTCCCTCGGTTCATACATCAACATTCCACCTCGTTTGGCACGAAATCAGCAACACTTCAAAGGTATCGAATTTCACGGCTGATCTCGATTCGGGCTACCCTCCGTGTCTCCCCCGTCGTGAATCACCGATATGAGTGAAAGAGAAAGGAGGACGTTAGGGGACGGGTGTGAATCACATCCCATGATTTTGGATGATCCCCCTTACACCCTCTCCGGTTGCATCGTCGTTGGACCGGCCGGCCGCCGTAAAAGTGTGGCAGGAGAAATAAACCGTTGCACGCGGGATAAACTTGTCTGACATGAGCATGCAACATAAATTACAGCTCCGGCTAATTTTGTTGCTTGCCTTTATCGCATATGTTCGCCCTGGTTCGGAGGTTTCGATAGGAGCCCCCAGCCTGGACACTAAATTGTTTACTTGTGTTTTGGACTCCGAGGGGCGAATAAATCTCGAAATTGATCGTAATTATCTCATGATCCTGGACGAAGCAACAGCGGTCGAGAGTTGCGGTTCAACTCTGCAGTATGCCCCGTTTTGAGGGCACGTGGCCACAATATTCCCTTTACGTACCGGTCAACATGAGTGGCGTGGGAGATGAAGGCAAGGAGCGGCTGTAATTGAGTTCTGATCGGCGTACACACAGATAGCCACTGCTAGCGGCAGTTCCGTCTTACGGCTTGCAGTCAGCCTTTTCTGCTTGCCTTCCCGCTATGCAGTGCTTACTAATTGCGCATGTAGAAACTAGAACTTTTTATTTGTATGCTAATATCTGGCGGTTAGTAATTTTTATTAGCAATCATAAATCAGATCGGTTTTTGTTTATTTTTCTCGCCGCCCGCAAACCATTTATCACTAATCAGTGCGCGCTTGTCTGCCTCAAAGGAAGTAGTTATATCTAAGCTTCTAAATCGTTCGATATGCACTCTTGCACCCGCACGAGCAGCGGCCCGCCCTTTTTATTGTTATTGCATCGTAGACAAACTCCCGGCTGCTTCGGAACCGAAGGTTAGCGATTATGACGAGATGATTATATTAAATTTTTCTAGCTGGTTGTGGCACCGGGCAGTGAAAATATCTTGTTTAGGGTAAAACGATAACTGCTACAGTTTGAGTTTTGCTCATAGTTTTTCAACTACAATGAATAAATTTCTGGGCATTGCATGAATCATATTCTCAACAAAATGTTATACAGGCGTTCAGTTATCTAAAGCTAGAATCGGTTTCAATCGAATCTAGGCTTACTTGTGATATTCATTCTATAATGGTGTTCAAAGAACAAAATACCCAGATTACTTCCTTGGGGAACCTTTCTCGCTTCGAAAGTACACATAATTCAAAAATTCAGAACACTATAATACAAGAAAAGTATAAAAAAATTCAAAGGCAAAAATACAAGAATAATTTAACATTATATAAATACAAATGTATAGCATATTAAAACATTTTAAATGATCAATAACGTAGCTGACCACGCCAAATGCAGATCAATAGAAAAAGAGATTTCAGGAGCATTAGTTAAATATATGCGTCTGCTATCAGTGTAAAATCTCTATTTTGTTTTTTTGAATATTTGTAAATGAAAATTCCGATAATTTCCTGTAAGTCATCATAAGGGAAAGGAAACTTCAGCCGATTTCAAATGTTAGTCTGCATAAAGTTTTGATAAATGAAACCGCAGTGCACTGTGGCCCAAAAAGGCTAAAAGTCGAACTTAATTCCATAGTTCAATGGTGTCCTCGGAGCAATTATTTGTATGAATGACCCGCATAATCTCAAATTTTTAAAAGTTATGAAAATTTACTATATTTAAAATAAAACTAACTTCTTTGTTTTAGGAGATAGAGGAATGGTTTATTGTGCAAAGTTGCAGAGTACGGCGAGCATATGTTACAGAGGGTTTTTTCATGCATCAAATATATTAACTTTTTTGTGTTAAGAGATAAAGGAATGGTTAATTTAGCTAAGTTTTAGAACAATTAAAAATGACAAACTTTGCTGAATAAAAAAAATGCCTATCTTCTTCAGGTACAGAGTTACATAATATTTTATATAAAAGTTAGTTAAAATTTAGTTTTTAGTGCTTAACTTTTGTTAGTTGCATTCTACAAGAAAATGTTGTTCTGAGGAATCGTTGGGATGCAAAACACACTTTTTTGTTATGGCCTTTAGAAGAGGTCCGTTTTCTTTTTTAAATCCTCTTCTGGCCTTTAGACCTATAGATTTGAGATCATTTTCTATTTTGGACATTTTTGACCTTTAGAAGGGGTTTTCGGCAATTCTGAGCCTAATTTGGGATTATTCTCTTTTTTGGACTTTAGAAGGGGTTTCCGGCCATTCTGAGTTTAATTTGGGAACTTTTTGTTTTTTGGCCTTTCTGGCCTTTAGATTTGAGATCATTTTCTATTTTGGACGTTTTTGGCCTTCAGAAGGGTTTTTTCGGCGATTCTGTGCTTATTTGAGTGCTTCTGAGCTTAATCTTGGATCCTTTTCTATTCTGGCTTTTTCTGGCCTTTAGAAGGGTTCTTCGGCGATTCTGAGCTTAGTTTAGTATCATTTTCTATTTTGGCCTTTCCTGGCCTTTTGTAACCTTTTGAAGGGGGTTTCGGCCATTTTGAACTTGATTTGGGATCATTTTCCGTTTTCTGGCCTTTAGAAGGGTTTTTTGGCCATTCTGAGCTTAATTTGGTATTATTTTCTTTTTTGGACTTTAGAAGGGGTCTCCGGCAATTCTGAGTTTTATTTGGGATCATTTTGTTTTTTGGCCTTTCTGGCCTTTAGACCTTTAGATTTGAGATCATTTTCTATTTTGGACGTTTTTGGCCTTAGAAGGGTTTTTCGGCGATTCTGAGCTTAATTTAGTATCATCTTTTTCTATTTTGGCCTTTTCTGACCTTCATAAGGGTTTATCTGCGATTTTGAGCTTAATTTGGGATCATTTTCCATTTTGACCTTTAGAAGGGGTTTCGGCCATTCTGAGCTAATGTTGGGATCATTTCTATTTTGAAGATTTTGTGGCCTGTTTTAGAAGGGATTTTCTGAACTCAATTTTCGATCATTTTCTTTATTCAACAACAATAAAACACGTTTGTTCATAAGAAATACCAATTATTTGGCGAGTAATGGCCGTTTCCCCGGAACGCTTTTTTGGCAGAAGGTTTACGGTGTTTATGATGGCGACGCAGCGGATTAACTAAAATCAAAAAACTCATTTTTTTTATTAGTCAAAAAGTGTGCTGGGTATCTGAATGATCGTTTTCATGAGTATTTTATTTTCAGTGCAAACGGGAACGGTTTGCAAAAAAACATGTTTTCAGAGCTGAAAATTGCATTAAAATATTTTTTTTTCGGCAAAGTTAAAATTCGTTAAAAAAAAGATAATTCAACGACCGGGGAATTTAAAAACGAACATTAAAAAAAGATGAAGAAAATCGGTTCAGTAGTTTCACCGCAATCGTAAACACGGCAAAGTCATTTTTTTGCGCAACACCATTCCGAGATAAACGCGGCCGTGACGAGGCGTGCTTCAAATCGCTCAAACTTTCTCCCTATTGCTCAGATCTGTATGAAATTTTGTGAAATTGTTCTCAAGAAGTTGTATTTAAAGATAATGCAATTTTTTTTCGATTTTTTGAAAACTTTAAAGGTATATAACCCCTTAAGCAAAGCTGTTGTATTGAAATAGTCATACTGGGATAATCATCATACAGTAAGTGATTTTTTTGGTAAATTACTCTCTTTGAGTATTCGGCTTATTAGCTAAGTCAAATAATTTTTTTGTTGAGCGTCCTATAGAAGCGAGCGTAGTATAGAAACATATTCTCAATATTTAACTAACTAAGACACTTATTGAATATAAAAACAAGCAAAGTTTCATGCATTTGTATTGTAAGTTGATGTATATATGCCCACGAAACATAGAAGAGTTCTATGTTTATTCAAAAAATGCCAAAACAATCACAATCACAATGTTAAGTCGACTAACAAGATTTCAACAGGATTTTTTTTTTTTAAATATACCAATATTTACCTAAATTTTTAAATCTATCTTGTAAGAGTTAACGTGATGGAAGATTTAGAGCACCCGACTTATTTGGGAAAACAGTACAATTCTATCTATTCGAGTATCAACTCTTATAAATGATACGATTTCACAAAACTACGCCATTCAAACCTCCAGATTACCAGCCAACTGTAAGCTGATCTAGAACGATAATCTATTGTACAGGAAAAACAAAAACTATCTCCCTATTTCTCATTTGAAGAATCATAACAATTCTGTAATCATACTGAGCACAATCATAATAGCGCACGATATCGTTGTTAAAACTGACAAATACACAAAAACGCGGTTGTGAGTTTTAATCGCAAAAGTTATTTTCGAAAGCCGATTGTGTCACATCGTGCCCACTATACTGATAGGCTGTTTCAGTCTCCGCTGTTAGTTTTCGTTGTCGACTCGAAAACTACCTATTACATGTAAATACTGGCAAAGTTTAATGAATGAACAGCCTCAACAATTTTAAAAATGCATATATAGATATGAACCGAAGCATAATCTTAAATTTGTTGAAAATACTCCGAAATTATCTTAATTCGACTCCGAACTTATCTTAGTTTCGTTGATCAAAATAATTTAAAAATGTCTACATATAGCATACTCAGAACATAGAAAATTGGCTCAATTTGAAATTCTTTCAAAGTTTATTTCTTCTGATTCTGATTCTTTTCGAAAGCCGGTTGCACAATTCTGAACAACTTTGTATGACGAACTTGAAGTCCTTAAGAAGTACTACAACATTGCTGAAGACAGTATTGCTCGTACGCTCATACAACACTGGAGCTGTAAGAGCACATTCTAGCAAATTGAAGCGATAATTTCGGGTGCGAAGAAAAAGTGAAATCAGCAAAAACGCTCGGACGAGCTTTCAATAACAAATAACAAATCACTCAATTGAGATCAATTAAACTAAAATTGTAATAAATAGCGTTGACAAAAAAGTTTCTTATCCTGTTCGGTTCTTAATAACTCGAAAACCGATCTACAAAAACTGCGACTAACTGTATAATCGAACATCGTTTATTAATGCTACCTGAGCTGCCTTTCAACATTCACCATTTGCCTACACTAATCGCAAGGTACTCTGCTGCTGCAGCTGCAGGTGCTGCCAAAGCAGAGGCAAAGAAATTCTTTCCCACGGGCTTGCTCGTTTGAACTTTGCTACCATTGAAATGTTAAAGATTACCATCATCGTTATTAGCACAGAACAAGTAACATTGAATTCAAATCTAAAGCAAACCATCCCATTCCCGTGAGCTTCTAATTGGAGCAACTGCGGCTAAACGCTGAACTGAAGAAGCACACTGATGAAGACGTTCCCTTCTGCACCGAGAGTTGAAAACGCGAAAGGATTTTTAAACAATAGACCGAACCATGCACTCAAACTGCTCCCCCCCTTTCGCTTCCTTTGGCAAAAACCTATTTTCGCAGCCGTCGAATTTCATCGCATCCCGAATCACCGATGTCTGCTGATCCGGTGAACAGTGATAGCATCGCACACATCTCCGCCACCCAAGCAGCGGCGTACACTCGGTAAGTACAATCGAATATCACCCTTTCGTTGGCTCCAGTCCGCCGCTCGAGGGACGAGTGGCGGATGGGAGCAACACTTTCCCACCCAGCGTAAACACAATCGATAGAGTTCTCCTCCTTCCTGTCTTCGATTCTACACTTACAGATATTATGAACACCCACTGACAGCCGCTACCTCCGCCATGCTGAACATCAATAGTAGTAGCAACAATAACAATAACAACAACACATCCGCCGCTGGCAGTGCAAACAACAACCACAGCAACAGCAGTGGTTCACAATCGTCGCCGGAAGACGACGGTAACAATACTCAGTCTAGTCTTGCCCTTAACTCCCTCGCCCATCATCATCATCACCACCACCATCATCACCAGCAGCAGCAGCAGCAACAACAACAGCACCAAGTCCTGCAACAGCAACAACAGCAGCAGATTCATCAGCTGCACAACAATAACGGCACCTTTATCTATGAGTACTACAAGGTCCAGGACAAGGACGGTCTTCAATGGAGGTAAAAATCAATTACCCCCATTTTCTCCTCTCGTTCGATACACACAAGCGGCGGTCTATCGGGGGAAAAAATATTCGATTATGAACTAACACGCCCACGCCGCTCTGTTCGGGAGGAATGGGGAAATTTGAAAGGTCTATCGGTGGCTAAATGGTGCCAGCCTCTGGGAGGGAGTTTCTAAATAGGTTAAATAAAAGGATAAGGCGGGTGGTCTTTCCCGCGGCTTGTCGTCGGTATGAATCCTCGAAAAATAATTACAGTCGTGTGAGTGTTTACAGAGTTTCTGTGATCATCAATCGCAATCAAGACAGTCTCGATTGTTGAAAATATAATTCTAAGCGCTCATTTGTTCCCGACGCATCAATTTTTAGGGTATATTAATGGTTTGAATCCCGTTGAATGTCTTGGAGCAAAGAAAAAAAACTAAAATCCAAAAAGATTATTTACGAAAAACGACACCGCTTACACCTGTGCAATTAAGTGACGATCATATAAATTTAGATATCAGCAAAGATCGACGTGCAAACCCTGCGGCTAAATTACAGGCAGACAGACATTTACCACGGCCGATGCTGGTCGCGCCTCCATTCGGGAGAAGCGACGCTCAGCCGACCCGGAGGACCTTACCGGGTCGAACGATCTGCAGCTTCTCTCCGCTGGAGCACCGCGAAAGCGCGGGTGAAAGATAACTGTTATTTTCCATCAATAATAACTATAATGTTTCGTGTAATGAATTATTTAAATAGCAATTTGACACAATACGGAAAACACAACGCCGTTACACTCTGGGGCCTAGCTGTTATCCGTGCGGGCGGCGCGGCGGTTGACTAGCCTGCCCATAAGTGCTTCCACGCAGTCAATGGTTTGCGCGATGGTGAACCGATGCGGCTATATATTATCGGTTTCGCCCGCAACGGGTACAACCTGTACTTTCCCTGGGCCGGACAGTCGACAGTCGGCTGGCCGGTTGGCGGCGGTTTTGCCTGTTAACAGGTTGAATTGGCCAATTGCGGAGGATCACGACTTTTTCGCGCGCGGGTAAGCCGTAAGTGCAGGGTTTCTCCCGTAAACAAAATGGTGTGTGGAACAATTGATACCCGCGCCATTAGAGCGATGATTTACATACAATGATGTGAATGGGTTTTTTTCTCCCTTTCCATATGTTTAAACTTGCTGCTATCCAACTGTCAAACTGGTTGCACAAAGGTTGATGCAATACCGGAGGCGACATCCCAAAGTTTTATTCATAGGATAGTGTTCAACTATTCCAATCGTCCTAGAAATGCTGGAATCTGAAAAGAACAGCTCTGAATATGATGACACATGAATTTTTCACAGGTGTTTAGAATATTTTGACTCAATACGCATTTTCTAAAAAGGCGTAAAAGGGTTCATTCTCTAAAGTACCGTTTTTTTATTTTATTTTTTCACATGTAAAATGTCATCTGAAACTTGTCACAAGGTGGAATAATTTATTTCCAAGCTTCTGTGAAAACAAATGTTTTACAATTTTGAAATTCGTATTTTGTATGGAAAATATACATATTGACTGCAAATACCGAATTTAGAAGTAATTTAAATTAGATGTGCTGTTAGTGGACACCAGAGCTGATATTTCACAGCATTTTTGCATGACGTTTTGCATAATCGTTAGTCACGATGCTCCCACAGACCGTAATAATATACCAAAAGATCTGAGTATACATTATTATTTACAACTGATGAAAGATGGAATTAATTTATTTGAAAATATTACAATGCACAAAAATTGCAGTGCACAAATACACTGTGAAAAATTGATTTAATGTAACTAGTGTCTTGAGCTTGTTGGTTTCATAAGATAAAACCTCACTATTGACGTTTTCGGCTTTTCGATCAATCCCGCTAAGAGTTAGATTTTTTTTTTCTCATTTTTAATATATCAGATTGCTTCCTTTAGCAAAGCTTTAGAAAAATTAAAAAAAAAAAATGATCCAGTGAAAAAAGTGAATTTGGTAGCATATGTCAGAGGTGCCAGAGCCCTTCTCAAAATGTAATGTGTACCATCTTTTTCATTCGACTTTTGTAATCGGTAGTGACAATAAAAGTCCGAAGTAATACATTGTTCATCGCAAAATTTTGTAAAAACCATGGGGGTGGTTAATTTCATGTTTATGTTTAGTTTTATTTACTTTCATCAAAATTGATCAATATTATGTTAACCATAAAAAGGCATGTTAGGAACCACTGGAATAATGCAATTTTGGGGGCATTCCTAATTCATTATTTAGGAATAGAAAATAAAAATCATATTAAAATAAAGATATTCTTTATCGTACCTGATTACAATCAACGTCAATGTGGTGTTACCTTTCTTGTTCGTATGCCTTAGCTTTTGACAGTTTGTTTAGCTCTCAACATTCTCACCGCGGCGCTCATCTCTCT
The DNA here is from genome assembly GCF_029784165.1 of Wyeomyia smithii. Taxonomy (NCBI): domain Eukaryota; kingdom Metazoa; phylum Arthropoda; class Insecta; order Diptera; family Culicidae; genus Wyeomyia; species Wyeomyia smithii. The sequence goes on along the minus strand of NC_073695.1, from coordinate 49,525,750 downwards.
CTGTAAGTATTTCTAGCGTAACCATGACAAGGAAATAGTTCACTATCATGCAATGTTCATTCTCTCTTCCTTCGTTTTGTTCGAGGGGGTTTGTGTGGCTGTCAAACTGCTTACATTTTCCATCTACCATTCGTTGATTCTGGTACCAGCGATTCCGGTACCCACTTTTTGGTTGGTTTAATCAGAACAACTGAAATAGTGTAAACGTCCCACAATTGCCATTGACTTATTTTCGAATAATTATGTTTATAAATAGAAAATAAACAAGACTTAACGTGCATTTTCAATTAATAAGATATTGTTTGTAAGCATTTTGAACAAAATTCCGATGCCATGATAAATTTATGATTATTAGACAAAATCTTGACGGCAGTACTCCCCTGTTTTTCCCCCTTCCGTAAAAAAAGAAAGTCAAGTCATCCGTCAGTCGCAGTAAAAAACCAACAGGATGGCAGCACTATCTAAACTCTACATGTTTGACAGTCGCCCACGTATCGGGGCTTTATTCAAAATGAACCCCTTGTCCCATATAATCTCATATACCTACCACTTTAGTCAGGAAGACTCTTCACTCCTTTAAAAAAGAGAGAGATAGCATGGTTTCATCCCTTTAGTAAAAACGTATTCGTATGGCTTTTACTGCTTCAATTTTTTTGAAAATTTATTACTCAGAATTCTGTTGTGTGAACTGTAGTTTTGTAAATTCGGTTTGTGTACTGTACAGTGGAATTACGCGACTAGTGATGGAAATACTATCCCGAAAAAAATAGCTGCGGAAAGACCGCTCTTGGAACAATTTTGGCGGTCCATTTTGACAACGCTCGCTGTTTGATTTTTATTTTCCCTTTACTAAAGGAACGGCGATGATCATTTCGTTTGATTTTCAGCCAATTTTATTACGTAACAGTGAACGTGAAAAAATTCATCAGGGTATGACAGCTCGTTCAAGATTGAAAATCTACTGTATCTAAAAGGGCTGCATTCATTGCAAGTGAAAATGAACCTGTAAGAATCCTAAAACAATTCTTAAGATATTTACTGTTACATTATCTATGTAAAATCACTCTTAATTACGTTTGCGGTAGTAAAAAAATAACTAAGACAGATAATTGAGTTTGATAAATTTTCCATGGAAGGTCATTATGCAAACTTACTTGCAAAAAAAAATCTATGCCCTTGCGAAACCTTCGCCATGGTGAACAGAGTTCTTTCTTCGTTTTATTTATCAATTCCTTCTCAGTTTTCACGACAAATTCGTTGGAGTAGATCTTACGATTCGGGTTTTCTCAGAAATCCTCGATGGGACGCAACTTGGTGATATTGGGCTGGTTCGCCAACTTAGGTACCACCTCGATATTTCAGCGGCTCCATCTCCTCCAATCGAGTAAAGGGCCGACGCCGGATCTGGTCAAAATACCGCGTCTTCGGCCTTATTGTATGTCTTGATGAACGACGCCACTTCCGGCAGGCACTTCGTGCTATAAATTTCTCCGTTCACGGCCAGTCCGGAGCGAAAGAAGAGCGGCCCCTTCTCGCTGATTGTCAGCCACAGCAGCACCTTGTTGAAGAACTTGGTGTATGAAATGAACTCGGTGCTCACTTCATTCGCGAGGAGGAAAAATACGAAGTGCCCTGCCAGTCGTTGCCATCCAGGGTCAGGCAGATCTCGTCGTCCATCACCCCTGCCATATCCCGATTTGCCGGGAAAATCGACTTGACCATCTTATTCAAGCGCTACCGCTGCGTTATTGCCTGCAGCTCCGAAACCAGTGGATGAGACTGCTGCTTCCTGACATGTATGTTCATGTTCGCCAGGTACTTTTTCACTGTTTGGCCGATGGCATCGACCTCCCGGCCAAGCGCACGCAGCGATGTAGCCACTTTTCCCTCGGTCTTCCTCTTCAGCATCCTTTAGAAAGCTTTAAAAAATAACAAAATAAAAAAATATTAAAAAAAGAAGTTGATTCTGTTGAACCAGCTCCGAGATAGAACGATTTTATGGTATAATTACGTCAATTTTTAAAATCAATTTATTTAAAATTGTGAATGTTTGTGAAGTATTACTCAACGTCATTTGTTTTGGCATGTTTTAGGGTACAAGTGAACATATTTTTTCAGAATCGGGACTCTTCGGGAATTTCGTATTTTCATAGTTTTAAAATATCGCTTTTTAACTACAAAAACTAGATCCTCTTCACCATACTTAATACCAACAGTTTAAAATGCTCCGCGCTGACACCTTCTTCTTTGGCTAATTTTCTGATCGAAATACCGCTCACGGTGCCTCATTTGTGCACAATTCGTTTTCTGGTCGGTTAAAGCCCACGCATTTTCAAACTTTCGCCAAAACATTAGAAACAAGGCTTTACTTTTTTCAATAGTACAATAGTTAGCTTCACAAAATCATAGTTGTCTGCGTTCAGGTAGACGCGTAGCTAATTTTCCAATCGATTTATGTAAGCAGGAAGGAAATTCGATGAAAACTAGCCGAGTTTTAAGCACTTGAAATTGGACAGTTTTCGTGACGCTCTCAATGATTACATTTTTAATTTACACTCTCTGTCAGAGTATTTTTCGTAAGACATAACCCTTTGCCAAAATACTACAGCAAAATTTTGACCACAGCTAATTCACATTTTTTGTGTGTTCATTATGAAAATATGAGCGCAAAAATAATTCAGCCCAATATTCAGGACTATTTCAAACAGACTTCCTGAAATCTCGCTCGCACAAAGAAGAGACAGTGTGCTTTGCGCTACAAGTCTCGTTTCTCATTCAGTCGCTTCGTGCTGTGTGCAGCGTGCGAGCGAGAAAACTTACCATTCGTACGAGCCATGTCTCGTCGCATGGGAATTTTTATTGCGACGTACACGAAGATATCTCGTCTCTCAACTTAACGAGTGCGGTGCATGGGCGTCGCGTACTTGAGACAGCTTGCGTGCAAATTCTCGTGAGCTCGTCTCGCGAGCTTGCCTCGCATGTTGCTTTGCGCTAATGGTGCGAGAAGAAAATTGATTTTGCGCAGAAGGAAACAGGCAGGGGATTTTATGTTGTTTTTTATTTACGGTGTTATAGCAGCATGCATCAAAACACCGTTAGAATTATCGATGATATAACCTAGTTTATTTATTTATCAATTCAAAATTCTTTGATTAATTCATCCGACTTTTGTTAACATGAATTAAGAACGTTTTGTTACTATACTTATTATGCTAACGGTACGAAAATGCACCGGATGCAGAGTGTTACGTTGGTTAACAGAAGTGTTCCTTTCGTCGGTTTAGATGTCATTGACTATCTTATGATAGAACTCTGTTTTGTAGTTCTAAGGATAAAAAATGTGGTTTGAAATTACAACATAAGTTTTTCGGGAGTTAAAAATAGTAAAACCATTGAAATCGTTTATATTTTCTAGTACATGTTGATGTTGGATAGAATTTTCGAATTGAGTACACTAAAGTCGCTTTTTATGCGGGGGATACATGCCGCGTAAAAAACCGCGTAAATTCCGGAATCCGCGTAAAAAAAACCGCGTAAATTCTGCAATCCGAGTGAAGAGGAACCGAAATCCGCAAGAAAAAAAATACCGCGTAAATTCCGGAATCCACGTAAAAAAAACCGCGTAAAAGCGACCTTAGTGTATAGATATTGCAAATCAGGTTCTGAAGGTTCGTGATAATCTGATCGTGGTATTATAGTTTTGTGAATTCTTCCGATTAAAGGGCTATTCCCACTGCTTCCGTTCCGGGACCGGGCCGGGACCGGGCCGTGGCTGTTCCGCGTGTCGTCCGGGCTCGTTTGAGATTGATTGCATGCGTTCTTATGAACGCATTCACACCGACGCGCCGTGCCCAGACCGGGGCAGCGTTGAGTTGCCGTCGTGCTGCCGCAGTGCGAGAGAAAAACTATCGTTGCCGACGATACTTTGTGTTGGCCGGAGAGTGCACGGAAGGCACTCGGGTGGATGCGTGTGTGTTGTAGTGACATATTTCGCGCGGAGTGAGCTGCGGTATGAAAAAAAAGTAGGAGGGTGGTATTCAAGACACGACCGCATGACGTTGGACTACGATATTCTTATATTCCATTAAAACAAATAATAGAGAATTGCAACTCTAGTATTTGCTGCAATTTTATCTAACAGTGCATTTCTGAATGCTGAGACGTTAAAACGTTATAAATAATAATATATACTAAAAGAATGGATATCTTTTATTTAATCGCTGTCATTTCATACATATTCGAATCAACCCTTTGTTTGCTGCACTACCAAGACAATCATTTAATTGAGCGAATCGGTAAAATTTTCCTATCTAAGCAAAAAGCAAACTTTACGAAACTATCTGAAATTGGAGCCCAGAACGATTCAAACGAAAATTTTAAATTTGAAAATTGTTTGACATTTAATCGATAAAACTCATGCTAGGTTAGTTCCAGCCCAGCATATAACTTCATGTATTTGAAAAACAAAAACGTTTGGTTCAATAACTCAATATAGCAAGAGCTCAATCACACGTTTTTCGGTAGTTGTTATCAAGGTTTGGGCGAGTGACAGGATAATATCTTAACTTCTTCAGTTGTGATTTAGAGCATTTCTAATTGTTTTGTTATTTTTCACGATAGCGACAAGTTTGTTTCTTTCTCTGTGTGCGAGAAACAAAATCAAAACCGCGCACCGAGAAACAAAAACGAAAATTTAATGAATGCTCATTGAGAAAACTTGCAACTCTTTTTACCAATAATTTATGATACTCAAAAGAACCCGTTTTGATCTAAATCAAATTTCTAGTAAATAAGTGTTGATCATTCATAGGTAGTAATTTTTCCTCGATGAATTAAGACTGGCTGAAGAAGTTAAAACGCTGCTGTAAAATCAAATTCACAACTGTGTTCGTTAAGACATTTTAATATTTTCAATGACAATAATAATCTTCGATAAACACCCGCTATAGTTATTCACACACATGCTATAACTATCTAAACACGCGTTAAAACTATTCATACACACGCTGTAGCTATAGTTTTTTATACACACATGCCGAAGCTATCCATACACACGCTATTCCTTTCCATACATCCGATACAACTATCTATACACACGCATAAGCTATCCAACCATGTGCTATTACTATCCATACATACGCTATAACTAATCATTACACACGCAGCAGCTATCCACACACAAGCTATAACTATCCGTACACACGCTGAAGATATACACGCAATAGCCATAATATGCTACACATGCTAGTGTCTTACACACGCTATAGCTAGCCATACACACGCAACAGCGCCATCCCTATCATCGCAAATGTCATAGCAATACAGATGCACATGCGCTATATGTGCACACTGCACACACACTAAATGGCGGTAGCTTTCCTAGTGGCGGTGCTGGCTCGTGCAGTTTCTGGCAGTTCTGGCAGTTTCGTGCAGTTTTCACCCAACGATATCTGAATTGGATTACCGCTGGTGGGGTCCAACTCAGATCGAAGGAGAACCGAAGAAATGCAGCTGCCCACTACCTCCGCCGCTGCTGCCTGATACCACCGCTCTGGTTCTGCTGCAGCTCAGTTTGGCCGCTGGAATCAGCCACCGCTGCTGATTATACAAGACCGGCCTGGTGGCCTTCCACTTGTTAACTGATGAGGCCTTCCACTTGCTATGAGACGACACAGGCTATTATATAGCCCAAAGCAAAAATCCATCCGCGAGCAAACAAGAAGCGAGCTTGTGATTGGTTGAATGTGCACGACTTTTAACACAACTTTTAACTAGTTTAGTATCGAAAACATATTTAAATTATTATATGACAATCTTGCGCAATATTTCCCCCATCAATCAAGCCATTGGTGTTTAGAATCAGTTCAGTGGTAATGATAAAAGAAGAATTTTAAAACGGTGTTGAAACACCTGTTGCAGCTACCGAAAGCGAGCTCGTTATTGGTTGAAAGCTGCGAGACTGTTTACAAAGTCAGATCGGTTGTATCCGTTAGTGTCGACTGTGCTTGTGAAGAGAGGTGGTGATTGGTTGCTCGGTATGATTTAGACAATCGATGTGATTTATCAATTTTTCAATAGTGTATCTCGAACAATAGGTTATTTTTGTTACATAAATTCAACCGTAAAAGAACTTCTGATCGGTTGATGCCAAAACCTCGAAATTGTGAAAAGAAATGACTGATATATAAGCGCTCAAAACCTGACCACTTTTCCCTGGTTTTTCCCGGTTGAATTACTAGATTTTCAAATTCAGGTGCCTAACTTCGATATAGACGTTAGTCCAACGTCAAAAAGAGAAAGACGTTCATTCACATACACACATCAACATTTCTCAGCCAGAGCGCAGGGCGGGCACGGTTCAAGCACGGCGCAGTGTGAATGCATGAAAAGTCCCGGACGAGCCCGGTCCCGGCCCGGTCCCTGAACGGAAGCAGTGGGAACAGCCCTTAATACACCTTCAGAAGGGTCTGACGGCATATATCGTATGTAGGTACGGTAGGCAGCCTATACACCAGAGAGACGCAGAGACACTCACCGTTAAGGCAACTGTCAACATCAAAACGGATAACGGCAATGCAAAATTATACAGCTCGCCCGTTTTGATGTTGACAGTTTCCTCAACGGTGAGTGCTTTGTCATTTCTCTAATATACAGTTTCACTAAGGTACAGTACGGGCGTCTCGCTCAGTTCGTAAAGCGATAAGACAACGTGGTGTGCGCCGCAGTCTCTTACCGAAGAAAAAGAAGAAAAGAAACCTCTCGTCGTTTCAGCGCGTGTACAGGAAGTCTGTGTACACGAGAAAGTCTCACGAGCTGTAGCGCACGAGCTGTATCAAGTATGTACAGTACGGGCGTCTCGCTCAGTTCGTAGTGCGATGAAACATCGCCTTGCGCATCGCAATCCGAACCGAAAGAGAAGCGAAAGAGCAACCTGCAAATTGCATGTGTCGTGTCTCGTCTCGTCGCACATGCATGGAAATTCTACGAGCGAGAGAAAGATTTCTCTCGTCGCTTGAAAAAAAAGCGCGTGCACGGGAAGTCTGATTTCAAATAATCGAAATCGCAAAATTACAACACTGTAACTAACGCACCCTCATATTGTTACAAAAAATCGCTAGAATCGATACCTTTTAACGATATTATTACCTACTTATTTTCAATCGAATAATAACCAAAGACTTCCCCTTTGCAACTTCGAACGTTTTCAAGACAGACGGTAAACACGAATTGGCAAGTGTGTTTTCGCTGGTGAAAATTGTACAGCACGGTACAATAAAATGCGTTGTCTACATCGGTGCTTTGTTATTCCATTACTATCGCCTCTTCGGTTATATTTCAAGAATTTTGTTTCATTACCTTCCGCATATCAAATCTGTAATTGGTTTGCATCCAGTAGAAAATATTTTCTTCCGACACCGATGTAGAATTCTTCTTCAATCAATGAATAACACAAAATGTGGCAATCCTGCATACAAAGCTATCCATCACATTAGCATAAATTCAATCGTTCATTCTGAACTCGAACGAAACAAAAAAATGTAGAGCTTCACCAGTACGGAAGTGACACGTTGCCAATCCGCTGCTGCCGTTACGGTTAACGCTGACCGGCAGCTCCTGTCAACTTTGACAGATTCAATATCGAGGGCGGCTGATCGCAGCCCGTTATCATCCGTTATGCCGTACTGTGCGCTAGATCACACTCACCAGAATCAATGGAAATTGATTGCAATTGCTCCATTTATTGCTGATCCGAGCTCGGGAAAATGTTCCAATCTCGGCTGCAGATAGTGATAAAATGAGTGCAAATATCGTCACGATTTAATGAACGCCAGTAAGAAATATCTGCTACAGCATCTCGTTGCCGGTGCTGCTCTGGTGCGACGACGTTCGACCACGAAGTTTTAAGGGGGGACCCTACTCTGGAACGTTGAAAAATAATGAATTTTCGTGATATTTTTTTCGGATGTTTAGAGAAAGGTGAGGTGTTCGGGCATTTCGGCTATGGATTAAGGTATATTTGAAGATGTATTTTGTGTACCGTGGGTGCAAATATAGTGAGTATTACGCTATTGGCAGTGTTTTTCTCGAAACCATGTTTTTTCAACTGGTGGTAAATTTTTCTCAGCATCTACTGAACCGATTTTGCTGAATTTTTTTTAACATGTAAAAATGGATTATCTAACTTGTTACGTAGCCGTTTTTTGATATCTGAGTTTTTCAATGTTTTATGGTTTTTTGAATAGTGATTTTTCATGAAAAAAACAATTTTTTTACTAAAATGGCCGCCATTTTGGCAATTTTTGGAATTTTCAAAAACGGCTGCGTACCAAGATAGATAATATGTTTCTATATACTGAAAAAAAATTTCAGCCCGATCGGTCTACTAGAAGCTGAGGAAAACTTACCACCAGTTAGGTACTGATTTAGAGAGAGCATCCACGTTCCCAGCTGCCAACAGTGTAATACTCACTATATTTACATTCACGACATGGAAAATACATCTTCAAATATACCTTAATCAATAGCCAAAATAGCCAAACACTTCACTTTACTCTAGACAGCCAAACAAAAATATGAAAATTCATGATTTTTCGACCTTCTAGAGTAGGGTCCCCCCTTAAGGTGTGATGGCTAGAGAAATCCGTGGAGCACGCTATCTATCTTGGATCTCAACCAGTGCAGTCAACAAACCCCCCTCGGGGGGATAGTTTTTTTGCGAAACTGTATGGTTTTGCTGCCTACATGGAAGCGCACGAGCGGACACCGTTGTCAGATTGAAACAACTAAAATAGCCATAAAATTCTCTAAAAGGTTGCTCAGATATGAATAGCCTTGGGAACAATTCGGATAAAGGATAAAGATTTGCATGCTTGCACTGACTGTATCTTTATTGCTCAGAATCTCTTTCGACTTTTTTTTTCGTTAAATAAATCAGGTTTTAAGCTGAATGATCAGATAAGGTTTATGAAATACATTATTTTGGAATACTGTCGAGCCAAACTAATAACAGAAACCACTAATTGCTTTCTTGATCCAGGTAGGTGTAAATAGGAATGTAAATAAACACCCTGTGCTATTTCATCGGATTCCTTAGCTCCGCCATTGATTGCCGTTGTCACTAAAATAACATTAGCTAATTATCAATGCATTAAAAGGGCGCCCTAAATCAATTGATTTATTATTCTTAGCTCAGTAACATTCCTCGGATCCCGACGATCAAGCCAAACGAAGTGTGTGAAAAATTGTTTGGTGACACAAAACGCAGTCCCAATGCGGCACAGAAATCTACCTGCTGCCAAGAAATCACCTTTGCTCCGCTCCAAAAGAAAATAAGAAAACATCCACGATTCAACGTAAGCTGTTTAATCCAATAAATTAAAATTTCCTCTCCCTGCACCAGCCGTTCCCTCTTCCCATCGTTTAGTTTGATAAAGTTTAACTTTTTAAAAAGCATTTTTCTTCCCGACACCGATACGATGGATCGACTCACCCTCTAATAAACCAATTGTTCCAAAACGGAACACGCACAGTTGCTTGCAACGACGCTGCGCTCGGAGTGAAAGGGAAGAACGCCCCGATCGAATGTCTTGGAAGATACAGAAAAAAATATTATAATTTCTGTGCACGCCAGTTTTTCCTTAGCTTCCCGCAAAGACTCTCTCGCTCTCAGTCCTGCGCTGCGCCGCGGTGGCTGCTTTTTGGACCATAAATTCCGATTTTATGACAATCGTTACGAATCGACAAACGATCGGCGCGCGGTACCCTCGATCTCTTCTAGCCTCGATCGGGTTGTGGTCTTGAACGAGTACCGCGACGGCGGAACCGCAATCCGTAGCCGTTTATTTTAATTCGATTAGAACTTAACGACATAAATTTAAAAATTATTTGTGTTAACACAAAAGTACGCGTCGGCCGTCGAGGGCCTCGAATCGCGGCGATTCCCGCGATCGCTATATTCTGTGGTGGGATTTCTAAAAACAGGCAAATGTAATTGATTTGATGTGGTTCACAAGGGTAATGTGCGGTTCATTAAGTGATTGAAGGTTTTAAGGAAATCTACAAGCCACCCACTTGTTTGGCCTTTGTGGTGGTTGGATACCAAAAGTTTGAAATAATTTTAAAACGAAGTTATACCAAAGGAAAGTATACAGTTCCCCCTTGTACTCTTCAATATATATGATAATGTATGAAGACAATTATACGTAAATATATTTCCAATATTCCGCAGGGATAATGTTTAGTCTAATTTTATTATTCCTATAGAACTTTGTGTGTTATATTTCTTTGAACTCGCCAATAAATCTTTTCCAAAGGTTTGAAGATCACTAGTCTGACGATGCACAGAAAGGCATTTGTTCCCAGAAGGGAAAACCTCTTTAAAATTTGAGCACATCTCATAGCACAGAAAGTAACATTCCTCCGTCAACACATTTTCGAGCAATTACAACCGGAACCAAAGTCGTAAAAATACACACTTCACAAACTTTCGAACCCGCTGCGCATCATTATTTGTTGATCTCGTTAGGAATTCATCACCTTCGAGAAGCAACTGTATAGGGAAGATGCCTTCGCAGCTGACTCACACTCACACAACATCAACCCGACGCCCTTCATCCCGACAAGATCGTTATCATGTTTCTCGCATGCATGCATCAGCATTCGATTCGATTTGTTGCCGTGGTGCCGCGATGTTTTTGCTTTGACGTTTGACAGTCAGCCACTGCACTGCGCACCCGGTAGCCAAACGCAAACGGATCCCGACCGAATCAGAGTGTCAGATCGTTATCGCACATCATCGTCGAGTGTTACCGATTTTTTCACGGCTGGCTTTTGGGTGCCGCTCGGGCCTATTTTTTTTAATACATTCAGTCACGAATTCCTCCGAATTGGAAGTCTTTACAGTTACTACAGCTGTGACTGCTCTCGATTTTTTGTTTGTACCGTTTTCCCACATACATGTAGGCTCAGCCCACATAAGTCTTGCGCTATCCGTCTGTTTTCACCCTTAGGTTGATCGCGTTACGAAACTCTTCAAATTCGATTTTTTTTCTTTCAATCGAAAAAATCTCCAGTAGCTGGCAGCTACCGAAGATTAACCTTAAACCTATTAAAAACACGGCTAGCGGTTGGGTCTGAAATCCTACCGCTCCCCCCGAAGGGTTTTCTTTAGACAGTTTGTTTGTACACAAGGTACAGTCGACCAAACCGTGATTAACGACAACCGTTTTCGGTCGTCCTAATCTGAACTGACATTTATTCGGCCCGTTGATCGACGGTCGGTATTGGCCCCGAAGCGTTACTAAGCATGGCTGTGTGCATATAAGTTAGAGAACTATTTCTCCAAAATCTTTTCGGTCTTGCTTTTGTCTGATGATAGTTTTTACATTTATGCTAGCATAAACAAGTGAAAATGTCTGTACACGATGTTCTAGTTGATTAAAATTTTCAATTGACAAGCAGATTTCACATCTAGTAAGATCAATTCCATTTGCTGGGTTGAAAACATCTCGAAAAAATCCGCTGCCACTTATACAATCCCTCTACCAAGCATTCCAGAATAAATAAAGAACCTAACTGCAAACATCGGTTAGATGAACTAAAGCGGATGAAACATTTGTGTACACACACGGGGAGGGATTGAGCATCCTTGATATTCCGGAGGGGTCGCAGCAATAGTTTCCCGGCGCCTGCATTGAGAACGGAAAAAAGCAGTGTATAAAATTTGAATATTTCTTCGATAAAAGCTGCCGCGCAAAAGCGATATCTCATTATTATTTATTATTTCTACTCTTACGATCGGAGGAATGCGACGTCCCTCCGGCCGGAGTGCGTGAATCGAAAACACTCACTTGCAATAATTTATATAAAAGTGAATAAGAAATCCGCTTTCTACAGCCAGATTGAATCAGGGATCATGTTCAAATCCGAGATTAATTTCCTTTCATTCATCTCCAAGGGCTGCCGGAGTTTCGCCTGGGACAACGTGCCCCGGAACGCACTTGGGCGCGAGGATTAATCTTTCAATTTCAACCTTCGTTTCTCTCAATTACATTTCTATACCCGCACCCCAACTGCCACCGCACATGCACTGAAAGTCATGAGAAATGTTTTTTTTCCTCACTTCGCACGTCATGTTTTACCGCTGCGTTCACGAGAACATGCCAACAGAGAGATTGTTTCTATGGAGAACGAAAATAAAATACATCTTTGTCCTTACACGGATCTTTCAACGGGTGTCGTTTCATTGATGAGAAGCGGTAACATGGCGCTACGTCAAAACAGAAACCTCGTGGTACCTGTTCAGGCCCAAGGTCCAAGGGGGATAATGCTAATTAAACACCAAACACATATTCCCTCCTCACTAATCAACTTTCCAGACGGACAGCGCTGTACGTCAACCCACCCGGTTCTTCCGAAAACATCCGCACATAAAATGACACCCCGAAGTTCCAACAATGTCAGCAGTGTTTTTTTTTTTGTCGGAATTCGTTCAAACAGCGAAAAATAAATTACCGCGGCTGACAAACGCCCCAGAGCCCATCAAAATAAAACCAACAAAATTTTAATCAGGGCGAAAAGATAATAAAAACATAAAATCTCCTTCGAACGCCTTTCCGCTGAAGCATTGGGCAGACTCTCGCGCCTTGGCTTATCGAAATTGACTTCGGCTTTTCGATGTTGAGGCTCTTTTCCTCCAAAAAGTCCAGAGAGAACCAAGTAAAAAAGGCCAAGGAAGCACAAAACACGCACACACAAGTGCATACGCGGGTCCACAGGATTGCCGCCAAGCGAGAAGTAATCTTTCAAAATTGACACATCAATCATTTTGATCGAGGGATCTAGAGCACAGGCTGTGTGCACAGTCAGACTCCACACTGGCTGCCCAGAGCGGGCTGACACGGTATGCCCCGGTAAAGCAAATGGAATGAGCTGAAATGAAACAAATTTGATCCGTGCGCGACAAGTGAACTGGAACATGAAAATCACATTAGAGCGAAGCGACCCGGTACCGAGAAGGAGGATCCGCACGGACGCTGAGACGAGCCGAGCCAAGTGTCGGCACTTACTTGACGCACAACCCATCAACCGCCGTCGCTGCTTCAACAAGGGGTTAAAACAAGATTAAATGGTTTGCCCAAGAGGTAGAAATAAAAAGCAATATCAGAGCAGCGAAACGGTCCGAACGTTGACCTAGTTTCGAAAGGATTTCTTTCGTTGATTTTTTTTGTTATACCAGACCGCATAATTGATGGTGGCTCAATAGGCTACCTTTTTCAATGAAATGTTTATACAGGATGGATTGCTTCCAATCGATACCGGACTCATGTTATTGTTACTTATGCAAAACGCAAAATTGCCTTAGATAAATTGACCAGCCTGTAAATTGTATTAATAATAATCACAATCATAATTAAAATAATTACTCATTCATCGCACAAGTTTCTGTTATGGTTTCTTTGATCGCTACAATTTATTTTATTTATTGTAATTGTACCAATTATTGTAATTAATAATAAACAAGGTACCTCCACCAATTTGAATGCAAATGGGACAATTATATCTAAAAACGTTAAATTATGAAATAGCCTTTCTGGAATTAACAAAAAATCAGTTGATAAAACCTACTGGAACTAGGAGATTATAAAGCCTATGGAATATTAGGAGCCTATAAACTCTACCGATACTATAAAATCTATGGAATAAATGGAAATTTCTCCTCTTTTGAGTGTTTTAACTGACTCTTTCCGACGAAGTAAGAGAATTCTTAATAAACGTTTCGACTTACTTTTTTACTTTTGGCCATCTTCAGGAATAGTTCGCCACCTTACGTTTGTCCACTTATTGTTCCTATTAACAACTTATAAAAATGCTCGAAAGCAAAAAATAACTATGAAATCTTCAAAATGTATCTGCAAAATCTATCAAATCCGATAATTACGTATATGCCCAAAAATCTATAAAACCTGCCAAATCTGTGAAATCTTCAATATCTATGGTATCTATGAAATCTATTTTAGACTAAAGACTGGAACGCGCATAAATTGGTCGACTTCAAATTGGTATATTTCGGTTAAAAATGCATTAAAAAAACCTTTAAATGTTGCATTTGGAAGTTGAGTGTATATACAACGGTTGCCAAAATGAGTTCTCACCGGTTGCTCTCCAGTTTTCAAAATGGCGTCCAAGCAAGAGAAACAGCGTGTCAAAATTTTGCTCGCGCAGCAAGAGAATCAGACGTTCTTGCACGCCAAGTTGGCGAAATTGCTGGATGTGGCCAAATCGACCGTAACATATGTTTTAAAAGTGTTCGAGGAGCGTCTGTCGACCGCCAGGAAGCCTCGAAGCGGCGGCAATCGTAATTCGGATGTGGCAGCTACGATAAAGAAGGTGGCAGCGAAATATAAGCGGAATCCTAACCTCTCCATCAGATACGTCACTGGCAAACTCATTGTCTCCCATAATAATGTGCAGCGGGTCAAGAAACGAGCCTGGTTGTCGACGTTTAAGACGTAGAAGGTGACGAATCCAGATTTTGAACAAAACACCTAGGCAAAGCGGTGGTCCGGAAAACTGTAATCTGCTTACAAAGTTCGACTCTGGGTGACGAAACTTATGTGTAGGTTAACTTCAAGCAGCTTCCGGGACAGGAATTTTATACCGTACCAGATAAAGGGAAGGTGGCCTAAATTTTCAAAACCATCAAACTTTCGAAGTTCCCGAAAAAAATACCTCATCTGACAGGCCATATACACGTGTGGTCTAATAAGAGGCATTTCCATCACTACGAAACCATTAAACAAGAGATCTATGTCTAGGAGTGCCTGGAAAACCGGCTGCTACCATCCCTAGAGCAACACAACAGTCCTGTGCTGTTCTGGTCGGACTTGGCAACCTACTACTATGGGAAAAAGGCGATCGAGTGGTATGATACGAACAACGTGGTTGTGGTACCCAAAAACCACAATCCTCCTAATAGCCCAGAACTCCGCCCTATCGAACAGTATTGAGACTTGGTCAAACGGAATATCAAAAACACTAATAAATCCATCGAAAACGAGCAGCAGAATAAATCTAGCTTGCGTTCGGCGACGAATAAGGTCGATAAGACAACTGTACAAAATTTAATGAAAGGGATTTAGCGGAAGGCACGGCAGTTTGGATTTGGCGAACCAAAATAATAAACGCACATTTTTTCCTTTAAATATATGAGTTGAACTACCAAAAGAAAAATAAAAAGATTTTTTTATTATGAATTTTGACTGAAAGAAACAATTTTTTTGTTGACCCATTTTTGCGCGTTCCAGTCTTTACGATAGGTTGACGATAGAAAAATGTACTAGCTAGGCAAATAGATAATTGAAAATTTTCGAAAAATATAGTCCAGCAGGCTGAACACGAACCCACAACTCATAATCTCCGGTCAGATGCGTTTTCGTTAAACCAACTCGGCCTTTCTAATTAGCTATTTTGTATCGCTTGCACGCTTTTTACACGTCATGCATTTCCTCAGCAGAGAGTATTGTTAGGTGGCTGGCTTACTGTTAAAAAATCTACAAAATCTATAGAATCTATGAAATATATTAAATTTATGAAATCTATTAAATCTATGAATTTATAAAGACTATAAAAGCTATAAAATTTATAAAACCTACAAAACTGTAGAATCTATAAAATTTTTAAAGTCTATAAAATCCATAGATTCTATAAAATCTAAAAAATATATAAAATTTATAAAATCGATAAAATCTATAAAATCTAAATCAAATCTATATAAAATCTATAAAATCTCTAAAATTTTTGAAATATATGCAATCTATGAAATTAATAAAAACCAAGCGACAACATGAATTTTCTATGTTTTGTGTATCAAATCAACGATGATGTTGAAGTTGCACTACACACTATAATTTCAACTAATAATAGTATTTTATATGAATGCACAAGATCTTTCACAAAAAGTGTTAATGTAAAAGGTGAGCTTTGTCCTTGAATGACGTATAGCCTTTGATGGTTGATACAAATAAAAAATAATTACCTAGAGAAAGGTAAAAATAATCCTAATGACACTTAAATCTGCTAAAAATGCTGTAAAAAAATATTACGTGAACATACTAGAAAGTCATTCCATAACCATAGTACATAATAAATGGAACATTGATGACAAAGTGATTGACTCCGATCGTGAAGTTGTTGAAGTATTCAATATTTTTTTCTGTATCGATAACAATATGGCTGATAACCTTTTTATACCAAACTATGATTTTTCAAATACAGTGAAATATGTTAACAGCTCTATTTTTCTGAGACCCGCTACTCGAAGTCACAATCTTGATAGGTAAACTTGACAGTAGAAAAAGTATATGTCATTATGATCTACCAGCAAATTTGATAAAGCTAACGTTGATTTATTATCCAAGACTTTTCAATACAATTATAGGATACGGAGTTTATCCTGATATTTTGAAAATTGCCAAGGTTTCACCATTATAAATATCCAGAAATTCATGTGACTCCTCTAACTATCGTTGAATCCCGACATTACCGGTTTTGAACAAAATAATTAAGAAACTGCTAACGAATCGGTTTGTTAACTTCTTTTGTGCTAACAATGTTCTGTAGAAACTTTCATTATGGTTTCCGGGAAGGTTGTGGAACTTCAACTGCCATTATTGACGAACTGATATAGCATAGAGATGAAAAAAAATCCTCGGCGGCCTATTTATTGACCTAAAAACATCATTTGACACCTTAAACCACGGAATTCTACTGAAAAAAACTTGAACGATACGGTGTAAAAGGAGTTGCCAATAATTTAATAAGAAACTATCTAACGAATCGGAAAAAGTTTGTATCACTAGACAGTGTTCGTAGCACTTTACGTCCGATGACATCGGGGTTCCTCAAGGAAGCAACATATGTCTTTTACTGTTTTTAATATTCATTAATGATATTGGTAATTTAAAGCTAAAAGGAATACCGGAGGTTTTCGCTGACGATACTGCATTGTTCTAATGCTCAATACTTTTTAATGGTAATCAAAATGGTTGTCGTAATTATCTTTCCGCGTTCATTTTCTTAAATTTAGTTAGTATGTGTCCATTACCGAGCTCTTTGGTGTGGGGGTCTATGGAGGGTATTAAAAAATCTATGAAATATATAAAATATATAAATCTATTATATCCATTAAATCTATAAAATCTGTAATAACTATAATATCTAAAAAATCTATGGAATCTATAAAATCTATAGAACCTATAAAAATCTAAAAAATCTATAAAATCTATAATTAGAACTTAGTCGATTTCATAGAGATAAAACCTATAACTGAGTAATTCCTAAAAAAAGGTCTGTCATCTTCTGTGAAAATTTTATCAAATTCGATGCAATATTTTTAAAGTTATGTCTATTTAAAAACAATTTTGACCTAAATTTCAAATGACAATAACAACTTGAAAACTTACTCAAGTTCAATAAAAATTTTAAGATTACCTTCCCGAGTGAAACTCTTGAAGTTTTTAATACTTATTTGGAAAAATTAGATATCGCGATTTTAAGTGATCCGTTTCACGAATTCTGACCCAATTTGAAGTGATGGTCCGAAAAATGAGAAACAGAAAAGTTAAAATTTTTCAAAAATAAAGAAATTATTCTAAAGTCAGAACGGTGTATTTGATTAGTATGAGGTTCTCAGTAAAGTGGTAAACCGTAATTTCGTTCTTAACTTTTAAAAAAAGCACGAAAATATAATTATTGATTTAACAGCTCAAAAAACTTTTTTTTACGAAAACTAGGCACAATAAGCTAAGCAATAATAGTTAACTAAACTTAAAGAGATAAAAAAATGTGAAAAAACAAAAAAAAATAGATTTGCCTTTAAGCATATATTTTTTGAAAAAACACAATTATTATCTACAAAATTTCCGAAGATACTACACCGAACCAACCAACCGTTTTGGCTCTAAAAACATTATAATCATTATAAGGCAGCCTCATGTATATTTTTGTGTTTTTTCCTAATAATATTCATCATACGGTGTATATTTTTTCTGGAAGAAAAAAATTACTGTTTACAACTTTACCAAAGATGTTATACAAATTAAACAAACCATTCTGGCTTTAATTTTTTTTTTTGCATATCTTGAAAAATTTAACCCTTATTTGTTTCTTATTTCTCCATGATCAGCCAAGATTGACGTAGAACTCCATGAGATTGCTTGTTACATTACTTTCACTGTTGTATTTGAGAGTGATCAATCACAATAACTTTTATCCAACACACATGAAATAACTCTCTGGAAATAATGTTCCTGAAAAGTAGCCAAAGATGACCAAACACCAGCTTATATGAGTATTGCCGGAACCGGGATGATATTATTGGGCCGAAAATCGATCCCAGTTGTAATTTTATTTTTTTTTCCAGGGCCACCACATTATATCCAGAGATTTACACTAAAAAGTAGTGTTGAATAAAAGTTACCAACATTGAGAAAATAGTCTTTCGTTATCTTAGCGTATATCCTTCGAAGAATTCGCGATTACTCTCGAATGCAACAATGCAAGTGTTGCAACGAACCGCTCCTTATGCTACACGCAAAAGTTGAAGTCTTGTACAATCATTGTGTCTTCCCGATTCGCACAAATGTTGCACAGAAATCGCACGATAAAAGTGTGAAACGCATAACGCAACAGTTGTACTGCGAATACATTGACATAGAATGAAATCAAAATATGTATCATACACCGACACTTTATTTCTCACGTCGAGTGTATTAGTGACTGCACGCGCTTTTTTCTCAAGTGACGAGAGAAATTTCTCTCTCGCTCGTAGAATTTTAGACACGTGACATACAATTTGCAGGTTTGCTCTTTCGCTTCTCTTTCGGTTCGGATTGCGACGCGCAAGGCGATATCTCGTTGCTTCACGAAATGAGCGAGACACCCGTGCTGCACATACTTGATACCAGTGTTGTTAGTCTCTCACTCATACTGTCGGTGCGTGCTTGCTGCTATTCAGAGGAATGCATGAAGAAGAAAAAGTATCTCGAAAGCGTGTATGCAAAAGACTTGAAAAGCGTAGCATATGTCTTGTCCTCAAGCAGAAACGAGGAGAATGGTTTTGCTTCTCGCTCGCTTTGCAATGCTGCTTGATACCAGTTGAAACTGTTTAGGTGTAGTAGTTCGGAGCTGCCAAATACATTTAAGAAACCATAGAGCATTAATTGCGTTATGCCCAACACGCAATGATTGTACTGGTTCCGAATTACATCAACAATTGCGCTAAAAACGCACAATTTTGTACTGGTTTCGCACCATCCAACTTTTGCGTGTAGCCGCTGCTGCTTAGTTATGACCGTCCTAGTGGCCATTTTCAAGTGAATTAACTGATTCAAGTAGATGCGGGCTTTTATATAGCCATTCAAGTCAAAACTGGTCAATATTCGACTTTAAGTTATTTGGCATGGAAACGCCCAGAGGTAATACAATTTTTTGTTGTCCTAACTTGAACAAGTACGATTTGCAAATTTTCAAGAACTTTTAAAAATTTGTCACATTTCTGTATAAAGTGTGGTCAAATTTGTTGAAATCGGTACAACATAATCTCTTCAAACAAATTATGATTATTTTTAAATAAATTAAACTTCTAAAATTGGTTGGTTATTTTATCTTGAAAGTAAAATGAATCAATGCGTTGAAAGAACTCTACGATGTTGCATTTTTCGTAATTATCTTCACAGTTAATTTCAGCTTGCCAAAATGACAAAGTGGTTTAAATACTAAATAAGGTCGTCATACAAATATAAAATTCGATTTCCGTTGAACCAAACATAAATTCTTGAGTTTGCAGCTGAGAAGCTATTTAGTTTGGACAATGCTAATCTAATTAGAATTTAACATAGAAGAGGGGTAATAGTTGTTATCGAAACAGCACTAATTAATTGTGCACCAGCGAAATTAATTTATGCTTGAGCGTTTGAAGCGACAGACTGTAAATCGAAACAAAATTTTATTTTATCATGAAAAGGGCTTTTAATTTGAAGAAAAAAAAAACGGACTGTTATAGATCTGGATTTCATTTGTTACGCCTGTTGCCCATTAATTTCATTCAACCTGAAAACAGTTTCCAAGTAGAGCACAGATTAACATAAAGTAGCCAATGAATAGAACCAATTTGTGCCAATACTGGCAGCTTTTGGACAAGTCAATAGAGGAAGCCTAGAGCACATCGTTCGAAAAACGGCTTCCGACTGTGTAGTTTAAAAATAATTATCGCTCGTAAAAGTGTGTGTGCGCGCGCCGAACCTATCCCCTGTAGGGGATATCACCAAATTTGTCAAACATCAAACAAACGGCACACAGCGAAACAAGAGCACGCAGCGCGGGTCGTAAATTTTATAACACCTTATTTGCGTTGATTTTTTTTTCTCTCTTTTCTGTGCTTTATCTCAAAGGAACCCAAGTAGAGTCGTGTTTGAATGAGATCGGTTTCTTTTTGTTTTGTTTTGTTTGATTTTGGGGGCCCCCGGAGGAAATTTATGACTCTGGTGGCAGTTTTATTTGTCGCTGCGGGCCGAAAACTGAAATTAAAGAAGTTCAATAAAGATTGGAAATTTTTAACGAGCCTTCCTCGGTATCGATTCATGGAGCGGGTTATCAAGAATTTATGTTAATTTGTAGCCTCGATGCTCTTCGAAGAGTGATTTCATTAAGGAGCAATCATTGGATCCCCGTCTCCGCACGCAGTAGGTGTGGAGAAAATGCGAAAAAAGGTTAAACCCTCCAGCTGGTTTATGTGTTCGGTTTAACCAGCGGGAAGGAGCGATGAAGCGGTGAACGGGGAATCAATCTGCCCCTCTGATCCAGATAACACTAAGTGACGATTAGTACACACGATTGTCCACCGGGCAGAAAACCAAAGCGAGAAACATCATTAAAACTTTATTGCAGCGTCACATTTGCAGTTTAAAGCCAAAGTGTATTTAATAATGGCAATAAAATTTATAAAATATTATATACTTTAATTATGTTACAATAAAAGCACCAAGCCAAAGTGAACCGATAAATAAAGTGAAATAAAGGAACGAAACTGGAGTAAGCGACTCAAGTATCGGCGTAAAATGATTTCGCACTTGCTTTCCGTCTCGCTCGCGCGATTCGTTAACATTTCGCTTAATGAAACGCTGAGTCCAAATGTATAAACAACAAATCGAAGCAAAAAAAAGCAAGTAACATCCACACCGACCAAGACCGTATGTGCACAATTTATGACTACTGTGAGTACCGAGAGCACTCTTTACTAATGTTTGCCATCTCTGTTTCTTTTCTTCCCTTCTCTCACTCTCTCGCACACAGCAACCCCACCGCGAAAATTAACGGCCAAACCACGCCTCTGGATGTTTCAGGCCTATCGCAAAATGATATACAAGGCATACTGCTTGGTTCACACCCATCATCGCAGACGATAAATGTCAAACGTGAGCCCGAAGATCTACGTAAAGAGCCGAAAAATTCACGAAGTCAAAAGGTAAGCGCAATATACACGATATATATTTGTTTTCCCTCTCCCGTGCCTTGCTTTGCTATCTCTCAGGCTGCTTTTGTTTCTGTTCGTTTCGTTTCGCTTCGTTTCGCGGCTCCCTCACTCGCTCTCAGTGCCGCATGCACTCACCATTCACTAAACCGAACCGATAGAGGCACCTGGTCTACACCTGAATGGGGAATCAGATCTGTATACCTGAACCACAACAACAACTCTTGGCAATCGGTATAACATTGTTGATGAGAATATGGACAATTTATTACTGTGCTCCGCTCTGGGAACGATTGCCGCTGCTCATTACTGTATGAAGAGAACTGAATGTAACTTTAGTTTGGCAACTGATGAGACAACACTTAACTCACTCCGAGATGATTTAGGGCGGTTGCATTTGTGTTTGAAAGAGTTTCCATTACTTTTTGGGTCCCAGTCTACAGTCATTGTTATCACGTTTTCCGCACGATTTATTGCGTTGTCCCGTTAATGTTTGCTGGTATAATTATTAGCGTTTTGCATTTTTCATTAGCAGACCATCGAACTTCACTTTGAATGTCGAATTTTAACCTACCGGAAAAGGGACTGTCTGCTCTCGTCCATCCTTTTTGGCCCGTATAAGTGGCACCGAATGTTATCGTCGTCGTGGGAATATTAGTCAGCAAACTGCAAATTGATGGAAATTTTCGATGAGAAAGATGAGCAAATTGAGTAATAATAGGGAGGAAATTCTTTTTGATAATATTTTTTCAGGACTTTCATTTCGTTTTTTCTGTTCATGACAGAACCTATGCTTGCATTTAAATTTGGCACTTGAAACAAACATGAATGAAAATATTAATTTAATTGAAACGAAACATATAATTTATGTAAAGTCAACATAGAACAAACATCGTTAATTTCATTTAACCCGTTATTGGGTACCTTACTTTTTCTTAGTTTTGTTTTGATATCACGCAAGGATTTTTATTTCAATATTGTCTCTTTTATTATAGCCGTACAACAAACAATATCGCACGCTAGCCTGGGGGGCTAATGCGGTCTCGATCAACTAGGTTAGTTGGGAGAATTCCTTATCGAGATTGTTTCGGCACATTTTGCATGTTGTAGGATAAGTACAACGATACACCGTGCCCCAGTGCTGAGTCGAGAAAATTTTCAGCTCGAAAAGATCCTCGACCTGATCGGGAATCGAACCCGATATCACAACCGTGTGGGAGAGCTAGCCCACCGACATCGCTAACCACAGAACCACGGGGACCACATTATAGCCGTACACTTAGATGAAATTCCGACTCATATTTTATTCCCTCAATTTGTTTCATTTTTGCCTGAGGCCTTTACGCACTTCCGAGCTGGCCAAGGGCACAAAAATTCACATAAACGGTTAAAATGCTATAATCTTTCATTTATTTTCAGTTCGCACTCTAGGTCAAACCTGTCAAGTGTAACTGTTAATTCTAAAATACATTAAAGTTTCATTGGATGATAACTGGTAAACACATTAAACACAGGTTTTGCCCTAGAGCTCAAACTGAAAAAAATGAAAAATTATAACTTTTCAACTTTAAGCTTTAGGGCAACACTTTGTTCGCTTTTAACGACCAGTGTAATCTATTCAAATTTCAAATTGGTTCGTTTCTTCCATATAACGATTCCCCACCCTAATATATATTTTTAAAGCCAAAATGATTTTATTGTTTTTCAGCAAGATTGTAGACAGTAATTTTGTCTTTTCGAAAAAAATACACACAAAAAAAAATTTATGCAAAAAAAATGAAAAAAATAAAAATTAATTCTGAAAGAGTTAATTGTCGAAAAATCTTTTTATTTTTATGAAAACTACAAAAGATTAGCTAAATATTGATGGTTGTCCGATCATGGAGAAATAAGAAACAAAAAGTTGATCCATAGACACTAGGGTGGCAATGCTTGTATGAAAAAAAATTCATCATCGAATTTAAAAAACCGAGCATGTACATTTTGTTCATTGGCCCAAAAAAATTATCTGTGCAAAATTTAAGCTTGATCGGACATAATTTAGAGGAGCCTCAAAGCGCTCAAAATTGTGATTTTTCGAACTTCTACAGGAGATTAGGAAATTCGAAATTATTTTTTCAATGCCAAATGTCTCAAAAATGCCTAAAACGTCGAGATCTGGTTTAATCTCCAAAAAAAATTTGACCGAAAATCGACCTTCTAGGACTGAGCCGTTTTCTGAGCAACCAAAGACCTAATATGGAATATTTTAAAACGGGCTTCTAAAATGACTCACAGTTCTTTTCAAATCAGATGTAAACTATTTTAATGTTCATTTGGTATCTCAAACTTGATTTTCTTCAGGGTGGTTCATTTTTTTTACTAGGGTGGTTCCATAAACAATTAAAATGAAATTTATTGTTATTGAATAGGAAAAAGCCATTATAGTAGTAAACTTATGTAATTAACGTTGCGTTACTCGTTCCATGACTAGCAATATTTATTAAATGGAAAATGGCAGGGTTTCGTACAAAACATAACAGTGCGTGTAACGGAGGGTTAAAATTCTCTTTTTCATTAAATATCATAAAATTTAATAGTTTTCGTTGTTGCCACCACCCTTACGGAACACTAGTTGGTCCATCTTTGTGGTACTTCAAGGATAGGATGTCAAATATCCAAATGAATATTAGCATTTTTCCTACTAAAACATCTCAAATTAAATTTTATTTGTATTTGTAATCACCCTAGTAAAAAAATATATGAACCACCCTAATGAAAATTGAATTTGAGATACCTATTGAACATTTAAATAATTTACATCTGGTTTGGGACGAGTTGTTAGTCATTTTAGAGGCCATATTAAACCTTCAGTTGCCCCAAAAACGGCTAATTCCCAGATGGTCGATTATCGATCAAAAATTTTTTATCAAGATTTTTAAGACATTTGGCATCGAAAAAAAAAATCGATTTTCGCAATTTCCTGCACTTCCCCCTTGGAAGATTTTCTAGGATCGAAAAATCACAACTTTGAGCGCTTTGAGGCACCCCTATACCATGTAAGATTAAGCCAAAATTTTGCACAGATGAATTTTTGGACTACTAAACAAAATGTATATGGTCATTTTTAAAAATTTGACATGATACTGATGACAATAGTTACTAATTTTGTCCTTCCAGAAAAAAATGTACAATATAGATAACTTTCAATTGAAAAATATATCTTTAATTTCTTTATCCTGGACTTTTTCAAAAGTTTTGTTAAAAATTTTTGATTTCCAAAAAAAACGAACCCTTTTTTGTAAATCAAAATTTATTGATTATTATTTATAATTTGTTTTAGTCAAGCATTTTTGTAAAGCATTATTGATTCCCTACAATACATTCTCATACAGATTTTCTTTATAACCAAACCTATGCAGACATATTTACGCCCTTTTGGAAAGTTACTTTTGAACCTGAAAAATTTGGCTACCCGAAAAAAATACGTATTTTTAGATAATTTGGCAAGGAAATGCTCTTTGAGTATAATCCTTTTTTTTTCTATTTGAATTAGAATTATGTAATGTGTGTAATTATGTGTTATTTGTATGATTAACATACTTCTTATCACATGTGAAACGCCTCACTTTAAAAAGATTTTATACTTTCGTTGGCTAGTTGATCAACCATTTTTCATTTCATTTCATTTATTTGTATTACGAGGTTATTTAAGGTAGAACCATTTGAATTTAGTCTTTCATCAAACTCCATTTCAAAATATATATTGAAGACATTATTATCTTCCCATTTCGTTTTTTTTTTTGTTTCTATTACATCGTTTTTTGTTTTTATTTGCTTCGAAACGTTGAAGCAAAATGCAACTTGAGTCTTCTCCTGATTTCGGTTCCATGTTACAGTAAAAAGGTCTTCGATAAAAATTCTTTTAGATACAATTGTTCAATTATTATAATTGCGGTACTAAGAATTTTGCAGTAAATTTTCAAGCATGAACCCCAATGACCAATCACTTCAGCAGCCAATTATTTTATCTCCCATAATTTAAACCGCCCTCTTACGACACCATAATGAACATGTCGTATCAAATCAGATTACAATCCATTCGAGCCAGAATCCCGGTATAAATCTCTAAAGCCGTTAGTGGGAACTATTCGCTTGCAGCTTTTATGACACTACCGACGAAAATTGAGCCGTTCCGACAGACGTAAAATACAATCCTTTTACGACGCAGAAAACACTCACGCATTTCCCCTTCCCAAAAAAAAAGAACATAGAACGCTCAAACCGATTCCGCGTTTATCCCTGGTCAGGGTCACCGCTAGAGGCTTGGAAATCTCATGCCATTTCCTTACCGAACGTGCGTCGAAGTAGCCGCTGAGTGGTCAGTCACACACGCATGGGCAAACGGTTAGAATCGCCGTGCGCCGCCCTGCCGACATGCCTCACTACTGGACAGCTACTAAACGTGCTTAACTGGAGCTCGTAAAATGAGCAGACAACCGTAAAGTCTATGCCGCTAACAAGCTCTAAAAATAAATCTTTTTCCCATACAAACTAGATTTCAGCTGTTATACAGCATGTAGCTGGCGATTGAACACTCGAACAAGGTGGCCCACGGCTGCCCCCGGGAGTGCGTGCCCCGGTAAGACCTGCGCGGATCAAAGGTGCGTACGATTTTATCGCGTAATCACGACATTTTGATCTACCGTGGAGCGACACACTGTTAGGTCCATTTAGACTCAGATTGCTGAAATTCAAGAGTTACAATGGTCTCAGGGCTTGATATTACGCGTTTGTCGCGCTCTTTACGTCGTGCGTATGGAATCAGCAGACGATGAACGGTAATTAGATATGGGACAGTTTTTAGAAACAACTACTTAAGATACTAGTTAGTGTGCAACAAACAAACCCTTTATTAGTAGATTATTGAATCAATAATAGTTTATTTAGTTCTCGCGTGTTCACTTGAAAATTGAGATCAGCAACGTAGCACCCGTAAAGGGGTTCGTCGTTTCCCGCCTTCACAGCTCTTTTACCAGCAAATCACCGCAACTGGCGAGACACATCGCACATTATGCCACCCACTACCGCTAGGTAGTGAATGCGTGTATCGGTATCGGTGGTTAATCAACCGAACATTGCCACAAAAAAAAAACAAAACTATCAAGATAGCCATCACCCAGACAACGAACGGCCGTTGCGTCACTTTTGAAGCAAAAGCCGAAGCGCTCGAATTACCCTTCTTTGCTGTGACTTACTTCATTATTGAAATTGCAACCCCTGCGAGTCTGTTTTCACTCGACAGTCATCCGTGCCATTATCACATCAATAGCTGCTCTACGACATAATAATAACAACAACAACAACAGCAGCAACGATGAAACCGCTTCTTATACAAACCGAGAGAATGAATCCAGCCGGGGAAGAAAGTTGTAATGGGTTGGAAAGGCGAGTCAGGCAAAACCAAATCGGCAATCTGTTGCACTGCAACCGATACCCGATCCCGAAGACCTTTCCTTTCAGAGCGGCTTATTGAATAACAATCGAAGTTAAAATATTTATTCATACGCTTTGTGCTTCTATTCAAGTACCATTCGATTCTGTCCATCTGTCAGCAAACCAAATTGCAACCATAAATACTCCGCACTGAGTAGATTGTAGGGAGACACTAATTGTTACGAACGCTAATTTTTCGATTGATAGGTGAACAACTGAACTGAGGTCCTTTATGGATGTTCGCAAATGTTTGCAAACAGTGAGACGCGGGGTGCACTGATTTCGATTTCATAATTTATCGATCGTTTGCGGAGAAGGCCCGCTTGTTGCCGGCATCGAAAAGCGATGCAAAAGCGAAAGCATAACGACGACAACGACAGGAACGTACGTACCTACGACGGTGAAAGGATACACAACACGAGCCTTTAATTAGCGAAGGGATTTTTTTTTCTTTTGGCTTTTACTTGGGCAGGTCCAAATGCGGGAGGTATATGGGTTTCATAATTAAGGCAATCTTTGGCAGCCTTGTTTGTCGGACGGTTTGCCCGTACATGGTGTGGGTGAAAAGTAGAGCCGTTTTTTTTTTGCGTGCTTCGCACGGTTGGAAGGCAATTAAATGGCTACCGACACGCAGTCATTTGATTTCCAGAGAAAAAAAATGTGTACACACATTGTAAGCGAAAGGACGACGCGGTGGGATTGCAATGTTACAAATTGGGTGTAAAAATGCGACCGATGCAGTGCTGGAATTTTGTTTATGATTTTTGTTTTTGGTTTGGTTTGTGTATTGAAAAACATCTCACAATCACACACAATAATTTTTATGATCGTGGGCAAATCCGATCGAAAATTTTCGACCAAATGTTTTCAATTTGCTTTGAAATGAGTATTTGAACTAACTCAAGATGCTTGGAAAGAAATCGATGTTTTAATGGAATCACACAGTATTTACAATGGAATATCCTGATGTAAAGGCTACTCTTGATATCTGATTGCTGTGGTGAAGCAAACATAAAACAGAATTTTTATAGGGAACGCAATAAGTATTCCGAGTCTTGTGCTTTTGAAAATTCGAAATGGTGACTCGAAGTCGGCCATTTTTGGATTTAATGAGGTTTCACCTTAAATAGACTTTGTTATTTCCCGTGTATGAGGTGATGTATGATCGGAACAATTTAGACTATTTTCATGGTTCATAGATTTTCATGTCATATCAATCTCAAATAAAATCATAAAAAATTACTTTTGTCGAAACAATCCATCTGTCTAGTTTACAGAAAAAATAATTTATAGCAAATCCGACGTAAATTTATTGAAATATATCGTTTCCCCTTATCATAGAATTTGTATAATGTTCGAAACAAAAAATGTATTATAATCGGACCAGCCATTTTATTCCAGATCCATTTGAATTTAACCCTCTAGTGCCCAAGTTATTTTTAGACGGATCTCGGTAAAATCACTATAAATCTTTATAAACATTATTTAATTATTTGTTGAAGCTCTGTAAAGGTTTGACTGAAGCCCGTCTGAAGGTGGCATTAGGCATTAGAGGGTTAAGTATTTTTTTAAGTAGACAATTTAATTGCCTACAACTTTTTCAAGATGGGCACTCTCAAAGAAAAAATGTTTGTCTAACAAAAACTACCTGGAATTCATCATTATATCAAGCACAGGCAAAGTGAAGCAGTGAAGTCTCAGAAGTAAGCTGTTCCGATCATGATAAAAAGCAGGCGTCCGTATTCCACCAATAATTTTAACTTCGAAGCGAATATTTCGCACAAGAAGTGTTCACACTTGACACTTAAATGATACAGAAGTAATCTACTGGAAAATATGCTGTATTTTTCAAATATTTGATTCCATTATCACTGCAAGGCATGATGGCAATCGTAAAAAAAAATTATGCTCGAAAGTAGATCATTTTGTGAAATTTTTTTACTAATAGAATTACTTACGAAATCTCAATCCAATCCACTATCTCAAACCGAGCTTAAGTGAGCACCGATGTTGATGTATTTCTACTTTGAATGCGTAGAATTTTGAACCAACCCTATTTAAACCACAAATGTTTACGTTCTTAGAGCTGCATTACTCTAATAGCAATTACAGACGCAGTTACTAAAACTTCACGTTGAGCATTTACTGACTTGATTTTCAGAGAGCATAATGTTTTGATCAAACGCAGTTCTATTGTCCTCAGTGTTAACTTCTTTGTTGAAAAAAAAAATAGCAGGAAGTTGTATCCAAGACACGACCGCATAACTGACTTACAATACGCACGCTTCCTGGAAAACAATTTCGTTGATTTATAGCTTGTGAAACTGCTCCTAAACGGATTTCGGCTGAACTACTGCTTAATAAGCTGTGTTATAACCCAATTGTTTGTTGGGCTGGTATTAACAGATGCTTTGTTGAAAGTGTTTCTTTATGAGTCATAAAGTCTCCTTTAATTTTTTTGTAAAATATGGTTTATTTATCCTTGTTTGTAAATATTACATCAAATATTGTAAAACAATTAAAAACTCAAATTTAATATAAATTCTAGTTCGCCTACATCGATTCTATTATTAACAGTAATAATAAAGTTTATGTATTCAACTAAAGCTTCTAATATTTCGGTTCTTGTAGTATTATTTGTACAAATCAAGCAACTCTTTATTGAACAGTACACATGGATTTTGATTTGTGAAACTCGAAATTGTTGAACAATGTAGCTGATAAAGCGAATAAACGCTTTTATATTATTAATGAGCTCTCTGGTTGGCAATCTATAAAAAATAGGTTTTATTCAGTGGTCCCCTGTAGTTAGCGATGTCGGTCGGCTAGCTCTCCCCCACGGTTGTGATATCGGGTTCGATTCCCGATCGAGTCAAGGATCTTTTCGAGCTGGAAATTTTCTCGACTCAGCACTGGGCCACGGTGTATCTTATCCTACACATGCAAAATGTGCCAAAAAACAATATCGATAACGAATTCTCTCAACTAATCTTGATCGAGACCGCTATTAGCCTCAAGGCTAAGCGTGCGATATTGTTGTTGTAGGTTTCATTCTATTTGCATCCAGACACGTCCAGTGCGTCTTGAACTGTCCTACAGATCCGAAGTTTTTCGGTTGCTTGTGGACTGGTCTTTGACTGCCTATAGCTTCAAAATTTGTGTTTTGTCAGTGTGTCTTTTAAAGACTACCTGAAAGTTATTTCCCATCAGTCTTTCTCAAGACTACCAACTTTTGAATTTAACATTTGTTTTAACTTTTTTCGTATCACCTGAAATGGCTGGACGGAAAAAGAAACCTCGCATCGCTGCGGGGAGGAAAAGAGAGGCATCTCTTTCTGACACTTCGAGTGTCTGTAGTGACAATCCTTTTGATATTTTGCTTGAGCATGAAGCTGGTGAAATGGAAGTTACCAATAATGAAACTATACAAAATATAAAATCTTTAAAAAAGGAGAAAGTTCCACCTATTGTGGTAACCATTTCTTCTGAATTTAATATATTCAAAAAGGAACTTTCAACGTTTGTTTCTGACGTTAAAGTTACCTATCAAATTGGCCGTAGAGGTGAATGTCGCTTATTAGCCGACTCAGTAAAGGGTCGTGATCGTCTTGTTCAGTATTTAACTGACAAGATGTACAAATTTTTTACATATGACACCAAGAACGCCAAGCCGTTCAAGGTTGTCTTGAAAGGTCTCACCAACGATCAAACCGTTGATGAGATCAAACTTACTTTAACAGAATTACTTGGCATAGCCCCTACCCAAGTAATTCTAATGAAACAAAAACGAGGCGAAAACAGTCAGAGAACTGGAATTTCCCTTGTTAATTATTTAATTCATTTTAACCGCAATGAGGTTAACAACTTAAAATTTTTTGAAAAAGCACATGCTTTGTATAATGTGCGTGTAGAGTGGGAAATTTATAGGAAGTATGGCGGAGGTGAAAAGCATATCACCCAATGCCGTACTTGCCAACGTTATGGCCATGGTTCCAAATTCTGTAACATGGACCAAAAATGTCTTAATTGTGGAGACTCTTCTCACAAAAAGGACACATGTCCTGTGAAAGAGAGTAAAAATTTTCGCTGTGCGAATTGTAACGGCAACCATATGTCAAATTTTTATCAATGCCCAGTCCGTTTAGCAATTCTTAAGGCAAGGCAAGGTAAACAAAATTCAATTTCTCAATTAAAACCAACTTCAAAACAAAATTCTCCAAGCGTACCAGTGACGCATAGTTTACCTACTCCTTTGCATACCCGTTTAACTTATGCACAGGTTACAGGTAGTTCGAACATTATACCGCCTAGTGTTGGTAGTTCGAAAATGACCGTTAATATGGGTAAGCAAAACACGCTAGAAAATAATTGTACACCTATTACTCCAGCTAATATTGCTGCCGAAAATATTTTTTCTAATGTCAACTGCCTGGGGCCTATTACGGCAGGTAAACTTTCTTTTTTGCAACAGGCAATGTTCGATCTTATGAACGCCATGTTGCAGGCAAAATCAATGTTTGAAGCCATTCAAATAGGCACAAATTTTACTATTAAAATTGTTTCTAATTTAAAATTTAGCAATGATTTTAAATAAAACAATAAAAATATTAAATTGGAATGCTCGCTCATTGAAGGCCAATGAGAATGAGCTTTTTAATTTTTTAACAGTAAATAATGTGCATATTGCAATTATTACTGAAACATTTTTGAAACCTAACATAAAATTAAAATATGATCCCAATTACGTGGTTCATAGATATGATAGGATTCAGGGTTCCGGCGGTGGAGTTGCAATTGTTATTCATCGCCGAATCAAACATCGTGCTCTTCCCCATCTTGAGACGTAAGTTATTGAAACTTTGGGAATTGAAGTTCAAACTGAACTTGGGATTTTATTTATTGCCGCAGCATATTTACCATTTCAATGCACACGCGAGCTCAAAAATTATTTTAAAGGTGATTTACAAAAACTCACCAGAAATCGTTCGAAATTTTTCATAATCGACGATTTTAACGCTAAACATCGTTCATGGAATAATTCTCAAAGTAATTCCAATGGCAAAATTTTATTCAATGATTGTTCTTCAGGATACTATTCTATTTTGTCTCCGAATAGTCCTACATGCTTTTCTTCTGTAAGAAACCCTTCAACAATTGATTTGGTGCTAACAGATCAAAGTCATGTATGTAGTGATTTGATCACACATGCTGACTTTGATTCTGACCATCTTCCAATAACTTTTTCTTTATCACATGAATCAGTTTTAAACCCTATGAGCTCTGTTTTTAATTATAACAAGGCTAATTGGGAAAGATACAAAACTCATATTGAGAGAAATTTCAATAATGAGCTTGATTTGCAAAACGAAGTGAATATTGATTCCGCTTTGGAAGCAATAAAATGTGCGATTGTTGATGCCAGGAATTATTCTGTTCCAAAGGCTCAAGTGAAATTTGATTCACCAATAATTGACGAAAATCTTCAACTTCTAATTCGTTTGAAAAATGTCCGCAGACGTCAATATCAACGTACTCGTGACCCTGTTTTTAAAACTATTTATAAAGATTTACAGAAAGAGATTAAACATAGATTTACTCTTCTGAGAAATCAAAATTTTGAGACTAAAGTTGAAAAATTGAAACCATATTCAAAACCATTTTGGAAGCTGTCGAAGATTCTTAAGAAACCATCAAAGCCTATTCCAGTTTTAAAAGATGGTGAACGTTTTCTTGTATCCAATGAACAAAAGGCTCAAAGACTTGCTCAGCAGTTTGAGAGTGTTCATAACTCAAATTTGAATTTTGTGAGTCCAATTGAAAATGAAGTCACACGTCAATTTGATTTAATTTCTTCCCAGAATTTTTTACCTGCAGAAATAATTGAAACTAACTTGATTGAGATTAAATCAATTATTAAAAATTTCAAAAATATGAAAGCACCTGGTGACGATGGAATCTTTAATATACTAATCAAACATCTCCCTGAGAGCACAATGGAATTTTTAGTGAAAATTTCCAATTGCTGCTTCAAAATTGCATATTTTCCCAAATTATGGAAAAATGCAAAAAATACTCCCATTTTAAAACCGGATAAGAACCCAGCTGAAGTTTCAAGTTATCGACCAATCAGTTTCCATCACTTTCTTCAATAAGTAAACTGTTTGAGAGAATTATTCTTAACAGAATGATGTCACACATCAACGAAAATTCAATTTTTGCAAATGAACAGTTTGGATTTCGCCATGGGCATTCCACAACTCATCAATTGCTCAGAGTTACTAATATGATACGAGCTAACAAATCTGAAGGTTATTCCACTGGAGCTGCTCTTTTAGACATAGAAAAAGCATTCGACAGTGTTTGGCATAAAGGTTTGATTGCGAAATTGCAAACTTTTAATTTTCCAATGTTCCTAATCAAAATTTTAAAAAATTATCTTACTGATCGAACTCTGCAGGTTGTCTATCAGAATTCAAAATCTGATAGATTTCCTGTCAGAGCAGGTGTACCTCAAGGTTCAGTCTTGGGTCCAGTCCTGTACAACATATTCACTTCAGATCTTCCTGATTTGCCTCCAGGATGCACAAAGTCATTGTTCTGCGATGACACAAGCATTTCCGTAAAAGGAAAAAGTCTTCGTGTCATATGCAGTCGATTGCAGAAAAGTTTAGATATTTTTTCTTCCTACTTGCAAAAGTGGAAAATCTCTCCCAATGCTTCTAAAACTCAAATGATAATTTTTCCGCATAAGCCTAGGGCTTCTTTCCTCAAGCCAAACAATAATCACGTTGTCAAGATGAATGGGGTTATTTTAAGTTGGTCCGACAAGGTTAAGTACTTGGGACTAATTTATGATAAAAAACTTATTTTCAAAGAGCACATTGAGAGTATACAAGCCAAGTGCATCAAATATACGAGATGTTTATATCCTCTCATTAACAGGAATTCTAAACTTTGTTTAAAGAACAAACTTTTGATTTACAAACAAATTTTTAGACCAGCAATGCTTTATGCTGTACCGATCTGGTCAAGTTGCTGTTCAACAAGGAAGAAAACGCTCCAAAAAATTCAGAATAAAATTCTGAAAATGATTTTGAAGCGTCCTCCTTGGTTTGGTACACTCGAATTACATAGACTTACTGGTGTTGAACCATTAGAAGCTATGTCAAATAAAATTATTGACAATTTTCGTCAAATCGTTGCAATCCTCAATTGCTACGATAAGCTCTCTTTATAGCCAATAAGTTAGCAATTAAGTTAGTTGTAAGTTTACTTCCCCTTTTCTGACAAGTAGGTTTAAATCCCTACGAATGATAAGTCCTAATTGCGAAAGCAAACAAATCCTAACAATTAAAATTACAAATTTCTAACAGTGTTGAGAAGTCACCATTTGTGATTGGACACACATACTCATTATTTACTAATATTTATCATAAATACTTAAGCTACTAACAAATCCCCCCTTAAAAAAAAAAAAAAAAAAATCCAGACACGTCCGTACGAGAAGTTGATAAACTTTGACCGCAGACTGCATAGTTTATTATTGTGCCTTATAGGTTGGTATTCACGATGCTTTTTTGCGTTGATTTTTACTTTTGATAGTAAACTCACGTCCGTATAGTACTGAGATATGAAAAACTCATTAACTGCTTAAATTGAAAGCAAGTGTTCGTCCCTAAAAGGACGGTTAGGTTAATCTTTTACAATGCTGGGAACCAATCGAATAATGCCTTTGTTCCTATTTTCTTCGAAGTCCGGAAAACTTGGATTTATATTTGGAAGAACATTTTCCTGGGCAATCAGTGACACTGGAAAGAAGCTTGTTCAGTTTCTCGTCATTGCGAATTGCCACTTACAGGAAGATTCTCATTCTATGATCTATATCAGCGTTCCCCGCCAATTCCAAGCAAGGTACATGGCAGCCGCCATATCGATAGATACTACTGTACCAACCTGCATAATTTACGACTACTGATCGTTACGTTAGCAACCTTAGGACTGGCTTTGCGTCTTGTTCTACGTTCACCACCCAGGCGGTAGGAACGTATATAAATCCGTGCAATCTACTTAAATACCTGAGGAGAGAGCTAACACGACAAGTGGGCGACGCCACGCACACGGTATTATGGAAGAAAGTAAAAAAAGATTTAGTTGCACTGTGCGTTTTGACGTTGACTAACGTCTATATCGAAGTTAGGCCCCTGAATTTGAAAATCTAGTAATTCAACCAGGGAAAACCAGAGAAAAGTGGTCAGGTTTTGAGCGCTTATTTTGCAGTCATCTATAATCAGGTTTTCGAGGTTTTGGCATCAATCGATCAGAAATTCTTTTACGGTTTAATTTATGTAACAAAAACAAACTATTGTTTGAGATACACTATTGAAAAATTGGTAATTAATATCGATTGTCTAAATCATACCGCGCAGCCAATCACTACCTCTCTTCCCAAGCACAGTCGACACTAACGGATACAATCGATTGACTTTGTTGTTATTGTTGTTGTCACTTTCTGTTTCCGATGTTTATGCTGCTGCTAGCGGAAAAAACCTTGCAAATATGCATTTTTTTGTTGGTGTTAATATTACGACAGCGGCCGGCGCCCCATAATTCTGATTCCAAAACCGCACCAGTGACATGCGGATGCTAGGTGATAACAGCTGAAAGTAGGAAATACAAAATAGTACCGGTCATCTCGTGCCGGTTTCACCCGTTATGCTGGTGGCTTTAGTAGTAAATGGCTACAGCAAAACACTTAAATGGCTGGAATTCTGGACGGACTAACCAGGAAACTATAATCGGCAACTGGCACCTTTTGGTGCCTCGAAATTTTGGTACAGAAGCGGCTAATTGAATTTTCTGTTTTACCAAATGCTGCTGCTAGCGGAAAAAACCTTGCAAAAATGCATGTTTGTGTTGGTGTTAATATTACGACAGCGGCCGGCGCAGCTTTCAAGAAACATTTGTCTCTACCATTCCATCATCTATGTAGCCCCTCCTTTTTTCTAATTATCTGACGAAGCCTTGGTATAAAAACGTAACGTTCGAACATTTCACCCCATCAGTTTCATTATTAAACCGTACCGGGTACATACGGACGCTCGGTGTTAGCAGCTAAAAGGAGGAAAAACAAAATAGTACCGGTCATTTCGTGCCGGTTTCACCCGTGATGCTGGTGGCTGTTAGTTATAAATAGCTACTGCAAAATACTAAAATGGCTGAAATTCTGGACGGACTACCAGTAAACGAGAATAATCGGCAACTGGTACCTTTTGGTGCCTCGCAGTTTTATAATAGAAGCGGTTAGTTGAATTTTCTGTTTTACCAAATGCTGCTGCTAGCGGAAAAAACCTTGCAAAAATGCATGTTTGTGTTGATGTTAATTTCATGACAGCGCTAGGTGTTAGCAGCTGAAAGGAGGAAAGACAAAATAGTACCGGTCATATCGTGCCGGTTTCACCCGTTATGCTGGTGGCTGTTTGTAATAAATGGCTACTGCAAAATACTAAAATGGCTGGAATTCTGGACGGACTAACCAGTAAACGAGAATAATCGGCAACTGGTAACTTTTGGTGCCTCGAAATTTTGTTACAGAAGTTTTGTAAAAGAAGCGTTGCAATTCCCTCTACTATTTGCTTTAATGGAATATTTTTTTTTTTTTATAAGAATACGGTAGTCAACGTCATGCGGTCGTGTCTTGAATACCACCCTCCTACTTTTTAGGTATAAAGACGAACGTTACACGCGAATTCCATTAGTTCATCCGTCAACAGCCAAGTTGCCAAGTTCTATTGCTGTTACCATGCGAGCTAGACAAGTACGCTGGGTCCGAAGCTAAGGCTACTACGAAATACACTAGCTCAAAAAGAATTGGTTTTTCCTCCTGCCAAGTACAAACTACAATTGACCATTCTCAAGGCCACAAACATGTTCTTGAAGCAATGCTGAATTTTCTTGCCTTGCTAATTACGAAATATGCAGTTATACATTTTTTAGGCTGTTGAAAATAGACCCTTCATTTGACACCAAGATAGAAAGAATCGGTTAGACCATCTCTGAGAGCAGTGAGTGCGAAAGAAAGGTGCACATACACACGTACACACCCACACACAAACATATACACCTATACATGCATATATGCAGAAAATGCTCGATTCGTCGAACTGAGTTGAGTAGTATATGACATTCGTCCATTTCAATCATTTTTCTACCTTTTAATTAGCCAGTGATCGTTAGGAGAAAGTCAATATGTTTACTTTCATTATGTGATTTCACATTTTTATGAACAACGGACACAGTTACAATCCGATTGCAATGAAATTCAATAGCAACCTATGGGGCAACTAGACCTTTCATTTGACACTAATTTTGTTAAAATCGGTTCAGCCATCACTGAGAAAAATGAGTGAGTTTAAACAACCTCAGGATAACTTTTCTTTACATAACTTTTGAACCATATGTTCAATCATAACGAAATTCAAAAGTTAAGTTAAGTTCTGGGGACAGCCCAATCATTTGAAACCAGTTTTATTGAAATCGGTTGTGTGGTTTCTGAGATATTGATGTTTCGTGATTTTTACATTTTGATACGTAACCTCTAAACTAAAAATCCGATTACAATGAAATTCAATAGCAACCTTTGGTGCAACTAGACCTTTCATTTGCAATTAATTTTATGAAAATCAGTCCAGCCATCTCTGAGAAAAGTGAGTGAGAAAAAAAAGTTGCACACACACACACACACACACACACATACACACATACATACATACATACAGAAAATGTTCAGTTCGTCGAAAGAAGTCGAGTGGTATATGACATTCGGCCATTGGGACCACTTTTATACCTTCGGTTTTTCCAGTGATTGCTATACCTTTCTAGGAGAAAGGCAAAAACATCTTCAGAGTTAAAACTTCTTTTTCAATTTACTGTGAAAAAATAGAATAAAAAACTTAATGTAGATTTCACGCATTATTTCCAACAAACTTGCATGTATGAAGGTCCCAAGCAATTTCAAATATAAAATACTTCTCCGTTTTCGATTTTCGCTTCGTTGTTTGAAAAAAAAAATTGCTTCGTACGTTGAAAAAAAACCCAAAAATCTCTAAAACTTTGAACAATTTTTGGACTATAAAAAATTGGAAATTTGCGAAACAAAATCACACAATTAGATTCTATGCAATTAAATGTATGTGCATTTCAGAAATTTACGAAAAAAAAAATTTGAAGCGATTAGGTACACATCCTTTTTTGCACGGGGAGTGCGTCCCTTACAGCTATTAGCAGTGGCCAAATGGTTGAAAGCAAACGCGATGCGACAGATCCGGACCAAATAACTAACATGTCCAGACTAAAATATGCTACTACTCTACCGGCTGCAGATCGAACTAGTTTTCAGTCAAAGTCAACCGCCCTCTTACTACTGTAATCGGTTTATACGTGACTACTGAGAGTTAAACTTCCGATAAGTGTGTCTTTGTGGACCAGAGCGAGTAAACAACAACAACAGAAAGTCAAATTATTTGTATATTTCAGCGTCGACTGTGGTGGGGAAGAAGGCCTTGTTTTAGCTCTGATTGGTCGAAACATGCGTTCAACAAGCCTTCACATTTTTCAACAGTACAATAACTAGCATTACAAA
The DNA here is from genome assembly GCF_029784165.1 of Wyeomyia smithii. Lineage (NCBI taxonomy): Eukaryota > Metazoa > Arthropoda > Insecta > Diptera > Culicidae > Wyeomyia > Wyeomyia smithii. The sequence continues at coordinate 49,487,108 of NC_073695.1, read as the reverse complement.
ATCACTATTTTTGGCATTTTGGTGGACGCATTGCTCATTTTCCAATTGATAACCATAATAATCAAAGAAGTCTGTTGGAAACTGACTGAGTTTTAAACATTTGAAAGTGGACAATTTTCGTGATGCTCTCAATGTATTCGGGTTTTTTTTTTGTACCCTCAGATATGTTGCCGTAAAACGTAATTCTACTTAAAAAAGCGTGTAAAACAAATTCCATGTAAAATGAGACCGTGCGAAATAAGAATCGAGTGCCTAATTTTTTTTTTTGCACGGGGGGATACGTTACGTCTTAATAAAAGCGTGTAAGGAAAAATCGTGTTATTTGAAAAAAAACCGCGTAAAAAAGATCGTGCAAACAATAAATCTGAATTATCCACAGATAAACATGAATCCATGACACAAAAGCTTGGATAAAACATATTTAACAAACCTAAGCTATGATTTTTTTCTACAATAAATTAGTCAATTTCTGAATAGGTACTCCTTTTCAAAAAGTTACTTTTCAGGAATAAATATTAGGATTAATCAATATCGACAATAACTACTGTAGAAGCCAAAAAATCAATATGCAGTTTGAACTAGGCACGGGTGAAAACCAATTCAACTATTTTTTTTTAAATTTGGTGTTACCACCACAAGAAAAATATAATCAATGACGAACTCAGCAAGAAAAAAAAAGCTCATATCATACAAATCTTCCAAATAATTTTTGCCCATTCGTGAAAGCCCATAAAGAGAGACCTTGAATCCAACCTGGACGAACCGCGCCGTCGTCGATCACACCGTGCAACTACACGTGTAGAACAATTTCCCCGAAACGGTCCGCGCACTGCTGCCGCCCGGCCTGCAAGATCGACCCCTTGCGATATGCCCGTGAGCCCATCGTCGTCATCATCATGTCACATAGTTTCCCGTGAACTCGTAAACTTTCCGATGCGCAGCTCCGAATTAAGTGCTAATATTTTTACTAGCGCTTCTTTGCTCGTCATAAACCCATCCTGCACTAGTCTGGCAAGCTGGCTGCCGCCGTTGTCGCAGAGCAGAATCCGTTTTATGACTCACGGCCTTGTTAGTTGTTTAATGACGCCTCGTCTTTGGGTTCGACAGTGTCATCGTCGTGTACCCGACATCAAGCATGGAGGACACCATCCCCCGGACCGACAAACACTGCTTGTGTGAGACACTTTTCGAAGGAAATGCAAACAGCAAATTTGTCTACGCGCCTCTATGCGTCGCACTAAATGTGCGTCTCGTCCAGTGGTCATCGTCGGGCGGTAGCTGGACCTTACGTGCGGGTTTATTGTCACTGCTGTCGTTGCCTAATGGGAACTGTTTTACCCTCTGCCTTTCTTCGGAGTGAAACGGGTATTGTTGGACTGCTCACTCACCGGAAGAAGCCTTCTGATAGCTCTGTGGGGTGATGTTTAGTAAAAGGGGAAGACGATTTTATAGAGCAACATAGCAACAGTGTGTAAACGCGTCGTATCATCTTTAGTGCCGTACGTCTATGCGTATGGCAGCAACATAAACGACGACGACGACGGACGCGCAGGTAGCGCGTAGAACACCTCGAGAGGATGAGCGAGAGAGGAGAGGTGTGAGCCCTCAGGTGGTGTAGAAGAGAAAAGCGACGCAGAAAGGCAGAAGCGCGAAGGCCGACGAAGAAGCCGAAGAAAAGGATAGGCGAAGTGAGCACGGCGGTGTATAATATGTTGTGTTATTTTTTTGTTGTGCTCGCTTCGTTTTTGTAACTTTACCTTTACCCAACTTTATTGTACTTTGATTACATTGAGTTGATTTAGTCTGTCATAAGACGTTGATGAATCGAGATCGGTGTGTTTCGTGCTTCAGAGTGTTGAATGCTGTGTGTGCGCGCGGAGCGAAGCCGATCGCCGTGAGTAACCGTGTGCTCGCGCGTGCGTTTGCGATATAGCAACGCGTTTATTGTTCGGTCTCATCACCGATCTTCGCACTCTTGCGCGGAGTGAGTGGTGAGTGCAGGTTTCTCAGTGCGCCGATAGATAGTGTATCAGCTCTTTCGGTGAGTGCCTAGCCGGGTGGATGCGCGTGCGCCCATCCGCCTGCTCATTGTTTCGTACGATCGCGAAGGTGATCATCGGCTTTATCCTGCTGCTTTGCTGCACAGAAGCCACTTTTCGGGAGAACGATCGCGCAGTGCTGCTTACTAAATCATGCAAACGCTTTTTGTGACCAAACTGGAAATCTCGTCTCGGCTCGATCGGTTGGCTGGAGACGTGCGTTGCTGACAGTGCTTGTGGTTTTTCGAGGAGGACGCGGCGAGGAAGCCGGAGAAGAACAAATCGTCGTGTATGCAGAAATTATTGCCGGGATGACATCGCGCGGTGTTGTTGATGTTGTTGTTTGTTGATGCGAGATTGACGACGACAGTGCAAAGTTTTGTGAAAATCAATATCTGATTCGTCTGAGTTGGAGAAAAACAAAGGAAGAAGAATAAAGCGTGGTAGAAGAAGAAGCCAGATAGCAGCACGCAGATCGGTGCGGAGTTCGCCTGGTGTGGTTGTGTAAAAGTCAGTAATCTGATACGAGCCGATCGGTGACGGTGACAAGTTAATCGAAAGTGATTCGCCGATGAGCTTTGTCTCGAAAGGCACCACCCGAACGGGCAGGATTTGTGTTTTTTGTTTCCTTCTGGATGCACTCCTGAGGCCGCCGCTTGACGCGGGGGGTCTATTTTGTAGTGCTTTTGTCTGACTTTTAAACACAACTCGAACATTCGTTAGTAACTGGAAAACAAGAAATATAGTGTCATAAATAATAATGCTTATCGTTTGGAGGTTATATTGAGGGTGATGATCATTTTTTGATGGGAAAAAACTAAATTTAAATGAACACCAGTTTTTGAACACTGATTATGCCTCGAGACGAGATTTTGCTTAACCCAAAAAAATCAAAACAATGTTCACACAATATAATAACTTTTTCACGCGTATTTTACTTCTCACATGTGGCTATAGAATATTTAGTTTTACTGCATTTGTTTGAACTTTCTACAAATTTTAAATTTCCCTGGTAATGGCGTGTCCCTAAATCCCTAAAACGGACACTTAAATAGTCAAATTTCTATTTATTTGAACTTTTTGTTGTCCTTGTTGTTTGATATTAAATTCAATAATGCGCTAAACGTAACAACAACAAAGTGCTCAGGAATTACTAAGTAAAAGATACTGCTCAAATTCTATAAATACTGACTGGACCAACCCGTGTAACAAACAATTTTTTAAGAGAGTTGCACTGCACGAACTAGACAACATTTATTCAAATCTTTTTATACCTTCTGTTGAAAAATATGTGGGAAAATGATTATTTATTGATATTTGTTCATTCGTTTCAATATGACTTTTGATTCATAATTCAATATTGCAGTTTGAATAGTTTGCTGCACTTTTGATTTGCTAGGAATACAAAGCATACGAAACGACTTGAAAACTAACAGATTTCGCATTCTGTTCCAGACACTTCTCATATTAATAATTTTTGCCCTAATAATTTGTTGAATAAACGTAAGACAACTAAAAAATTTAGGCCAATATTAGAACTCACTCGAATACTCCATTTCAAAACTTATTCTTTAATTTTATTATTTTTCAAACTGCCAAATTATAATGTTCATATTATTTTCAAACACTGAAACTAGTGCTGTATGAAAGTTTTTTTTTTTCTATATAGTCTGTTATATCATGATCGGAACAGTCCGAAAATTTACGATGATCGGAACAACTGTTCATATGCGAGATTGCTCCACTATCTAATGAAAAGTTATTTCAAATGATTACCGGTATTATCAAACAACTTCTCCTGGTGTTGTTCAGAAAGTTTCATTGTTATTTTTTTTTATTAATACTATTAGTGAAATAGTTTTAAAAAATGAGCCATTTGCACACACTTCACTCTTACGATTGCTGTTATGGCTAGTTTTCAAGCAGTGATAACTGAATCAAATATTCAAAATATACAATATATTTTTTAGTAAAATGCTTCTATAACTTCCGAAAATCATGTAGGAACACTTCATGTGCGAAATATTTGCTTTAAACTTGAAATTATTGGTGGAATGCGAAGGCTTGTTTTGTATCATACTCGCAACAGCTTACTTCCGAGACATCACCGCTTCACTTTTTTTTCACACAACATTTATTTGACACGGCACAATACAAATTAATGTTTTACGGAGCCAATTCAATCTAATGCCTTATGGTCTAAAATATCTTATAATCTAAAGGCAAATTTTTTATCCTTGCTGCCGACTACGAGCTGAAACTAAATCTATTACTAAAACTAACATGGTTTTTTTTTTATCCGAGATTCGTTTCGCTGTTAAATGGGCATCTTGATGCTCTTCAAATAGCTATAAACAAGTAGCATGTATGGCAAGTTTCGCTGAGCGAGGATATCACGAACTGGCACATAGGGCTGTATTCCTCGGGCCCTGAGGGTATCCAAAAGTAGAGATCTGGACCGCTTCACTTTGCCTGTGCTGTATATAATGTTGGATTTCACGCAGGTACAATTTCTGGAGAAGCTTTTGTTAGAAAAACTTTTTTCCTTGAGAGTGCCTATTTTGAAATGTTAAGAATAGTTTTTAGGCAATTAAACTGTCTACCTCAAAATACTTGGATTCAAATAAACCTGATATAATTTGGCTGGATTCATGTACCATGAAAATAGTCTAAATTGTTCCAATCATGATCATGATACATTACCTTATTTTACACTTTTCTAGAAATTGAGTTAGGATTGAAAATTATATTCTACATTGACAATACTGATTGATTTGAGTTCGCAGTTTCTGCTTTGAAAAATTGGTATTAAATAAATCTAGTCTTCGGCAGCTCAATAAAGCTCTGTGAACGGAAAAGCTCTGTCTAGTTAAGCACATTCACGTTCTTGTTTCACAGAAATCAATCTGAACTGTCTTTTTCAAACGGTCGAAAAATATGATACGTCCTCAGAAAACTTACTGAGTTTTTGAAGAAAAAATATGAATTCAAACAAAAACTAAAAGTGTTTTTTCTCTGAAATTAGTACTACCAAATTAGAGTTTTTCTTGCTTATGATAAGCACTGAAGTTTCCTACAAATTAAAACAAATTCGAAATTAGCATAATTGAGAACATATGTGATTCAATCTGTCCCATTTTTACAAGCAAGTTTCTAAAAACTAATTCTGGAAACCATTGAACTAACTAAATTTTTGGACTACTTTCACTTACCTATATTTTACATTTAAAATCTAGTTAAAAAGTTACGTAATAAAAAAAATTCATGTAAAACATTCTTCAAGTTGGTGAAAAGCTTGCTTTTAGCATTTCCAGCTTCACTTTCAATAAGTCAAGTTTATTTTTTTAAACTCTTTATATGCTGTGAAAAACTAGTAATTTTTTAAGAAACGACCAGTGTATACTGAAGTATATTTTAGCACTACAAAAAGCTCATGAAAAGTTTAAAATATGCAGATTAAGAGCTTAATAGAACTTCATTGTACTCATCGAGAAACAAGGAAATCAATCGCTTGGTAGACGATTGTTAAGCCTATTTTTGTTTCATGCTAAAAAGTTAATTATTGTATGCTAATTAGTGTATACCAATTAAAGTAATTCTTTTGGTTTCAATTGAAAGCTGAGGAAATTTTCTACTAGATACAGCTCTCTATGTCTGAATAAATGTAAAAAATAACGTTCTGTAAGAAAAATGTTCAAAAGTAGTACTGTTTTAAACGTATTTTATTGTTTTCTCACTAAAAAACGTAGTAAAATTATTGTTCTTTTTTCACTAAAGTTGAAGGTTCGTTCTTTGACCAAACTCTCAAACTGCTTTGGGTTTCGAGAAATTTCAATTATTAATGCAGCATGTTTGATGGTTTGATTGCCAGTTTTCTGTTGATTCAGGTTCTCCACCAAACGTGCTGCATTAAATTTGAAATTTCTCAAAGACTAAAGCTGATAGAGAGTTGGTGTCAAAGAACGTATTTTAGAGCAATTAAAAATGTTGAATTTCAGCTAAAAAAAATAATAGTATTACCTAGGTATTTGTATTTTAAGTGAGAAATACGATTAAAACAGCACTACTTTTGAACACTTTTGCTAACAGAACTTTTTTTCACGTTTTTTCAGACATAAAAAGCTGTTTCTAGTAGAAAATGTTTTCAGCTTTCAAATGAAATTAATAGAATCGAACTAAGTGGTATACACCTAAAGTTACGGCCGCTTTATGGAACAATATCCAAGAAAACTAAAAGTTAAATAACTCCGAGTAGATCAACGTTAGGTCATATATTTTTCATTAAATGTGGCCCTCTATCAGCCCCTGAATTATTCCCAACAAGGAACCAATCTCCCTGCATTTCTTCGAAATAAAGTTATATACACACTGCAGTAAGAATCTTTTAGAAAATTCATTGCTTAAAATTGAATTTTCACAATGTAAAATACAGGGTGTTAGGGAGCTCACTCAAAACCCTTTGAGGGATGATATAGGACTCTATTTGATGAAAAAAATCCATCTACGCATATGGCCAATATTTAGGTCTAGCCCAAGAAAGGTGATAGCTAGCTCCAATTCGTTGGAAAGCTGAGAAAATTTCGTAATTATCAGTGTCTTAATAGTGTCGAATTAAAGAGAATAAGAAGCACTTATAAAGAAACAAATGTGAAATCAAATGTTTTTTTTGAGAACTTACTGCGATTTTCTCTCTGAAATGTGTGATAAACATGGGTTTTGTTGTGAACTAAATTGAATAATAAAGTCTACTCTACAAATTGGTGTTTGACACCAAGCATCTAACTATTTTAGTTTAGCTGCTATTTCACTTTAAAAGCAATAAGCTGCGCCTTCATTTAGTGTTCTAAAGTATACAATTTTCTGCTCCACTGTGTTAACGTAAACGCGTCGATGACGTCTTGTACACAGCATGCATTGCATACTAGTTCAATGCTTGAAACACATAGCTACCGTGCTACGGCAGACATCGTTAAAGGCAGACATAACCAAGAATTGGAAAAAGGGAATCTGCAGTAGCTGAATTTTGGCCATATGCGTAAAGGGATTTTTTCATCAAATAGGGTCCTCTATCATCCCTGGAAGAATTTTAAGTGAGCTCTCTAACACCCTGTACTTTGGCATTGCAAGCCTTCTTAGCATGTGGTCCCAAATTTCTGCCCTGCGGAACTACACTAAATTAAGACAGTTGATCTTTCTACTCAAGATACAAAACAGGTCTGATAAACCAGTTTTCGTAATTTGGCATAGTTAATTGAAGCAATTTGGCATAGTTAATTGAAGCAATAGAATGTCATGTTTTGGTTTTCCTGTCACTGACTTCTTGGTTTAAAATCAAAGATAAAATGCTTATGATGATAATGTAAATAACCTGATCTCATTTCTAATATTCAATAGCCATCGAGCGTCTTTGTGAAATCTTGAAGAACGAGAAGCAATTGTAACAAAACAATATAATTGATTAATTGTCTCACGAGTTTTCAAAAAGCAACCTCCTTTTATCTATAATTGCAAGAAAGATTCCTATCTCAGCTTTGGCATAAAAAATCACACACTTAATCTGTGCTATTCAGGTTCCTACAAGTGAAATTACCACGTAAAAAGCGCAAACTGTGCGACAGGCAAAAGTGTACAGTGTAGTGCCGTGATAAACCCAAATATTTCAAGTCGGATTGAAAAACTACACTCCGTGAAATAAAAATCACCGATACAAAGTGAGGGAATTTCCCTGTCAAGTGTCAAATAAAGAAAAAATAAGGAAAAGTACCGCATTCAATCGAGTGCCGCAGATAATCGTCGTAATCTGGCCCTCCCCCCGTGAATGGTAAGTAATCGGTTGTTGCTGCGTTGACCAGTCTGTTTGCCATTGTGTGGCGGAAAAATACCTGCCCCCCGCCCCCTAGGTGAATGTAAATTTTACAAAGGGGAGAATCTAAGCATAAATGGCCCCCTCGCCTGGTGGGAAATCGATTTCTGTTTGAAAGCGTAAAACGTGTGGCAGCTGCGGTACAGCATTGGTGTTGGTGGCGGCATAAAAAGCAACGGCACCACAGCAAGTTGTATACAATAGACTGCAAATGTGGGGAGGAGTGTAATTAGCCTAAAACTTCAAAATGGTGATCGCGTGCCTGCACGCGCTGCGCGTTGACCAATGAGACGGGGTACAGATTGTTTCTTGTTGAGCTTACAGGAGAATCTTTGAATTCAACTGGATGAAAACGACGACAGAAATCTTTGAAATCGAATCAAACCTATGTTCCCAACCGAACGCGTCGTCCGGATGTCAAATTAATAAGCATCTGTTGATAATAAACCATCCATCCTTTCATCCCTGTTTTTCGGGTGCAGTCTGCAATTAGTCAGCTGCGCTTGTACGCTAGTACTTCAAACACGAATTGCCGCGATGAAAAATTCTCTTGTCCGCTTCATTAGCCTCCTCTGGGGCCCACCATGTTTCGGTACAATTATCGGGCCCCCCAATCTGGACCTGGCTTCGAAAGCTTACTCCAGAATGCAAAATTAGCGCAACCAGAGGAACGACCGCGACCGCCGTGTTTAATAAATTACGTAATTTGAATAAATTCAAAAAAAAATATATTCCAGTAGCACTCACCGTGAGTAATGACATGCTTCCTTTCACAACTCTCATTTCTCTCTCGGCCCGCGCGATTGATTCGGCAGCCGGGATGCTGCGCGAGGCTGGGGCGGGGCACCTGTTGCAGGTGGGACATGTTCGTTGCTCTCACCTGTAAGCGATTCACAACCGCGCGATTCCCGTGGTAGCAAGTGTGACGCGGATCTCGGGGTGCTTGTAACCGTTATCAAGAGCCAATTTTTCCACGTCAAAGTAACGAACCAACCAACGCTGCGACACGGCGAAAGAAACCGATAACGAAGACGCATGCATTCACTTGTTGCACAGTTTGTCGCTCAGCCCCTGCAAATATCCAATTTAATTTAGCACCGTTTTCGGTGCCAGAGAGCGGCACGACTTCCACCCCTTTTTTCCCCGCCTTCCTTAAGCCAACGACCGCACTCCTTCCGAAACCGTTAAGGTAAAGTGCTTTTCAACATTTAATATTTTTTTAATTGCAACATTTTACGACTCATTTCTTCGGTTTAGTTTTCCTATACCACAAGCAACCCCTTTTCAATCGTCCCAAGATGGTCAAATTGATCGCATATCAGTGCCCGATAATATAATATATAAATTCAATGATTATTATCTCAATTTCAGCCTTTTGCAGGCCCGATTTGCTCGCTTGTCTTTTCTGTTTGGCTCGCAGTCCGTCAACAACTGTACCGGAGCCACAATTCTCGCGCCCTCGTGAGCATTTTAACACGACTTGAGCTAATAATTCCCCGAAACAGAAATAATTAGTTCGCTCGCATGTGGTAATATACGTTGAACAACTGTACGAGCAAAAATTTGCGCCAGCCTGTTTGGGTAGACATAAAAATATTACCTTCGATTCTTAATTACTCGCTATAAATTCGGATTTTATTCATCGTCTCGAGCTCATCGAAGTTTTTTTCATTGGTGTGGACCTCGCCTTCCCTCGGGTAGGCCGGCCATTTCGCGCGTGTCTCGCCTTTTTTCTGTGCTGTGCGTTATTCTGATTTGTGTCCACTATACCGCCTCCATTCAGTCAGCTGCTGGCTACGTGATCTGGTATCTCGAATCAGATCAACCCTACCGAAGGTTTATGGCGAAGCGAAACACGATGCAACCTGGCGTGACGGGGGGGGGTTCTCTGAACGAAATCAGTATTATGAATATTTATGCACTTGGCGCTGAAGATGTGCCCAATCGCACGAGGTCCACCAAAACGAGAGAGTAATCTGACCGCCAATACGCAATCTGCATAATTTGGAGGCGAAACAGGCGCTAGCTTTCTCACCCTATCGTTGGCCGGAATGGCTTTGGTCCTAGACCGAGTGCTTTGGACCTTTCCAGCTTCGTGGATTCTCGTGGTTTGGGTTCGAACCACGCTACCGTACGGTATGCAGATTGGGATGTACATTAATAGCATAACTAGCCTAATGGTTTCTAAGCCCGTTCGGTGCTCAAAGAAATCCTAACTAATGCGTGTTGCTTTCTGCTGCCGATCAAATTATGTCGGTGCGCCAGTCGTTGAGTAATGTAAACAACAGACTTCGATGTAAATCAAAGGAGGAGAAAAATTTGAATACCAAATTGTCTGCTGCACAAGTGGGCCACCTGAAGCGGACGGGACAGCACAGCTCAGTCAGGTGTTGCTTTGAACAACGCTTGTATTGTAAGAAATTAGCGAAATATTTTTGAATTTCTCTGTCCAAACCAATTAAATATTCTATGAGGTGATTAGTAAATTATAATTTTTCGAGCTTTGATGCTATTTTGAATATCACTATCGGCGCAAATCTATAAATAGTTTGCGGAATAGCTTATTTTTGATTCAGCGAGTGATGTATTTTTGATGGTATATATGCGTAATTTACCGTGGGAATAGTAATCGACACTGAACCGGATTGAGTCCGATGAGAAATCAGCTGAAGTCCGCGAAAGTCCAACTCAAAAATTACAAAACCAAACGAAAGTTTAAAACCAGAGTGTTTTTTTTTTCTTGAAAAACTCATTTATAACTCATAAGCCGTGTATTACAGGATCGAAATTAATATGTGAACTTACTTAAGTTAGATAATTACATAGTTATTTTCTCTAAAAATTCTTGTGCAAATATCGTTTCACATTTTATTTTGCCGAACCGTAAATCTGGAAAACTAACAAATCGATCTATCCTCCAATCGTCCTTGATAACACAATACAATATCTCTTGTACAACTGCGGAATTGTACAAATTGGGTTCAAAGTTGAATTGTTTGGTGATGCGAACCCACGGGGCATGAGTTGAGACTACGTTTTAGATAGTTAAATCATACACGCAATGGACCCCAAATAAGATTTCAATGTTTCCTTTCTACCCAATTTCGTGATTCGCAGCTCGCCTGCACGATTTTGTCATGCACCTCCACAAACTCCCCCGAATCGCAAGATTTATAGATCAATTTCACTGCTAATCCCATACACCGTACCTCGGATCAATTTTGATTGACCTTTTCAAACAAAACAGCGGCATCGACAGCTGCTGAACCATTTATAACTGCCCCAATCTGATCGATTGACATTGTCCAGTCATTTGTTTGCTCGCATGCGCGCGTGTCTGTGTCTGTGGCTGTGTAAGCCAATATACATCCAGAAACCAAACAAAATCTCGTTGGAATCACTACCCGAGTCCACGGGTGCCCAAGCCACTCAGCTAAAAAGCACAATATAAAAAAAAAAAACAAATGTCATCAATCTATAGAGCGCAACGTTACGGCTGCTGCTACTGCTGAAGGTGGTTGCGGTTTTGCAGTAATTCTTTGATCCACCTCAGGGTTGCGAGAGCCGAAACGTGACATTTCCAAGCCGGGAAGTCTTCGTAACAGCTCATCTCGGCAACCCTGCAGAGAACACTAGCTATCTCAGAAGCCTTAAAAGTGGTGGGGAGCAACAGCAAAAAAAAACTACACCACTCTAAAGATATGTATAAATAATATTAATATTCGAAACAACACCCAGAAATGACTACCTCATGCCACCGATGAGAGTTCCGGTCGGGGGGTGGCAAGCGGTTCGCGGAGAGCTGATCAATCACGTCTTTCGTGCTGCAGTCCAGGTATAGCTATTTAGTGGCGCCGCCGCCGGCCGAGCAGCATGACTCGAACCCCAAGCAAGACACGCCAAAAAAACAACTCAAATCCAAATATTTGTAGATGTCTATCTTCTCGCCCGGTAACTCCAACTTGCCGTAGATCCCGCAGCGCGACGCTAAAAATGTGCTCCCGTTTTCCTCGAATCCGTCCGTTCGATTGGTGAAATTTCTCATTTCTCTGAAATGCTTTTATCCGATTGTCAGCGCGGTTTACAGTTTGTTTGATTTGATGGCCCAATCCAAAATGGCTTCCACTGTCTGCGCGAAGGGGATTAAACCCGGGCCCGAACAGCAAATCTAAGATAACGCCCACGTTAATTAAAATTTTATTTCTCTTCGGCTGAATATCTTGGCATCAGGGCAGGTTGCAGTCGTCGATCTGAAATCAGGTGAATAAGTAAACGATCTTTTAATTAATCAATTTATGCAATCTTGTTTTCTTTCGCGACTTTCAATATTTTACCGCGTTCGCGGTCCCTCCATTTTATCGACTCGATCGCTGCTTCGTCACATTCGCATTCGGTTAGTGAAATAATTTTTTATCGATATCTGGGACTGTGCTGTGAAATGCACGCGTTGTTACAACCATTCGAAATCTGAGATAAAGTAGGTATAGGATTATACAAGCTGCCGACGCGCGTTCGATTCCCGGTCGGCGGGCAACCCTCGAAGGACCTGATTCTGTGGTGGGCAGGCAGCCCGTGACTAATTGGTACATGACGAAACTGCACCGCGATAAGCCCGCCAAACTGGCGGGAAAGATTTATACGATTTCGATTGCGATCTAAATCCGTGGGCTGTGGGACGGCATCGGGCGACGATGGCATCAATTACTTTGTGTGTACACGCGGATCTGCGGTACCAATGACAGCCATTAGTGGCAACCGAAGGGAAGGTGTGATTTTTTTTTTTTCTCTCTCGCTGAGCACAGTAGAATGTATTACTTGTTTGACATTTTTCATCACATAAACAAAGCCTCTTGATAAGGTTAAATCCTCGTCACTATATCCTATTATCACGAGTGAACGAATCTCTAATTGTACGCTGTTTTCTCTCTCTCTCTCTCTCTCTCTCTCTCTCTTCGTCATTTTCAGGTGTTGGTTGTTCAGCCCACGTCACCATCGATACAGATTAAAGAACCTCCACCCAGCCCTGGAAGTCCTTCGGCCGAAACCATGTATGCTGCCCCCGGCAGCACGCAGATCTATCTACAGGTAAGCGAATGTATTCCTACCGACTCTGGCTGTTTATAAATCATTTCTCAACCTGCTGCGGCTCAGTTGTGCGTGTCAACGTTTCGCACACACAAAAAAGCAGCCCATAATCCGATACAAAACCTAGCGGAAACTCGTTCGGCAAATACCCTAATTAGACTAGACAATCTGCGTGTCAACCACGGGGACTTAACTGACCATGTCAACTTTTCGAGCTGCCTTGACAGCTCTGATTGGGTTCAATATTTTCACCACGCCAAGTGGCCTTTTGACTAAATTCGGTGGTTATCATACGTGTACGATTCGAACGAAAAAATAGGCAGAGGCAAAGATGTACATGTATTTAACGAAAACACAATCTCTTGAGAAATTAGCATATTGATATAGAAAAAAACATGCACACGAAGGGAAGGGATAATCGCCTCACGCACCACAACGGGTAGATTGACAGCATCCCTTCACAGATACTGGTCACGTGTTGCAGGCGCGATACGCAATCGTTAAGCTACTAGATGATTGACAGAACCGTACACTTCCGTATAGTGATTCGAATTATCTATCGGAAAATGTTACATGCTTTAACTAGAAACAAAAAATACAGATAAGTAGCATTTAGCACATGCCAAAGACAAAAAAAATCAAGGTTCATTTAAGTTACAAAAAAAGGCTGCCTAAAATACCTACTCTGAATTGAATTGAGAGACCTGATATGTGCTTCTAAAAATAAGACAATCGATTTACTGGCAATAAAAATTATATATTCGCTGTAAATGTGGCTAATTAAAGCTTATCCCTTTTCAAGCAATAGCACATACCGTTTGAAAATGACAGCGATTGGAGCTGACACGCAAATATTTTTTTCATGATTCTTAAGCAGGTATTAGACGAAGCAAAAATTTGCTATTTTTGGTACGAATTTTATTTGCACAAATTAAAATCCGTACCAAAAATAGCAAATATTTGCTTCGTCCAATACCTGCTTTACGCACGCGGTTTTTTCTACATGTTTTTTTATTAACATAACTAACTTTAATCTCTTCCGTAAAATTGCCTTATATATTGTACTGGAAACTTGATATCAGAATTTGCACTGCTTTATTTTAAGTAGTAGGTGCGCATCTAAGTTCTCGATGAAAAATAGCAATTTTCTATGTCAATTATGAAATATTTCGATCATGAAATATTTCGATGAAATGAAAAATTCTGAAGTACTTCGTGATAAGGTCGTATGTCTGAACGTAAATAAAACGAGTGAGAGCTAATATGTGCCTGTGAAGTACAAGGGATACAACTCCCACTCGTTTTGTTTACGTTTAGACATACGACCTTATCACAAAGTAGTCCAGTATTATGAATATGAAAGAATTTATCGCCGGACAGTGAAATGCGCTATACTGAAAACATCTGATCCGAAAATTCCATGTAAAGAAACTTTCCTGAACTGTCAAATCTCTTTGCTTTTTCTTTTTTGTAACGTCTATAACAGTCATTCTCTCTTACTCTTCGAAAAAATGTAAAGAAAGCGGAAATCGTATGGTTAAAATACCGTATTGTCATCAGGTAAAACGATTGTTGCTTGTTTTACAAAAAAAAAAAACTTTATTTAGTGTTTTCTGAAGACAAAATTTGCCGTAAAATTACCACAAAAAATTAATATTTTTTGTCACCCGTGAATTATGAACTTTTTTGCCACAAATTACCACTGTCTCTAGTGATAATTCAAGCTGGAACATATGGTTGACACGTTAGCAATTCTATTGTGCTGTCATATACTTTTAGTTGCGTAAAAATGACTGATTTTGTGCCGAATAATCGCTATTCACGGGAAGTTCGAAGAAGACCGCAACTGAAGCGCATCAAAAGTTAAAAAACTGAAAGTGTGCAAAACCACGACAAGGTTTGTTAAATTACTTGCATTGTTGCATTCAAGAGTGATCGTAAGCGATAAGTTCCAAGCAAACTAATGTTTTGACATACAACTACATATTACTTTATAGAGTGGCATGCTGTGGAAAGGAGCCGTCCACATTACACGTGAATAGAAATATCATTATTTTAGATATCCCGTCGCCCTCCATGGACAATCGTGGACATTGACAAAACCCCTTCCGCTCCCCCGCCTTTATTTCCTCGTGGACATTTTTGACAACAAAAAATTTAAAAACGGTTCTGTGGTTTATTCAGTGATTAAATATGCAAAAATGTCAACAAAAAGAAACAATGATAATTTTAGATACAGCCCAAATCCACCTAGAAACGGAAGCCAAAAATGAAAAAATCCCCACAAAAATTCAGCCTTGAAAGGTTGAAAAACGCACCAAAAGATCAGAAAACAGCAAAGCAGTAGTTGTTTCCAAATTGTTCTGAAATTGGTTCCGAAGCTGGAAAATGATTTCGATCGTTGCAGGTTTTTTGTGTTAAATGAGGAAAAGGCCGGAAGCTTCTATGACAAATTTATCCCAAATCACCTTAAAAACTAAAGTTTCTTGAAGGTAGAAAAACGGAAAAAACACATCCCTACGACCCCGAAGAAGTCCAAACGAAAATTTTGAATATAACTCTAAGTGACTATCAGAAGTGGAAAAGAAACTAAAAATCTAAAGACGTATCGAAGGTAAAAAAAATAAAAAAATGGAAATATTTAAAACAAGAGAAACTACTTTTGAAAGACAGTTGAGGCCAGAAATGAAAATACTAACAAGCAATGAAATGCAATGAAATTTACATAGTATTTGCAAATGGGAACCGATTGTTATTTCCAAACTTTTCTTAAATATTGTTGCATTTCAAACTATAACTTAAGGAACCAAATTAAATCCGAACCCAGCTAGAACTACTCTGAAGCATTAACGAAAAATATGCGTGCATGGTTTTAAGTTTTGCAGAAAATATCCAAAAACGTTCAAAAGGACAGAACAGTTTTAATTCAACCGAAGCGCTCCTAAAAGCTAGAAAAACCAGGAGCAAAATAGTGAAAAAAAGCTTACGAGTACAAAAAAAAATCACAGGAGGGTTGTGTGCAATGCCACGACCGCAAGGTTTAAGTAGAATACTTTTACAAGAATGATAACCCGGCTGCTTGCGTGTCAGTCATTTTGAAATCGGATTTGTTTCGTATATACCGCTTGTTAAGCATAGTATCAACAAATCGTAATAAACATCACACTGCAATGCATTTGCAGCAGCATCAAACCTCAGTTGCAGTTTATTAATGACCATTCATTATGCTCTTCCAAAAACATTTAGTAGCCTTGAAAAAGGCCGATTGTTGCAATTGCAATTTTCATTCAATTATTGCATAAATGCTTCATGGACAAATATACCCGCTGCAACTGCTACGCTATTCGTAGCCATGCCACAGTTGTGGCCGCTATACGCTGCCATTGTAGGGATACCATCCGTCCTGATTTAGCAGGACATGTCTTGATTTTGGAGTCCTATTTGGGCGTCCTGATTTATTTTTTATATTATAGCATTTATCCTGATTTTTTTAAGATATCTAATTTTGATGTTAGGCAATGAGCAGAATTTTTGAAAATTGCTCAATAAGTGTTTTCGATTCCATGTCGCAACGCTCACTGCGATCGATTTTTTTTCATTGGTTGAAGCTTAGTATAGTAAAAAGAAGATTCGTTAATGCGTTTACTGTTACCATTAAGCATCTGGCATTTGTTAAGTTTAAGTTGAAACAGTTTACGTGTGTTGAATTTTTAAAGTATCTACTAATGCGTAACAATTCAAAGCGGTTTGATAAAAGTGGAGATACACTCATTTTTTCACTAGATATTTTTCCACACGGATTTTCTAATAAACGGTTTTTTTCACGTGGATTTTTAAATGGAAGGAATTGAATTACGCGTTTTTCCACGAGGTACATATCTCCGCGTAAATAAAAACTGAGTGTATTTTAAGTAAATAAAAGAGTGTTATATTGTATTTTAAAGGGTAAATCACATATTATGTGTTATATTTGCTCATACTTCGAAGAATAGAATGGCTTAGTCAAATTTGTGCCGAGAAAAGGTGTCCTTATTTCTAACTTCGACCAGATGGTATCCCTATGCCATTGGTATCCGCTGTCCCTGCATCAGCTGGCCCAGCTGCTATCGATGCTGAGATCCGCTGCAACTAGTGCGCTATTCATTCCTACGCCACAGCTGTGGCCGCTATCCGCTATGGCTGGTATCCACTGCACTGCTACTGCTGCTTCTAAGGGATGACTGCTGTTATCGCTGTCTAGAACTATTATGAGTAGCTTCGGCATATTTTCAATTGCAAGGTATATGATTCTGTCGACCGTGCTTGGGGAGCAATCATACAACGACCAAGCAGATTTCGAATTTTTCGTTTTGACAAGGCTTGACTATTTTCAATAGTACAATAGTTTGAATAATAAAATTACAATTATCTTCATTTGGGACGAATCTTAGAAGATTTTCCAATCTTTTGCTTCAAAAACGAAGGAAATCCATCGAATACTAACCGATTTATTAGCATTTGAAATTGGACATATTTTTCACTTTTTTCGGTTTTAGATTTTCATTTCACATCCCTATGTAGCCGAACTTCCTAAGAGAAGTATTCTACTTCAAAAACAGCGAAAAGGCCACAACAGAAACTAGTTCCGAACTGAAAAAAAAAACATTTAAATTAGAAGAGCAACTTTTAAACCAAAAAAAACACTAAAAAATTGATTCTAAATTAGTATCTAATAACACAAGAAAGCAAGTATAAACCATAACAAATATCAAACTCAAGCAAAGACTATATCAAATTTAGTTTAGAATGCATAAAACTCTTGTAGATGAAGCAGGAAACATCTGAAATACTTCGAAAGGCTTAAAAGAAATAATAAAACGAATTCCGGATTCGGCTCAAAATAGTTACAAAATGTCTCTGAAGGCAGAAAAGCCATCAGTGGAATTAAGGGTTTTGAAACGATTTAACCCTCTAGTGCCAAAATTAATTTTTGGACAGACATCGAAAAAATCACTATAAAGCTTTATAAACATGTTTTAAGTCCATATTGAAGCTTTTTTGAGGTTTAACTGAAGACCGTCTAAAGGCGGCACTGGGCACTAGAGGGTTAATTAGACATAAAAAGTTAAAATTAGAAAGAATTTAAATTAAAAAAAAAAAAGAAGAAAAAAAAATCGATTAAAAAAGTAGGTATTGCGAATTGACTATACGCTCCTGGAATCCGAGAAAAAATACATAAAATAATCTTAAATTTGGTTCAAATTAATTAAGTTATTCTAACGAAATGAAAAAGCCAAACAGAAAGTGGTTCAAATTCAGGCTAGATGGTTAAAGCAAAAATTTTATTCCAAACGTAGCTTATAGTGGTTCCATACATGGATGAAACTGATCCCAAATTTCACTCGCCGCTTAATTGGAAGTGCCACAAAGAGCTTCAACAATGTTAATGACAAATAATTTGAAATTATCCTACAATAACCTAGAAGAACCTCTGCTAACAAGAGATAACTAAAAAAAGACATATCCTATTTCACCAGAAATTCTTAAGAAAGGCTTTGAAATGCCCCGGTCGGAAATGGCGATGTACAACATACCCTTTTTTTCAAACTTGTGCTTGAACTTGTAATACACTTCGGGCGGTGTGGATGACTTGTCGCTGGAGTAGTAATTATCATTTCCTGGAATATGCGTTTTGGACAGCGGAAAATAGCTCTCGTCGTCCAGAACGAAAGACGTCCCGCGGTATTTTTTGGTCATCCACCGACACTGTGTTTTAACCGTCTCAATCTGCTCCTCCGTGTACTCCGGCGACCTCGTCTTCTTCCTGCAGACGATTCCTTCCATCTTGAGGGTCCGATGGATCAAAGGTGGGAGCAGCCATATTTTCGACCGGCGTCACGCAGGCTGGTTACGTCCTTGTTGTCAAACAGCTTCTTTAACGATGTCTTCCTCTGCTCCGTCATTATCGTCACCGGACGACCACTTCCGACCTTCCGCTCTACGTTCAGAGAACCCAGGATACGATATACCGTACTGACAGGTACATTTTCTTCCTTAAAATGTGTCACCGTGAACTTTTTTCCTTGCTGGAGATGCGTTTCGTAGAACCGTACAATGCGTTCGCGGAGCACGTGCTGTTTCGACGCCATCTTTGCTTTGACTAAATTCAAACTAGCAAAACCAAACACGCCTACTGTTTCTAGGGAGCCCAAAGAGCAATTTTCTTGGAGAAAGAAAAATTTACGCTCTGCATTGGAGTTACTGAAAGGTATTGAAAAAATTCTCATTTTTTATTTAACACCCGTTATATGACTACCCAGTGGAACGGACTATAAACAATCAAAAAATTAAAGTTGCCCCAAACTTGTGGTTTAATAGTTGACACATTTTTTAAGTAGTAAATCAGTTCCGCAGCATTCAGCTACTCACCAGCTCGCTTCTATAGCTGAAAACAGGATACAGTGTAGAATCGTACATTCCATGTGTATTGTTACTTTCACTAAACAGATTTTAAACGCCATAGTCTTGATTATTAGATGAAGTTTTCATCATACTTTTGTACGGACCCGAATGACGATTAGCTAGAAGGTCCTTAAAATAAATAGTAAATGAATAAACCATATTTTTGTATAACAGTTAGCAAACAAAAGCTTGAAATCTATCCCAAGCTCGCTTTCTGTTTGCGTTTATATCCAGTCCCATGTTGTAGATGGCTCTGCCTCTTTTAAATTATATTATATCCCCCGTTTCGCAAAACGTAAAGAGATTTTATTCCGTATGAAATACGAATATACGAAACATGAATCTCATTTTGTGTTGGCAAACACCGGAATTAGACTGGTAGCGCTCTCAATCACGCAACAAAATACCACCAATAAATTGCGGCTCGGAAAGAAGACAATAAAATTCTTCTTGTATTTGACGAAGGCAGGTAGCAGAAGGTGCATCACTCTCAGCCACGCAAAAGTTCATTTGTTGCGTGTTGCACATTGCACCAGTGCGGCTGGGGGATAAAATTCTGTTCGTGTCTAATGGAAGCAGATAGCAGGAAGTGCCGCACTTTCAACTACGCTGTTGTGTATTGCATATCGACATTTAATATGATATTTGTTTGAGCCGAAAGCAGACTCTTACACAGCCCAAAGAGGGCACCCAGGTTTTTTTTTCCTGTATGGACTTCCTCACTGCGACCAGAATCGTTAATCTATTGTGAGATATGCCCGGGTGTATGCTGTATCCCACACTTCTATTATTAGCAATACCGCTATTGAGAAATGGTATGCTTAATAATATTTTATCCGTGCTAGTGTGTAATGTGATTTTACCCTTCCCTTTTACACGCTATCTACTCTACTTTACTGAACCTCGTTCCTCCTACCAAATATTGCTATTTATAATTCCCTGGAGAAGTTTCGCCGTGCGTTCTTCGTATCAGTTCTGTTATGAGAAGGACTTACTTTTGTTCAGAGGAAGTCACACAAAAATATTACCGAATTCAGGATACGAATCCCTGAGAATAAACCCATGTTTAAGTCCTTTTTTAATTGTGGTCCCCGTGGTTAGCGTTGTCGGTCGGTTAGCTCTCCCAAACGGTTGTGATATCGGGTTCGATTCCCGATCAGGTCGAGGATCTTTTCGAGCTGGAAATTTTCTTGACCCAGCACTGGGGCACGGTGTATAGTTGTACTTATCCTACAACATGCAAAATGTGCCGAAAACAATATCGATAACGAATTCTCTCAACTCGCATTATCCCCCCAGGTTAGCGTGCGATATTGTTATTGTCAAGTCCAATGTTTACATCGAATAATGGTCTGATTCTACTAAGATTCGAACCCATGACCATTCGCTTGGCAAAACGGACTCTGATTGATGGAAATCTGCGTTTCAACGAGGCTTGAGAATTTTCATCAAGGCAATAGTTCGCATAATCAAATTAAAATTTTCTGCACTTGGGCGCACATGGAACAGATATGCTTGGAACGGCAATATAGACCTTCCTTAAAGACGTAGTTCTACGTCTAAAGTTTACTAAAATGCTACTCTTAGTCCGCCACTCCAAAAACGGTAATTTTGATGTTGACGACTGTCCACGTGAAAAAAGGCCAGAAACTTTCGAAGAAGCTGAATTAGAGGAATTGCTTTATGAGGATCCATGTCAAATGCAGAAACAGCTTGCTTCAGTATTTTTGCTTTCCAAGCCATTTCCAGCCTCATTAAAGCGAATTTTCAAAGTCCAAGGTATAAATATCAGAAGTTGAATTTTTGTTGTTGTTCCATTTTTAGCCTATTTCGGAATGAGTTTCTTAGTTACTGTCAAACTTTTTAGAGATTGGGAAGAACTTACCCTGCTTATACTTAGATTGCAGCATACATAAACGTAATTGAGGTAGAATTCATGTAAACGCAAAAGACTTTGAAATTACGTAAAGTTGGTTTTTGTTTTGATTTCTATATAAATTTACTTGAAAAGTTTAAGAGAATAGTTCATTTTTCAAGTGCTGTACATAGTCAATTGGTTTGCAAGTTGCAACTAGAGCATTTTTGTGCAGATCCATACAATCCACGAAATTAAAGAGGAATTTCGAGGGATCCCTTTTTTGTGTTTCATTGATTATTGTCAAGCACCCAGCTCGACTGTTTAATCGAATCAAAATAGTAGGTTAACCACGATCTATTTCCTGAAAATAAAACTGTTGAATTTTGCTTTACACTTTTTCTCCGGTTAATTTAACTAAATTGGGTAAAAGAGTCTACATTCCTACAATCCACACGCACAAAGGGGCATTATAGTATGATTATTTATTGAAACAACAATGAAGCTTGGTTCGTTATAAAGAGCATCGCAACAAAATTTTTTAAAAATGCCAAAAAGAACTTGATTGAGAAATGATTCTGAACTTTCTCTGACGACCGAATTAAATATCTTATGCATATTTTTTCTCTTCGTTTATGTATCGTTTATCACAGGGTCCATCGCACCAGACCAGTTCGGCCGCAACAGCCGGTTCCAATGTAAACACTAACTCGCCCAGTCCCAGCTCCTATGATCAGTACGGCATGTACCAACAAAGGCTAGGGTGAGTAACATCGCAACATGAAACGCTAAAATATGTCTATTTTTTTTTCAAATTATTTTTTTTACGCTTTTCCGATAGACCTGGTGGCGCAGCATTTATCGCCGAGCAGTACCCATATCGCGAGTACTTTGAACCGCCGGGCTATGCCCCGGCTCGTAACATTTACGGTGGGCCAGATTCGGACGGACCCCAGCAAGCTACCACGTACGAGGGTCGCTACCCGTCCAAGACCGGTTCAATCTACACTAAATCGATCCCCACCGTCGGACTGACCGTGGATCTTCCCAGTCCTGATTCGGGTATTGGTGCTGATGCTATTACTCCCAGAGATCAGAATAATGTTCAACCGTCCTTCGATTATACAGAACTGTGCCAGGCACCGGCCGGTTTATTGGATCCGAACTCCAGCGCTATACCGGCATCGGTCGCAAGTCTGCAGCGAAACCTGACGGTTAACGGTGGCCAGAATAGTCCTACGACCTCGATTGGCAGTGCGACGGCCCCGCCCAGGTCCCGACCGTGGCACGATTTTGGACGGCAAAATGATGCCGATAAAGTGCAAATACCAAAAATGTAAGTACCCTCAATCTCCGTACATTGTTTTGCTTTCGTCGACTTTAAGTAGACAGCTCACCATGCGTCGGCGGCGGCGGCTGCCCCCCGATAGGCTGAAAGAAAACCGGCGGCGCACTCGAGCTGAGCACCGTAATTAGGTGTGATTTCGCCCAATTACCTGTGGCCCATTTGCACCGCTATTACAGGATAAAGGGTCCCGACTGAATCAATTACTCGGAAACAAAACACACTTCGTTGCTGAAGTGCAGCTGATTATTCCGCAAGAGTAATTCCCTTTTACACCGCTTCTTGCGCTCAATCAAATCTTCATCAGCTATGCTCTGCTTCTCGCTGTCTACCATTCATCGTTCACATAAGCCTCCTCGCTCAGCCGGTTGTTGATGGATTAAGCGAAATGGACCTTTTGCCGCCTGGTTCAGCCTGGGCGCTAAATCGAAGGCATACCAAAGAAACTTACTAATTGAAATTTAATCTCCTCTCCTCACGGGCCTTCACTTGCAAAGAGGTAAAAGAAAGAATCTGTCTTAGGGTGATTACCGCCAACTGTACCTAGTTTCCTGTGCAGGACGCAAGGCACTGGCGCTCTCTTACTTCCTCTCTCGCTCTTGTTGAAAAAAAGAAGGACTACAACAGCAGCTTAAGATAAGAGTTCTCCGTCATTCCGAGTAGGTTCCATTGGTGGCGCTGATTTAAATGACTTAGCCGCCAAACCGCTTACCGACTGCACTTGTTAGGTACGCACCGGAAAGAACCGTTGGCTCATTGCCAGCGAGCGGAGAGTTTAATTGCGGTTTAATTGCATTACTATCGCACTGTACTGTTGTTCGCTGATTTGATTTCATTTTAATTTCAAAAGCTTCTTGCTGTTATTGCGCGCGCGCACTTGTTGCAAAGTCTTTACGGTTCACGACCGTTGATCCGATAGCGACCGCCATCATCGTCTAGACCATGCCACGGATGGCGCGTCACCAGTGGAAGTGATCTATTTCGATCTCCGGGTCAGGCGGAACAGAAGTATGAGGAAGGGCGAACCACATTTACATTTAAATCTACTTTAATGATTTCCTTTTCCATATTTCTGCCACGAACTACCACGGTCACCGAGAGTTTGCCATTGCATCGGAGGATCATACAAAAATTACAATAATATTTATAACGTACACCAAAACACCCGGAACACAGAAAGGCGAACGGATAAAGGCTTATCTTATTACGCCAAGCCGTGAGTAAATCATATGGAAAACAAATCAGTTGAGGTCCGAACGCTAGCGTGACTCCGGTCCTATGCTTCGTTGGTGGTTGGCCCACGTTCCGCGTGGTGGACATCCGTGTATGTACGTCGTCCGCCTGTACCAAATAAATTGCTCCAGAGAGCGCCAGCCAACGATGATGTCTCCGCGTGGTCCCCCAACGATCGCCAGAGAGACTCGCCAAGTGCTTGAGCAGAATGAGAAACGAGTCACAAATAAACATTTTTCACAAAATCTCAATCCCGCAAAAATATCCCAACCACAGGAAGAGACAGCGCGCAATGCACAAAAAAGTCGCCGCATAAAAAAAACATAAAGTTTATCATAATCTTTATTATAACGATATGTGCATGTATCCCTCCATTATTCATTCGGCTGGTGAAACGTTGGCGATCATCTCTCCGCTCTTCGGTTCTGGAGCAGAGCAGGATAATTGGTATCATAGATCAATTATTTTGTGTCGTCCGTATAACAAGTGAATTTGTTTGTTCCACGCTGTCAAAATGACATCCGAGGAGACATTTGAATTTTTTCACTAATTTCCCACCCGCCGATCGACGACCAACCGGCCGGTAGAACCACGCTCGGTCGGCTCGATTCCGTTCCCTAATGTTACACATTTATGCATGTATGCACCTTTCACGATCCATCATTCGCGGAGAAATTCATTACAATACAAAACCGCATGCATAATAACGCGCGTATGCGCGTCATCTTTCTTACTGCCAGAGCGGCTGCATCATCTTCAGCATCGCAGATCGAATCCCGCTTTTGTGCGAAAACAAACGCAAAGTAATCACGTTCCCCGCACCGATGTACAACTCTGGTGACAGCTGAATGACAGCGGCGAATGTGGACTGTGTTCCGCAGGAGAACACAATATGCACGTGATTAATTCGGCCGGGAAACAGGACCCGAACCCAGAATCCGAGAAGTTGTCATTGCGCATTTTAAGAGCGTCCGTTGTTGCTGGCAGCAGTCGGTGATGATGACGTGACACGTTTGAGAATGTCTTCTTCGACGTGAAGCCTCTTTGATTGACTTAGAAGTTGCTAATTTTAACTTCATATTCTGAATCACTTAGTGTAGATGTGGAACATCTCCCTTTTTGTTTTGTAACAATAATCGACCCATTATTTTGATCTTCGGCGGCTGATTACCTCTATTTAATGTATAGTTTTGTCTTCAAGTTCCATCTGTGTAATTATCCATCAAAACTGAAAAATTTAGAACGAAAACCTGTTACCCAAGCAAAATTAAGTATTCAACTCTATGAATAATCCTCGTATATTTATTTTACAATTTTTTCACCTCGTAGTTGATTAACTGCAATTTAAGAACTTATATTAAAACGTTTTCAGGCGTAAATCTTGAGTTAAAACAGCGAACTGCAAAAATTTGACTTCTTTCATGTTTGCATTACAGTGCCGCTATTCACACTTAGGCATCTCTGTCGGAATTCGGTTTTATCGGCAAACACCTCGGTAAATATAAACGATTTTGTTTGTTTCTATCGTTTTACTGAATGTATATAAATATTTATTTGTATGAATCATTGCGAAAGATTATGAATCTGTAGCCCCATAGACGTAGTTGCATTCATCACACCGAATATGAATGACAACTTCATTCCTTTTTTCATATTCAGGTGAATATTTCATATTCGACTATCAGAAATTGTGATAATGTCTCCAGAATACTATCAACTGTAGATTCAAAAAAAAATCCAATGCTTTAACCTGAATTATGAAGTAGAGATTTTGAGAATTTGTGCCTAAAAATGATGCGGTCAAACGTCAAAATCGATCATAGTCTTTTTAAGCAACGCTTCGATGAAATATTTCAATACCAAAGGCAACGTTTCAAATGCTTTAGGTTTTTTTCACTGCATAACCTTGTATGTGTTCTAGCTATAGGATTGAGGTTAGTAAACATGTTAAACAACTCAACTATTTTTACTGCTAAGTATTGAGTGTATTAAAGTTATAAAGTTTAGTGTAAGCATAATTATGCGATTCGCCTAGAAATAAATTAACTTTCAATCAGTGGAAGGACAAAATTGCTGGAGCAGGATGTTTGTCGAAATTTGAAATATGTTTGCACCATACGAGCATCACTGGAGAAAGTTATTATGTATAAATCATAGTCAACAACTTCTATGAGCCAAATTTGAAAACGAAGAACCCCTGCGATATTTATTTCTTTGCATAGAGTAAAGCATAAACTACAGCAATAAGGTGTAATTAACTACTCTTTTTATGTAATTTTTACTCATTGCCTACATATTTTAGATTGTCAAAAAGATTACTAAGAAAGGGGTTTTTAGTGAAGCGAGAGAATAAAAACAATTTTTTAGTCATTCACTTTCATCGCCTCTATTAGGCTTTTTTGATGATTTCAACCAATTGGTTGATAACAATCAATTATCATTCTTTCTGGACGTGATCTATTATCATTATACTAGAGCACAATCATTATTATGCCTTCACAATCAGGAATAGTTCTAACCTCTAAGCTAGTCTCTTCATTTTCTACCGATTTAAGACAAAAAAATCATTGGCAAGAGAGCATCACATTAAGCCCCGCCTTCTGTCTCCGATGCGCTATATAGATAGTCTCATACTCATTATGCAGTTGAACTCGCCACAAATTCCACGGCACATAGACAACAACAGTGAAAAAAACAGATCGTAGTCTTCTTCAGCCATACAAGCGCGATCGTCCGACCGGAGTGAAAGAAAATGATGAACAACCGATACTGCGCTACACAATGGACACTTGTCAACTTCTCGGAAGCCATCCGGGGCTGCCTGCTGTCACGGCCAGACACGCAGCACACCATACACAATATCGGTGCCCCGAAGATAAAGACCGTCGATAGCGAAGGAATTAAAGATCAATTAGTTGGCCAGCAATTATCCCCTTCGTTGGCCGTTTGCCTGCTCTGCTAGAACCACTCCCCGCAGGTAGGGCCGCTTCGATCGAACCAAAAACCAAAACCGTATCACTCCGTGTGTCCGCACTCGCGCGCTCGTCGGAAGGAGCAATAAAAAGTCGTACATGAATTATATCAAGCTTCGGCCTGTGAAGGGTTCATGAAAATGGTAAAAACTGCGCACGCACTGCCCAGCCAAAGCCAACATCTCTATGCGCGCGCGAATGATGATGCTAACGATGATGATGAACGATCGGAGCGAACCTTTTGCGGGTTTTGCCAAGCCCCGGTACCCCCCGATAAGGATTGTCGTCGCTGCTTTCATCGATGATCGCTATTTTTTTGTTTTGTTAGTTTTGATTCATCGGCTCTGACACTGCGCTAAAAACAGAGCGAATTCCTCTGTCATCTGCTCGGTCGACGAAGCTTTAAATACCGGGGTCTGCTGGGTGGATTGTTTGCTCGCACTGTACCGCTATTGACAGCTGGAGTCACACACGCACGTACTCGTACCGGTTAAGGAATTTTCGATATTATTTCTACAATTCCCCTGTTAATTCATAGAAATTTCTAATTGTGCTTCAAACTACTTTGTCCTGTCCATGTCCCCTTCGGCCATTTGGCACGTCTACTTAGCGCACCAGTCAGCCAGCGGCGTGGTTGCAAATGCGACCGATTACCAATTTAGCCGACGCAAAACCAGCGTCCGACAGATAATGGCTTATATACCTGGACGAACCGGCTGGTCGCTGGTGGTGAATGCAAACCGCAATTTACCTGCAACCATCCATCTATCGCATCGCATCGCACTCAGTTAGGGACACATTTGGCCGAGGAATTTCGAAACTTTCAATTATGTTGTTCATAAATCCATTCTGTCGCATGCCGGTTTGCTAATGAGCCTTGTGCCGTCAACCGACGTCGGTTTGACTGTCAAGTCATGACCATTTCTATCAGCCAATTCCGCTAGCTAGCGGTAAATTGCTAACAAACCTTTCTCGCGGTCTTTTGCGGTTGATCTGTTGAGATGAAATGTCAAAATCCGAAATCAAAGGATGGCGGTCCTTGTGTATTGTTTGAAATTGTACGAACTCCGCGCGTTGAAATACTTATCCAATTTTTTCTCGTTCTTCTTAACTCTTTTTAGATTCTCTAATGTCGGCTTCAAGTACTATCTGGAAAGTCCGATAAGCTCGTCTCAGCGGCGAGAAGACGATCGAATAACCTACATCAACAAGGGACAATTCTACGGCATTACACTGGAATACATCCACGATCCGGATAAGCCGCTCAAGAGTCAGACTGTGAAGGTAAGTTTCCGTTCTGGTACTTCCGGACGCTCATTGATTTGCATTTCTATTCATCTATTCATCCATTCCGGTACCGTTTGCATCGGTAATCGGAGACGTCACATTCAATTGAGGGTAAAAAACTCCCTTATCTCCAGTCCTACTCGAGACGATCAACAGTCCCTTCATTGCCATTTATTTTTTTCTCCTCGTTGTTGTCCCGTCGTCAGTCACTATCGTATACTTTTTTATGACAGCCAGTATCTTCTTTGCTGCACTTCGTCACTTTGATTTTTTCATCCTTTTACACGGTTCAGTGATGTGACGAAATTTCGGCAAACCCTTTTGCCTTCTGCTTACTCATCCCATCTGGGAATTGCGCTCGCATAATCACAGCCGCCGACGGAATCGGCTGACTTATGCTGGCGAAAGGTGTTGGAACGTCGATTCCCTGTGTGCAAGAGAAAAAAGCCGACATGTGATGCGTCTCGCAGTGGGGTTTCACCAAATCCATACGGCGGTGCTGAACCAGAAAGGACCACTAGACGGTATCAGGATAGCTCTTCTTCAAACTGCCTAACGCGAGCGGCCGAGCAGAGGCAAAACAGATGAACCAGTTAGTCTTGTTTTAGGGATCGAGAACAAGTGAACGTGGTTCACCTTGACCTCGTGGCCGGGACTCTACAACTTTCCGTGTGACTTCCAATTGGAAGCGCACATGATTAATAATCACAGCCAACAAGCAGCAGACCGGCCAACAGCCCGACTGGCGGTAGCACCTTCTACGAGTTTGTTTATTTTGTCCGTGCCGGCACCGGTGCCGCGCATCAGGAAAAACTCGTTTCCAGATATTCTGGTTTATTTTTTCGTGCGAAAAGCTACTCCTCCTCTCGAAATCAGGAGTGAATATAAAAAAAAAAACAACAAACTGGGTCTGACTTCGACCGAAAGAATGTGTGTGCGTTGCGGCGCGCACGTTCCTCGAAAATTCCATTCTGGTCGGCACCACCGGCACCGGTCGTTGTGGTTACACGGGGAAAAAGTTCCACCACCGACCGGTGGCGGTAGCGGCGGCGGCGTCATCGGTCAGGTTAGGTTTGTAATTTATTCACCTACTTCTACCGGTTCGAATATGTACCACTTTCGGGCAAAACTGGTTCGTTCGTGCCCGGTGCAACATCATCTCGTCGCTTATGGTCCTCCGGCGGAGACCTGCCACAAAATACGGTACGGTACAGTGTCATCGGGCGTCATAGGGCGTACGCTAATTGCACACTGCCGTCGGTAAACTGTTGACGATATTTGTTAAAATAAGATATTAGATTACTTCAGGTCACTCTTCAGGTCAACAATAACTGGTAGAAAATATGTTTCAACTAACTGAGCTGCAAACAGTTTATCATGAATGCTTGATAAAATCATGCTCATAACCTAAGAATAAAAATCAACTTCAACATTGTGGGGTTTGAATTTGAAGACGAGTCAGTGGTTTTTTCAACAGCTTCTGGTGTAGCTACATGGGTTTTTGGATATTTCACGACTACACTAGGTCTCATCACCCGGTTCGACTTGTTTTAGACTTCTTTTCGGCATACATTGCTTCTTATATGTCTCCAGACCAAGTCTCTTCTTAGCACGTACAACGTTCGATACAGATGTTCCCTTTTTTCGCCACATCACGTACAAACGCTGAGCTTTTACGATCAAACGTTTCCTTGATTTTTTTGTCAATTTCCGAACATACTGGACCACGTTTTCGGCCACTTTCCGGTAAATCTTGGAAAGAGTTCTCCTCAGCATACTTGCGAATCACAGTACGAACGGCTTTGACGCTTACTCCTTCATCTTTCGTCAACTTTCTCAGCCACAGTTCTGGCACAGTAGACCAATTTGTGCGTGATTTTTTACAACGTTCTGACGAAAATCCTCGCATTTTGAAACTAGACCAGAAAAAACTGAGATGACTGAACCAATGTAAACAAACGTACGCAGCCAATTCGAAGCACAGAGATCGACTTACGTCTGAAAGGCGCCATTCTTTCAGTGTGCCCATTCTTTCTGGTGCAGTTTATAATTACTGTTGAAATAATAGTGAATCGAAAGCAAAAGTGAAAAAAATGAGTTCAAGTTTCTCAGAGTTACGGGATATTACTCATCATTTTTCAACCATTCTCAGATTTTTGCAGAGTTCGATTAAACAACTCCTAGCGAAAGAAACTCACGTTCTCGTCATTCTCCTTGAAACATTTTCTATGGATATTTACAAATAGAGATTAAACTCAGACTGATTTTTCCAAGACGTGAAAAAACTTGATAATTTTGAATACAAGAATTACCATATGCAATTGTTAATTTATGTGTGAAAACAAAAGCAAAAATATTTCCTTCCTTCACTTTCACAAAACCAGAAAAATACCAGCAGAGTCGTCATGGCAATTGGCAATTAGCTTGCCTGTGGTTTTCAGAGATCAAGACATTTTAAGGTGTTGTGTTACAGGTAACACAAATATATCTAAACTTGATAGAAATAACAAAGCCTGTAATATTTTTGATATGCCAAAATGATAAAAACTACAGGATTATATCAAATTCTGTTATCATACACTTGAGTGTTCAAAGGTGTGTTTGTTTAGAGCAGTGGTTTTCAACCTTTTTCAGTTCATGCACCCCCTTTTGATAATTTACACAAGCTTTTCCCCCCTATCGGCATGAAAGAAAAGCTGTAGTAATTAAAAAATATAAGGCTTTTTAAACTTTAATTTTAAACAGGTTTCAAGCAGGAGCAGGAAAACACCAATACACGGGCATATTCAGCATCACTTGTGAAGGTGTGTGTGCCAATTTATCGTCAACAAGCACATAGAGCTTTCTACGCCAGATCTCACCAATACAGGCTTAGTCGTGTATCCTTATAATTATAATTATAATATATAAAATCGATTTGCTAGCAACCAAAAAAATATAAATGATATTCAATTTCGAAAAATATTTCACTTATGAGTCCTAGTTCATTCGTGTTACCTGTTTCAACAAACTGTGTTTTAGTGGAAACATAAATGAAATAAAACTAAAAATCGGCTTACAACTTGAATGAAGGTTCGGGGCAGGAGGAAATTTTTTGTTATCACCAGCGTGTTGATTATTTGCAACCAAAAATAAAACTTGTATTAGTGAAATCGACCACTAATACTAGCGCAGATAGAAAGGTCTATTTGACGTATGCCTATAGAGCAATATAAGGCGCATAAAACTGGTGCATGGGTTTTTCACGAGCTAATTCATTGGACACTGAAAAAAAATGTCGCACCACCGTCAATCATGAAATCGCATTACATGTGAAATTTTTCCACTCGCGATTACACCCCCCTGCAACGGTCAAATTCCCCCCTAGTGGGGGTTTTCCCCCCGGTTGAAAATTGCTGGTTTAGAGCATTTTTATAACAAAATTTGTTATACCATTGACAAATTATTGTACATTCTAACTAATTCTCATCTTTTTCTGCCAAAAACCTTACAAAACTTGCTATAATTTGTAATAATCAGTAAGTAATTTTGATAGGAATTTTGATATTTTACCTATTAACGAGACCATGTTTAGAACACAAGTTGATACAAAAAGTTCGTAACAAAACATCAAGATTTATTATAATCCTGATATTTTTGACTGATCGGGTTTTGATCACACGTGAATGAGCTTGTATCAATCAATAAAATATGTATTCAATAATATCTTGAGTAAAGTTAACAGCTAAATCGCAAGTACCACTGCTGCAATTTCGGAGTTGATGACAATATTTGTATAAGGAATCTAGAATGAATATAAAGCCTGCACAAACATTTAAATAACTTCTTGTATTCATAATCTAACAGGCACTTAACTGTAGCTGAGTTATTAATAGATCTTCTTTCTTCACTGTTCGAATAATACGTAGTCACGGTGCTCCCACAGACCGTTATTATAAACAAAATGCACCAAAGAATCTGAGTACACCATTCGATTCGTTATGACGTCCAGGATCTATGGTCAAAATTTCAAAATCATCGTACGGTACATTTTTGAGTTATGCCCTTTTGAAGGTCGTAAAGTACAAAGCCGTGATATAAAAACAATAAAAAATTTGTTGAAAAGCAAGTTTTTAACCACCATTTTATGAAATAACTTCAAAAATAGTTTCTACGCATTCCAAGTATTATATTTCAAGACATTAGCAATTGGTGAAAAGATTTATTTGAAAATCCTTTCGTGATGTACTCAATGTCTACAGCAAAATTGTTTCATGGAACAAGGCCTTACTTTTGGCGTTTTTGGTTTTTCGATCAATCCACCTAACAGTTAGATAAAAAAATATTTTTTTCTAATTTTCAATATACCAGATTGCTTCTTTCAGCAAAGTTGTGGAAAAGTTTAAAAGAAAAACAATTGCTGAATACTGCAATGTCCTATCTGTACGTTGGACTCGACAAAATAGAGTTTTTTGTGGAACACCCCTTCTTAAAATCAATTTTTAGTCTATAATTTTGTCTGTAATGGTCAAAACAATGCAAAGATTTTATTCAGTCAACTAAAGCATGTATTAGACGACGCAAATATTTGCTATTTTTGGTACGATTTTTATTTGCACAAATTAAATCTGTATTGAAAAATAGCAAATATTTGCTTCGTCTAATACCTGCTTAAGCTTCCCTTAAGACTTTGTAAAACGTATTGTTTTGACCAGTATAGACAAAATTATGGACGAAAAACTGATTTTAAGAAGGGGTGTTCCACAAAAAACTATATTTTGTCGAGTCCAACGTACAGATAGGACATTGCAGTATTCAGCAATTGTTTTTCTTTTAAACTTTTCCACAACTTTGCTGAAGGAAGCAATCTGGTATATTGAAAATTAGAAAAAATATTTTTTTTTATCTAACTGTTAGGTGGATTGATTGAAAAACCAAAAACGCCAAAAGTAAGGACTTGTTCCATGAAACAATTTTGCTTAAGACATTGAGTACATGAAATCAATTTTTCACGGACAAATCTAAAGCAATCACAATTTTTCGAATTTAGACCACTGTGCACTGTGGGATTTTCAAATAAATCTTTTCACCAATTGCTAACGTCTTGAAATATAATACTTGGAATGCGTAGAAACTATTTTTGAAGTTGTTTCATAAAATGGTGGTTAAAAAACGTGCTTTTCAACAAATTTTTCATTGTTTTTATATAACGGCTTTGTACTTTACGACCTTCAAAAGGGCATTACTTTATGTGAAGAAAAAAAAAAAAAGGGCATTATTCAAAAATGTACCGTACGATGATTTTGAAATTTTGACCATAGATTCTGGTCGTCATAACGTATCGAATGGTGTACTCAGATTCTTTGGTGCATTTTTTTATAATAACGGTCTGTGGGAGCACCGTGTAGTTTCTATCCAAAGTTAATGAAATACGTTTTTCACGGTTCATTTTTCGCAAAATCATGACACAAATAAATTGTAACAGATATGACACTTGGTTGCCCTATCCAGAAAATTGATCAAATAAATTAAGTTCATAAAACTATACACATGAAACTATACATAAGCCAGGTCACAAGGCACAAGTGAGAATTGTGTTTCAAATATACTTTCTACAACTGGAAGTACATTATTCTTGTTTTAGAATGTTTTTTGAAAAAGCGTGATAAGTACGAAAAAGCATGAGAAAATCGAGCGTAAATATGACTAGTGTCCCCTAAAGTCTCCTTCAAAAAACTCTTTTGTTCTTTGTAGTCTTAGTGCGTTTTTCTCTGCTTCTAATTAATCTTCCAATAAATGCAATGGAAATTGACTTTGCATAGCATCTAATTAAAACATCCTTACTGGAGTTTTAGTACAATCGATTATCATAGCCTTACTAATGTCAAATTGAATCATTACAACTTTTCGACAAAAATTTTTTTGTATAATTTATGAGTTAGTTGACAAGTCGACCTTAACAAGTTAGCCATGTTGCAAACCATTGCCCTAGCGTCAGCCGCCAGCACTCAATCGGTAGCCCAAACAAGCTCACATTCTGTTAGTTTGCGCCTTAAATAAGGACAAACTTGCGTCAACATTCCATCGCAACCATCGGGTATCATCTCCGAGCCATAACCCTTTCCAGCAGCCGTAGTTTGTGCCGAAAAGTCGTACGTTATTTCTGTATCTCATCATTGAACCGTCTGTGCATTCGCTTTGTAACCGCCGAGGCTATTCTTCCGTCGGTCGGTGCCTGTCATCACGTTACGGCAGAGAGTGTTGATTGATCGTCACTGATAAAAACTGCTTACTATAGTGTGATGCTCTCAAGACGCGGAAGAAGATGACAAATTAACTTCGATGGGAGCGAAGGTAAAAGCTAGAGAAGAAAAAAACTCCCAGCACAGTCTAATTTAAATATTTGCTCAAAGATTGATTATTTTATAATCTTCAACGGCTCAGCTGCCCTGGTTGGGTCTTCTCGAGCCAAACCGAGCCGTCAGTGAGCAGCCTTGGCAAGGCTGAATCTATCAACAGACCGATCGACGCAACGACGGCAGACGTCGGTGTGCGCAACGACGGCAGAGGTCGGTGTGCGCATTGCGCCGGAAAATTGCGTTTTACACGGTTGCTTTGACGCGCAAGCATCCATAACCGAACCAGGTGAGGGAGAGGGAAAATTGCCACCTGGAAGGCTGGCGGAAAAAAGCTGACCAAACAGAAAGGTGGGGAATATAGTGCGCAAGTGTGGGGATATCGAAAGATATAATCAGCGATCATGGCAGCGGATTTCGCGCGCCATGAACACGAACCAAGCACAGACTAAACTGTCAACCCTCGCGATGAAGGTGGAGCGCGAAGAGGAAGGATGAAGATGCGTCAAAATAAAATAAAAAAGGTGGCTAGCCCAAGAGAAGATGCATATACAGTGTCGAAGAGTGTTGAACAAAAAAAAACAGCGCCAACGAAAGCTCGCAGAGTGGCAGTGGACAGCGTGGCGGAACAAAAACAACACGGCAGTTCTCGTGTCCACCACGTTGCTCGGTCAGTCGCCTCAACCTCCGCGCAGAAGAGTGAAATGACGGACAAGAGAAAATAATTATTATAAATAAGTAAACTGACTAATAGCTAAAAGATATAGATACATTACAAACAAGGCATTTTGAGATATAAATCTTAATTAAAATTGCACTATGTTTTCTATATTTACAGTTAGAAGATAGACTTTCCTTCCTTCTGTGTCGTTGTGTCTCTGCATTTTCTACCGTCATGCTCCTTTCTACCTCGCACCACAGCCGCTTAGTTTCTCTTCAATTTCATCGTTTACACGCCATCATGTAGGCTGAGTCCATTCCGAAAGACGACAGCCCGGTTTTGTCGCAGCGCGCGGACGTAGCTGAAGAAAGAAGGCTTTTCTTGTAATATTTGTGTGTTTTATTAGATAAATTTTTGCGAGACACTACACTGCACAGCGCTCGAGGCAATTATTAAATACTATCGCTGCCGTGAGCTATGGCTGAAGTGGAAATCTTTTGACTTTTTGCGGCCAGCATACAAAGCTCAACGCGCACCCGTATGGAAACGCTAACTTTTGAGCGTTATCTACCCGTTTTCTAGCATTTGATTTGTGCGCTACTTGCGTTGATAAGCGACAAAGTTCGCACGGTGCAAAACTATCAACCAAGTCGGCAATTTGTATGACCAGCGAAGCTAAGATATAATCGGTAGCTCTCGGTCATAGCATTCAAAACACTATTTTGAGAGTCTTCTTGGGTCACGATAGCTCGACGTACCTACCCATAGTGCTGTCGCTGGCGCCTCCGGCGCTTCCTTCAAATCCACACTCTGCACCTATGAATACCTAAGAGAGAGTAAACACTCGCTGCTACCAAGCCAGGATCAAAGCGGCTGCTCTGACGCGCCACGGAACAGAATAAACAATCAACCCATCCGTCGATTGA
This sequence comes from Wyeomyia smithii, assembly GCF_029784165.1. Lineage (NCBI taxonomy): Eukaryota > Metazoa > Arthropoda > Insecta > Diptera > Culicidae > Wyeomyia > Wyeomyia smithii. The sequence goes on along the minus strand of NC_073695.1, from coordinate 49,451,066 downwards.
ATGGTGTAGAATTAAAATATTTTTATTGTGAAAATGAATAATTACTAATTCTTTGATTTGTTCGGCCTCCCTTCGCTTCCAGCCAGCGCATCTTGGGCACATTTGAAAAGAGCGATGATGAGCATCGCAAATCAGCGTTGAAAAAACAGGAGGGAAAAGGGGTGGAAGTAACAGACAATTGGATTTGAACAAACGAGGCAAAAAGTTTTAAGGTACTCGCACACACAAACCTGACAGATAGATACAGATCAGGATCATAAACTCCGAGCCGAATGAGACTACAAAAGTACGGAGGAATGTTTGTTTTAGGGCATCTGCGCATGTCATCCGTGCTCGGGAGGCTGTTATGGAACAAAAAATCGTTATATGCAAATTCTTCTTCTGTGCATCGCCTGGTTACAGCCTTTCTTCCTGTGAACGCGAATGGCAGACCCAATGGCGCAAGGGTCGGAAGAGCTGCTGTCATTTCGACGAGCTCAGAATAATGATGAATTATGAGCTTCCGAGTATGTCAGCCAAAAAGGAAACAGGAAGATACCGAATCGCTGTAATCAGACCGACCGACCTTTTCCTCGCGGCAAGTTCGCTCGCTGATTATACCGACGACAGTTTGCGTCGCTTTAGTCGCATCTTCGAGAAGATAATTGTTAACCGTGAAATCCGTAATCATCTTCAGCCTGAATGTTTTTCTTCGTGTGGATGAAGCTTCCGTTATGGGTAACGTGTGAAATTCTATCCATGGAATTGACAACTTAACAGTACACATTCTGGAACAATGATTAACTATAACTTGACTATTTTGGTATTCAAATTTTTAAATTTAATGTATGTTTTTGTGATATGCTACAAGCAATGGACATATTTGTGTTCCATTGATTTTAAACAATTTGAATGGTCATTTCAATTAGAAAGCGCGTTCAAGTTGTTCTAAATTTATGTTGAGAAAATTTGGAAATAAAAACTAAATTGTAAATTGAATCAAAGAATGTTAAATTTTTCCCTCAAATTAATGTTTAGCTGGATGAAGAAAAGTGAACCAAATTTTTACTTAAAAGTTAAGTTTTGAAGATTTTTTTTCAATTTTAACGTTTTTCAAAATAAATCAAATTAAAGAATCAAAGATTCTTTTTAACAGCAATTTCAAATCTTAAAGCTCTTGACGAATAACTTTTAATATGGATCCGTTTTTGAGATCTTTCAATATTAGGTTTGAGAAATTTAATTTTTTTTTTTCAAACACACATTTTTGTGAGTTATTTGTGGTTCACAGGAACAAACATAGATTTATTGAGATACACAATCGATACAACACAATTCATTCTTCGAAGAGATTGGATTTGCTTGTTAAAACTACGTTCGAATCAAACTGTATTATGACGTATCAAAAAAATGTTCGAATGAAGCAGATTTAACTGGTACTGATTTTTTTCAGCAAAATTTAACTATGTACCTCTTATAGGTAAATGTGAAGATCATTTTGTCTGAAGAGGATTCCTCATTTTTCAAACAAATGTTGCTTTTAAAAGTTCTTGATAGGGAATTACAATACAAGATGGGATCGAAAAATATTTCAGGAATCAAACCAGTGTCCGCCAAGTTAGCCTCAAGAAATATTTCACCAGCTTGATATATTTCACCGGAATATTTCGACAACCCCTGTTCTGCCATAATCGCGCAGATTGAATTAAGTAAATTTTTCACTATGGACCTTTTTACAAAAAAAATTTGTAAAATAGATCAAATTTTTACAATAAAATTTGTACATCTTAAACGGCAACGACAAGTATAAAGTTGTTTGATAAATAGTAAAAATCAATAATTTTTAATGCGAAAAAGAGTGATTGAAATGGAATCATTTCGAATAAATTAACAATTTTAAGTGATTATTCGCAATATCTAACGACCCACATAACAACACTAATTACGGGTAAATTATTTGGACACCTTTCATCCCAAGATGAGTTCATTATTATGAAAAACATGAAAGTGGTCAAACCGCCCGGAAATGCCGACAGTCATTTGAAAATAAATTTATCAAAATTCCACCGCTTGAGCCAAAAGACCCGGCAACTACTGGCTGATCAATGCGAAAAGTGACACAATTCAGGCACCCCGGAAATCGTCTGCAGTTGGGCCCTGTAATACAATTTTCTTGCAATAACTTTATCAACACTTTTGAACGCTATTACAATCGACTCTTTCCACCTGCTTTCTTCGCGTGATCCACCCTCGACAGCAACAACTGCCGTAACACCTACTACAGTTGACCGCATCAGGGTTCGCTGGCTCATTACTAAAATGTTTCAATTATCTTCTACCTCGGCGATGACGACGTCGACAGACTGGGCAGCTCTGGATGGATGCACCTAATTATTACAACTTGTTATCGGGAGCTCTTCCACACGATCGTTCCCTATTTACTGGATGTGTGCACTGCCCCGTGGATCGCGGGTTGAACGGCGTGGATTTGTTTCGCCATTCACACCGACTGCTGTTGTTGCTATTTCGAGTGTTGCTGGTGTTGTAAATTTTGTGTACACAGGAAGGCTCCCCTCCGCTCTATAACCCCCGCCAACTTTACCCCAGGATTGACACCGATCCACTCCGTGACAGAATGTGTTTATGATGATAGCAAAAATTATTAGTTCGTGACGCGGTCTAATCAATTACACGCTTGTTGTTGCTTCGAGCAAATTTGCTGAAAACTAATTTGTTATGTTTAATTCTCTTTTTTTCTGTTTTCTTCGACGCAGAGTGTTATCATGCTAATGTTCCGCGAGGAAAAGAGCCCCGAGGACGAAATCAAGGCTTGGCAATTCTGGCACAGTAGGCAGCACTCGGTCAAGCAGCGGATATTGGATGCAGGTAAGTACAGGCCAGTGACCCGTGTTTCCCCCTGTCTCGTGTGTAGAGCACTGAACCGATGGTTATGACAATTAGGCGAACTAAGTTATTGGGCAGTCCGTAGTTGGCTAGCTGTGTGGTAAATCATAATTTTATGCATACCTTGCGTTGATCGCAATCTTACATATCGGGAGAGGAAGCCAATCGGTTGAGGCGCAACAATTATTTAATTATATTTATCGGTTATGGCACACAATTACCGGGCGCAGATTTATGGTTTATGTGATTGTTGCGAACGGGTTTGCTGCTGCCGATGATGACAATCGCATCAAGGGTGGTGGTAACCTTAGTAGCGGCACCCGGCCGGCCACTGACTGCCTAGCGGGAGTCGACGATAATTGTGCGCCCAGGAAGATCGTTCCAAAGGCTCCTTCTGGTTGAGCGCGCCACGGAGTGAACCATTAGAATTAAGGAGAAGCGATTCGGAATTCACTGCCGTTTGTTGAGTCTGCGCTCTCTAGGCAGCTTTGCTACTAACGGCAGATCGTAACGATTAAATGTAACGTCAGTTTTGCTAGCGCGTTGGTTGGGTTGGTTCTGGGTAGGACACGAAACAGCGTGGCTTATTGGCGGTTGGATTTCATGACATTAACCTTCATTACTGCTTGTAGCAACCGTTGTGACTTTGTTGTGTGCTCAGTTTTCAGTGGAGTTTGTTCAATTCAGCAGATTTTCTTCCAAGATTGCCTAAGTGATATTATAATTACCTTGAACAATTTACGTTCAGAATCCTGAACAATTTACTCGGCGTTTTTTAATAACCCAGCTTGTTTCAACGACTTTCTCAGTATTGCACCCGAATCTTAAAGGAAGTACCTTACTTTGGAAGTAAACCTTCAATTATGTTGTATGAGTAAACTGGAGGAACCACACACTCGTGCCCTCACTTACTCCTGATTGAGTACACTTCACCGCAAAGTAGTCACTTAAAGAAAAATAAGATAACATTTAGAAGTATCCACTCAAGCCGCAAAGTTCCGCTTTTCGACGTAATCTGTTTTTTTTTTTTTTTGTGGTTGAATAAAAAAAAACACCTTACTTTGTCGAGCACGAATTTTACGCGACAGCCGACCGAAGGAAACAAGCATGTCATTAGTGAGCTCCCCCGAGCTGCCTGATAGTTTGCGCCAAATTACACGCTACAAAACCGCACTGCCCAATAATTAAATACTTCATTCGGAATCACCAAACCTGTCAGTCATTACCTTGTAACTAACCCTTTATCGACGTTTTATTTACTTCCTCCTTTTACGATGTTTTTTTTCCACCAGATACGAAAAACTCCGTCGGTCTAGTCGGTTGTATTGAGGAAGTGTCACACAATGCCATCGCTGTCTACTGGAATCCACTGGAAAGCTCCGCCAAGGTAAGTGCCACCACGAGAGTCCGATTCGCGACGCAATTGAATTTCCCCCTTATGGTTGGTTCCCAATTCTGAACATCCAGCGATGGCTTTTCCCAAGCTAACTCGAATGTCATTTTCACTCGCCATTAAACGCACATAAATTAAAATAATCTCATTTCCTGTGATTGAGCGTGCATGTGTACGTGTGTATGTGTATGTGTGTTCGGACCCTTGGCCGTATACATGCTAAATGGAACGCGATAAAGAGTAAGGGGAAATTACGCAAGGCTGCCCGCGTCCGCAACGGAACGGTATAGAAAAATCGAAACGAAGCGCAGTAATAATGTAATGATAAATCATATAAGTAAAAATAATAATATTATTTCATTTTAATATTTATGGATAGCCGCTCTTCACCGACCGGCAGTGCGAGCCGTTCGCTTGCATCGTACCCACCGCACCGCGTATATGAAGTCGCAGGAAGAAGACCAACTCCGATTGTAACGGATTCCTTCTTCTCCTGTGTGAATCTCACGGGGCTCATTTGTTTGGTGGATTTATTGATTGGAACGCGGGGTACCTGCGGACCACTCGAAGCGGAAAACGATTTACGACTGTGCGTCAGGACCATTAAACATTTCTGCAGCTAATTAAAACAAACTAGCTACTTAGGCAAAATATTATAATCTTCGTTGTCCAGAGAATCGTACAGAACCACACACATACACACTCATTCGTACACACAAAGTCACCTGCCAACCGAGGACTATTAATAACGTTACTACTAAGCGTTGCTTTCAATTTTACGCACTTTGCTTCGTTACCTCAGCCGGGCCACTGGGACGCGAAGTAATCACGGAACGCATCCTTCTCGACTGTCAAATATCACCGCGGGACGCAGATGAGCTTTTAGTTTATTTTCTTTTTTTCTTCCCTTCCCCCTGTCTCTCGCTGGCTTACACATTGCACAGGGGGCTCAATCAAGATGAGTCCACGCTAACGCACCACCACCGCGGTGACCTATGAGGAATTGATTTTAATTGGAATTTTGATCATTTTTCATCGCTAAATAGGCCTGCTGCAATTGCGCCAATTCGCTGTGGCAAACCGCGAACCAGCTTGCGGTGATTTACGGGTAAAATAATGTGTTTGTGTATGTGTGTGTGTGTGTGTGTGTGTGTGTGTGTGTGTGTGTGTGTGTGTGTGTACGTTTGTGGCCCGTACCAATTTATTGCCGATTATGGTGCCAAGAAAGTGTGCTGCGTGAAAGCGTTCGATTTTTTATTTAATTGAGTTGGGCTTGAACCGGGTTAACATATATTCTTGGTAATCATGTTCTATTTATATTCGGGACATCCGAGTACCAGTTTTTCAACTTTGTTCGATTTAACCATGAAAGTAGCTATTGAATTGTTCAGGGGCATATTATTTCCAGTAAGCTATTTTATTAGTGCTGAATAAAAGTTATTAACTTTGATATGAGATAGTCTATCGTAATCATAGCTTCTATCATTCTAAAAACTCCAGATCACTCCCGAGTGCAATAATGCAAGTGTTGTAACGAGCAGCACTCTGTAGCTCTACGTCACCCATGCGTGGTTTTGCTCACAACCGTTATGTTATTTTTCACCAGAGGAAGTAGTGCCGTTGCACCTACCGCTGACGCAGATCCCACCACTACCCCTACTGGTACCCGAAAGTATTATCTCTTCAATTGAGCATTTAATTTATCCTGAAAAGGACAATTTGTTGTTGTTTTATATCGGATATGATGCTGATCACATCTCTGTGCTATCCCCGAAAGTGGAAATAAGGCTCTCTACAGCACAGTGGAAAACTGTTTACACACTTAAAATTTGACGGCCGACAGATCTTGATTGCCAACGTGCCCGTTTGTGGGTTGCCAAAATACGACAGAGCTTTTCACTGCCCAATGCTTCTACCGCTGATACTACTACCACTACCTCTGCTAGTACCCATTACCCCTGCTGATCCCATTAGTTAGCTGGGACTGTCCTAGTGGCCGTCCACTAGTAAACTGATTAGTTTAGGCAGGAGCAGGCTCTTGTATTATAGAGAAAGCAAGCATTAAACGATCAAATGATTCAAAATTTACGTTTCAACATGGCTTGACCATTTTTAATGATACAGTGATGGCATATTCAAGGCTTGGCACTCAGTTACGCAAAATTTTATAACGCTGCTGTTAGGTGTTGCATATTGCTGAAGGAAATGAAAATTCAGTTCGTCGTGAGACATGAAGCTGATGTCGAATTTACAACCAGTCTAGGCGTTCCGACATTATGAATGAAGTGTAATGAATGAATCTGTGCTATTCCCGACAATGGAAATAAGGTCTCTCCTGAGAACACAGTAAAAAACTGTTTTTTGACACTAAAAGTTTGATGTCCGACATATTTTGATTGCCAGCATCCCATGAACGTTTGTGAGCCGCCAAAATATACCCCTATGAAACCAAACGTACCAACCAAACGAGACGTAGTTCTACGTCAAATCCTAGTGTTTATATTAGTTACTGTTCAGTTTCAGTTCAATTTTTTTTTCCAGGTTAGTTTTTGTTCAGTTCCAATTCAGTTTCAGTTTAGTCTCAGTTCGATTCCAGTTCAGTTTCAGTTCGTTTCTTGTTAAGTTTCAGTTCAATTTCAGTTCAAGTTTAGTTTAGTTCCATATCACTTTCAGTTCAATTCAGTTTTAGTTTAGATTAAGTCTAGTTTCAGTTCAATTCAAGTTCAGTTTCAGTATAGTCTAAGTTCAATTCCAGTTAAGTTTCAGTTCATTTCCAGTATAATCTCAGTTTAATTACAGTTAAGTTTCAGTTCAAGTTTAGTTTAGTTCCAGATCAGTTTCAGTTCAGTTTCAATGCAGTTTTAGTTCAGATTTGGTCCAGTTCCAGTTCAGTTTTAATTCAGTTTAAATTTAGTTTCAGTTCAGTTTCAATTCAGTTTAAGTTCAATTTTAGTTTAGTTTGAGTTGAGTTTCAGTAAAATCTCAGTTCATTCCAGTTAAGTTTCAGTTCAGTTCCAGTAGAGTATCAGTCCAATCCCAGTTAAGTTTCAGTTTAATTTTAGTTAACCCTCTAGTGCCCAGTGCCGCCTTTAGACAGTCTCCAGGTAACCTTTAAAAAACTTTAATCAATACTTTAAAAAAGTTCATAAAGTTTTATAGTGATTTTTTCGAAGTCCGTCTGAAAATTAAGTTGGGCACTAGAAGGTTAAGTTCCAGATCAGTTTCAGTTCAGTTTCAATACAACTTCAGTTTAGTTTTAGTGCAGATTTAGTCCAGTTCCAGTTCAATTCCAGTTCAGTTGTAATTCATTTAAAATCCAGTTTCGATTCAGTTTTAGTTTTAGTTTCAGTTCAGCTTCAATTCAGCTTCAATTCAGTTTCAGTTTAGTTTCGGATCAGTTACAGTTCAGTTTCAGCTTAGTTTTTGTTCAGTTTCAGATTAGTTTCAGTTTGAAACTGAATTGAATCTGATCAGAAACTGATTTCAGTTTAAGTTCAGCTTCAGCTCAGTTTCGGGTCAGTCTTGGCTTAGTTTTTGATCAGTTTCAGTTCAGTTTTAGTTTAGTTTCAGTTCAGTTTCAGCTAAGTTTTGGCTTAGTTTTTGATCAGTTTCAGTTCAGTTTTAGTTTAGTTTCAGTTCAGTTTCAGCTCAGTTTTAATTAAATTTCAGTTCAACTTCGGATCAGTTTCAGTTCAGTTTTAGTTTAGTTTCAGTTTAGTTTCAGCTCAGTTTTAATTTAATTTCAGTTCAGTTCCGGATCAGTTTCAGCTCAGTTACATTCAGTTTTTATTCAGTTTCTATTCAGTTTCAGCTAAGTTTTTGTTCAGTTTTAATTCAATTCAACTTCAGTTCAGTTTCGTTTCAGTTCAGTTTCAGTTTGGTTTCTATTGAGTTTCAATTTAGTTTCAGTTCACTTTTAAGTTAGTTGCAGTTCAGTTTCTGCTAAGTTTTTGTTGAGTTTTAGTTCAGTTTCAGTTCAGATTAGTTTCAGTTCAGTTGCAGATCAGTTTTAAATAAATTCCAGTTCAGTTTCAATTTAATTCAGTTCAGTTTCAGCTTAAGTTTTGTTCAGTTTCATATTCGTTTCAGAAAAGTATCAGTTCAGTCTTAGTTTAGTTTCAGTTCAGTTTCAGTTCTGTCTCAGTACAGTTTATATTCAACTTCAGTTTGGTTCCGTATTAGTTACAGTTCAGTTTTTATTCAGTTTCAGTATATTTTTTGTGCAGTTTCAATTTAGTGATTAGTTTCAGTACTTATCAGCTTCAGTTCGATTTTAGTTTAGTTTCAGATTGGTTTTATTACAGCTTCATGTCAGTTTCAGTCCGATTTCACTTTAGTTTTAGTTTAGTTTAAGTTTAGATTCAGTTCAGTTTCAGCCCGTTTGCAAGCTATGCTCACAACAAAACATATTATTAAAACAAAACTTGACAAATTGTTCGAGAAAATAATTTGATTTCCATAGAAAACAAACAGTCGTCTTGTTCGACCATTTTTGATCTGGTTAAAACTTTGCACAGATGTTCATATGGGCCAAAAAATGTTGATTTTTTTTCGTTATTTCCTTTTCTGAATCTGGAAAAATCGAATCAAAAAAGTTAAAATTATCTAAAATAAGAAGAAATACAACCAAATAGGTTTGTTTTGTTGTTATGATGTCTTCGGCAAAATTGTAGACAGTTGTTGTAAATATGCGGTGCATATTTTTTCAGGAAGGACAAAAATGCCTACAACTTTGCCGAAGACAGCAAAACGTTCTGGCTTAATTTTTTTCCTTTCTTTTAGATGATATTTTTTCTTTTTTGTTTCTCATTTCTCCATGCTCAGGTCTCACGAAAAAAAAATCAATTAATTTTCATTTAGTTTTTGTTGGAGTTTTTTTTTTTCTTGAACTAATTTCATATTTTGTCTCATGACTACATTTCAAATCTAGTGAAGGGGGCTTTTTTATGAGGATGTGAAAATGAGGGAAAACCTGTGAATTAGACTTAGGAAAAAATGTTGCTCCTCATTCAGACGGAACACAAAACCGCAATCTCCTATGTCTTCGGCATGGTGATTTTATTTATTAAACTACTGGGAAGGTTATTTCCACTTAAACAAATATCGAATCATCCTCTACTATTGTTTCATGTTTCTAGTATGCCACGATCAACCACACACTGCTTTGTGGAAGTTATTTTTGTAGCTGAGAGAGTGCGTCTCTTCACACGCTGTGTATAGCGACTTACTACATCTACGGCTTGTTGGCGACGAACAGTGTATATATTTCTCGGAAAGACAAAATTATTACCTACAACTCTACCGAACGCGTTATACCGATCAAACAAACCGTTCGGGCTCTAGAATATTTGTAACCAACAACAGCCTTATCACAAATTAATCGATTTGAATCGTCCGAAGTTTCAGCCAAATCAAAAAATCTCAAATTGGGATATTAATACAGGAATTACTTATAATCCTTTAAATAATGTTAGTAAAACTTTCGGAAACACCGCTTGAAACACTTCACAATCAGAGCTATTTCCAGCTATTTCTGCTTGTGTTTAATATGTTTTGACCGTTAATTTGTTCTACTCTATGACAATAAAACACAACATCTCCAGCTCTGTTCGCCCGTTGGGCACGAATTCTTCGGTCAAATGTATACCTAGCGAAACTGCCGCTCAGAGTCGAGACGTTTAATCAACCCGTAGATCGCGATCCGCGGGCCCAGTTTATCGCCGAAGTTCCGAGCCGAACCAATATCTCTGTGATATTTATATTCGAGCGCACTCCTTAAATGGAATGCCACCGAAAGCGCCTCGAGGAAGGTGTATATTTGCATTCTTTATATTGTATTTTATTTTTCACTTTGGTTCACCCTTGCCGCGCCGGCAAGAAAAGGCATCTCTTACCGCCTGCTTGCCAGACACCCTCCCATCCGGATCAGTGTCGGTAGCGGTACAGCATTATAATGGAAGGAGGCAGATTCGTAGCAGAAGCAACACAGCAGCAAAACGACGGCCGAGGACAGATGAACAAGCAAATTAAACGATTATCGCTTTATTTTCGCTCGGATTCGCCTCGAAACGGACGACCGACAAGTGGCTCCCGCGTGTCAGTGCTCCGGTGCAGAAGTAATTCAGAAGCGGAGTTTACGCTACCGCCCGAGAGAGGAAAGAGCGGGGGCGCAACACGATGTCGACGGGAGAGGGAAAATCATTATGGGAATCGATTTCCGCTGGTCCTGACCATCATATGCTAGTGCCATCGGATTAGCTGCATTCCCATCGCGGGCAGCCGAGTGCGGGCGAGTCCTCGATTTATAATATTTTAGCAAGTTTATTACCTTCAGACAGCTTTATGCGCGAGCTAAGTGTGTCCTTCTCTCGTGCGAAGATTTCCTTCGTTTGCATGCCTGCGGGAATTGCAATCGCCATCGAGGAGAAGTGGAGAGCGGCTAGCGTCTCCTCATTGACTAACTATCAAGCGATCAAAAGCGCATCCCTTCTGAGAGTTGCTCATCCACAATTATAAGTTATTAAATTAAATTGGATAGATATGCTTTTTGTCATTAATTCATTGAAATTTATGCAAAATCTATTTACTACTCAAGCAAGTGCGCTGCGGTCAGCATCAGGTTGTCCCGACAACTAGTTTCCAGTTTCGACAAGCATCTGAGTAAGAGGCAAACACATTGTAATACATTGTGGTTATCGGCGTCATTTGAACTCGCAAATCGACGCCAGTCCGTGGCAACGACAGGGAGCAGGCAGCAGCTAAAAAAATCGCAATCAAATTTAATATAAATTGCACTACACGCAATCACCGGCAGCCATTGGGACGGTCCAGCGTTGCAGCGCACATTCGTAACTATTTACATGATTTCCGCTCAACCAGGTTAACTTTCATTAAATCCTAGAAATGTCCGATATATGAATCACCCTGGTAACGAATTGGCACGATTGGCTGACCAGCGACAGATGACTTCATGCCTATGACATCCCTGGCAGACAGCAGCAATTTGACGGCGTGTCATAAAGCTTGACGCTTGGCACAATGTGTTTGCCGTTCACGTAATTAAATTAAATTATTTGAACTGTTCCGCTGGCCTTCCTTTCGTCTCTAGAATAAACCGTTTCGCGGCAATAACCATTCAAGTTTATGGTACATGGGAACCCAATCTGGCTAATTTCTTCCTCGGCCGGTGGGATAGGCTGACGTGGATCGCAAAGAGTGCTCCGCCCACGCTTTCAACTATGGCACACGCCATTAGTGCGATAGCTAGCGGTTGCTGGTGCTGGTGATAGAACTGAAACAAAAGACACAAAACGTCAATCGCTGATTTATGCCGTGGCCTTTTGCCGGCCCCGAGGGTCCCAATTAATCATAACGTTCCTTCCCAAACCAATTGCTGCGGCAGTGCTAAGTCTCCTGAATCCGGAGGTGAATCGTGGGCGGTCAATTTCGAGGAATTTTTCAATCAACGCAAAAACATTTAAGCCGAATGAAAACGCTTGCAAAAAAAAAGAAATAAATACAACCGGCCACAAACCATACAGCCCTATTGTCACACATGTCCGCGCAAGGCCTGTGGGGGGAAATAAACGACTAAGACAAATCGTCCGTTGGCCGTAAGCTGACAGGTCACATGGTCCCGTGTGCGCGCAAAAATATTCCGTAATTAATCCCGTCCCGGACCAACCAATTAGTGGAATGTTGTCCAACGAGGCTGAACGATGATGATAAGTGAAACAAAAAGAGAGAGCCCTTCGTGCTGCGGTTGCGTTCATGATTCGACCTGACACGCGGGGTTTGGCGAAACTTTCTAATATCTTTTTTTTTTTCATATACCTATATATTTACGCATTAGATAAGCAGTGGATGATTTCTCAACAAGTGCTCCAGTTTCAGGTTGATTTTTCTGGTCGATCGAGCTTGTTTATGTTTTTAAAATGGAAATGAGATCAGTTTACACTTGGAGTGAAACCGATTGAACTCCACGATTCATAAATTTTAAAGACACAAACCTGTGTGAGATTGTTTCGAAGCTCCACTGTGTTTACATGTGGCCTGCAATTAAACTTCAGCTTGAGTTTTATGTTTTATCCCTTGGTTTGATACCAATACTTCCAGAAATTTGATAATCATGTCGTGTGCGCTCTCTAGCCTCATAATTGATTTTAATCGGCACATCGACTTCTTGCGTGTGATCTAGTTTTGTCCGAATACCTACCGAAGGACCCTTGATATAAAGTATCATTTTCCCTCTTCCGTGTTCTCGCATAGCCCTGGCCGAAGTTCGATTTTTTTTCTCCGAAGGCCAGCTCGGCCTTGATTGGACGCTGTAACAAAAAAATAAGACGTACGCGTATGTTAATCTAATTTCGACCCGCGTAAAGATCTTTGGGCCAGCTTCAGGGACCGTTCAAGTCGGTTGACGGGACGCTGTTTGCCTTGGGGTTGGGTGGCTAAATTTTATCTTTCAATTTTCAACGTGTTCTTCTACCGCTCCGCAGCATGCATGGGCACATATCAAAATGCGAGACACGGTAGCTGTTGGACAGGCTGATCTGAGCGCCGAGGTCCGAGGGCCACAAGTGGTTCCCAAACCTTCGCAACGGCAACATAATCTGACAACTGTATCGACGTGTTGTTTGTTGAATATATTATGGTCGGTTGAAATGCTTCCGAAAAAGAGGGGGGAATAACGATCGATAGCGGAGATTAGGCTCTCTGTTGCAGAAAAATAGAGCATCGGATTTGATAGAAAATTAAGCTTAAAGTTAAAAATTATTGCATAATCTGTAGTAATAACGCAATTTCCAAAACAAAGTTGCGTCAGCAATCAAAAATCACAACTAATTATCGCAATAAACCGATCCATCTTGTGCCGATCAGCATTACTAGTAACGATTTGTCAAACACTAAACGTCGCTTTGCGCAGGCTGCGTTGAAGTCTCTCGCAGAAGCTCAAGCGATGAACCCGATCGAAATCTCCACTCCATCAATGCTGTATTAGCTGTCATAAAACCATCGACCGCCGCAACACCAACCAGAAGAAGAAGAATCCTCTGCGAATACACATTTTTTGTTGTTCAACACTGCGGTAAAAATCGATACTGGGTCCTCATTTACGCCGGCTCCCAGCAGCTAGCTGCGTATACCAACTCCATTCCACTTCTGGGTAAATTTCCTAAACCGCTAAACCAAACTCCCGGGTTAAATTCCAATCACGTACGATGTGTGTACTTGTCTCGCGATTTTCCACCTCACGTTAACAGCGGAATGGTAAAACCACACAAACGAAAAAAAAAAGAAATCCCACAGCAATCCATCGTGTGCAATAATCACAAGCCCAGTACCACCCTGCAGCTCTCCGGCGACGGACTTTGCCAACGCGCAGCAAAAAGGTTATGCAATTTGACAATCTCAATCCCACAAATCATGCAACAACTCAATACCTCAGCTAGATATTAAATTAAATGTAAGCACCGCCCGTTCCTCTGCCGTAGTCTCGCCACCGCGCATGTCAATGGGTGCATGCGCCATCATCGTTTTGCGTATCGCCCGCAAAGATGATCAACTGACGCGGGTGCAGGTTCTAACAGGGAGTCATATTTTTTTTTGCACCTCAACTCCTCGGCTCGTCACTTGTGGTATATTGTATGGTTCTTCCTGCGAACCGAACCAACAACGCTGGCAAACGTTAACGTTTGTTTGATATGTTTTTTTTTGTCACTGTGTTCTTTTTCCGCTTCGCATTGCGTTGCATCAAAGTGGAACTGTTTATCACTTTTATTGGCTAAGTCAAGCCAATTGGTATTTGATTGGTTGATTCGTTAACTTGACTGGTTGCGTTTTTATTTATTCTTGTTTTTGTTTTCGTTTACCGGAGCGATTGTTATTCCTCCCGTGGCGACATCACCTCTTCGTTCGTTTGTTTTCATTGGGTTTTTTTATTCGATTTCGTAAACATGCTTGTTTTTTATGTTTTTCTTACATTTTATTATTTATTTCTACTCTTTTCAGATTAACGTCGCAGTTCAATGTTTGAGCACAGATTTTAGCAGTCAAAAAGGTGTTAAGGTGAGTAGTCTTTATACTATAACATTTGAAAAAAAAAGATGAATCACAGGCAAATTTGTTCGGAATGGCTTCTGTAGATTTGACCGAAAAGATTGAAACGCCGATTTATTTTTACTAAACATTTCAATCAACACTGTGATTTCGCCATTTCGATCACTGCTCGCGTTTCTAACCTTTAATAGTATTATTCAGTGATTTTAACTTCTATTTTTTTTTATTAAGTTTTTGGTACGTATAGCATGCTCTTGAAGCTTTATCTGTAATCAATCACTTATTTCTTTTCGTGTCACTAAAAATGTTTTTCAGCGATTTGAGACATTCACTTGAGATGAATCAGGAAAATCTTCTCTGTTTTGACGCTTCGAGTTGTCACGAAAATATAATACCTAATTAGTTATTTTCCATGTTGACGATTTTTTGTCAGGCATTTATATAGGAATACTTTAAAGCAATCTTAAGCTTCATATGAGATCTGATGTTATTCTGATTGTATTTTTACTGGCATAATCTTTCCTAAACTGAAAGGTTTAGATGAAGCCCAATACCAAATCGAGAAGATGTTTCAGATAAATGAGTTTATTGTACTTTTATGACGGCTTGCATGTACAATATTAATAACAATAAAAAACATTCACCTTGTAGCACAAACTTAAAAGCAATGAAGGATTATAGCTTTTGAACCGTTCCTGTGAGTTTTGGTGTTCCTAGCCAAGTCAGAAGTGCGTAAAGTCTCCAGAGACTTAAATGAAGTGTTACACAAAGCGAAAGTTAAGCTTGACCTTTATTTTTATTTAGAACCTGAGCTTGAGCTTGAGCTTGTTGGTCAACACATTTCGTAGTTGCTTCTCCGTGATGCAGCTGAGCTAGTGAAGTTGCACAAAGAACCACGTGTATAGCTACTTGGAATTAGTTTACCAACTTCAAAGTACAAAATTCAATAGCTTCCGCTTTGTATAGACCGATAACGGCGCCGGCTCGTTACGTTACGGTCGTTAGGGTACAAAAGGAAGGAGGTTTAACAGTCGTTGTTGTCGGAGACCGAGTTTACATCTGCATCTCCACGACTGCGACGGAAAGAAAGACCGTGGTAATAGTCGGAGTCGAACAATGTTGCACGCGAAATTACTTCATCAGGAACGATGAGTATTGTACTTGTCGAATACCGCGAATCTATGCGAGCGGTACAAGCATAAAACATACACCACCTGAAGCATCCAAGTGTTTTAATATTTGTATATAAATATTTGTATATAAGCTTTTACATTCACGAGGGTACGCGGTATTCGCGTACCCTCGTGAATGTAAAAGCTTTTCGGTATCGGATTTTTTTAAAGGAGTATATTGCGCAATCATCAAATTTATCGTGATATTTATCGACTTGATAAACCTACTCCGATTTGCGACACGCTCATATGAAAGTGACGTGCGAGCAATCTCCGCCTAACGATCAGATGGAGGCCGAGTTTATCTCTGCATCTCCCCGACAGCAGCGGAAAGGAAGATTTGTGTTATGCCATCGTGATAAGCGATGGAATCGAACAAAGTTGCGCGTGAATATCTAAGTATCTAAGTGGTCAAACATTGCGATTCTATGCGAACGACGATAAATTTCAAACTCTCTTGTAAAACTATACAAAAACTGAGTGGGATATCAAGTTTATAGGCTTCGGCAAGTTTTGTCTTGTGAGAGTTAACGGGTTCAAAGGTTTATGGTAACCTACTTATTTGAGCAAACAGTACAGTTCTATCTATTCGAGTATAGACTCTAATAAACAACACGATACTACAAAACCACGCAATTCGATCACCAGACAACCAAACTCGGACCACAAAAAAAAACTACGGAATGCACCTAACAAGGTACTGCCGTACACTCAAACTGCAAATCATACGATTGCAAGAAGAAAGAGAAACAAGCTCTCGCTAATTTTCCAATCTGGGCCCCTCAAGTCTCAGCACGTACTGTAAGCGGTCAAACGAGAGATTTAAAAATAGGTCTCTAAAGTGCTGTCAAGTTACAAGCAATCTTTGCCTGATAGATGAATTTATCTATAAAATATAGACTTGTAAACAAAGTTGTCATACAGATATCTGTACAATATTACAGATTTTTGCAAAGAACATCAGTGAAAGATTTTTTGAAATTTAAAATACAGATTGAAATCCCTGGTCACAAACACAAAAGAAATCGTCAAAAGGTAGAAAGAATAAACTTGTTTGCTTTCTACCTTTTTTTGTGTCATTCAAATAAAATGAAAAACTCACAAGCAAAATATCACCAACACTAATACTTATCTTTAGATTCACGTCTCTCTTCTGAAACATGGTTTTAATGCGAGAAGCGTCGCACGGGTGAGCAACAAAACCAAAAAAAAGGCTACGTCATTTATGGGCGCTCCCTAAACAAACTGACACAACAAAATTGCGTCCGTTCGAGTTCATGATTTATTTTGACCTCCACACTAGATTTAGCAAAACATGGTGAAAAACGCTTAAAATGTAAATTTTCACTAAGCAAAGAATTCACGCCAGTCGATCACTCTTTTCCCGTAGGCTAACGTAGAAGCAACGAACCCTCGAGCAATTACTCTGTGGCGTTTTGACGCACTTTCAAGCTGTCTAAGGGCATCAACATGTACAGAAACTGCTAAAAGCTATAAATTTTCATAATTTTTTTAGTTTGAGTCCTGGGTGATTTTATTAATCCCAATAAGAGCATTTCCAGAAACGGGATGATATCCTGAGATCAGGATTCGAATCCAGACACCAATTTGAAATCTAGGATGGTGAATTTCGGTATCTATCAAACATCAAATACCAACTATTATGGCTGCACTCAACTCCAGACATACAAGATAGCCAATTAATTCCATTAGCAGAGGCCGGAAGTCATCCCTAGACGCCATTTTGAAATCCTTGATGAGCAATGGAATATGGCAAATGATTCTAAATTTTGAAACCTTTTATTCCTAGCAACGCCGAGTACGTTCAACAATAAATCGCTAAAATAGTGCGAAGAATCCTGTACTGTCAACTCATGGTTATATACCCAACCTTTTTGACTCGAAATCCTTTAAAAAAGTACAAAAAAACTCACGAAAATGTTATAGCATAAACAAAAATCTCCCTAGACCTCTCAACCTGTTGATCAATGCTATAAAATAGTTGGTTAGTTGATCTTTGGCATGCTACAGGAAGTTCTCACGCTCTTCCGGAGTCTGATAGGTTTTTTATCATTCAACACATTTTATTTGAAAATCATATTTCTCCGTGCTGAAATATGGAACGTATATATTTGATCGAGATAAAACTTTGTACTTGTTTTAGACTAGAGGACACATTACTTAAATACAGGTATCAGACCATTCTATGTCGAAGCTTATTTCTGGAAACGACGTATATGTTTTGATAGGTGAAATCCCTGAAAAGTTGTATCTCGACTCACTCTACTCAAATGTTTTTTATAGACGAGTTGTAGAAAATTGATTCCTCAAGTTGAAAAAAATGTACGCTAAAAAAAGCTCACTACTCTTTTTCAAAATTCTTATTCTTAACCGGTTTTCTTCAACCGAAGCTTTTAAAACTTGTCACAAGAGATAGGAAAAATAATTTTAAAATTATACGTTGCAATCGACGATTTTTGGTGTAAAATATTTCATTTATTAGGTGCGTTCTCACTATTTGTCAATAGATAGTGCCAGTATGCAGTAAAAAAACGTAATGAACCAAGCAGAGACATATGGTAAACAACCCGTTTTGACACGTCGATGATTTTATTGTGGCGTCATATACTTTTAGTTGTGTGGAAATGTCTAATTTTTTGCCAAATAATCGTCGTTTGCGGGGAGTGTTACTTTTTACATTTTATTCAGAGAAAAGGCGACTTAAGCGCATCGAGAGTTGGAAAAAAGTTTACGAAAATCCTGCTTTAAGTGGAACAACGTGATGTGCTTGGTTCCGTCACTTTAAAGACGGTAATATCGAAGTTGACGACTGCCGGCATGACGGAAAGCCAAAAACCTTCGACCGTCGAAAACCTTTTCGACGCTGAATTAGAGGAATTACTCGATGAGTATCCATGCCAAATGCAGCATCAGCGTGCTCCGGTATTAGGAGTCACAAACCAAGCCATTTCCAAACGATTGTATGCTTTGTGAATGGCGCAAAAGCAAGAAACTAGAGTTCCTTATGGCTTGAAATGGTAGCTGGTAGGGATGGGCGATACTTGTATCGATACATTGAGCCGAAGTATCGAGTATTTTGCCATCGATACTCGTTGCCAGCGATGAGTAGCGGTATCGATACTTTGCTAACAATACTTTGAAACGATACCGATACCACCGATGCCGATCTATTGGGGACAGGCGATACCAGTATCGATACCAGCGGTATCGATACTTTGGCCAGAAGCATTGAGTATTTTGGCATCGATACTTTCTATACCGATACCACGATACTTGGTATCGTTTTGTGCAAAAGTATTCGAGTACTCAGGTATCGATACTTCAGACAGTATCGCCCATCCCTAGTAGCTAGTTTTCCCAGAAACACTCTTTTATAGCCGAAGGGTGCTACGTAATAGGCCACGCCCTTCTGTTCAGTTGTCTAATTCTCTAATATTCTTTAGACGAATTATTCCACAATTCGCATTCGATATTTGTTTCCAGCGAATAAACACCGATGTACTCTCACACACGCAACGGTTTTAACCCGTATTTTATTGCGGTTTGTAACATCAAGCGATTTCGTTTGCTCGTTGTTGCGTGTTGCATCATGTTGCAACTTGGCAGCTGGGAGATGACGAAATTCTGTTAATGCTGATTGATTGAATCGACTTTATATCAGTACTGCATATTCGAATTAATTGCCTTTGTGAATGCGGTCTAACAGGGCAGTTTGTTATTCAAAATCGGTTATGTTGATCGCAGCCTTTGTGCTGTCCCAACAGTGGGGGTATTAACTAAATAAACTACAACAGAATTTGATTGCTAGGATCCCGCGAAGAATGTTTATTGTTTATTTGCCTTGAAAAAAGGCATTTTGCTGTTCAAAATCGGTTGCTGATCGCAACCTTTGTGCTGCCCCAACAGTGGGGGAGTTATGATACACGGACAACATGCACTGTGGAAGCTATTTCACCTTCTGTAAATTAGACGGCCGCGACAGATGTAACTGCTAGAATCCACACAGAATGCTTGTTTACGTTGTCAAAAATTATTAACTTTCAATGACTTGTTTATTTGCCTTGAAAAAAGGCATTTCGCTGTTCAAAATTGGATTTGGTGATGACGATCTTCATGCTGCCCTAACACAAGGGAAATAATGGCAGTCTGGCGAGGCACGCTGAGAAGAACCGCGCTGCTCCTGAGACGTGGTGACCAATCACAGGGCTAGTGCTGCTGCTAAGGAAGGACGACTGCTGTTGACAACTTGTCGCTGTCCAGAACTATTATGAGCGGCTTCGGCTGAAACAGGCTCTTATATAGGCCAAATAGCATGTTTTCAATTGCAAGGTATATGATTCTGTCGACCGTGCTTGGGATGCAATCATATAACGACCAATCAGAGGACGTAATTTTCGTTTAAACAAGGCTTGACAATTATCAATAGTACAATAGTTTGCATAATCAATCAACAATTTTCTACATTTGGGTGAATGCGTGTATAATTTTCCAAACAATTGCTGCAAAAATGAAGGAAATCGGTTGAAAACAAACCGATTTACAAGCATTTAAAAAGGGACATATTTCGTCCCCTTTTCGGTAATAGTTTTCCTATTTGCATCCCTATGTGGTAGGCTAAAGAAAAACGTAGTTCTACGTCAAAAGTGAAATGATAAAAATGACTTTTAATTTCAACTTCAATCCCGAGCAAGGCCGCAAACATTGAAATAGTACAATATCCAATTTAAATGATGTTGAAGCCACATATTTTGATCGTAGCTATTGTTTTAAACAGTCTGCGGGTTACGTTTCTTTTTATGACTTTCAAACCACATGTTTTAACATTATGTAATTCATTGTTTAAGGGTTTAAAAGCCCATTAATTTGAATTCAACTATGTTCATAACTACTGAGATATAAGAGCGATTTTCACATTCTGACGCAGCGCCAAAACTAAAAGTTTGATTACAATGAAATTCAATAGCAACCTAAGCGGCAAATAGACCCTTCATTTGATGCCAAAATAGAAAGAATCTCTGAGAAAAGTGAGTGCGAAAAAAAAGGTGCACATATACACGTACACACCCACACCCACACACACATGTATACCTATACATGCATACATGCAGAAAATGCTTGATTCGTCTAACTGAGTCAAGTAGTATATGAAATTCGGCCATTTGGATCACTTTTCTACCTTTCAATTAGCCAGTGATCGTTAGGCGAAAGTCAATATGTTTGCTTTCATTATGTGATTTCACATTTTTATGAACAATGGACAAAGTTACAATCCGATTGCAATGAAATTCAATAGCAACCTAAAGGGCAACTAGACCTTTTATTTGACACTAATTTTGTGAAAATCGGTTCAGCCATCTCTGAGAAAAATGAGTGAGTTTAAACAACCTCAGGATAACTTTTCTTTACATAACTTTTGAACCATCTGTTCAATCATAACAAAATTTAAAAGTTAAGGGTTCTGAACAGCCCGATCATTTGAAACCAGTTTTATTGAAATCGGTTATGTGGTTTCTGAGATATTGATGTTTCGTGATTTTTACATTTTGATACATAACCTCTAAACTAAAAATCCGATTACAATGAAATTCAATAGCAACCTATGGCGCTAGACCTTTCATTTGCGATTAATTTTATGAAAATCGGTCCAGCCATCTCTGAGAAAAGTGAGTGAGAAAAAAAAGTTGCACATACACACACACACACACACACACACACACACACACACACAGACACACACACATACACACATACATACATACATACAGAAAATGCTCAGTTCGTCGAAAGAGGTCGAGTAGTATATGACATTCGGCCATTGGGACCACTTTTATACCTTTGGTTTTCCCAGTGATTGCTATACCTTTCTAGGAGAAAGGCAAAAAAATAGATAACACCAGATTTCGACGTTTTATGCATTGCTAGGACATGTGGCTTTAAAACAAATATGGACATCGATAATATGTTGTTATTTTAACGACTGGTAATAGTTATGCGGATGTTTTTTATCTTTGGCTTTCTCAGTCATTTTCAAACAGGGAGTACACGTCAATCTAGGTTATTTGCCTGACGCATCCTGAACTACCAAGGCAGCCATGATGGATCACATCATTACCAACCAACACATGTTCGACATGTTCAAAAGAATAGACCGTATCAGGCGCCATAGCGCCAACACAGACAACACAGTCAACCATCGAACAGATATTGATGGTATCAACACTGCATACGCTTGTATTCCACACACAGTCAAAAACAACACCCGCCGTAGCACACTGTTTCCAAAGCTGCAAAAACGTGATCGAAATTATTTTGGCCCAGAAAACTAGATTTTAGAGCTATAGTGCCTCCAGGAAAGTTGATCCATTAATTATTCTCCATTTTATAGAAGTTGCAATTTTGTGATTAATCCACATAACAGTGAGAAGCGAATTTTACTTTTTTCATTTTTGCATGTAAAAATTTACTTTGTTCGGCAAAGTTGTTGCACATTTTATAAGAAACAACTTTTTCAAAGATACCATACTTCTATTTGCCTTTTTAAATGGACTTTTGTGGAAGTTTCTACAGATGGCCACTGAAAATCATTTTTTTAATATAACTTTCAGTGGTGATTTTCTACAATTTTCCAATGTTTTACATTGTTGTTTATTATCACAAAACACACAATTTCTTCCAAGAAAGTATATTTTTATCTCTCATATTTCATCGGTTATTGACGATTTTTATTGAAACAATGCACTAATTCACTAACAGATATCATTAAAATCTGCAAATATCTGCAGACTAAACCTTTTTTATATTTAAGTATAAGTAAAACATCATTAAATCCAGATATAGGCATTTGACTCTCGCTGTCTCCTGTGCAGATATTTGTAAATAAATAAGTGCATTATTTTAATAAAAATCTTTAATAACTAAATAAACTTGAGAGATAAAAATAAACTTTCTTTGGTGAACTTGTGTGTTTTATTGTAGTTAACAATATTGTAGAACATTAAAAATTTTTAGAAAATCACTATAAAAAGTTATATTAAAAAAATGATTTTAAGATGCATTCTAGAGAAAACTTCACAATAGTTCATTTAAATGACCAGATACAAGTATAATGTCTTCGACGAAGTTTTTTCTTACGAAACGTGCTAAAACTATACTCAGCAAAGTGGATTTTTATATGCAAAAATAAGGAAAATAAAACTGATTTCTCACTTTTAGGTAGATTAATCACAAAATTCTAACTTCTACAAAATTGAAAATAATTAATAGATCAACTTTACTGAAGACACTATTACTCCAAACTCATTATTTTTTTAAGTTAAGAGTAATTAGTGTAAATTAGCGCATTATTCAACATAATCATCAACAACCAAAAATATAGGTGAGATAAAAATAAACTATCTTCGAAGATATTGTTTGTTTTGTGGTAGCAAACGATTTTGTAGAACATTTGAAAATTGTGAAAAATCACTATAAAAAGTTAAATAGCAAAAAAGATTTTTAATAGCAATCCATAGAAAAATCCACAAAAGTCCATTTAAATAAATAGATAGCAATATGATGTCTTCAACAAAGTTGTTTCTTTTAAAATTTGCTACAACTTTGCTAAACAAAATGGATTTTTATATTCCAAAATGAAAAAAGTAAAACTCGTTTTTCACTGTTGAGTGGATTAATCATGGAATTATAACTTCTATAACATGGAGAATAATTAATGGAACAACTTTGCTGAAGACGTTACGGCTCTAAAATCAATGTTTTCAGGTCAAAATAATTTCGATCACGTTTTTGCAGCTTTGGAAACAGTGTGCGTAGGACCATTACTCTACACAATCAAATCACTCGTAATCGCATACCAATAATAATAACTCCCGCTAAATTTTAACACCATTTTCAAATCTATCGTTAATTGCAGTATACAAACTATTTTAAATTGACCAAAGTTAGCAGTTTTTCGATGAATATTACGAGAAAGTTTGCATCACAGCCGAACCACAACCGAACATACAACACTACAAGACTTCCGACAGTTGGAAAACAACCGTTTAGACAAATACGACGCAACTAAGTTATTGACTATTTTAAATTCTGTACTATTGTTTATAACATCCAATATCAAAACAGTTTCCCTTGAAAAAGGCCACCAAAACGGCCGAAACGTCAGGCAATTAACCTAGATTGTCGTGTACTACCTTTTTAAAAAAGACTGAGAAAGTCGAAAATAGAAAAAAACATCCGAATATCGACAATTTCGTGAATATGTGATTTTTATCGGAAAAAAGGTTGAAACTTTGAACGCTGAGATTTTGCATGGGGACATTTTCCATAAGACAAAACTTTTAAACGGCGTTCGAAAAATCCATATCCATTGGCACTATAGACAACATTTAAGCAGATATTATTATTATTTCGTGAGACACAATTCATCTAAGATTTTACCTACCATTTGTCCTCTAATCGGACGGAAAAAGTTTTACTCATACCTATTTCGCGGGAAAAGCATATGGTGAAAACCTGATAAAGTTTTATAATGGTTCCAAGATGGTAGCGTCGACAATGTGGGTTTATTGCATCGCTCTCTTGATATTGTAGAATATGTCAATCATTTTCAAAGCCTGAACATATTTAATATTTTATTTTCGTTAATACTCTCATCATCCAGCAAGCACGACAAAAGGATACATGTGTCCAGACTGACGTACCAAAATGTCATAATTTAGAGCTCTTTTATTACATATCGTTTATTATTGCTGTACCTGTAACAACCAGCTGCACGATAATTTCATCATCAACGCAAAAACAAAGACACTAATAATCTCTTAATAAAATGAAAAAAAAACAATAAAATTAACAGAAAATTAAAGTAATTTTATTATGGTGAATAATTCTGATTGTTTTCTTAATTTTATTGGCAATTTAGATAAATCTGTCAAGAAAACTGCTGGCAGAGTAAGCCATAAATTATTACTTGGAAAATGTAATTAAACTCTGAGAATTATTAAGGATCTTACATAGCTCATAGCGATTATAACGGAGGAATTCATATTTTAAGACATAACTCGACTACACTACAAACTACTCTCTTATTAAAGCTCGCCACACTCGAACCTATTGTTATAGCTAATCATCGAAGCTTAGCTTTAATCGGATGCACAAATATCTTATCCGGTAAACTGTTACCAATGCACAATAAGCACATAAAATCGACCAACAAATCAAACTTATACAAAAGAAAACCCATTCCGACCACGCCGATCGCCCATTCGGAAAAGGGGGTTTATTTCTGTATCTGCTGCTTGGATTTTGGCTTCGACTGTGGGAATTCCGAATCCTCCCTGATGAAGCAATTTGTGTATACCATATAGCAGCAGCTTCCTCGGTATCGGCGGCAGCGGTCGAGTGCCCATGAAGCCCCAAATCTGGCATCGGGATTTTACAATCTCATCAACCTGTCTGTCGCTGAACGGAACACAGACACAATAAAGTTGGGCCGAAATGGGCACCAGTCAGCGTGGAGTATTTTCCCAAGGGTCTTTCGGAGGAGGCGCCGCGCACGTCATCAATTGTTTTACACAATTGCTTTGTGCTGCTGACGGTAGACACAAGGAAAGTATGATTGTTTTGATGGAAGGTTTTTATTTCCAGTCTACTGGTTTATTATTTCTGATAAGTTCATTTGGCTAGATTATAGGCTTTTTGGGCGCACGAGCATCGTTTATGGTGCTGCGAGAGAGGTTTATAATTTCGCATAATTGATTACCGCTGTCAACATAAAAAATGGTGCTACGGTAAAGCAGTGTCGGTCGAATTGTTGGCCGTCGGTGAGTGTACCCTATATCATCAGTTACAGCTACAGAGCCCCTGGAAGAGTCTAAACACCGCCCGATTATGGCGCGTTGTTTTTTGCACTTTCACGCAACCTGCGCTGTACGGTATACCGTCCTTTCCTAACGATGGATGGATGAATGATTGAGTAGTAATTTAACGCTTGTCATCATCCATCCTTTAAAGCCATCGTCCTGCAGAGCAGCTCTACTGACTGAGCATTCAATCAGCGCCGGCGGCTGAGCATCAATGGATATTAATGGTTTCGAGAAGTCCACTTAACCTCGATCTGAGCAGCAGCCCTCTGTGAACGGTCGTTGTAGTCCTGTGTTATTGTGCCATAGCGAAATATCTTTTTCGATGTGACGGAATGAGACACCGTCCTTCGGTGGGATGGTTCCGAATAACACCTCTAGCTCTATCGCTTACAAACGGCAATTAAATGCATTCATACCTCCATACATTCGATGTCGTGCAAACGTTCAAACGGTTTAAACCAGCAAATTACGACTGTTTCGGACGAATCTGATGCAACACGAAATCAGTTTGATTAATCTGCTACACGCCGCAGAAATACCGACGGATTCCCATCGTCACTCGGTTAGTCAATTCCCGTGCCCTCCAGCCTCCGGACCGTTCTATCCTACGGGTATCATTATCATTAAATTATTATTTGTTCATTATCAGCAAATTACACTGAAATTGATAATGAGCAATTATTTAGCCTCTCACTGCGCTCGAGTTGTGGTTCGGGCGATCAGTGATGATGTTGGCAAATGTGAATGCGCACCCCGGCGGTTGGTTGGTTGGTTGGCTGCACCAAATGTCCTCGCTCCACATCCTCCCATCGCCAAGGTAACCAATCATAATTTATCATGATCATTTGTAGTCAGAAAGATTTCCTTCTTTCACTGCACCGCACACTTCACGCGCGAGTGTGATGAGCGATCGGGATGCGCATAGTGTGCCCCCTCTGGGGGTCCTGGCCGTTACCAACGGAAGGTATCAACGCCGGAATCGTGATCGTAATCGGTGCCGGTGTGCTGCAAGTGCGACCGCACCGTAACGGCCGCCAGGAGCAGAAGGCTACAACAGCAATTGAATCTAAGGGCACATCGACTTGCGCCGGATCAACACGGGGATTAATGGGTGCCCATCCATTACACTCCTTTTATAGCGGCAGCTGTAATTAGCGCTCAATGAAGGTCAAACGGTTCTCTGATGATTTCATTCATCTTCCAGAATGGGGGGAGCCCCGAGCGGAGCGGCTGTTGATGGCTTTCGGGTGTTCGGCGCTTCGAGGCTCGTTAAAATGCAATCAGATCACTCGGCCAGCAACGGAAAAGGACACCAAGATGATCGATCAACGCCCAGCTGCGGGGTGAAAGCGCTCGGATTAAGCACAGAAAATCCAATTAAATAAAGGATTTTTCCTTTCGGGTTATCTCGATCCGGGAATCCTTTTTCGGGCTGCAAACGGGCCGAGAATGGAATAAGCTCCGATTGGTTTTCGGTGAATATTGCGGGAAGAAAGCCGAAGCTTGTCGTCGCTCTGTGGTTAAAAATTAATGAAATTAATTGGAACGACGAGGGTCACGTCTTTTAATTGATCGTCACTCAATGTGTGTGAGTTTGTGTGCGCGGGGAAATAATCCGTATCCCGATAGTGGCGGCACTCTTTGTCTCGCCGGGTCGTCCGACGCTGGGAATCGTTTGGCGTCATGGTTATTTTACTTACAGAACGTTTTCAGTGATCCCGAGATGAAAGCTGAGTGTGTTTATTCTAGCGATAGAGCTGAAGCTTTTCGGAAAAAAACATTGTCACCATATTGAATTAGAGTCCGCCATACGAGACGATCGGAATGTCCAACGTTGAAAACATTTAAACCAGTGGATGTAAGGACGATGTTTTAAATTTTAAATTTGTTTATATAACGACTGAAACGGTCAATTTAACTGGTTTATCGGCTTAATCAGTCCGTGTATACTAGCAAAAACGATTATTTTTTTCTTATTCCGACAGTTTCGGTGACTTTATTTCACCTTTTTCACTCCTTGAAAAAGCTGAAATAAAGTCACCGAAACTGTCGGAATGAGAAAAAATTAACCGTTTTTGCTAGTATACACGGACTGATTAATCCGATAAACCCGTTAAATTAAATTTTAAATTTATGAATATCTTGCCCTATTGTTGAATATTTTGGAATTATACCAAAAGAAACTAGGAACCGAGAACTAATGAGGGAGACATTGAGGTGGTATCTCCATCTGGGATATGGTTAAAAATCATACCTCCTATAAAACCACGCAGAATATTCTCGCTATAGGCCTTACAGTGCCAGTAAGCTTCCGAATCGGTAAAAATGTATTCCACATCTAATAACGCAAAACCGCCACCGTAACGCTTCAACAGGATAGATCGATGTGCTCCTTGTAATAAATTACGCATTTAGTAATTAAAATTTATGGCAAACACGCTACTGCTTCATAGTTTGATTTGATAAAATATAATCATTTCGAGATAGCAATGAAGGCCGTTTTTTACGTTGGAATCTAGCGTTCATTTGACTGCTATGAGTACTTTACCTGTCATGTTAGAAGATTAATGGGCAATCTATGATTGCGATTTGATACTAAATCGGTATTTCCAGCAATCAAAATATCTAGAAGCTGGAAAACAAGTATGACAAATAGCTCCAAATTGTAGGTATGTGTAACCTTTAGAGAATCGCAAATCTAGTAAATAGTTGCACACAAAACTAGTAACCACAGGACTTGCCGTACCGACGAGGACCCCCGCAGAGCTGAACACATGCTTTTGCATATATCTAACGCGTAACCTGTCCGGTGTTAGATGAAAAATAGGCTCTAGCAAAATACTTCCCGGTTCACTAGGTCCACTCCATCAGTGAGCTTCTATCAAATGTTCCTTACAACGTTAAAGAAAAGAAAAAGAAAAAAAAAACAAACTCCATCAATAAATTCAACCGCGTCGTCTGTCAGCTTGACCGGGGGCCTGATTTATACGTGACATAAGTGTGCACCTGAACCGCCGTCGGGCCCGCCGCCAGCCTCCAAGTCTAACAAAAGATACGTGTGAAAATTGTGATTTTCCAGCGCATCGCACAAACGACACCAGCTGCTGCTGCGTAGCCGTGGCTTGACCGACCGACCAATGGCGCGTTTCGGCGCGGAAGCACAAACGCGCGGAATGCAATACATAGTAGCGGCAGTAAGCTGAGTGGCAAAGGGCTGCAGACGAGGACGCGAAGAGATATGCCGAGAAAATGATATATATTTTAAGTGCTAATCTCAAGATTTATAACGTAGAAATTTATCCGCGCCCGGTTATTTATATTCAATTTGTTCGACTTTCTTGTTCTTGTAGCCGGAGATGCCTGGGTGACAGCCATACACGCATACACGTACGTACGCGTCCGACGGTTCTGTCAGGGCGCTTGCCATCCCGGACGGAAATTTGTGTGTGAAATTTCGATTGTTTACATGTTACGGGGCGACGTCGAGGCTCGTTTTTATATATTGCAACAAGGAATAAATTTATTGCTGGTGTATTTTATAAATAATTAATTTTATTTGCTGTAGTTTTTTCTCTTCTACCCTGGTATTGAGGGCACCAGTGGCGATGTATCATCGTTTAATATGTTCCCGAAATCGGCCGTACAAGCAGAACGGGCCGATCTCAGTGAATATGGAAAATCACATCTTCAAGTCGTCAAGCCTCGAGGAATATCACATCATCGACCCACTTCAATCTAATAAGATATCGAAACATTTCCTGAATCCACTATATCTGTTCATCTTGCGCAAGCCAACACTATTGGTAAATAATAGTATTTTTTCGATTTTATTACTGTACGAAACGATTATCATTAAGAAAAAAGTAAGGAAAAAAGAAACACCACCCGAAAGGAGAACAATTGACGCTGCCCGAAGAGGAAGGCAGAAAATCAACAATTTTATCTCACCTGTCATTTGAGATAAATCCGTGAATGAACATATTATAATGGACTCAGCAGAAAAAGGCAAAAGAAAAAAAAGAACTGTTGAAACGAAACGGTGATCCAAACGCTGAAACCCTGCCGTTGTTGCGTTGTATAGGAGAGCTTGCACGGGATTGTTTTCTATACCTTCACCAAGAAAGATAATGAATTATCTGTGTAATAAAACGACCACATTCTTGCCCTGAACCGAATCGGACTATATCAAACCGTCCTCCTAAGCCGTTCGGTAGAGCAAGATTGGAATCGTAATAAAAATAACACTCTAGCGGAGAACCGAACCCACGGAAGAGAAATAGGTTTCAAAACAAAGACAGGTGTTCGAGATAAACCGAAAAGGGACTGGGAAAAAATCGTGATGCTCCGCAGCAAAGGATAATAAATAATCTGGGATAGGATAAAGTCACAGTTGTGGCCAGCTTATGTAGGTGCTATTAAGGGGACCATTGCCTTCGTCATCATGTACGAAGATCGTCAATGTCCTCGGGAAATTTGGAGGGGGTGAAATGCAACAATCGCTGGCTCGAAGATTTATGATTGAGTTGCATATTAAAACTGGAAAGAAATTTCCTCACATTTTATCGACGGGTGGTCAATGGTGCTATTTCTGAAGCCTACGCAAATTACCGCGCACCGTCGGTAACTGTAATTTCACATGCCGGGAAATTATGTGCGGCACCGAGCAATACAGTGCCGCTAGGGACTTTACATAAGTCTTTCCAGCCGTGCACAACACCGGCTCTCACCCTCATCGATGACCCAAATCTAAGCGAAAGCTATACACAGACAACCACTGGTGCTAAATATCCGTTTCTTTTGCTTTGTCTCTATCTTTCCAGGGTCTGCCGCTGCATCTGCAGATCGACACGTTCGAGGATCCGCGGGATACCAGCGTGTGCCATAGGGGTTACTGTCAAATCAAAGTTTTTTGTGATAAGGTAAGTGACCGCCATGCTTTCATTTTATCTCCGTTATTGTCAGCAGGAACCGTACAAATGTCCCACACTGTTCCGCGTGAGTGATGTCTCGCTTTCCCCCAAACACAGTTCAATGCTCATTCACGAGTACACATGCACGCTTATCCGACAAATTTATCTACCTGTTTGCAGCCCACTTTGCCGCGGGGCGATAAATGTTGGCGGAAAAGTTATTTTTCTTATCCTCGCGATCACGTCAGCCTTGACTTGTACGACCAGAGGCGTAGGTAGAGAGCTTGACGCTCTCAAACCATGAGAATCCACTTTGGTTGACCGCTATCAGGAAGCAAAAAAAAAACAAAACCACTCCTCAGGACACCACCGCGACCAAAACCGTCCACGGGATCCGATCGAATAATGTCTACTATTGAATTATTAATTTTTCCCGCTACATCTTCTTCCGAGTGTAGTCGTTTGCGATCGATTACACGATCCGGCAATTCTGGCGCGGTTCAGCAGCGCTTTTGAAGATGCGCAGCAGCACATTCACCGGAGTACCGAGCAGAAAAAAGTGCATCGCCGCAGAATATTTGAATGCAAATTAATGATAATTTTATGTTGATACTCTATCATACTTTGGCCATCAAATCAATTTATTACGAAAAATCATCGTAACCGTTGTCGTCGTCGTCGTCATTATCGACAGGACGACCGATCGCAGTCCGAATGAGCCCGCATTTTAGGAAACTATTGTGACACACACAACTACGCAATCGACTGTGTCACTGCTGTTTGGTGTATCCTTGAAACGTTACGTCGCGTCGCCGCCGCCGGCCAAACCAACACGCTCTGAACTTCGTACCGAATCGATTAAATCGGCCGGTCAATGTGCGCAAAATTATCCTTAATTTGTGCGCGCACTGTGTCCGACATCGCAAGTGACAGCACATTAGCTGCACTGCCAACAACGCTGACGTCCTGCGTTCGTTCGGCCGAAAGTGTCACTGAACCCAGCCCGGAACCGGTGGTTGTGACTACACGGTGACGACCTTTGAGCAGCGTGTTTGTTTTACCTTCCGCAACGGGTAGAGTATCGCAGTTAAATCAATAGTAAGTTAATTTCTGATCCAAGCACAAAAAATGTTGTTTGATCGAGTTTTTTGCTTGTGATGTTATTTAATATGTGTTCTTCGTGACAAATATTTTTAAATGGGAAAAAATACAAAACCACTCGCTAGATACGCTGCATCAGATCGTACCTCATATGTTCTGAAAAAAGCCTTGTAGTTTAACTTATACCGCGTTTCTATTTGTCATTTTTACATTCACTATTTGTTCGTTTTAAACGGATTCAAGTAGATCTTCGCACCATGTTTGTTCTTTACCAATTACATTTGTTTTCGCATGAATCGTATGAGGTAAATCCATCGCTTTTTTATATATGTTGTACCCGAATAAAGGATAAGGCAATAAAATATAAAAGCTCTACTCTCACAGTCGGTTCACCTAACGGATGACAACTAAAATTTTGGATTTTTTTGAGTTCTCTTACTCAACGCTCAGAGAGCAATAAGGGTATGAACAGGGTGTCACCGTGAAAGTGCTACACTTTATTTATGCCATAAAATTAAAACAGATGAAATATTTCTTCTCTGGTTCTTAATATTATCTAGGTAGAATAGTAAAGTTACAGTTAAATCAGTTCAATTCAAACCTATCGCGTTTATATTTGATTACGACTCACAGACGCTTTTCAGAATTATCACAAGCCGCACGCACGGCTTCGATCGGCTTTTCATCCCAGATTTTCAAGAAACGATTCTTAAAAGTTTCCAAAGTCATGTGTTTTACTCCACCCAGCCTTCCTAGCATGTACCCCCAAATGCTGAAAACCAATGGATTCAAATCGGGAGAGGATGTGGGCCATTCAGAGGTGTTGACAAAACACTGTAATGTTTCGTTGCACCACTGCTGAACAACCAAGGCATTATGCGCTGGTGCTGAATCTTGTTGAAAGCAGAAACTTTCTTCTGCAAATAATTTCTTGACTCAAGGCAGCAAATAGTCTTTGATGACGTGTTGTAGATAGTACTCTTTATTAATTCTCACACCCCTGTCGATAAATAGCAATGGCATTTTTTTTTTTCTGTTGGATAATGCTCCCCAAACCATCACAGCTAAAGCATTTTTTTTTAATGGGGGGATTTGTTAGTAGCTTAAGTATTTATGATAAATATTAGTAAATAATGAGTCTGTGTGTCCAATCACAAATGGTGACTTCTCAACACTGTTAGAAATTTGTAATTTTAATTGTTAGGATTTGTTTGCTTTCGCAATTAGGACTTATCATTCGTAGGGATTTAAACCTACTTGTCAGAAAAGGGGAAGTAAACTTACAACTAACTTAATTGCTAACTTATTGGCTATAAAGAGAGCTTATCGTAGCAATTGAGGATTGCAACGATTTTTGTCGAAAATTGTTAATAATTTTATTTGACATAGCTTCTAATGGTTCAACACTAGTAAGTCTATGTAATTCGAGTGTACCAAACCAAGGAGGACGCTTCAAAATCATTTTCAGAATTTTATTCTGAATCCTTTGGAGCGTTTTCTTCCTTGTTGAACAGCAACTTGACCAGATCGGTACAGCATAAAGCATTGCTGGTCTAAAAATTTGTTTGTAAATCAAAAGTTTGTTCTTTAAGCAAAGTTTAGAATTCCTGTTAATGAGAGGATATAAACATCTCGTATATTTGATGCACTTGGCTTGTATACTCTCAATGTGCTCTTTGAAAATAAGTTTTTTATCATAAATTAGTCCCAAGCACTTAACCTTGTCGGACCAACTTAAAATAACCCCATTCATCTTGACAACGTGATTATTGTTTGGCTTGAGGAAAGAAGCCCTAGGCTTATGCGGAAAAATTATCATTTGAGTTTTAAAAGCATTGGGAGAGATTTTCCACTTTTGCAAGTAGGAAGAAAAAATATCTAAACTTTTCTGCAATCGACTGCATATGACACGAAGACTTTTTCCTTTTACGGAAATGCTTGTGTCATCGCAGAACAATGACTTTGTGCATCCTGGAGGCAAATCAGGAAGATCTGAAGTGAATATGTTGTACAGGACTGGACCCAAGACTGAACCTTGAGGCACACCTGCTCTGACAGGAAATCTATCAGATTTTGAATTCTGATAGGCAACCTGCAGAGTTCGATCAGTAAGATAATTTTTTAAAATTTTGATTAGGAAAATTGGGAAATTAAAAGTTTGCAATTTCGCAATCAAACCTTTATGCCAAACACTGTCGAATGCTTTTTCTATGTCTAAAAGAGCAGCTCCAGTGGAATAACCTTCAGATTTGTTAGCTCGTATCATATTAGTAACTCTGAGCAATTGATGAGTAGTGGAATGCCCATGGCGAAATCCAAACTGTTCATTTGAAAAAATTGAATTTTCGTTGATGTGTGACATCATTCTGTTAAGAATAATTCTCTCAAACAGTTTACTTATTGAAGAAAGCAAACTGATTGGTCGATAGCTTGAAACTTCCGCTGGGTTCTTATCCGGTTTTAAAATTGGAGTAATTTTTGCATTTTTCCATAATTTGGGAAAATATGCAATTTTGAAGCAGCAATTGAAAATTTTCACTAAAAATTCCATTGTGCTCTCAGGGAGATGTTTGATTAGTACATTAAAGATTCCATCGTCACCAGGTGCTTTCATATTTTTGAAATTTTTAATAATTGATTTAATCTCATTCAAGTTAGTTTCAATTATTTCTGCAGGTAAAAAATTCTGGGAAGAAATTAAATCAAATTGACGTGTGACTTCATTTTCAATTGGACTCACAAAATTCAAATTTGAGTTATGAACACTCTCAAACTGCTGAGCAAGTCTTTGAGCCTTTTGTTCATTGGATACAAGAAAACGTTCACCATCTTTTAAAACTGGAATAGGCTTTGAAGGTTTCTTAAGAATCTTCGACAGCTTCCAAAAAGGTTTTAAATATGGTTCCAATTTTTCAACTTTAGTCTCAAAATTTTGATTACTCAGAAGAGTAAATCTATGTTTGATCTCTTTCTGTAAATCTTTATAAATAGTTTTAAAAACAGGGTCACGAGAACGTTGATACGAGAACGTCTGCGGACATTTTTCAAACGAATTAGAAGTTGAAGATTTCCGTCAATTATTGGTGAATCAAATTTCATTTGAACCTTTGGAACAGAATAATTCCTGGCATCAACAATTGCACATTTTAATGCTTCTAAAGCGGAATCAATATTCACTCCGTTTTGCAAATCAAGCTCATTATTGAAATTTCTCTCAATATGAGTTTTGTATCTTTCCCAATTAGCCTTGTTATAATTAAAAACAGAGCTCATAGGGTTTAAAACTGATTCATGGGATAAAGAAAAAGTTATTGGAAGATGGTCAGAATCAAAGCAGCATGTGTGAACAAATCACTACATACATGACTTTGATCTGTAAGCACCAAATCAATTGTTGAAGGGTTTCTTACAAAAGAAAAGCATGTAGGACTATTCGGAGACAAAATAGAATAGTATCCTGAAGAACAATCATTGAATAAAATTTTGCCATTGGAATTACCTTGAGAATTATTCCATGAACGATGTTTAGCGTTAAAATCGCCGATTATAAAAAATTTCGAACGATTTCTGGTGAGTTTTTGTAGCTCACCTTTTAAATAATTTTTGTGCTCGCGTGTGCATTGAAATGGTAAATATGCTGCGGCAATAAATATAATCCCAAGTTCAGTTTGAACTTCAATTCCCAAAGTTTCAGTAACTTTCGTCTCAAGATGGGGAAGAGCACGATGTTTGATTCGGCGATGAATAACAATTGCAACTCCACCGCCGGAACCCTGAATCCTGTCTTATCTATGAACCACGTAATTGGGATCATATTTTAATTTTATGTTAGGTTTCAAAAATGTTTCAGTAATAATTGCAATATGCACATTATTTACTGTTAAAAAATTGAAAAGCTCATTCTCATTGGCCTTCAATGAACGAGCATTCCAATTTAATATTTTAATTGTTTTATTTAAAATCATTGCTAAATTTTAAATTAGAAACAATTTTAATAGTAAAATTTGTGCCTATTTGAATGGCTTCAAACATTGATTTTGCCTGCAACATGGCGTTCATAAGATCGAACATTGCCTGTTGCAAAAAAGAAAGTTTACCTGCCGTAATAGGCCCCAGGCAGTTGACATTAGAAAAAATATTTTCGGCAGCAATATTAGGTGTACAATTATTTTCTAGCGTGTTTTGCTTACCCATATTAACGGTCATTTTCGAACTACCAACACTAGGCGGTATAATGTTCGAACTACCTGTAACCTGTGCATAAGTTAAGCGGGTATGCAAAGGAGTAGGTAAACTATGCGTCACTGGTACGCTTGGAGAATTTTGTTTTGAAGTTGGTTTTAATTGAGAAATTGAATTTTGTTTACCTTGCCTTGTCTTAACAATTGCTAAACGGGCTGGGCATTGATAAGAATCCGACATATGGTTGCCGTTACAATTCGCACAGCGAAAATTTGTACTCTCTTTCACAGGACATGTGTCCTTTTTGTGAAGAGAGTCTCCACAAATGAGGCATTTTTGGTCCATGTTACAAAACTTTGAACCATGGCCATAACGTTGGCAAACACGGCATTGGGTGATATGCTTTTCACCTCCGCCAAACTTTCGATATAATTCCCACTTTACACGCACGTTATATAAAGCATGTGCTTTTTCAAAAAATTTTAAGTTACTAACCTCACTGCGGTTAAAATGAATTAAATAATTTACAAGGAAAATTCCCGTTCGCTGACTGTTTTCGCCTCGTGATTCTTGTTTCATCAGAATCACTTGGGTAGGGGCTATACCAAGTAATTCTGTCAAAGTAATTTTGATCTCATCAACGCTTTGATCGTTTGTGAGACCTTTCAAGACAACCTTGAACGGCTTGGCGTTCTTGGTGTCATATGTAAAAAATTTGTACATCTTGTCAGTTAAATACTGAATAAGACGATTCCAATCTTTCAATGTTTGGGCCAGTAAACGGCATTCGCCTCTTCGGCCAATTTGATAAGTAACTTTGACGTCGGAAAGAAACGTAGAAAGTTCTCTTTTAAAAATATTAAATTCAGAAGCAATAGTTACCACAATAGGTGGAACTTTCTCCTTTTTTACAGAAATTTCACTTTGAATAGTTTTACTTTCGAACATTTCAATTTCGCTGGCTTCTTGCTCAGGCAGAATATCATATA
Source organism: Wyeomyia smithii (assembly GCF_029784165.1). Taxonomy (NCBI): domain Eukaryota; kingdom Metazoa; phylum Arthropoda; class Insecta; order Diptera; family Culicidae; genus Wyeomyia; species Wyeomyia smithii. The sequence goes on along the minus strand of NC_073695.1, from coordinate 49,414,499 downwards.
AATTTTCACTGCATAAGCTAGTTTTAGAAAGAGATGCCTCTCTTTTCCTCCCCGTAGCGATGCATGGTTTCTTTTTTCGTCCTGCCATTTCAGGTGATACGAAAAAAGTTCAAAAATAATATCAAATTGCAAGTATTGAGAAAGAAAGAAATAGGTAGTCTTGAGAAAGACTGATGTAAGTTAACTTCCAGGTAATCTTTAAAAGACACACTGACAAAACACAAACTTTGAAGCTATAGGCAGTCAAAGACCAGTCCACAAGCAACCGAAAATACGTCTGATCTGTCGGGCAGCTCAAGACGCACTGACAGCTAAAGCATTCTGGAAGCGTTTCACTCCTCTTTTATCGGCTAGAATATCACGAAGACATGCTTCATGTACACCATCATTCTGCTTGATCGAAACAGCCTACAACGTAAAACAGGAGCAGCGTGCGTCTTAAGTAGCAATCGAAATCTGGCAACCCTGTCGGCAACTTTTCTGAGAGAAAATCCGTTTTTTTTTTAAACTCCGTATCCAAGATAATTTTTGATTATTTCATGCATAGTGTTGTGATTCATATTCATTTCACGAGTCATTACCCATTCCGACATTCCGATTTAACCGGATACGATCTTTAACCGCTTTGATCACCGCTGCCTGCAGTCCACACACTCCATTTTTCACCCGGTTTCTACTTCAACTGTGCTAGTTTTCTCGAATAACGATTAAAACTCAAATTATGATATAACGGCTTCCTTCTGATCTGTATGTTGCTCATTCCAGCAAGCAACAAAATATTGATTTATTCTCTACTTGAATCAATTGCCATTTTTCTCTGAACAAAGTGAAAAACTGCCTTTATCACTCACAAAAGAACTATAAAAATGTATCGCAATCAAAACACAAACATCTAATTAACAGAGTAGGCCTCCCGATGCAAAAAAAGCACTCAAATGTGTGTATCACTTTTGCGGTGGCACCCTTTAAGCTCCCTCCCCTTTTTCTGTTCAAACTGGTGTCGGAATAAGAAGCATTGCGCAAGCGCATTGCGCAAGCGCATTGCGCATTGGGCGTTCTAACCGAACTGAATTTCAGCGAAAAATTTACGGTAAACCATTTTAAAAGCGCAAATCTTGCGGTTTCGCAAGGAAGGTAGCAGAAAACCGACCAAAATAATGGACAAAAAGGTCTTGCCTTAGAGCTCCAATTGTGAAAAAAATGAAAGATTATAGCTTTCTAACCGCTCCTGCGAAGTTTGGTGCCCCTAGCCAAGTCGGACTCCCAGATGGTCTCGAGGTACGATACTGGCCTAACGAGCCAGTCGACGCAGGTTCGAGTCTCGGCTCGGGAGAGACTGTTAGTGCCAGTAGGATCGTAGCGCTAGACCTGAATTGTCCTGTACACTGAACAGTCAGCTGCGAAGTCTGTGTATAAATAAACAGAAGGTCGAGTTCCGAATCGGAATGTAGCACCAAGGCTTGGCTTTTGCTTTGCTTTTTAGCCAAGTTGGAGTCTTCAGCGTAAAGTCTTCAAAGACTTAAATGAAGTTTTCCGTAAGCAAACGTAGGGGCGACGAACCTGGCGAGCAATCAGTCAGCGGTCTTTTGACGCACATCCGTGCTTGCTGGGGGCACCAAAATTCACAGGAACGGTTAAAAAGCTAAAATCTTCAATTTTTTCCCAGTTTGAGGGCAAAATATTGTTTGCTTTTGTCGACCAGTGTTGTTCTACAATGACAATAACGTACACCTAAGATCAAACTTGGATGAATTATGAAGACACAAATTTCAAATAAAATTTGACCATATTGAAAATAAAACAGGACAAAAAAAACGAAATTATCAACGATCAAAAATTTAAAAAAATCAATTGAGTTGAAAAATAATTGGAAATAAAAGCATTCGATTAGGACAACAAATTTAGCACAAATTTCAAATGAAATTAGATCACATTACACTGACCGACAAAATGAAAAAAGTGCATTCCAAAACCTTAAACCGGAATAATGAAAGATTACAGCTATTAACCGTTCCTATGAATTTTGGTGCCCCTAGCCATTGCCAAAACGCTTCAACTTACGTGAAAGTGTAGCATAGAAATTGCTCGCCGGGTTCGTCGCTTCAACGTTATGTTTAGAGGAAACTCGTTCAAGCCTCTGAAAAAACGATAATGGCTAGAGACACTAAAGTTCACAGGAGTGGTTGAATGGCTATAATCTTTCATATTTTTCGGTTTGAGCTTTTGAAGTGCACCTATGTTGACCAGTGTTACAGATAGTTCCGAAAATTATTTTATATACACTTCCTTTCTTGAGTAAAGAAAATATTTGAGTGTTTGTTAATAATGTTTTATTTCCAATTTTTGTGGTATAACTTGTATGTATGGCTTTCACTGAATTGGGGACATCCATTCCCTTAGGTGTGATAAAAAATTGCGGTTCTGGCAGAGTTTATAGGCTAATTCTTTGTAGGTTTCGTCATCCATAATAACACACCCCGATTTCTTGGTCAAAAGTCTGCCATAAAGCCCTCGGTTCCACAGATTCAGCCTATTTGGTGCTTCATTTTGGCTACTTCTGCTTCCGACATTTGTGCTCAAATAGTTTTCTTTGGTCCAGAAAAAGGCCATGCATTTTCGAACTTTCACGCAAATGTAGAAAAAATGACATCTGTTTCAATTGAATGTAAACATCACGATGCAGCTAAAGTTTGACTGATTATTACACGTTAACTGAAATGAGGGTTATTCATTAGTGCATTTATAATTTCCGGAACAATCTATAGAAATAAATCAGTTAAGACAAATCTAACACAAATTTTTAAAAAAATTGAACAATTTTAAGATCAAAATAGGACGGCAATAAAAATATTGGGAGCACAAATTCAGAATAGCCTTTTAGCAACTTACCGAATAGAATATATAATGCATTTTTTTAATTACCCACTCTGCGAAAAAAATTGATAAAAAAATGGTGGAAAGATAAATTGAAGTCTAAATCGACATTTGGTGGAAACAAAATATTATTGAAATATAAATTATTCTAAACCGCTGAATGGCAAATGGAAGAGAAAATTGAAACAAAAAACGAACGGTTAAAAACTCGCGACTTTACAAAATAGATGTTGAGATATATTGAGTCAAAATTAAAGTGAATTTTTATTTGGAAAAGCAAAAATTAAAATTAGATTAATCTAAAACAAATCAGACCAACTGAATTGAAATCAGACAAAATTGAAACCAATTCGAAAAAATAAGATCAGAAGAATACAGATTTAATTTCAAGTTTAAATGCCCAATGCCGCCTTTAGACGGTTAAACCTCTAAAAAGCTTCAACAATTACTTTAAAAATGTTTATAAGGATTCAAAGTGATTTATTCGAAGTCCGTCTAAAAACTAATTTGGGCACTAGAGGGTTAAGATAAAATTCAAAACAATCACTTGAATACGAGTAATTCAAAAACAGGACTTGAACAAAAATAAAATAAAATGAACCTTGAAGCCCTGGAATATAATCGATCGAAACCAGACTACCTTTCTATCAATTTTGTAAAAGATTGATAAGATACAAAATGGATTCTGAACGAAATTGAAACAGAAACAAGATATTGTTGAGACAAAATAAGGATAAAATGTCATACAATTAGATCCACACAAAATTATATGATTCTGTTCTGTGATATAAAATAAGATTAAAACTAAATAAAAACTTCAACAGTGATTATTCTACACTAAAAACGAACATTTAAAAAATGGAGAAAATTTTTCAAGTAAAAAATACATACATACAAATACAAGTAAAACATTTAAAAAATGAAGAAAATTTTTCAAGTAGTTTTCAAATAATCGTGATCGTGATTTAGGTCATTTTTTGAAAAAAAAAACATTTCGAGATCATCTTTTAATAACGATTCAAGCTTCATGCTAGTTTAATATTATCTCTTTATTCATTTTTCTTGTGTGTCGATTACACAATTTCTACAACCGCTGTAATTGGGACCTATTTTTATTTATGCAAACCATGATTAGTAATACTACTCAACGCATAAAACCGTGAATTATGTTTTAATGTCTTCGTAACAAAGATATCAGCTACCAACGATATCTTTGTAGCATGGACCCAAGTGGACCCAACTTGGGTGCATAGGAAATGAACACATTAAATTTTCGATACTCATCTTAACAGTGAAGCATAAAGCTCGGTAAGATTTATTGAAAATTCACTATACAACTATTCCTATAAATAATCATAGTAAATCTATTAAATGCTCTGCCCCCCGCTCTGGCTCTGGGTTCTACTCAGACGGAACAGCCGGAATAAACCGATCCAGCGCGAGATCGATCAGTCGAGCTCTTACGGATCGACAATCGATCCCGTATGAGTGTACACCAGGAAAAGCCTACAGCATGAAACAAGATGAATTAGCTGTGATGAATGAAGATTTAGAAGATCCATGCAATTGCGCACGCGGTACAAAGCGCTCTAGAGAACGAACAATAAATTCCGACGCCATTATCGGTTGGAAGCCTCCAATTGTCGTCATTACCGTTCGGGCTTGCGTGGAACCCGTAGTGAGCGGTTTTTTTTCTCCCCTCACGTGAAGTACTTCTTCACGCACATCGTGTTGTTCGCCGATGAAACAGACCTGAAGATTCCGAGAAATGAAAGCACAGCGCAGTCTCGGCGAATTTCATCGATCATGGCTCGAAGATGATGATAATAATGACTGTGAAGACGACGGAGCTAGCACAGAGTTACAGCTTTTATGCTACCCGCCCGGAAAGCAAATGCCCTAGCAGCATGTACATAGCAGCATAGATCTCCTAAAACAAACAGAATACTGCGGGTACTGGCGCGCATAGAGGCCAACCGCGTGATCAATCGCGCAGTCACAATGAAGGTGAATTCGCGATCGATAATTTATAATAAATGGCCATTCATGTGATTATGCGCACTTTTTCATCGTTCAAGTGCCGACCGACAAGGCTTCCGAATCTTCCGCGAGCCGCCGCGACGTGATGTGAACTGATGATATTTATGATAATTGCAATTTTGAGGATCGCTTTGAACACCTGGTTCGCCACCGGATCGTTCGCTAGCCTCACTGGTAACGTACCATCACATCGGCTCGGCGTGACGGCCCGTTTGTTGATTGGACACCCGTTCGGTATAGACGACGACGGCAGGAACTGCGTTTGATTTTAAATAACGCTTTGATTGAAGAGGTGCAAAATGGCAGCGGAACGGAGCGATGATCATCTTCCATATCTTCCACTGCATCCAATCTCGTAAGTCGAATGCGATTCAAAGCAGCCGGCGATGTTGTCCAGAGCAGAGCACTTTTTAAAAAACGTAGAATCGAAATGCCATTTATGCAAATACTGAATGTTCTGATTGCCCCATTCCAGCAAACAATAATACTTATTTTTTATCACATTTTAAAGTCGAGAAAAAAACTGTTTTAATGTTATAACTTAATTTGATCTACAAATGGGTTCCGCTTGAATAAGTAGGCTCACCTAACGACGACGATGACGAGGACGTAGACGCGATGATCACACGTTCCCTTTTTGCCGTTGCTTCCACTTCCACATAAAGAATTTGACAGATCTGTAAGCCGTAATGGCGAAGGAATTCACTGCACTTTTCTTGCTCGATTTACCACTCGCACTCATCGGATGTGACCGACCAACGGCTAGTAATCCGAAAGGTACCCATAATTAGATCATTCCTTATTTTGCGTTGATGACGGTGTAGGTATGCATTTGCTGTCCTCGTTCCCGGGTTGGCGAGCAGGCGTTCGCTATTAAAACGTAACTAACGGTTTCCCCCCGTTCCCGCCTCCCCATCATGTGCGCTGGTGTTACTGTTTCTGCGTGTCAGATTCATCCTTGCGAAGATGCAGATTCATTCGCCGTCGCAGCCGTGGTACAAAGTTTTGTTTTTGTGCGCTCCACTGTTTTTTTTATTTTCGCACATTTTACCTATTAGGGCGGTACAATCAACCGAGCGGTAGCAGAGAAGACGACAACAGCACGCGGCTGGACGTGTGTCCGTGTTGTGTGATGAAATGATGTGCTAATGATCATCTCATTCGAACGAGTTCGGCGTCGGTGGTGACAACGAACCGGGCGAAGATGGGTCATTGGCCCTTCCGGACGCTGCCGTTACCAATAGAAATGTGATGAAACTTTTTTAATTTGGGTACAAGTTCTCAATCCTTTTCACATGTTCCGAACTTTTTTGTTATAACGAAAAATTTAAATCTCTGACAAGAAATAGCACCCAGCGAGGGAAATTAACCTTACTTTACCTCTCGTCTTAGCTTTCATTGTAAGTTGTGTAATCTGAACTGTCTGTAAGGTTAAACTACCATGCCAAAGTACAGTATTATTCTGCCCTTACCCGTGTCACAAATTCTGCGCTGAAAAAACCAGGTCAGCCGATTTCCTCCGAACGTGGCAGAACCGATAAGCGAACTTATGACAGATAAAAGTTTACATGTAACAACCAGTTTGTGCCATTTCGCGCGAAACGTCACTGCGCCGTTCCAGCCAGCAGCGTGCGTACATACGTACGCACGGTGCCACTTTGTCGTACATGTCGCAGCCTAATGTGATAAATGTCAACGCACCTCACGACGAAACCGCCCGCCCCTCCCGGCGGCACTCATTAGGGGCAACTTTCCACCGGGCTGATTACAACCGTGGTGCGGCCCATCACTGCTGCAGCAGTGCACTGGGCTCCCGACCAGAACGGAAGTCAAATCAAAAGCCTAATTAGCGAAAATGAAAACAGAAAAAAGTGGTGTAGTCGTCGTTGTCGCGTTTGTCGCTGTCGTCGTTAAGCCTTCCCATCTATCACTGTAACCTGCTTCCTTTTCAGAACTCTCCATGACTTGCAGTCATTATCGCTTCAATAAAATTTATTGAAAAATTGTTACGCGTCGCTCCAGTATATGGGTGTATACGCGAAGCAAACGAGGATATATCGACGAGTCATGTTTTTTTCCGCTCGCCGCGTCCGCTAGTCGCTCCGTCTTCATTTCAGATTGGAACACCACTGCAGCAGTTTCTAGCAAAAACTGCGACAGCGCAAAAAAAATGCTTTGATATGAATTTTTATGCAATTTAATCCAGTTCAAAGCGCACGATAACGGCTGGCAGATTCCGGGACTAATGTATCAAAACAAAGATGGCGTTTGACGTTGAGCGATACGGAAAAGGAGAGAACGGAATAAGATGATGAAACGATAAAAATGAATAATTAATAAATGGCTCAATTAAACGATTTTTCGCGATCGGTTCGACGGGACAAGGGATTGCTATAGTTATAATTAAAACTAATAAATATTGCTACACACTGGTGGCGATGTGCTAAGCGAATGGTTCGGGCAATAGCGCCGGCGGAGGAGCCTAACACTCACGACTGACAACGGTGAGTGACATGACAACCGGTAAACGCTTACCGAGTTATTAAAACTGAAAAAACTGAAAGAAGAAAAATAACGAAATGATTTTGCATAAAAATACATCATTAATTTATGCAAATTAGTTAACTCGTCACCGTTCGTTCGCCGGCAAGTGTGTCGCCGCTGACGATACGCCAGAAGCGTTATTGCGCCTAGTAGTGAGCAGTAGACAAGTTTGTCACCCGTGTGTAGTGACCAATCAACCAACAATAGTTGCTGTACACACATAGACCACCTATCGGGTTAGTGTGTACATCGCAGGTGTTGTACTGTTGTCACTGTGAAGGCCAAATTCGTGTCCAAAATGTCAAAGGCGTTACCATCACGCATCCGAGTGCCGAGAGTAAACACTCGACTCGAAACAAGGTGCAAAAAGCACTACTAATTGATGTAACCTTTCGATATTCTGGTGGTCGAGATAATAATGCCTTTCTCACGAAAATAATCAACTGTTTTTACTCGTATTATGTGCCGAATCTAGCCCCGAATGCTGAATGAGGACTGCACGAGAACAAAGGATTTCAACGTACCTACAGACGGGGTTTGGTTTTGGTTCAGAGACCAAAGTGCAAGCGGTCGGTGCCGTGTTGGGGCAAACCTTGGTAAAAGCAAAGATGCCAGATTTACAGGCAAACCTGTTTTTTACAAACTTTCCGTAGTTCTATACAGACACAATAGAGAACTATCATGCGTGGAGTAATTAAACTATGCAACTTCCTCTCTTTTAATTAAAAACATTGACTTTGGCGATATTACAATTTACCTTTCTGATTGAAAGGAAATAAGAGAAGGTATATTTTTCTTTCAATTGAATTTTATTATACATCCCTGGTCTCGTTGTTATTGCTTTTGTGCATAGAATTGTGCTTTGGTTTGCGGCGTTTCCTGTTGATCTAGTGTCGAATTAACAAATCCAACTCATTTATCATAACCGATAAAATGCCTTCAAAAATTAAAATAAAAAACTCGGTCTGTAACGGAAGTAGAAGATAATTGTTACTCATTACACCCACAGCATTAGATTACTCTAGTGTTTTGTTTTAAAGATCGAGCGCTAACGAAGGTTAGAATAAGCAATACTGACTTACACAGACTCTTCAAATTCGCTCTATAACTATTTAAAAAAATCGACCTGGCATCTCCCGTTAAAAGTCCTACCGTGTGGTTGCCGTTTTTCTCCGGGGCTCAGGAAGCACTGCTGCGAATCGAAGAGAAGACGATGATTATGATGAATGTAAGACAACATAATTCTCATGTTTGCCAATAATTGTGTGCATGCATATGTATGCCTGTTACATGTCTCGCATTGAGAGCGAAAAAAAAACTGTACGCTGAAGGAACATGGAAGCGCGCATGCATCATGCGCAAAAATGTACAAAGAAACCTTTTTAATGTTTATGGGCCCGGTTTCTCCCCGGGATTCGGGCCCCGGCACAACAAAAAATACCGTAAATGTTTATTAAAATCCCATTATTCATGTAACGAAGCGGAAAGGAAATTGGCTGCCGCTGCCTCGCGTATACAAAGGATACGCACTACACGAAGCGGCTGCTTGACGAAATTGATTGCAGTTCTACGCTCCGAACTGATCCATAATCAACGAGATTAAAAAGATGTATTGTTCGCCAGGCAAACTGCGTATGCAACGCAACTGGTTTCAATTTCGACACGTTGTCAAAATCACCAACTGTCAAGTGGTCCTTGATGTTTATTGCAACGCACTACGCTGGCAGTTGCTGTCAATAAGTAGTCGCATTTGGCCAATGGTCACTTGACTTGACTTGCGCTATCAAACGAGCTCGACTTAGGCATATAAATATTCATATGATTAATGCGCTCGTATATATTTTCGTTCCGTTTCATTTCGTTTCGTTTCGGGGTCTATCGGGTGACTCGTGTTAGATAATGAGCCTCTGATAACCGCTAGACCGCCGAGTCTGGCAGCCATTTCGAAACTTTAAACTGGCCATCAATACGGGACCATAAATTGAACAATCAGAGCTCGCGAGCGCATTATATAAACATAAAAACTGGCTCGTCATGGTGGCTAACCGGCAGGCCGTGGGGCGGGACGCTACCCGAAAACAGGTGGAATGACATTAGCTGCCTCAGGGTCTACGTCAAGCCGTGTCAGAGTTGTCCATGGAAAATATGGGGTGTAAATTTATGTCCGTCAACCGCTGTACGACTGTGGCCATGTGGGAAATGCGACCTAATATCTAATTATTCAAAATTTCAAAGATCTCACTGATAGCGGATATGGGGACCCGGCTTACATGAGCCGAGAAGGAAGAGGAAGAAGGCAAAATCTGTGTCCGCGTGCATAGTTTTACGATGTCTTTAACGGGAATTTTATCTGCATGTTTATCAAGTGTCGCGCTCGCTTGGCTCCCTGTCCGAGCAAAGAGGAGATTCCTCGGTCGGCTCCTACGCTAATCGAAATTTAAAGCTATAAAAAATCGTGGAGCCCCCGGTAGAAATCTGGACGGATGCCTTAATGACTATGCGGTTTCCAACTGAGGAATCGTCATCATCAGCTACTACTGTCTCAATTCCATATTTTATGCTGTAATTTGCAATTTAACCACTCTTCAGAATTGTTGCAACCTTGCGGTTTTATTGCACCACTATTTACCACATCAAAGAACAAATGATACTTGGCCGTCGAGAGAAAAATAACTTTTATAGGTCCATATGTAAACTTCTTTTCATTTACTCATCCGATCTACGTGCAAGCCAGCTTTGTTTACTTACGTCCAGTTACATTTATTACCCGGAGCGCTGTACTTTCATGTTAGTATTCGCGGATGCACTTTCTCTGAAGTGATATAATCAAGCATCTCTCGCGATATAACCACGGTCTGCACCCACATTACCTTAAGCGATACGCTACGAAAATTGCCCGGCATAACTGACAATCGCTAATGGTCCCTTTATTGCGGAAGAAAGGAATTAATCGAACGATGCGTCTCCGTAAGGCATGCAATGCATTACAACAAAGTCGCAGCTTGATAACGGTCGTAAAAACAGCCTTTATTATGTCATTCACTTAATACCCCATCAATCATGGCTAATTCTAGTTCACGAGTACACCGCTGCAGCATGGTAAGTGTCAAAAACCGAGCACATGCTTGTAAAACTTTAACCATCTAACGGGAACCGACAGAGCAGCACTTTGTAACATCCAAACAACAAACTATCGTTCCGACCGGCCTCTGTCTGGCATTGATAACGATACCTTGGCACGCGTCCTTAGATTCTGAGAGGAATGCTTTTATTCCGTGCGCCTCTTCGAAAACAAAAATCGCAGCACCACGCTCAAATGGTGAGTGCAAATTGCCCAGGAAAAAATATGCTTCGACAGGCTCGTGCCTTCCGTGCCCCGTCGGATGAATGAAATAAACGAGCAATTGCGGAACTACTACAGCATGAATGAAAAATCTTTTACGTATTCTGTTGCCGGCTCGGGACTGCGAGCTGTGGTGTAGTGTGCAATCGATCCTCAGACAAAACGTCGTTCCACTCGGTCAGTTCAGCCCAGATGAATGGAACTGTTTCTTGCTGGGTGGAAATAAATACAATCATAAATTAGCCACACTCATTGCCCAGCATCATCTCCTCGGCTTTGTTTGGAGTATTTAGCCAGCACCAACCACCAGGCACCTAGATTAAGTGACCCGCAATTCAGGTAGTCAGCCGAATCATTGTCTTATACCTTTTTGGCTTTAGCACAGTTGGGCGCTGTAATTAACTGAGAACTTTTTTTCACTCCCAGTTGTACGTCAGGGCGTAATTGACTAGAAAATTAGAAAACGATAAAACAATTAAAAAAATCGTTTGGAAGCATCAATTGTTGAACCCAGCTGCCTGCTGACCCGGAAAAATCCGATGTATTTCGCGGTAAGAGCAGTAAATGGACAATGTCTTTTATTGTAATCATAAAAAACATAGTATTTTTACTATAAGCTTGCTGAATCTACAACCGGCAATAATTTTACCATGAAAAATATTGTCAGTGACTTCTAAATGTATGGGAAAAATTCCTGGAAAAATACTGTCAAGATACATAACAAACCATAGCCATAGTATGTTATGTACGAGAGAGATTTGTCCTTCTTCCTTCGAAAAACACGTATTTGAATCAGTTCAACGGGAAAATCGAATAAATTCGCCTACATTTTGTACTAACATGGAGTTGAAATAATTAAATTTTGTTATTTTGTTTACATATTCTCCAGCCAAAATACTTCTCTTGGCTCCTATCTTGGCCAAAGCATTTCTAAATTGGCCACTTGTGGCTTCTATTTTGGCCAATTTGCGAAGAAGTTGATGTCACACGAATTTATTTTATAATTTGATTCTACCATCTAGATATATTTTATCAGCAGAAAATTCTCGTTATTGGGCTAACTAAAAGGCCAGTAACGAGTATTCTCGTCATATTGAATATAACATTATTATTTATAATATTATTATTTAGTTTGAGGTATTCAAACTAAATAACAATATTATATTCAAACATAGCTCGCAAATTACTTCGAGTTACACTGACATCACATCATTGATCTACATTAATATCTCGCCTGTCATTGATTTATATTAATAAGCTTCTCTGCCGCTCATGGCAAGTCCGTCCCAATTGCATTTTTGTCAATTTTGAGTTTATTTATGGAATCTGTTCCTTTTTATATCTACTTTCGATGAAACAAATATTTTTGAATACTTTGTTCTGAGGAACTATGAAAAAAATAGCAAGTCGGTTTGTCCCATAGCAAAAGTGATCGCAAGTCGGTCCCATTGCAAAAATCTTTGCAATTTAACCCCACAGCCAACAATGATTATGAAAAATGTGATATTTACCACAACGTATGGTCTTCAGGTTTAGAATTGGGTGTACCAAATGATATTCGATAGGAGGTTTGATTGAATTTTACGCGTTCTACATCGTGTGGCTCTAGGTGATAGTACAATGTTTTTATTCAAGACAAAGTTTCCACCAGTAGCTTTTTTCAGCTGTTGTTTGTTGACAGTGAACGCTTCAGGTGTGTCACTGTATTGTTAGTTAAAGCATTCTCTAGTAAATACTAGTTTCCGTATTTTATCCGTATTTTATGAAAAGACGTGGGCAAGAATTGTTCAATTATTGTCGTGAATTTCGTTTTGAAGAATTTGTCAGTCATATCAAATACTTCAGTACGCTACTTAGCCGTTTTTAACGGAGCAAACATTTTCCTATAGGTGTTCTTTCATATTTGCTTCCACTGCTACGTGGAAGCTGTCCGCCGTCACGAACGTGTGACCGCTCTCAGGAAAATTTAGAACAAGTTCCTACACATAAACTGATTTCGAATTTATCAGTAGTATCAAATGTAAAAACAAAATCTAATTTTATTTTGAGCAGTTGGTACATTGTGTTATGCTTCTCATAAAAAAACTTGTTTAATGAAGCACGAGAGAAGGTCATTTATGAATTGACCAGCGATGGATTCATTCTAAACGCAAGCTATAGCACCGCCATCGATTTGCAGTAGTTTGTTTTTCATCACCGGTCGTAGCTGGCTATGGGACTGACTTGCTATCATTCTGGCTACGCACTCTAAAAGTAATCGCATGTGAGTCCCAGCTTATGATTATCAATAAATTTTTATCAAATTTCGGTGTTTATGCAAGTTTTATGATGCAAAAGTGTTAGATTGTCATTGCAGTACTAAATTCTGTTGATGGTTTTGATTGAAAAAGCATTTGAGTGCAAAATTTCACTTAAAGTGTTACGATTTTTAATTCTAGAGAAACATTTCAAAAGGTCCTATCTGACATTGATGGTAATCAGAGAAAAATGAACTTGAAGTTTTGTAAACCTTTTTTAATTACCAATTCTAACAGAAACAAAATTTAATTACGTATATGATCTTTATTGTAGTGAAAGTCCGTCGTCTTCACCTCCAGTACCTTTTTTAACGTTTTTATGCTTTTTTTCAGGTTTTTTTGATGTTTTTGTTACATAGGACCTATGTTGTTTTCATTATCACATAGGACCTATCTAATAGGTCTTGTAGTTAGAATTGGTAACACATTGAACCTTTGATTCAATGGATACAAAGGCTTGACAAGAACCAATTTATTATTATGATCAACGATAATACGATAGGATTGTCATAGGATATTCGAATTCTAGATACATTTCCATGAAAATATTATCAATATTTTTTCATGGAGTTTTATTTTTTTAACGAGTATTATTCTTGCATCAAATTCTTTTGTATATCAAAACAGGAATCCATTAGCCACATGATGGCAGGTGGTGAGGGTTTAATCGTCTGTGAAATGACCGTAGAGGATGAAATAGGGTTCAAGAAGGGAAATGATAAGTGAAAGCTCATACAAGAGGATTAGAGATGTATAAATATCTGAAATAGTTAAATGATTAAAAAGCTAAGAAACGGTAACAAAACGGTGAATGTTTTATTTATTTATTAATATAAAATATCGCGAGAGAAAAAACAACGGTGACGGCGAGATGTTCGTTATCAGTGCGTAGTTTCCAATGCCAAATTTCCATCTGAAATCATATTAAAAATAATAATGTAGTATCTAGTATCTAACAATAAACAAGAATAAACTAGATTTACCAAATTCGTCTAGGCGTTGCGTAATTTGCTATACTCGTGACTATATGAACAATCACAAGAACCAATCTTATGGAGGCAAGAAGGGGAACAGTTATATGTCCCTATACCGTCGTGCGGACAACCTCCATTAGTAGGACGGTAGTGACATGGCCGAGGTTGATACTGAGCCTCGAATGACGATTCACAATCTGTGATCATATTGTTAGTTTCAATTTATAACTTAACATAAATTATGATATTAACCTTTACCTTCCAGATCAGTTGATTGCCTGGAGAGATCATTTACTCACATACTAAAACCACGATAAAAATCGTCATGCGATTTCTGGTCTTTGGACTTCGAAGACGCAAATCAATTCTCTTGGCGGCATCTAGCAAAACAAAGTATCACAAATAACTTAAGTAATTCCGAAATAATTCTCCAAGTTACCGAGCAACAACTGAAGCTTAGACGAAGATAACTTCATTTTTCCTTTTCTTCACTTCATTTCACTGATAAACAATTTTAACATGTTTTGCAACAGTTGAAAGTGCGAGGTCCAATCTGCATCTGTCAAAGTTTTTGTTCGAATAACAGATTGGCCTACTAGTAGGTAAAAAGGTCCAATCAGAAAGCTGTGCGATATTGTGTTGCTTTTCAAATTGGACGTTTTTTTCGGATACTCTATTTTTTTTATAAAAATCAAAACCAATTTTTTTTTTCACTAAGCTTAAAGACAAGGAGCTCTTCTAAATGGATACGCATAAATTGGGTTTTGTTTACAAATGTCAGTCCTATCTTTTGAAATGTTCCTCGAGAATTGCTGTTTTCTCATCAGCACCAAAACGCAAATGGGACGGACTTGCTATGAGCGGCAGTTCTGCTCTTTGCTTTTTTTCACATAGAAGCTTATTCGTAATATTTGCTAACATCAACATCGGTAACTCGAGTGCCAACTATAGTCACCAGGTTAAGAGCCCGAAGCGTTAGTTTTGGTAACATAAGTTACAGTTTTGTGAATAATCTGAATAAATGAAGAACGGATTCTTTTGAGAAAAGTAAGACAGAATACCACTCTCATCGCCTTATATCAAATAGCGGTGCGGTAGTGATACAATCTTTTTTTTTTTTCTAAAACCTGTTTTATGATTTCAACTATCACATGCGATGTCTTATGACAACCCGAAAAACTCCTTACATTTTATGTTTTGCATAAACGTTTATTCGCCACAATGGTTTTGTTCACATGTGGCCAATATCAGAATTATGAATCATGGAATTGCAATGGCCAAGCGAGTGGCCAAAAATGGAGCAGTGGACGTTTTCGAAAGCTGTTGGTAATTTTGATATTGCAGAGAAAAATCTTGCCAAATTGTCTATTTTTTATCCATGCGCTGTAGTAAGTTGTGCCTGATGCTGGTAACAAAATTTGTTATAGAAATGGACAAATTTAAACAAAGTTATGCTCTATTAAAAATAGTTTGCAAGTTACCTAAATGTTACATGAACAGTTCGCCGAAAAACAATCTCAATGATTGCACGTTTTCATTGGGAATAACTGAAAATCTTCTCCATGAGCGCTTGTCACCTTCTCAAGGCTTTCTTGGCAGTGCCTACTTCGCCACCCCCTTTCGATTATGGAGCCAAACTGTTCGTCGTAGGTCTTCGAATCAGCGCCTTCGTGAAGATGTCTGCCAACAGCTTTTCGGTTCAAATAGGTTCAGTTTATAAACATTCAGCTGCGATGTGGTCGTATATGAAATGGTGTTCGATGTCAAGTTTCTAGCCATCCCTATGAAACTACGGTTGTCCTTATAGATCGTCACCGGTTGCACAATCTTAACACCAACATCATCCAGAAATCCGGCCACATCAGCGCTCAATGCCACCTGCTTCTTGCTTGACCGTGAAACTGTGCCCGTAAACTTCGAACAAGAAGCCACTTACTGATTTGCGAACCACTGGTTCGGAACCAGTGAGTCCGTCTCAGTGTAAGGGAAACAATCTTTGTTAAATTTGACGTCTCTTGCAATAACGATTTTGCTCGCCAATTTGTCCCATAGCTGGTATCTATTCGGAGTGTAGCCAATCGGCTCTAATTTCGTTTCTCTGCTGGTTCGAGATACATGTCATAGCATCCGAGAATCCGTATCCTGTTAAAGTCTGGTTTTGCGTTCATCAGCTTCTCTGCAAGGGTTACGTTTCCAGCTAAAGCTACCGTAGACAACATCTTCGTAGCTTTTGAATTAGACAGAATTGATCATAGCCTCTCAACCAACGTCTGATTGAAGCGCTCAGCTACCCCGTTTTGCTGTGGGGTTTGCATGAATCTTTTAATAGTTGAAGCTAGCTGCTTTCTTAGCAACGTTTGCCTCGAAACGGTTTTTTTTTTTCATAAAGAGTTTCAGCTACCGTTTGCTTTTGCCGAGCAAATTGGAATTTTTATCCGTTGTAAATCCAACAAGAATTGACTTGACCTTTTTGTAGGTTTGATTCCACTTCTTGAAAGCATCGTCTGCCGTCGGAGCTGGTTCTGCATCCAAGTGAAGCTCGACTCGGAAACACTAACTTTCATAATTCGCTCCGGCAGCTGCGGGATGCGTTCCTTTGGTTTGCCCATAACCTCCAGGATAACTTCGGACTTTGACTCGGACAGACAAAGACGAAATCAGACAAATGTTAACGAACAAGCAATACAGTAACTGTTCGCTAACTGGGTGCTGTTTAACTGGGCTGCTTTTTAACTGGGCGTTCGCTAACTGGGCTATAGCCCAGTTAAAAAGCAGATGAACGTCAAAAATCAGCGTTTGGCATATTGGTGTCAAAACGAGATAGGGGCACATGAATAGTGAATTGAGATTGATTTTTTCAGTTCAATGGATTTTGGTTGTCATCACACATGCGATCCAGTAGATGTTTATCTATTCGTTTCCAGGTCAAAAAAATGTTTTATGAAAAGAATATGTTTCCAGGCAACGGTAAGTGCATATAAAGCACACGCAAGGCTAATAATTTATTTTTTCTCATTTTCTGTTCATCAGTCAGGATTCTTAGTGTATTGATTTGAAACATTTTCAAATTTTCGCTGAGAGTTTTGCATAGCGCCATTACATCGAAATCCCCCTCGATATTTGACGACATTTGAAATGTCAGCCCAGTTAGCGAGCGACATTCGTTAACTGGGCTAGGCCCTCAGCCCAGTTAGCGAACGAACAGTGTATTTTATTAAAAAACGTCTCTACATCTTTTCCATAAGCGCTTATTAACTTTTCAAAAACTTCCTGGCAGTGCCTACTACTTAAAAAATGCTTATAACATAAACTTAACAATGATGACCAGGGGGGCGTCAAATCAGTTTCATTGGTTCATAGTGCTCACTTTATGGTCGCTCTGCTTGGCCAGTCGTCGAGATGCCGTAGGGACAAGTGCGCCACCCTGTTGATAGACGTAATGCTCTTTCCCGTAGAGATTTCGAAGTGCCGGGACCTTAACCTTCTCCAGAACGTCGGCCATGTAGTGCGCGACGTTGATTTTAACGTTTTTCTCAATAAACATCTGTGGGAGCTTCCCACAGCCGGTCATCAGAGAACACGAACATGCCGCGAAAGTATAAGATTGGCTCTGTCTAGCCTCCGTTACCCCGCGAATCTTGCTTGATTGACGACCACCTTAATGGCTGCTAGCGTCCTCGCCGAACGCGACCGCCTTGATCTCGCACGGTCCTTGATCAAGCCTGTTTCCCGGTACAGACGGATGGCGGCATAAATGTAATTCCGCTTTAGCTCGTGAGGTTTCTATTACCGAAACATGTTGCCGGGTTGCAAACAACTTTACTACGACGTCGTGGTACTGCTTCATTGAACAAACAACAAATGACAACAAGTCCAAACCGTGCGCGTCGGTTAGCTTATAAATGCGGTTAAAGCTGACACCAATACACAGAGCGCACATGGTGTGCACTTACACAACGATGAAAAGTTGTATCCGAACTTTCTGATCACCCTGTGGAGTTGCAACTGGAGAAACAGGAAATAGCCACTCGGGGCTGGATCCGAAAAATACGGAGGTTGGTGAGGAATCAGTTCGCTGCACAATTACTTTAATTTATTAGTTGTATTGCGAACAGAAAGAATGGAATCGTCAATCGTTGTCGTGGTGAAAAATCACTTTTTCAGTTTATCCAATAATGTACGATAATATTGATTGTTCATTAATGATTCATTAATTCTTACACGAGCTGTTGACAGAATCGACACACATTTTTCACTACACTTTTATTTCGCTTCACTTTTTAATTCTATCACTTTTCACTTTTCACTTATCACTTGCAAATGCGCATTTCAACGCTTACATAGCGCCTTCTTCAGTGCTTAGATGGACTGCTGAAGAAATATAACTCAGGTTGTTTACGTTCTCTGACTTAATATTTGTCCCATTCCTTTACCTACTTAGCTATAAAATTTAAAGGGTTCGCTATTTCCTCAGCAGTCCATCTAAGCACTGAAGAAGGCGCTATGTAAGCGTTGCAATGCGCATTTGCAAGTAATAAGTGAAAAGTGATAGAATTAAAAAGTGAAGTGAAATAAAAGTGTAGTGTAAATGTATTATTGATTGTTTTACCATGTTAAAAAAAATCGATAAATATTCTACCTTGTGTGTCCATTCTATTTTTGGATATGTTCCAGCGTGATTACCTCGTTTTGTTTCCCTGAGCGGCGTGCATCAATTGTACAGGGTGTCACCGTGAAAGTGATACACACATTTGAGTACCTCTTTTCGCATCGGGAGGCCTACCCTGTTAATCAACTATGTTTGTTTTGATAGCAACGCATGTTTATAGTTCACTTGTAAGAGATAAAGCGAGTGTTTCTATTTTATCAGAGGAAAATTGCAATGGATTCAAGTTGAGAACAAATCAACATTTTGTATCTTGTTCGAATGAGCAATATACAGATCAGAAAAAAACTGTTACATTTAATCACAATCAAACGATTCAAGGAAATTGGCACGCTTGTCCTCAAGCAGAAACCGAGTGAAAAATGGAGTTTGCGGACTGCAGCGGTGATCATAGCGGTAAAATCCAGCCCGGTCAACAAGAAAAATGGCTCTTGAAAAGAAAAAAACAAGAGTCATAACACTACGCATAAAATAATCAAGAATAACCTAGGATACGGAGCCTTCAAAAAACAAAAAATTCACGAATTATCTCGCCGAAATAATAACGAGTTAATAACATATCATGCAATTTTTCAAAAAAAAATGGTGACTGCAATCGAGCAACCCGATAGATTTTCGATTTGCAACGCCATCTCTGTGTTAGGTCGAAGACTTTCCTTTTACATCATTTTAATCATTATATCAATCATCCGTTACACTCTAAAACTTTATGATATTTGTATGTATGTGACTTGATTAACATTATTCTTTCATTATTCTTATTCATTCCCCCATACTTGAACAGTTTCCATTACATTTTTTACAACTCCATTACATTCTATTACTCTTTTTCATCATGCAGCACTTTCGATTTCAATTTAGCTCATGATTTTTCTTGATACCCGTTGATTGTTGGGAATCTCTCTCAATCGAAGTCTGTAAAAAAAAACAATTACAATAACCTCGAATTACGGTACCCAGTACAAGTAATACGTTCAATTATAAAATTTATTCACCAACAGTTGAATTGCTCACTCTGTTTTACATTTTGATTCAACACTTGTTTTCCCAGTATGAACCGTGTCGTGTTGTACAGTAAAATGACACTGCTTTGAAATACTGCTGGACCGAAGAGATGAGAAAAGGGTACCCAGTGGTGGTGGCTAGGGCAGAAAAAAAACGTGTTAATAAAATCATTTGAAAAGCCATTACTACAACCGACAGCGGAGTAAAATTTCCATTTTGTACGCCCGACTACAGCGTGAAGCTAGCTCTAGTGTCCAGGTCGATGCAAGTGGCCCATGTCTGTACATTAGCTGATGTGCAAAAGGATGCAACAATATTTTTCCCATTTTTAATGAAGATAAGCTTCGCTATAATCTCATGCGCGTATATAAAAATGAAAAATATCTGTATCTGTTAAGAAGGCTTGTGTTCATTTACCGGTTCCCAGCGAATTCCACGCGCTAGTCGCACATCCCGCGCTGCGGCTGCGCGGCGAGGGCGGTCATTTGCCACTTGCTCGCTGGATGCTGATCATATTCTCGTGTTCAACAATTTATAATGCCGGTGGAAAAGTCGGTCACTGTGGTCGAGACATTTGAACGGTTCCTTCTCATCCCACCCATTCCGTGTTACATACCAGAGTCGTGTTCGCTGTCTAACGGCTATTTTGTCCTTCCTTTATCTTTTCCACGCAGGGTGCTGAACGTAAAACACGCGACGAAGAGCGGAGAGCAGCGAAGCGTAAGATGACGGCCACTGGCCGGAAAAAGCTAGATGAACTATACCATCCCGTAGTGGATCGGTCGGAGTTCTATCAAATGAGCGATCTGATGAAACCACCGGTGCTGTTTACTCCTTCGGAAGACATCGATAAGGTAAAATCGGAAGCACACTCTTAATTTGAACCCTTATATTGACCACCTATACTTACTCTTTACAGCTTACTTCGATGGATTTGCCGTTCTACGGGCATGATGGGGACTCCCTGTCCGGAGCATCCGATAATGTCAAATCACCGTTTTTACTGCATGCTAACAAACCCGCTACACCTACGCTCAAATTCCACAACCATTTCCCACCAGATGTCAATACGTGAGTAAAAAGTCGGATGGAAATTCCAGTTTCGTCTCCCTCCACGATACCGGCTGGAGGAGAAACGGTCTCTTGACTATGCTTCTAACTCGTGTTGTTTTTCTCTTGTTTGTATTTTTGATATTTAAGGGACAAAAAGGACCCAAGCATCATTATGGACGGGTCGCTAGTGGGCAATATGTCCGAATTCGGGTCGCAGATCAAGCGACAACGGATGACCCCGCCACTCAGTGAACGGGTAATGCTCTACGTCCGCCAGGACAACGAAGATGTCTACACACCCCTGCACGTAGTTCCGCCGTCAACAGTCGGACTTTTGAACGCTGTAAGTTACACAGCAGTGTCCCCCACACGCATAAACACAAATGCTTTATCCAAGCAGTAAATTCTGGAAATTCAAAATACTTTTTCCGGAATTCCAACCTTAACTAGTATTTTTCGACCGTTTCGATATGATCGAAACTACGAGCGTAATTGCTCAACTATCGGACAAATCGCGTACCTACTGCTCTCACTTGACAGCAGTGTTAAAACACAAATGACAAAAAAAAACAATCGGAAATGTTTGCGCCAATAACCAATTTTTTAATAATCCGCTTTGTGTTTCTGTTTATAATCATTAATTAAGGCACACTAGAGGACACCAGCCTGAACTAAGACTGCGGCGGTTTCATAACCTTAAAAAAGACACCCAGTTTCATAATACTGTTTTTCCACACCTTCATCGATTTTTGGGCACTAATTCCTGAACCTTGCCAGCCAAGGTTTGCATTAACAAGCAAATCGAGACCACTGCAAAACATCCTCCTTCTCCCCTATTTACCCTTATTTAATATATGTTACCCTCCCGGTCGACTGTGAATGCGCTTCTGTTTTGGGTTTATGCTAATCAATTAAAATAAAAATAAATGTGACTCAACTGCACACCAGCAAACACGCGGCTTGAATCCGGCTATGCAATTCCGGAAGCTAGATCATTAACATCACTCATCATAGTCATACCGTATGTTCAGCAGGTTTCTTTCTTCCCACCTACAATAATAGGTGAGACGTCACCCTTCGGCCCATTATATCCCTGCAAAATCAGAACCAAAGGCGGCGCGAAAGTTGATTATTGGCACATAGCTTCCCAAATTAGTTCTCTCCCGATTAAAAAAAATCAGCAAGGAGCCGAAAAAGTATTTTGATTGACCAGATCTTACCAATCTGCGGCCGATTTGTACCGTCGTAAACGTTTCCCGACTTGTTCGGCGGTACAAAATGCGGCCGGCTTCCCGCAAATCTGTCCGTCCTCAACATGGTGTTTTCTCTTTGCTATTCCAGATTGAAAATAAATTCAAAATTTCGACGTCCAGAATTAATAACATTTATCGCAAAAATAAGAAAGGGTAAGTTTTTGTTCGTCCTTGCAATCTCGAACACGAGAAGCGAGAGCAATTCTTCTAGTTACATTGTTGTTTTCCGATCTATCTCTGTCCTTCCTACATTCAGACTTTATCGTCACCAGCAACCAGCCCTAGATAAGCCTAGTTTCTAAAGTTGTGCTCAAACTTTGAACATTGTTCCATCATCTCATCTTAGATTAATCGCTTTTTACTGTGCTATTGTTGGTTAACCAAAATAATCTGATGATGTTTCTCCCTAAAAGGGTACACTAACCTGAACGCCTTAACATACTTTATAAGATCGCTAACACTAAGTATTAACGAATGCTGCACTGCACGGAGAAATGAAACCAGGAAAACGAAACCAGTAATCATGAAAGCTTAGCTGCTGTCAGGTTGGAAACTCCTAAATTTATACCCTATATGGCACTGATCCCGGTGGTGCTTTGCTTGCATGACACTGAAAGAAGGTCGCACAGAAGCGGAACGATTTGATTACGAATGAAACTAACCAAAAATGTAACGTGCAACAGTGTGGAGCGATAGAATGCGAACGCGTCGAATTTGGATAAATTATTCTTTTTCTTAGGTCCGCCAATTTAAAAACTGGAAGTTATTATATTTTTAGGCCACGAATAGGTGATGTAAAAATTAAAGGACAGCGATAGAAAATTTTTGAAAATCACGTTTTGCTTAGAAACTGCAAATCTCTTTCATCTTTCAGATGATATAAAAAACTTATAGAGCTAAACAACCCAATTAAAGCTGCTCGAATTCTGCTCGAAATCGCTACAATGACAGTTCGCCCATGTACCAACTGGCATTCAAGCTATTTAGTGCGAATTTTATTCTTCATTTTAAAAACGAAGGGCAATGATATAAAGTTTTAAAAAGTCGCACTTTGCTCAGGGAAATACACTCTTCAAGCTGATATATTAAAATCAGAAATCCATGAATAGCTGAACATTTCAATTGAATTTCGCTGGGTAATCGGTACTATTCAAAACAAATTTGTTGACGTTTCAAGCTACTTATTATGATCCTTTTTGGTGGGATCACAATAGAAAATTTGTTTTTTAAAGATGGTCGAAACAAAGGATAAGTAGACCGGAATGTCAACAAGTTTGATTTAAATAATACGGAACACCCACCGAAGTTCAATCAAAACTCGACAAAACAAACCAGATCAGACAAAATAGATAAAATAAACCAGATCAGACAAATAATAAAATGAACCAGATCTCGACCAAATAAAGATGATCAGAGAACGAAAATATAGAACTTAATTCATGAATGAAACGGAGCCGCTGATATAACGCACATAAAAGCATAATCAACATCAGCAGGATTCGTGGCACCTATCAGTTCGTAAAATGGTCTAAGGAACGAAGCTCAATGAAATATATATAGAGGTAGAATTCGGGTAGAATATTCATTTTCAAAAATTACAAGCCCCAAAGAAAAAATTCAAATAAGGATCAGTTTTAAAATTTGAAAGCCGCATTGAAATTTAATCTACGACTCGAGTATTTGAATTACACTAAGGTCGCTTTATACGCGTTTTTTACGCGGGTTTTTTTTTACGCGGCTTTTTTATGCGGATTCCGGAGTTTACGTGGCTTTTTACACGGATTCCGGAATTTACGCGTTTTTTTTACGCGGATTCCGGAATTTACGCGGTTTTTTACGCGACACGTATCCCCCGCGTAAATAGCGACTTTAGTGTACTTTCAATTTGAGCAAGTGATATCCGATAGTACTAGAATTTTAGCATGTTAAGAGGTTGGTGTTCTATAGATTAGTTTCTAATATTCAAAAATATATGGCATTTCATAGAAAAACTCCCAGATGGTTTCGAGGTACGATGCTGGCCTAACAAGCCAGTCGTCGTAGGTTCGAATCTCGGTTTGTGAGAGACTGTTAGTGTCAGTAGGATCGTAGCGCTAGCCCCGCAATTGTCCTGTACACTAAACAGTTGGCTGCGAAGTCTGTGTATAAATAAACAGAAAGCCGAGTTCCGAATCGGAATGTAGCACCAAGGCTTTGCTTTTTTATAAAAAAACCTTTTTATTTCTTGTCAACGATAAATATCACCTAGTAAAACAGAGCAATGTTTTTGTACATCAATGTAAATATCGCGACTGTCATGAAACAACCTTTGATTAGACCCCCCCCCTCCATTTTCCCAGCCCCCTCTCAAGCCAAACACAGATCTGCATGCCTTCAGCAAATAAAATCCAAACACTTTTACAGTATCTCGCACATTTCAAGTTTCTTAGCCGATACCGTTTCGTACCATCACTAAGCACATCAACCCTTTTGAACTTTCCATTGCAGGATTACGGCGCGAATTGACGACGACATGATCAGACACTACTGCAACGAGGACATCTTCATTCTGGAGGTGCGACAGTACGAGGAGGACCTCTACGATATCACGCTGACGGAGCTGCCGACGCACTGATTGTTAGGCACCTTCTTTGATTGTTCTTTCGAATTCTCGTTGCGTACTAGCGTATAGCCTTGACAGGGTTTCAGGAGCAGCGTTCCCCCGCATCACTAGAGACAGTGCCTTACAAGAGACAATCTAACGTTTAGAGAAAGGATGTGTAAAAAAAACCCTGCGACAATTGTTGATATAGCAAGTACTTAACTACTCACAAGCGAGTAGAACAGATGAATAGCATAAAGAGTTAAGATATTACAAGTTTTTAGTGCATACACATTTTAATTGTTTAGATTTATTTATTTATTTTTAGCAGAACAGAAAAAATATAAGAGAAGAAATGATACAAGAATTTAACTTGCTCCTCTTGGCATGAGATTCTGGTGGGTGAGAGAACAATTCTATAGAAGGAGCAGCCTTCTGTTTCGCATCCATCGAACGCATTTACACTGAACCCTAGATTAATTGCCACAATGAACAAAACAAGCTGAACATCCACTTCAAGATCTCAGAGTATTCGTACTTGAATGTTTTGGGCAATTGCATGTGCATTCGAGAACACGTTCTCTGCTTCAAGACGTGTGTAAGTAGCCCGTAAATAATTCGTTTTGCTCAATTCTGTTGCAGGAAGCGACTGTCAACAAGCGAGATCGCAGATCGTTTCTACTGCAGAATAGATTTCAAGCCATAAATACGTTTAAAGCAAATAGAAAGTAGCAAATTTATCTTGCTTTTCTTCTTAACGTGTGTACTTATCTTTTCGTTTGATTCTAAATCACCTCTTGGAGCGAATGAACGTACTTTACAAGACAAACAAGCGCAACAAAATGAAACTTTTTGTACAACAAAATAGTTTTCCTTGATAGCTCTTAGCGATCATCCATCGGTTGCAATATTAACAGTAACTTTGAAGCGTAACACTAGCGTTAGAAAAACTTTATGGTATACTGCTAAAACTGTAAGTCGAACCCACATTTTAAATTCCATGACAGTAACCACATTCATTCACACATTCCAAGCCCACATTCCAACGATAGAACGTACTTTTATTCTACAAGTATTCTAAGAAAATATTTCCCCTTAGTGCATAGATGAGCTATATTATTAAGTGAATCCCCTTTGATAAAACTGCCATACTTGAGAATACAAATAGTGTATAAGAACAAGTTTATTGATAGAAAAGAAGTGAAAAAAAAGACATTTAGCAAAAGCATGCATCACTAATTGTTAAGTACCTGAGAGATTTAAAGTGAAACGCAGCAAGAAAGCGAAATAAAAAAAAAAGTATTTTTGATACTAATCTACATATGCACACAGACCCGCGATACAGCTAGCTGAGCAGTACAACAGCAGCGCACAACAGGGGAAGAATGTTAATGTGATACAGTAATGTGCGAGAGGAAGAGAAAAAGAGAGTGAATGAGGAGCAGCATACGAATGCTACACAATTGTTTTTGTTAGAATAGATAGAAACATCGGCCACCAGCGGATACCTCAGTGTGTGCATGCATTAACTCTTGCCACGGACACCAGAACCTCCTCAAAGTAAAGCCTGATTGAGAACTTCTCAGCCCCGATTGCCATAATTTTTTAAATTCCGCCCCTTTTCCATCCTCGGTGGCCTGCACTCTATAAGTTCACTCATCGGAAATTTGCATGAGTAATTTACAACACAATACAACGTGACAGATAAATCACGAACTGCTCTACTTTCGAGTAGCATTAAGAACTTTAAGTAAGTTACAAGCGTGAATTCAACTTTATCGCGCTATGAAAATAATTGCAATATTAATTTTACTAATCACATTTGTTATTAGAAAGAAAGCTCTTCCGATGCACATTTCTTCGCTAATAGAATAAAAGCAGAGATAAGGTATCTTACACAATAGAAGAGACGAATTAGTTAACATACAGAAAACAACAATCAAGCATTTCTGTCATGTAAATTTTCTCCAAGTAGCAGACTTTAATGATTTCTTTTGGTGGTGGATGACGATCAGCTTTTTAGTACATTCTTCAGTATCGTTTCATTTTTTTTATTTCGCGTTTCATTTAATTTTAATGCTATTCTCAGCCGTAGAACCCAAGTAGTATCGCAAGTGCATTCCGATAACAGTAAATGGAGTATTTTTTATGAATATTTTATCTAGTAGAAGAAAAAAGATTTGCCATTATTTCGAGAATCGTTGAAAAGGAAGTAAGCATAAAATCTGTTTGGCCTAGAGCAACGATGCAAGAAGATGTGACTAATAATATTTAGGTTAAGCAGAAACAGCAGACAAACAAGTTATGTAAGAGATTTTCAACATAGTAAAAAAGCGTTTCTTATTATGAAAATGAATTTCGGAATTTTCTTTTGTTATATTTTATAAACATTGAATAAAATATGATTTTTACTAAAAAAAAAACGAGCATTTCTTTAATCATTGATGACAACCCGAAAAAAAAATAATATTACAAACACATTAAAAAAACCCTAAAAATTGCTGTAACTGTACATAGCTATACCATAATTTAACTATGTTTTTCATTGTAGATACATCAACTTTACATTAAATATCATTGTCCAGAACAATAAAAAACATCGTTTTTGCCATTTTTACCATGAAAAAGGGGGGGCGTTATGTATCTTAACAGCATTTTTTCAGGCATTTTTCCCATACATTTAGAAGTCACTGACAATGTTTTTCATGGTAAAATTATTGTCGGTGGTAGATTCAACAACAAAAAACGTTGTTAAAACATGGTAATGACAACAATCGTTTACAAGCTTACAGTAAAAATACCGTGTTTTTTATGTTACAGTAAAAACACGGTATTTTTACTGTAAGCTTGTGTAGGGTGTAGGGTAATGTCCACGGAGGGGGAGGGGGGGGAGTCAAAATCGTTAAAAATCTGTCCACGTGGTATGTGGATGGCCCCTAATAATAATAATAAAGTGTTATTTTTCAACATTTATTTGAGTGCAAGTTACAAAAGTCATAACTTGCACACAAACTTTTATCAAAGATATTTCTTTTTTTTTCATCTCGGTGTTATTTATTTTATGCCACCCCCTTTGCTAAGTTTGATAACCTTGGACATAAAAAGAATTCGAAATTTGTATCAGCCTTATTTTGACCGAAAAAAATCGATATTAGAGGTGCAGTGTCTTCAGTAAAGTTGTTCCAATTATAATTGACCATGTTATAGGAGTTGTAATTGAGTGATTAATCCACTTAACAGTGAAAAACGAATTTTACTTTTCTCATTTTGAAATATGAAAATCCGCTTTGTTAGGCAAAATTATAGCACATTTTGAATAAAACAACTTTGTCGAAGACATCATGCGTCTATCTACCTATTCAAATGGACTTTTGTGGAGTTTTCTCTAGGTCACCCCTAAAAATCTATCGTTTTTTAATTTAACTTTTTATTGCGGTTTTCTGCAATTTTTCAATGTGCAACAATATTGTTCGCTAAAATGAAATAAACAGTTTTTTCGAAGGAAGCTTTTTTTATCTCACATATTTCTTTGGTTATTGACGATTTTTACTTAAATAGAACATTTTAATAAAAAAAATCGATTTTGGAGCCGTGTAGTGTCTTCAAAAAATTTATTTTGTTAATTATTCTTTATTTTATAAAAGTTAGGGTTTTGCGATTAATCAACCTAAAGATGAGAAATGAATTTTATTTTACTTATTTTTGCATATAAAAGTCCGCTTTGTTGAGAAAAGTTGTAGCATATTTTATAAGAACAACTTTGTCGACGTCATACTTCTATCTGCCGATTTAAATGAACTATTATGAAGTTTTCTTAAGAATCATTTAAAATCGTTTTTTAGTATAACTTTTTATTGTGATTCACTGAAGAGAGTTTATTTTTATCTATTATATTTGTTGTTATTATATTGAAGATTTTCATAAAAATAATACACTAATTTACTTACAGATCTACACAGGAGACAGCGAGAAATAAATGCCTGTATCTGGATTGAATGATTATATCTGTTAGTAAATTAGTGCATTGTTTTAATGTAAACCGTCAATAATCAAAAAAATAGGAAAGATAAAAATAAACTTTCTTTGATGGTACTGATTTGCTGAAATTAAAATATTATACAAAGGTTTTTATTTTATCAGAAACACTACTAATCACTATTTTATCGCAGAATGAAGTGCAACGAGTTGTTTAGCGATTGACGGATTTCTGATTGTTATATATCAGCTTAATAAGTGTAATTTTTTGAACAAAACGTGATTTTTGAAATATTTATATCATAGGTGATTAAAATGACTGTTCAACTGACACCTGCGCTGCATTAAAAATGATCATGATGATTTGCAGGCAGCATTTTACCTATCAAGATTCTATTTGCAGATCCAATTTTTTGATCTTTTGTGACATATGCCCTTTATAATTTTGCTAAGTCAGGATAATGTACCACTATTGGAAGTGGCCGTCATGATATGAACAATAGCATTAGTCCAGTCTGGTATCACACTTCGCATGAAGCGAATAACCGTACTGGGAGTTGTTCTCCAGATTTTAGAGGGTTCTAACAGCCCCTATTGAAGAACTTATGTCTTTTATCAATATTTGCCGGACATCGGCATAACAGGTGTTCCGAGTCTTCTTTTTCCATGCCACATAAGCGACACGTATCATCTTGAAGTTTTTTCATAAGCTTCAAGTGATAACGGCTCGGAAAATGCCCTGTTATTAGACCAGTATATGTGCTTAGATCTTTCTTTGAAAGCTCCAGTATTTTGCGAGTCATAGGACCGTTCGGTGTTATAAACCTCTTTGACTGCCTACCAATGGAAGTATTTGTCCAGTTGGACTCCACCCTCGAAATTTCCCATGCTTTCAGCTCCATTTCAAGTGAAGAAGCGGATAAGCTACAGAAAAGTTCTGGTCCTATGAACTGATGAGACGATCCAAGTCTTGCAAGTTCATGGGCTTTTTCGTTCCCTTCGATTCCACAGTGACCAGGATCCCAATATAATTTTACCTGATTATAGCAACCCAGTGTTTGAAGTGATTGAGAACACTCACAAACAAGTTTTGATGTGCATGTTGCAGACTTCAGAGCATTTAAAGCTGCTTGACTGTCGGACATGATGCAAATGTTTGAGTGTCTGTATTTCCTGCGTAGGCATATAACAGAACATTCTAGTATAGCTCGGACTTCGGCTTGGAAAACGGTTGGCCATCGACCCATCGGAATTGATAGATCTACTCCTGGGCCTGTTACTCCTGCTCCCACTCGATCGTTCATTTTTGAACCATCTGTGTAAAAAACAATTGATCCCGGACGGAGATCGGGACCCCCGCGTTCCCAAACATCGCGCTCAGGTTTAACTATTTGATATCTCCTTTCAAAGTTGTATCTTTTCTCCATCCAGTCTTCATTGTTGGTTACTAGGGGATTGATACGAATAGTTTTCAGAATATTTAGATGACCTGTTAGGTCACCTTCAAAGAGTTTTAAGAGTCTTTTAATCCTTTAAGCACTCTTCCCTGCTTCTAATTGTATAAACTGATGCAGTGGAAGCATAAAGAGTAAAGCTTCCAATGCCTTGGTTGGTGTACTTCTCATTGCACCCGTTATAAAGAGAGTAGCTAGCCGTTGAAGTTTTTCCAACTTGTCTTGAGCACCTCTTTCTTTTGTTTTTGGCCACCAGACCAGTGAAGCGTAGGTAATTCTGGGTCTCACAATAGCCGAATAAATCCAATGGATCATTTTCGGTTTTAGTCCCCATTGTTTACCAATAGTTTTATTACATATCCATAGAGTATTTGTGGCTTTGCCTATAACTTGCTCTAGATGTGTATTCCAGTTAAGTTTTTTGTCAAGAAGTACCCCGAGATATTTGACGTTGTCTGAGAGTTTCAAGAGCTCACCTTTCAAGCTTATATTATTTAGCATCACTTTTCTCCTTCGTGTAAATGGAACGATAGTAGTTTTTGAAGGATTTACATTTAGACCTTCCCTATCGCACCACGAGGAAACAATGTTTAGGGCAGTTTGCATTCGGTTAGCGATGATATCGTAATACTTGCCACGAATTATGACTATATCATCAGCGAACCCAACTATTTCAAACCCTTCATCTACCATTTTTTTAAGAAGATCATCAACTGTTAACGACCACAATAGAGGAGATATCACTTCTCCTTGCGGGTATCCTTTTATTGCTTTTACACTTATGTACGAGCTTCCAAGGTTTGCTGATATTTCTCTTTTTGATAATATCTCGGTGATCCAATTAATAATGCAATTGTCGAAACCACGTTTCTTCATTGCAGCCGTCATTGAGTCATGGGATGAATTATCAAATGTTCTTTCTATATCAAGGAACTCAGCAAGTAAAATTTCTTTCGCTGCAAAAGATTTCTCTAGTTTTATAACAATAGTATGAAGAGCTGTTACAGACGATTTACCCTCCTGATATGCAAATTGATATTTGCTGAGAGGAGATTTAGAAAAATATGATGACTTGATGTGTTCACCGATTATTTTTTCCATTGTTTCGAGAAGGACTGACGATAAGCTTATGGGCCTAAAGGATTTTGGTGATGAATCTTACAATGACAACAAAACTCAAAAGAGGCAAACAAAGTTTTCAATCACTAATTTAAATCCCAAATAACTATTGAACAATATGTTTGTCATCCAAATATTCCAATAAAAGCAAAATTGCCCTAGTTTTGTACATGGTAAACCTAAAACTTGAATTTCAGTCGCTTTACATGGTAGAATTGATTGTTTCGCTCTTTACTATGCGCCTTTTTCGTTCTGCTCGACAGTATCGCCCTATACTTTGCGCCTTATTTTGATCTGCTCGACAGTATCGCCCTTTACTATGCGCCTTATTTTGATTTGCTCGACAGTATCGCCCTTTACTTTGCGCCTTGTTTTCATTTGCTCGACAGTATCGCCCTTCACTATACGCCGTGTTTACGTTATTGTATGGGAGTACGCCCTTTGCCTTTTATGTTCATTCTGTTGACAACTTTGATTTTGCCCATTCATCAAGATGAAGTCAAGTTTCGCCTATTCTATTTCATTTTGATATAAAATAGTTTTCGCCCTTAACAAACATCGAACTTTTCAATAGTTATGAAAGAGATACATTATTTTCTCGAAGTTTGAAGGTAGATAGTAGTTCGATTCACACGTTTTCGGTATAATCTCATTTTGTTTACAGTTTGTTAGATTCGCTCTTATCACGAACTATTCCGGATATGTATTTTGTTGACAGTAATCAATCTACTAGATGCTGCAGGAAATTATAAACCTGCTGCATTGTTATTCATGTCAAGAACTTCCATTTTAAGCAAACATCGCATGAAAAACAGTCTCCTGTGCATATCAGCCTTGGCCAAAGATTGAATCAATCAACATTTTTTAGTTCTAAAGTTCAAATCCAGAGCTCATACGGTTTATCAGCTGAAAGAGTGTGATTCTGTGAGCAAAACGTGATATTTTAAAATTTCATAAAATTGTTGTTCGATTTTTGAATGAAGAATAAAATTCGCTCTAAATCGCTTGAATGACAGTTGGTGCATAGGCGAACTGTCATTGTAGCGATTTCGAGCAGTTTTATTTCGCGATTTAAAAACCGAATGACGATAGAAAATTTTTGACAATCACGTTTTGCTTAGAAAATGCAGTTTTTTCAGATGATATAGAAAAACTTATATAACTAAACAACTCAACTGTCCTTCAATTTATTAAATAAAAAATAATAATTGCTTAGAATCTGTGGAATGACAGTTAATTCATCGGCGAACTCTCATTTAATGGATTTCGAGCAGTTTTAAGTCGTGATTCAAATTTTTTTTAAATTGCTCAGAAAACACAACTTTTTTTGATGAATTGGATTGTTAAGCTATTCCCGGATTTCTGATTTTTATATATTAGCTAGAAGATTGTAATTTTCAGAGCAAAACGTGATTATTTAAAATTTTATTTCATTGTACTTCGATTTTTAAATGATGAATAAAAATGGCTCCAAATCGCTACAATGACAGTTGGTACACATACTTAGACATACGTAACACGTAACGACGAAAATGAACGGAATGAATTCTCTTCATCACGGCTCTACTCGAGCCCATATATAGAGCTGTATGCCACCACGGGTCGGTATTTGGCGATTACCGTAGGCCACGGAAGTGCTAACTGCAAGAACGCAGTCCCGGACCATCAGCGAGAGCTAGCCTAGGTTGTGGTGAGACTCAGGCATTGGGCCGCCGAATTCTCACAAAAGCCACATTATCCGGAAGCAGCTCTGACGGAGCGAATAGTGCCGCTCCCACCACCCAAATGCACTAATTCGCCCATTGGGATTGATGCCAGTAAGTTCCCAATTACGGTAACTGGTCGCAACGCCATATGATAAGAGTCGGATTTCGTTTTCGTACCACGATTCTGGGCTGGCACCTGCGCCGAGCTCCCTTAGTAAGGTCGTGTGACAACGGCTTGAAACGGCGAGACAACAACCGGTGCAGGGGTCTCCTTCCGTAAAACCTGGCAGGCCTTCCAGTACGTTCCAAATTCATTGCCCGGTGGGAACCGGGCAGGAGTGGGATCAGATGTCCTTTCCTGACTTGCGCCGGTCGGGGGTGTCATAGTTGCTCATAAGGCGCTATGGCAGCCGCCCCTAGCCATGGCCTCACTGCTTCGGCATAGACTACCATGGGACCAGATAGGCGACCACTCCAGTATGGATAAGGATAGCGGCTGGAAGGGGGACCCACTTAACAAAAATGAACAGTAATAATGAAGATCAACAATTGGGCGCAGATGGGTTGAAAAACCCGTTTGCACGAGGAGGCATCCAGAGGTCTCCGCCGAGAAAGGCGGAGATGGATGCAGTAAAGGACGCCTGCGAAGACGGCAAAGGCAGTACGCCTACCGGATCGACGCAAGACATCGCAGTGGCTGGTCCACTGTTGATAAAGGCGGTCGGAAGACAGCTAGACACGCTACCGAAGGTAGTAGCGCTGTCGGAGCAGCTCGATGCCATAATCGAGTTTGCGAAAAGTCGCACCAACACGACGAAGTACCTGAAGCAGGCTCTCTACATGCTTCGGTCCTCCGTCGATGCTGCGAAGAAGGAGCACGCCGAGCTCAAGGCAAGAGCGGTGGCTGCAGAGAAGAATGCAACGGAGGTGACCGGAAGGGCGACGAAGTCGGTCCAAACGGACACCTGCACGTCTGCAGCGGTTTGCGCCTCCGGGTCAGCCGCAATAAGAGCAAGGCAGTCTCCGGGGGAAGCCCCCGAGAACAGCAAGTAACGGTTGGTTGTGCTAAGCCCGCGAGATAGCACACCAACGGCCTCCAAGTCCGCCGAAAAGTCTGCCGAAGTGGCAGCTACGGGAAACCCTTGGGTTACCGTGGGAGGAAGGAAGCGCCAAAAAGACAGCAAGCGCAACGACGAGAAGGCGGCAGATCGTCCAAAAATGGGAAAGAAGGCGCGAAGCAGGGGCGACGCCCTCATACTCAAGACGGAGGGGTCCAAGTACTCCGAAGTCTTGAAGAAAATGAGAGGCGAAACCCAGCTCAAGGATCTGGGAGCGGATGTGCGGACCATCCGTCGTTCTCGCACCGGCGAGATAATCCTTGAGCTCCGTAAGGATGCTAAAAGCAAGGGCGCTGCCTACAAGACGGTAGCCGAGCAGGTCCTCGGGAAAGATGTGCAAATTCGGGCACTCACCTCAGAGGTGACTCTCCAGCTCAAAAACCTGGATGAAATCACCGAGAGGTGCGATATTGCACAGGCCCTCAAAGAGAAGTGCGGAGTGGAAGTAGCCACTGAGGTAATTCGCCTCCGAAAGGGTCCAGCGGGGACCCAGGTGGCTACTTTCCGGCTTGCATCGGCCGATGCAACTCTGGCCCTGAAGACAGCCAAACTTAAGGTTGGCTGGTCAGTATGTCCCCTGAGCATACTCCAGCAGCCGGACGTTTGCTTCAGGTGTTTCGAGGGAGGACACAAGTCCTGGACCTGCAAGGGGCCCGATAGGAGCCAGTTATGTAGGCGTTGTGGTGGTGCTGGCCATAAAGCTAAAGACTGCGGGGAGCCTCCCAAGTGCTTGGTATGTACTGGAAAACGGGACGCCAAGCACTCAACCTCAACCTAGATCTGGCCAACGTTGGAACCAAGTGTACATTCAGCAGAAATGGTGCGGAGTCGATCATCGACGTGACGTTCTCCAGCCCAGGACTGATCGTGAACTGGAGGGTAGACGATGGCTACACCTATAGTGACCACCAGTCGGTCTGCTATAGCGTAGTCCAGAACGTGAGGTGGCAGGCGACGGGTAGAGCCAATACTCCGACCGTCCGCGGGTGGAAGACATCGCATTTCGATGCCGAGGTATTTGCAGAAGCAATGAGAAGAGAGCGCGAGGGGGGCAGTTGGCTCCGCCCGAGTGCTGACCAATTTGTTGCCACATTATCGCGGGCGTGCGACGCCACCATGCCTAGGACCCGCCAACCTAGGAATGGTAAGTCACCGGTATACTGGTGGACCGACGCGATAGCGGACCTCCGTAGCGCGTGCCTCCGTGCAAGACGGATGTTGCAACGTGCACGTACCGATGCACAGAGGGTAGAGCGCCGTGTAGTATTCGGATCTGCAAGATCGGCGCTTAAAAGTGCGATAAAGGCGAGCAAAAGGGCCTGCTTCGATAGGCTATGCGCGAGTGCCAATACGAATCCGTGGGGCAACGCCTACAGAGTCGTAATGGCGAAGACCAAAGGCGTGTTGGCGCCTGCAGAGCGATCACCAGCGATGCTGGAGCGTATCATCGAGGGACTCTTTCCACGACACGAGCCAAATCCTTGGCCTCCGGTTGCTGAGTCTCACGTCCGACGTTCCAGTATCTCAGACAAAGACCAGGGATGGTCGGCCAACCTGCCGGGCATCCAATCCGTGAGAGACGGCAGCCGTGCAGAGGTTGTGGAGGAGGTAAGGGTTACGAATGAGGAACTCATCGTGATCGCCAACTCCCTAAAGGTGAGCAAGGCACCGGGGCCGGATGGAATCCCGAACTTGGCCATCAGGACGGCCATGAAAGTAGCCCCCGATCTATTTCGAGCAGTCATGCAGAAGTGCCTGGATGACTGCCTCTTTCCGGACAGGTGGAAGCGACAGAGATTGGTGCTGTTGCCGAAGGCTGGGAAACCGCCAGGGGACCCATCGGCATACAGACCTATCTGTCTGCTGGACACTACGGGCAAGGTGCTTGAGAGGATTATCCTCAACAGACTGGTGAAGTACACAGAGGGTGTAAACGGTCTGGCAAGTAACCAGTTCGGCTTCCGGAAAGGTAGATCCACGCTGGATGCTATTCTCTCTGTCACCAAGACGGCAGAGGTAGCACTCTAGCGTAAGAGTTGGGGCATTCGCTATTGCGCAATCGTCACGCTTGACGTGAAGAATGCATTCAATAGCGCCAGTTGGGACTCCATAGCGCTCACGCATAGGAGCATCCACGTACCGGTGTCGTTGTACAAGATTTTGGAAAATTATTTCCAGAATCGGGTACTAGTCTACAACACGGAGGAGGGTCAGAAGTGCGTCCCAATCACCGCAGGGGTACCGCAAGGTTCCATCCTGGGCCCGGTGTTGTGGAATGTCATGTATGACGGGGTGTTGAAACTAAAGTTCCCTGTAGGGGTTGTGATCGTCGGTTTCGCAGACGACATCACGCTAGAGGTCTACGGCGAGTCGATCGAAGAGGTCGAGTTGACGGCCGCGCACTGCATACGCAAGGTCGAAGACTGGATGCACTCTAGGAAACTGGAGTTAGCGCACCATAAAACGGAGGTTACGGTTGTGAACAACCGCAAATTAGAGCAACAGGCGGTGGTCAGAGTCGGTGACTGCACCATTACCTCAAGGCGTTCCTTGAAGCTCTTGGGGGTTATGGTTGACGATAAGCTCACATTTAAGAGTCACGTCGACTATGCCTGTAAGAGGGCTTCAACGGCCGCTGCAGGACTATCTCGAATGATGTCCAATAGCTCAGCGGTATATGGCAGCAAGCGTAAACTTCTTGCCAGCGTGGTTTCGTCCATACTTAGGTATGGTGGGCCAGCGTGGTCCAAAGCGTTAGGTACCAACAGTCATCGTCGAAAACTGGAAAGTACCTACAGGCTCATGTGCCTGAGGGTTGTGAGCGCGTACCGTACAGTGTCATACGACGCAATCTGCGTCCTGGCCGGCATGATGCCTATCAGCATAGCCATTAAGGAGGACGTAGAATGCTTCGATCAACGTGACACAAGGGGTATACGAGGCACCAGAAGGTCATTCTCGATGATCAGATGGCAGCAGGAATGGTCCAATTCCGCAAAGGGTAGATGGACGCATCGACTTATTCCGGACGTATCCGGATGGGTCGGGAGGCGCCATGGAGAAGTTAACTTCCACTTGACACAGATTCTGTCAGGTCATGGTTGCTTCAGGCAGTATCTACACAGATTCGGGCATGCGGGGTCCCCCATGTGTCCCGAGTGCGCGGATGCGGAAGAAACTTCTGAGCATGTCTTCTTCGTGTGCCCTCGTTTTGTGCATGCGCGGAGCGACATGATGGTAGTGATCGGGCCAGACACCACTCCGGACAACCTAGTTCGGAGGATGTGTAAAGACCCAAACATTTGGAGGGCGGTTTGTACAGCCGCCTCTCAAATAGTTTTAGAATTGCAAAACAGGCGACAGGTTGACCACCGACACGCCAGTGTTAGCTAACGGCCAGTCTCCAGGTTAGTTAGCTAAGTTAGCAAAGAGATCTATAGAACCAAGAGGGTGCACAGAGCACAAAAGCCGCTCCCCGAAGCAATACCTAGCGGTGGTCCCGGGGAGTATTATGGGCTGGAGACTGGAGGGGTTTTAGTGGGTCCGGTCACTGATTCAAACCAACCCCACACTCCCTGAGGTTGGTCACCTCAGGGGTTTGGATGCAAATTTCCCCTCCACCTGAAACAAAAAAAAAAAAAAGAAATATATATATATATATATATATATATATATATATATATATATATATATATATATATATATATATATATATATATATATATATATATATAAATATATATATATATATATATATATATATATATATATATATATATATATATATATATATATATATAGCTCTAAAGTTCAAATCCAGAGCTCATACGGTTTATCAGCTGAGAGTGTGATTCTGTGAGCAAAACGTGATATTTTAAAATTTCATAAAATTGTTGTTCGATTTTTGAATGAAGAATAAAATTCGCTCTAAATCGCTTGAATGACAGTTGGTGCATAGGCGAACTGTCATTGTAGCGATTTCGAGCAGTTTTATTTCGCGATTTAAAAACCGAATGACGATAGAAAATTTTTGAAAATCACGTTTTGCTTAGAAAATGCAGTTTTCTCAGATGATATAGAAAAACTGATATAACTTAACAACTCAATTGTCCTTCAATTTATTAAATAAAAAATAATAATTGCTTAGAATCTGTGGAATGACAGTTAATTCATCGGCGAACTCTCATTTAATGGATTTCGAGCAGTTTTAAGTCGTGATTCAAAAATCAACGGTGTTTTTTTTTTAAATTGCTCAGAAAACACAACTTTTTTTGATGAATTGGATTGTTAAGCTATTCCCGGATTTCTGATTTTTATATATTAGCTAGAAGATTGTAATTTTCAGAGCAAAACGTGATTATTTAAAATTTTATTTCATTGTACTTCGATTTTTAAATGAGGAATAAAAAATGGCTCCAAATCGCTACAATGACAGTTGGTACACATACTTAGACATACGTAACACTGGCGATTTTTTTGGTACTCTTTGCCTGCTCGACGAAAATGAACGGAATGAATTCTCTTCATCACGGCTCTACTCGAGCCCATATATATATATATATATATATATATATATATATATATATATATATATATATATATATATATATATATATATATATTATATATAAATATATATATATATAATATATATATATATATATATATATATATATATATATATATATATATGTTTATATATATATATATATATATATATATATATATATATATATATATATATATATATATATATATATATATATATATATATATATATATATATATATATATATGTTTATATATATATATATATATATATATATATATATATATATATATATATATATATATATATATATATATATATATATATATATATATATATATATATTGGGTTGTGTACCTGCGCAGCCCTGCATTTGTCTCGTTCCCACTTGAAAAATGCAGCATTGATTTTGTAAACAACTTTTTGACAGTTTCTAAAGGGATTTTGTTATGGGCTCGAGTAGAGCCGTGATGAAGAGAATTCATTCCGTTCATTTTCGTCGAGCAGGCAAAGAGTACCAAAAAAATCGCCAGTGTTACGTATGTCTAAGTATGTGTACCAACTGTCATTGTAGCGATTTGGAGCCATTTTTATTCATCATTTAAAAATCGAAGTACAATGAAATAAAATTTTAAATAATCACGTTTTGCTCTGAAAATTACAATCTTCTAGCTAATATATAAAAATCAGAAATCCGGGAATAGCTAAACAATCCAATTCATCGAAAAAAGTTGTGTTTGTGTTTTCTGAGCAATTTAAAAAAAAACACCGTTGATTTTTGAATCACGACTTAAAACTGCTCGAAATCCATTAAATGAGAGTTCGCCGATGAATTAACTGTCATTCCACAGATTCTAAGCAATTATTATTTTTTATTTAATAAATTGAAGGACAATTGAGTTGTTTTTAGTTATATCAGTTTTTCTATATCATCTGAAAAAACTGCATTTTCTAAGCAAAACGTGATTATCAAAAATTTTCTATCGTCATTCGGTTTTTAAATCGCGAAATAAAACTGCTCGACATCGCTACAATGACAGTTCGCCTATGCACCAACTGTCATTCAAGCGATTTAGAGCGAATTTTATTCTTCATTCAAAAATCGAACAACAATTTTATGAAATTTTAAAATATCACGTTTTGCTCACAGAATCACACTCTTTCAGCTGATAAACCGTATGAGCTCTGGATTTGAACTTTAGAACTAAAAAATGTTGATTGATTCAATCTTTGGCCAAGGCTGATATACACAGGAGACTGTTTTTCATGCGATGTTTGCTTAAAATGGATGTTCTTGACATGAATAACAATGCAGCAGGTTTATAATTTCCTGCAGCATCTAGTAGATTGATTACTGTCAACAAAATACATATCCGGAATAGTTCGTGATAAGAGCGAATCTAACAAACTGTAAACAAAATGAGATTATACCGAAAACGTATGAAGTGAACTACTATCTACCTTCAAACTTCGAGAAAATAATGTATCTCTTTCATAACTATTGAAAAGTTCGATGTTTGTTAAGGGCGAAAACTATTTTATATCAAAATGAAATAGAATAGGCGAAACTTGACTTCATCTTGATGAATGGGCAAAATCAAAGTTGTCAACAGAATGAACATAAAAGGCAAAGGGCGTACTCCCATACAATAACGTAAACACGGCGTATAGTGAAGGGCGATACTGTCGAGCAAATGAAAACAAGGCGCATAGTAAAGGGCGATACTGTCGAGCAAATCAAAATAAGGCGCATAGTAAAGGGCGATACTGTCGAGCAGATCAAAATAAGGCGCAAAGTATAGGGCGATACTGTCGAGCAGAACGAAAAAGGCGCATAGTAAAGAGCGAAACAATCAATTCTACCATGTAAAGCGACTGAAATTCAAGTTTTAGGTTTACCATGTACAAAACTAGAGCAATTTTGCTTTTATTGGAATATTTGGATGACAAACATATTGTTCAATAGTTATTTGGGATTTAAATTAGTGATTGAAAACTTTGTTTGCCTTTTTTGAGTTTTGTTGTCATTGTAAGATTCATCAATGGAAAAAATAATCGGTGAACACATCAAGTCATCATATTTTTCTAAATCTCCTCTCAGCAAATATCAATTTGCATATCAGGAGGGTAAATCGTCTGTAACAGCTCTTCATACTATTGTTATAAAACTAGAGAAATCTTTTGCAGCGAAAGAAATTTTACTTGCTGAGTTCCTTGATATAGAAAGAACATTTGATAATTCATCCCATGACTCAATGACGGCTGCAATGAAGAAACGTGGTTTCGACAATTGCATTATTAATTGGATCACCGAGATGTTATCAAAAAGAGAAATATCAGCAAACCTTGGAAGCTCGTACATAAGTGTAAAAGCAATAAAAGGATACCCGCAAGGAGAAGTGATATCTCCTCTATTGTGGTCGTTAACAGTTGATGATCTTCTTAAAAAAATGGTAGATGAAGGGTTTGAAATAGTTGGGTTCGCTGATGATATAGTCATAATTCGTGGCAAGTATTACGATATCATCGCTAACCGAATGCAAACTGCCCTAAACATTGTTTCCTCGTGGTGCGATAGGGAAGGTCTAAATGTAAATCCTTCAAAAACTACTATCGTTCCATTTACACGAAGGAGAAAAGTGATGCTAAATAATATAAGCTTGAAAGGTGAGCTCTTGAAACTCTCAGACAACGTCAAATATCTCGGGGTACTCCTTGACAAAAAACTTAACTGGAATACACATCTAGAGCAAGTTATAGGCAAAGCCACAAATACTCTATGGATATGTAATTAAACCATGGGTGCAACTACGGGGGGGCTAGGGGGGGTTCGCGATTTAAAAACCGAATGACGATAGAAAATTTTTGATAATCACGTTTTGCTTAGAAAATGCAGTTTTTTCAGATGATATAGAAAAACTGATATAACTAAACAACTCAATTGTCCTTCAATTTATTAAATAAAAAATAATAATTGCTTAGAATCTGTGGAATGACAGTTAATTCATCGGCGAACTCTCATTTAATGGATTTCGAGCAGTTTTAAGTCGTGATTCAAAAATCAACGGTGTTTTTTTTTTTTAAATTGCTCAGAAAACACAACTTTTTTTGATGAATTGGATTGTTTAGCTATTCCCGGATTTCTGATTTTTATATATTAGCTAGAAGATTGTAATTTTCAGAGCAAAACGTGATTATTTAAAATTTTATTTCATTGTACTTCGATTTTTAAATGATGAATAAAAATGGCTCCAAATCGCTACAATGACAGTTGGTACACATACTTAGACATACGTAACACTGGCGATTTTTTTGGTACTCTTTGCCTGCTCGACGAAAATGAACGGAATGAATTCTCTTCATCACGGCTCTACTCGAGCCCATAACAAAATCCCTTTAGAAACTGTCAAAAAGTTGTTTACAAAATCAATGCTGCATTTTTCAAGTGGGAACGAGACAAATGCAAGGCTGCGCAGGTACACAACCCAAAATATATATATATATATATATATATATATATATATATATATATATATATATATATATATATATATATATATATATATATATATATATATATATATATATATATATATATATATATATATATATATATATATATATTATTTTTTTTTTTTTTTTTTTTTTTCAGGTGGAGGGGAAATTTGCATCCAAACCCCTGAGGTGACCAACCTCAGGGAGTGTGGGGTTGGTTTGAATCAGTGACCGGACCCACTAAAACCCCTCCAGTCTCCAGCCCTTAATACTCCCCGGGACCACCGCTAGGTATTGCTTCGGGGAGCGGCTTTTGTGCTCTGTGCACCCTCTTGGTTCTATAGATCTCTTTGCTAACTTAGCTAACTAACCTGGAGACTGGCCGTTAGCTAACACTGGCGTGTCGGGGGTCAACCTGTCGCCTGTTTTGCAATTCTAAAACTATTTGAGAGGCGGCTGTACAAACCGCCCTCCAAATGTTTGGGTCTTTACACATCCTCCGAACTAGGTTGTCCGGAGTGGTGTCTGGCCCGATCACTACCATCATGTCGCTCCGCGCATGCACAAAACGAGGGCACACGAAGAAGACATGCTCAGCAGTTTCTTCCGCATCCGCGCACTCGGGACACATGGGGGACCCCGCATGCCCGAATCTGTGTAGATACTGCCTGAAGCAACCATGACCTGACAGAATCTGTGTCAAGTGGAAGTTAACTTCTCCATGGCGCCTCCCGACCCATCCGGATACGTCCGGAATAAGTCGATGCGTCCATCTACCCTTTGCGGAATTGGACCATTCCTGCTGCCATCTGATCATCGAGAATGACCTTCTGGTGCCTCGTATACCCCTTGTGTCACGTTGATCGAAGCATTCTACGTCCTCCTTAATGGCTATGCTGATAGGCATCATGCCGGACAGGACGCAGATTGCGTCGTATGACACTGTACGGTACGCGCTCACAACCCTCAGGCACATGAGCCTGTAGGTACTTTCCAGTTTTCGACGATGACTGTTGGTACCTAACGCTTTGGACCACGCTGGCCCACCATACCTAAGTATGGACGAAACCACGCTGGCAAGAAGTTTACGCTTGCTGCCATATACCGCTGAGCTATTGGACATCATTCGAGATAGTCCTGCAGCGGCCGTTGAAGCCCTCTTACAGGCATAGTCGACGTGACTCTTAAATGTGAGCTTATCGTCAACCATAACCCCCAAGAGTTTCAAGGAACACCTTGAGGTAATGGTGCAGTCACCGACTCTGACCACCGCCTGTTGCTCTAATTTGCGGTTGTTCACAACCGTAACCTCCGTTTTATGGTGCGCTAACTCCAGTTTCCTAGAGTGCATCCAGTCTTCGACCTTGCGTATGCAGTGCGCGGCCGTCAACTCGACCTCTTCGATCGACTCGCCGTAGACCTCTAGCGTGATGTCGTCTGCGAAACCGACGATCACAACCCCTACAGGGAACTTTAGTTTCAACACCCCGTCATACATGACATTCCACAACACCGGGCCCAGGATGGAACCTTGCGGTACCCCTGCGGTGATTGGGACGCACTTCTGACCCTCCTCCGTGTTGTAAACTAGTACCCGATTCTGGAAATAATTTTCCAAAATCTTGTACAACGACACCGGTACGTGGATGCTCCTAAGCGCGAGCGCTATGGAGTCCCAACTGGCGCTATTGAATGCATTCTTCACGTCAAGCGTGACGATTGCGCAATAGCGAATGCCCCAACTCTTACGCTGGAGTGCTACCTCTGCTGTCTTGGTGACAGAGAGAATAGCATCCAGCGTGGATCTACCTTTCCGGAAGCCGAACTGGTTACTTGCCAGACCGTTTACACCCTCTGTGTACTTCACCAGTCTGTTGAGGATAATCCTCTCAAGCACCTTGCCCGTAGTGTCCAGCAGACAGATAGGTCTGTATGCCGATGGGTCCCCTGGCGGTTTCCCAGCCTTCGGCAACAGCACCAATCTCTGTCGCTTCCACCTGTCCGGAAAGAGGCAGTCATCCAGGCACTTCTGCATGACTGCTCGAAATAGATCGGGGGCCACTTTCATGGCCGTCCTGATGGCCAAGTTCGGGATTCCATCCGGTCCCGGTGCCTTGCTCACCTTTAGGGAGTTGGCGATCACGATGAGTTCCTCATTCGTAACCCTT
This sequence comes from Wyeomyia smithii, assembly GCF_029784165.1. NCBI lineage: Eukaryota > Metazoa > Arthropoda > Insecta > Diptera > Culicidae > Wyeomyia > Wyeomyia smithii. The sequence continues at coordinate 49,370,285 of NC_073695.1, read as the reverse complement.
ACCTCCTCCACAACCTCTGCACGGCTGCCGTCTCTCACGGATTGGATGCCCGGCAGGTTGGCCGACCATCCCTGGTCTGTGTCTGAGATACTGGAACGTCGGACGTGAGACTCAGCAACCGGAGGCCAAGGATTTGGCTCGTGTCGTGGAAAGAGTCCCTCGATGATACGCTCCAGCATCGCTGGTGATCGCTCTGCAGGCGCCAACACGCCTTTGGTCTTCGCCATTACGACTCTGTAGGCTTTGCCCCACGGATTCGTATTGGCACTCGCGCATAGCCTATCGAAGCAGGCCCTTTTGCTCGCCTTTATCGCACTTTTAAGCGCCGATCTTGCAGATCCGAATACTACACGGCGCTCTACCCTCTGTGCATCGGTACGTGCACGTTGCAACATCCGTCTTGCACGGAGGCACGCGCTACGGAGGTCCGCTATCGCGTCGGTCCACCAGTATACCGGTGACTTACCATTCCTAGGTTGGCGGGTCCTAGGCATGGTGGCGTCGCACGCCCGCGATAATGTGGCAACAAATTGGTCAGCACTCGGGCGGAGCCAACTGCCCCCCTCGCGCTCTCTTCTCATTGCTTCTGCAAATACCTCGGCATCGAAATGCGATGTCTTCCACCCGCGGACGGTCGGAGTATTGGCTCTACCCGTCGCCTGCCGCCTCACGTTCTGAACTACGCATTAGCAGACCGACTGGTGGTCACTATAGGTGTAGCCATCGTCTACCCTCCAGTTCACGATCAGTCCTGGGCTGGAGAACGTCACGTCGATGATCGACTCCGCACCATTTCTGCTGAATGTACACTTGGTTCCAACGTTGGCCAGATCTAGGTTGAGCTTTGCCAAAGCTTCCAACAAGATCTGACCCCTCCGGTTCGTGCGGCGGCTTCCCCACTCAACAGCCCAAGCGTTGAAGTCGCCCGCCACTACTAAGGGTGTTAGTCCCGTCAGCTCCATAGATAACAAATCGACCATCTGGGTGAACCTTTCGATAGACCAACGTGGCGGAGCATAACAACTGCAGTAGAACACTCCGTCCACCTTGGCAACCGCGTATCCTTCATTTGAGGTTGACACAACCTCCTGAACCGGGAACTTGCTGGTCGTGCATATGGCCGCCGTACTGGACTTATCTGCAACCCAATTACCGTTTCCGGGAGGAATGCAGTAGGGGTCCGATACGATTGCGATGTCCGACCGCGACTCAGACGCTGCTTGGTATAGCAGCTGCTGTGCCGCATAGCAATGGTTCAGGTTCAATTGTGTCACCCTCACGCCCGTGGTTTCGTGGCCGCCTTACCGGCTGGGCACCGTGGGCCTCCCATAAAGTGCTTGGCGTCCCGTTTTCCAGTACATACCAAGCACTTGGGAGGCTCCCCGCAGTCTTTAGCTTTATGGCCAGCACCACCACAACGCCTACATAACTGGCTCCTATCGGGCCCCTTGCAGGTCCAGGACTTGTGTCCTCCCTCGAAACACCTGAAGCAAACGTCCGGCTGCTGGAGTATGCTCAGGGGACATACTGACCAGCCAACCTTAAGTTTGGCTGTCTTCAGGGCCAGAGTTGCATCGGCCGATGCAAGCCGGAAAGTGGCCACCTGGGTCCCCGCTGGACCCTTTCGGAGGCGAATTACCTCAGTGGCTACTTCCACTCCGCACTTCTCCTTGAGGGCCTGTGCAATATCGCACCTCTCGGTGATTTCATCCAGGTTTTTGAGCTGGAGAGTCACCTCTGAGGTGAGTGCCCGAATTTGCACATCTTTCCCGAGGACCTGCTCGGCTACCGTCTTGTAGGCAGCGCCCTTGTTTTTAGCATCCTTACGGAGCTCAAGGATCATCTCGCCGGTGCGAGAACGACGGATGGTCCGCACATCCGCTCCCAGATCCTTGAGCTGGGTTTCGCCTCTCATTTTCTTCAAGACTTCGGAGTACTTGGACCCCTCCGTCTTGAGTATGAGGGCGTCGCCCCTGCTTCGCGCCTTCTTTCCCATTTTTGGACGATCTGTCGCCTTCTCGTCGTTGCGCTTGCTGTCTTTTTGGCGCTTCCTTCCTCCCACGGTAACCCAAGGGTTTCCCGTAGCTGCCACTTCGGCAGACTTTTCGGCGGACTTGGAGGCCGTTGGTGTGCTATCTCGCGGGCTTAGCACAACCAACCGTTTCTTGCTGTTCTCGGGGGCTTCCCCCGGAGACTGCCTTGCTCTTATTGCGGCTGACCCGGAGGCGCAAACCGCTGCAAACATGCAGGTGTCCGTTTGGACCGACTTCGTCGCCCTTCCGGTCACCTCCGTTGCATTCTTCTCTGCAGCCACCGCTCTTGCCTTGAGCTCGGCGTGCTCCTTCTTCGCAGCATCGACGGAGGACCGAAGCATGTAGAGAGCCTGCTTCAGGTACTTCGTCGTGTTGGTGCGACTTTTCGCAAACTCGATTATGGCATCGAGCTGCTCCGACAGCGCTACTACCTTCGGTAGCGTGTCTCGCTGTCTTCCGACTGCCTTTATCAACAGTGGACCAGCCACTGCGATGTCTTGCGTCGATCCGGTAGGCGTACTGCCTTTGCCGTCTTCGCAGGCGTCCTTTACTGCATCCATCTCCGCCTTTCTCGGCGGAGACCTCTGGATGCCTCCTCGTGCAAACGGGTTTTTCAACCCATCTGCGCCCATTTGTTGATTATTTTCAGTTGAATCCATTTTTGTTTAGTGGGTCCCCCTTCCAGCCGCTATCCTTATCCATACTGGAGTGGTCGCCTATCTGGTCCCATGGTAGTCTATGCCGAAGCAGTGAGGCCATGGCTAGGGGCGGCTGCCATAGCGCCTTATGAGCAACTATGACACCCCCGACCGGCGCAAGTCAGGAAAGGACATCTGATCCCACTCCTGCCCGGTTCCCACCGGGCAATGAATTTGGAACGTACTGGAAGGCCTGCCAGGTTTTACGGGACGGAGACCCCTGCACCGGTTGTTGTCTCGCCGTTTCAAGCCGTTGTCACACGACCTTACTAAGGGAGCTCGGCGCAGGTGCCAGCCCAGAATCGTGGTACGAAAACGAAATCCGACTCTTATCATATGGCGTTGCGACCAGTTACCGTAATTGGGAACTTACTGGCATCAATCCCAATGGGCGAATTAGTGCATTTGGGTGGTGGGAGCGGCACTATTCGCTCCGTCAGAGCTGCTTCCGGATAATGTGGCTTTTGTGAGAATTCGGCGGCCCAATGCCTGAGTCTCACCACAACCTAGGCTAGCACTCGCTGATGGTCCGGGACTGCATTCTTGCAGTTAGCACTTCCGTGGCCTACGGTAATCGCCAAATACCGACCCGTGGTGGCATACAGCTCTGCCATATATATATATATAAATATAATATATATATATATATATATATATATATATATATATATATATATATATATATATATATATATATATATATATATATATATATATATATATATATATATATATATATATATATATATATATATATATATATATATATATATATATATATATATATAAAGAGATTTGCCCAAAACTGAACGCGGTCTAATCCAAACACCGCGCATGAATCAAAGGCCGCGCTGAGTTGCCAGATGTATGCTGCTTTTATTTGCATCAACCTTCATTGGTAAAAAATCGGGAAAATCCTTGAAAAAATCACTGCTGGAGGCAGTGGAGACTAAAAAGGATTACTAATCACCAGAAGAAAATCTATTGGATCATATACTCACTTCGTGGTTTCTGTTTTAAGCATTATGATATCAATCTATATTAGAGTAATCTGTAAACCTGGCACCCCTGACGCCGCCTTAAGTGTGCTGCCAGAATCGAAGTTTGTTTTGATTTTGGAAAGGGTTGCCAAGACAGGTAGATTTAATCTTGGCTGTTGCTTACAGTGTCCCGAGGAAAATAAAATCGATTCGGCAACCAAGAAGGGCATTTGGTTTCAGAATTTCGGTTTATAGCGCGGCGAATAAGTTTCAGTGAAACTCACAATACATATATATATATATACATATATATGTCTTATTTTTTCAACAGCCACAATTAAATTTAAATTAGTAAAGCTAAACAAGCGTGTATAATGCTAACTGGCGTTTCTGAGTGGCGTGTGTTTTTTGACAGCACAGATATCATCAGCTGTTTTATCGAGCACTTTCATCATTAGATTCTAGTACTACACAAACAGAATGTCACTCGTTGTTTACATTAATTCTATTTAGCATCAAGTTCAGCACGGATCTCGAATATTTTTAAAATCAGTGTTAGTTTTCAAGTTTATCCAAAAGATCTGTGTAGTGCTCAGTAGATTGGGATATTGTGCAAGTGTAGAGAGCGGAAAACGCAACGACAATGGCAGACGAGAATGAAAATTCTTGCGATAAATTCGATGACGTGAAGCCGGATAAAATGTTTACACTTAAAAAATGGAACGCCGTTGCGATGTGGAGCTGGGATGTGGAGTGCGATACCTGTGCTATTTGCCGGGTGCAGGTTATGGGTGAGTTTGCAGTAATCTACCGATTTGAATTTTAACGATATTTGACCACTCAAAGGTTGGTATATGTATATGGTTTGATTAATAACTATATATTCTTCAAGCTTAAAAGCATTACAAAGTAAACGAAGAATCAAAGTGTTTTTCATCTTATTTTTTAACCGTTACGAACATTGTAACAATATAAAAAACGCGTAAAAATCAACGCTAAGAAATACTATGGATAGAATGATAATCGATATTTCTGATATATTTCATGACTATTTTTCTATCAATCCATTCATTTTACCTACTTACCAATCAAATGACAATGGCCGTTGTTACCACTAAAAAACGAACCTGCATCAAAATACAGTAGGGTTGAGGCTCTTTTTTTTTGTACAAGTTTTGTCACTGCGACCAGAATTTTTTATCTATTGTGATGTGATATTGCCCGAGTGTTTGCTGTATTCCGCACTTCTATTATTAGCAACACCACTTGCGATGCACTCATTATTATTTATCCCTGCGTGTGTGTATGCTTTCATTCTTTCTACTGTTGTTCTACTATCCACCGGGACTTATTCCTCCTGTCGAATATCGCCAATTATAATTCCCTGGAGAGGTTTTCGACTATGTGTCCCTCTGGTCTGTTTAATTATAAGAGAGGTTTATTTCGCCAAGAGTGTGAGCGTTGAGGGTGATAGAAGGGTAACTATGGAGTCTGAGAATAAACCGATGCTTAAGTTTTTTGACATCGAATGGCCTGATTCAACTAAGATTCGAACCCATGGCCACCCCCGTTTGACAGAGCAACGAAACAACAAATAATTCAGAGTACAAAATTGTTCCATTGAAACAGCAAACTGCTGCTTAAGCCGACTTGCGTTATTATCGTTTTGATGCTCTGCAACTTTCAAATAATTCGCAGTTGGTGTAATTGTTGTTCAACTTTCCAACTGTTTTTATATAATTCTTAGCATTCAATTTCATTTTCAATTATGTTGTTTTGGTTTCAATTTAATGAAAACAGAAATTTCGGAATGTGATAGATAGAAGAGACAACCCAAAAGTATTCGTATAAATTATTTTATATTCAATATAGTATACATTAAATAATTACTTCATACATGAAATAATAATAATAATAGTAAAATTGATTCCTATCAAGTAATATATTTTCGTTGAACTTAAATTGAATAAAATTTCCATGCTGCCGCTATTTTTCATTCCTGCTGAGATTCGATAAACTTGACGCCGTTAAAAGATGCACACTATATCAAAATTAATCGAGATTAGCGTTTACTTTAGGTTGTACTGTTGGCAACCTCGTGCGGAACGTTAACTCACTACAAAACGTATAACCTAATATTTGGTATTTTCTGAGATTGACCATTTTAATGTCAAGCATTTTGTCGTGTCAAGTGGGGTTTGCTAATTTCTACTTTCCAGTTTATATCAGTATTCTCTATTTGTTATCGTGATTTATCATTCTTTACGTTAGGTATGTATATAAGAAAGGAACTTATGCATTTCGCTGGCTTCTCTAGAATAAACTTAAATGATAATTATTTACAAACAACTACTGTCGTATAGCGGTACGTTGTCAATCTCATGTTTTTTCGGCGGCAAATTGGACTCAAAATTATCTGCATAAATAGGCACAAATTAAAATGTCAACATGGTTGTCGTTTAAAATAATATGTTGGATTCACGCACAATTGTACTGGCACCCGCTATTCTAAAGTTGGTTTTTAGTTTTCAACTATTGCACACTATATCTTTGATCAACTTCGTCTAAACCTTGCAACTGTGCCCTCTATGAGAGACGCTACCTTGTTTTCTTCTATACAACATATCACATTAAATCTCTTAACTATTCGTTTGTGTTTTCTGCATGTATGTTTTCTAAAGCCCCGATTTCGAACGTAATATTTAACAAAATTTAAGCATATTTACTGAAGAAACAGTAAGTTATCGCCCAGGCACTTCTGATGGTACCCATATTGAGGTAACGCATTCTTAGTAAAAAAAATCTAAACTGTTGAGCTGAGGTCTCGCGCGTTTTCGAGTGTTTGTTGTATAACAAAAATTATGAAGTAATGGCTAACAAGGGGGTTTTCGCTGAGTCTGGATCATGTACAGCAAAGTGTTGGTCATATGGTACAATATCCTGATGACAACGTAATTTTGACTGTTTTGTAGTATGTTTTTGGTTTTGACGATACCCAGGTTATAATAATCTTAGTTATTTGGGCCACTTAGCAAAGCGAAGGCTATGTGTAACGTTTCACTGATAGAATACTACTAACAGTCTCCTCCGAGCCGGCATTCAAACATAACAGATCAGCACCGTACCTCGAGACCAACTGGGAGGTTGCATTTGGGTCTAATAATGCTTCATAAAACAAAACATAAAGCAAAGGGTGAGATGGATCTACAGGACGCACAGATATTTCATCATAGCTTTCTACATGTTGAACGACAACGGCTTAATGTTAGCCACCGAACTCATTCGCCTTACGCGGCCCATCATTTTACGCTCAATATCCTCCAGGGATTTGCCTTGTGTCTCCGGCACGTACAGTATCACAAACACCAAACCGACGCAGCACACCGAGCCGAACATCCAGAAGGCGCCGTGCGTTCCGATGGAAGCTGTTGACAGTAAAAGCACACATTAATTTATTCTCTTCGATTCACACCCTATTTCAGTACTCACCAATAATATCAGCGAACGTTTTCGTAACGACAAACGTACAGGACCAATTGAAGGCAGTGGCTACGGAAGCAGCGGACCCACGAATTTTGCCGGGCAAAATCTCACCCATCATCAACCACGGAATCGGGCCGAATCCAAGTGAGAAACCAAGAACGAATATCACGAAGGCAGCCAGCGGTAGCCATCCGACCTGCGAGACGTCTTGACCGCTATTCTTTGCGTAGAAGAAACCACCCAGCGTCATCAGCGTAATTATCATTGCAACATCCGAGATGTACAGCAATATTTTTCTACCCAGCCTGTCGATCAACATAGTCGCAATGAAAGTTGCAATGAAGTTCACCAAACCGACAATAATTGTGCACAGATTCTCGTCGATCGTTGATCCAGCATCCTGGAAAATTTGCACCGTGTAGAAAATGACCGCGTTGATACCAGACAGTTGCTGGAAAAACATCAACCCGAGTGAAATAAGCAACGGCTTCAGGTTGGATTTTTTCAGTAAATCCAGCATCGCACTCTTCGAAGCGTGTCTCTCCGCATCCTGGTGCGATTTAATGATACCCTTTAACTCATGATCAACGTCGGCTTTCTTGCCACGGAGCCACTGCAGAGCTTTACGAGCTCTATCATCACGGCCTCGAGAAACATACCAGCGAGGCGTTTCCGGAATCAGGAACATTAAAAACAGGAACGGTACCGGAAGTGCTGCTCCCAGGAACGCTAGTTCCGACCAATCCATGTAGTTGCCAGCAACAAAACACATCAAGATTCCAATATTACCAAAAGCTGTAGGGAGCAAACCAAGCGTTCCACGCACTTCCGGTTGTACGGTTTCACCCAAATAGACTGGTAGAGAGAGTGACGCAACACCCACAGAAAAACCAGACAATGCACGACCTGCAGAGTGTAATCATCAATTAATTCCATTAATGCTATTGCTGGCAAGCTTCTGAGCACTTACCTACTAAAACCATAGCTACGTGGTTGGCACAGGCAATAAGCAGCCATGAAATAATGAACGGAGTAGCCGTTGCCAGAATCGTGTTCTTTCTACCGAGATATTCGATCAAGGGTCCACCAAGTATACCACCGACTAGACCGGCCAAGGGCATAATTCCACCGACCCATGAACCCTGTAATAGAGAAAAAAAAGCAAACAACACTATAGCATAAATCGCTCAGGAAATGAAAACATTCGAGCACAGCCAGACAAAATCGCCCGCGAAAAGTGGACCACGTTCAAACGACAAACACAATCGACACTTTATTCGAGCGAGGGCGCGCATCCTTGAAGCGCGCCAGTGTGCGCTGCTGGTGCTACTGCTGGCGTAGTTGATACTTGGCGCTATTTTTAGCCGATTCGCAAAAAGTGTACTCGCTGCCATGTTTTGAATCTTGCCGGATGACGTAGAACAGGCCTGCGTTGCTGGGCCTCGTGTTCTACGATGTGGAGCGACTATTTATTTACTTTCTGTTTGTTTGTCACACAGAAAGTTTGGAAGGAAGAAATCTTGCTAGATAGAATTGTACGCATCCGATCGATATTGCTTAGTACTTAGTATCATTCGTTTAGAATGGAGTTTATACCGATATTTGGATACTTTCTTTTCTGTCAGTACTTTATATTTATCTCAATCAGTTAATTATTTGTATTTGAAGATCATTACTTGGGAGTATTATTTTACTCAACTAGTCTCACCGTTTGGCATTTTACATAAGAATTGACACCTTCGTAAATGGTGAATTTAATCATTGATTTAAGGTAAAGCGTAGTATTTTGAGTTGACATGTAAAAAGTGTTATCGCTGTGCGGTAATGAATTTTTCTACCTTCTGCATAACAGCGCGTTTTCAGAAAAAAATCTTACACCATCGATAGATTTCCTGACTTTAGTTTTAAATACAAAATCACGACTTATTTCTCAAAATGGCCCTTTTAAAAAACATTGTCACGGAATATCCCGCAGAATGATTGTGTATATGGAGCATGTCTTCGTAATATTACAGCCGATAAAAGAGAAGTGGAACGATTCCGAATGCTTCAGCTGTGTAACGATCAAAATAATTTAACGCTGGTTACTATAGGGAGCGCCCCAAAACTGATCGTTCGCCCGAAACCGAAGTCTACCGAAACATCGTGAATTTTGTGTGTATGATACATATATAGGGAGCAGGATGGTGATTGAGGATGATGGCAAAGCTGTGGACCCACCATCCATGGACGAGGTTAAGAAAGCAGTGAAAGAGCTGAGGAACTGCATGGCAGCTGGTAAGTACGGCATTCCAGCCGAACTTTTTAAAGTCGGGAGTGAACAGCTGTATCGTGCTTTACACCGGATCATTCTGAGAGTGTGCTCCGATGAAGAATTGCCCTCGGACCGGTTGGAGAGTATCATATGTCATTATTACCGGGGCATAGCCCTTCTCCACACCGTTTACAAAATTCTCTCCCGTATTCTGTTCCATAGACTGAGGCCGTTGTCGGAGACCTTTGTTGGCGATTACCAATGTGGTTTTCGGAAGGGACGCTCCACTACGGACCAAATGTTCGCGCTGCGACAGATCCTCGATAAATTTCTAGAATTCAACCTGCAGACGCACCCTCTGCTCATTGACTTTAGGGCAGCGTACGATACAGTTAAGAGAAATGAGTTATGGCGAATTATTCTCGAACATGGTTTCCCAACAATCAGGCTGATACGAACCCGTACTAAACTTGCACTCTACAAAACACTAATTCTTCCCGTGGCCCGCTACGGCCATGAAGCATGAACGTTGAAAGAGAGCTCTTGGTGTTTTTGAGCGCAAAATCCTAGCGTTCAATCCTTGGCGGCAAACTAGAAAATGGTGTTTGGCGCAGACGCAGATGAAACATGGCAAGTTGCAGTGGGCTGGGCTTGTAGCTAGAATGTCGGAAGAACAACCAGCGAAGACTATATTTAGCAGCAATCCCGATAGAGGCCGCCGACTTCGAGGTTGGTCCGGCACTTGTTGGATGTGTGCTGTAGACGTGGATTCCCGCGAAATATGTGTTAGGGTAGATTGAAGGATAGCAGCCCAAGACCGAGTGACATGGCGACGAATTCTAGATTCGGCATTAGATCGATAGTCGGTCTGTTGCACAGTGGTTTAAAATGCGAAAGACGTGATCGTCAGCCTTTTGAGTATAAAAATGCCATTTCAATGCTACGGTGTATTCAACAAAGTTTTTATAGATCTTAACCCGTAAAGACCCGGGACGGAACTTGTTTTTTGAAAATGCTCGTTCTCAGCACTGGAACGGCCGATATAGGAAAACTTGGAATTTTATTCAAGGGAAATAGTAGCTCTAAGTTTTGGTAAAGGTGCCACCCCTCTGGACCCCTCCCCGTTTTTGTGACACGCAAATATGTCTGTGTTTTTTTCTAATTTTTCAAACAGATTGAGCAAACACTGAGAATTTGCATACGTATCAATTGCTCCATGTATCAAATCATGTCAGGTGGATAAAATATAGTATATAAGAGTGAATTTTGGAGTTTCCAAATTATTTCAGTACAAAATCACAAAACTACGCATTTTTATAAAAATTCAAACAGCAAAACCGTTCTTCAAATTTAAGGCTCTACATTTTTGCGGTAAGGTCTCCAGAATCCATACGAGATGAAATATTTATTTTGGCATGCAAACATTTCGAGAAAAACCAGTTTAATTCACCAAAGTACGTATTTTTATGGAAACCTGATTTTCTCAGTCTCCCACGGTAGGTTTCAACTTAGCTCTTCAATTTTCAAGCTCTATATTTCTAGAGTAACGTCTTCTGAATCCAAAGATGCTGAAAGATTTTTTCTAGCATGCACAGATTTGGAGAAAATCAAGTTTTCATAAGAACTCGTACTTTAGTGAATTCAAACTATTTTTATTCACCCACGCCCAAGCCTTGAAGAGACTGCAAGAAACTAGTGAAACCATCTGGGGAAGCTAGAACTAATCCCCATCTTTCGAGTGAAGACTGTTGTTTTTGTAACTTTTTGCAGCTTTTCGAGAAATTTTATTTTGAAATAGTGCATTTTTTATCTAAAATGTCCTAAACCCTATGAAAAAGTTGAAAATTCGCCCAAGGTATGTTCGGCAGAATGATGTATTTTTTAAATATGAAAAAATGTCTAGAACTTAGTATGCCTCTGAAAACACACCAGAAAAAGTTATTTGGTATTTTTCGAGTTTTACAAACTTCAAGAAAGTCTGTGTATAGAACTACCTGTATGTGATCGATTCTCAAGAGATAGAACCAAAGTGTCTTCAGCAAAGTTTTTTTTTACATAAGATTGTCTATAAGTTTGCTGAAGACTTCGTTTTGATTCAATAAGAAATTAAAGAAATAAAATTCTCATCTCACTTTTAGGTGAATTAATCAAAAATTTATTTACATCAAAAGATGCCCCTCAAGATCTACAAAAACATTGTCGAATACACTGTAGCATTTAAATAACATTTTTATACTCAAAAGACTGACGATCACGTTTTTCGCGCTTTAAACCACTGTGTGTCGCCGCAAAAGTAAAGTAAAGTAAGTAAGTATCAGAGTTGCGTTTATCTACGTTGCTTTTTTTGTTCTGAATGCAGAAAAATATCAGGGTAATTAAGGATATATTTCAGGGAAAATCAGGAAATTTATTTTGAAAAGTTTTTCGCCACCCTGTTTATGCATTTAACACATTCTTTATGCTAAATCATAGCAATCGTTGTGCATCATGGAAAATACATGGTTTTTATATAATTTTGGGACGCTGAGTCCGAATTCGATGTTATTTTTGCATGTAAATGTGTATTTTTGACGCTAGGGGAGTTTTCATGTTTTTTATATATATTATATAAGGAAAATTTTACGTCGGTTTCAATTTTTTGGAGAACAAAATGCATGATACTTGAAAAACTTTCATATGAAATAAAAAAAAACATAAAAATATTATTTAGTTATTAGGAAAATAAAAAAAATCAATTGAAAAATATGCTTCGTGATGAAAATTACTTTTGACTTGTTTTTTTTTTTCAAGGTGACTATATTAAATTGCGTCTTTTTATCGCATTCTTCTTTTTATTCACTTCCACCTTCATCTTCTTTTTGGTGTTCATTTTTAATACAGTTTTAATATCTTCAAGGAGAATTTTCAAAATGCAGTTTCTAACGTCAAAATAATAATTCACTATTTGTTCTGTAGAAATTAGCAGGCGATTTATTATGTCATGGTTTGTGTTTACACGATTGTTTTTACATTTGACTGGTATGATACAAACTTAAATTATGATTTTAGTACTCAGTGCTGGTGATACGAAACATAAACAATGGTTAGTTTTTAATACTGCGTTAAATATCGGAATATTGATGGGTTAAACTTGTTAATATGAAAACAGTGTGATTAATCATACTGAAACATGTTTGAAAACGCTGTTATTATCAGACTAATACGAGCCATTCGTTATTCTGTTGACTGTTTGCTGTGTGCAATTCAAATTTACATTTTTAAAATCCGATATGTGCCGAACACTTGTTGTTTCTCTTTGAAAGAAGGGTACTCTGCGCAACTCTGCGCATGATCGGACTAGATGCTTTTGAAAGCATTTTTTCCAAGCTATCGTTTAAAACTAGTGCCAATAGTGCCAAACCCTGCCGTCTAAACTTGAAACGCTGTTTTATGCAAAAAATACGTAATTTTTTGATACCGCCTAATTTTTTTGAGTATTTCAATGAGATTATACAATATGCAATGATGAGGATTTATTTTACAGACAACTTTTCCTTAGACGTCATCAAGATACAAGTTACCCTCCAGCAAATTTCGCAACATTGCATTTTTTTTTTTTTTCAAGAAAAACGCTAAATAACGCTGGCTCAGTACACTTTGAAAAATCATAGAAAATTCAAATTTTGTCGTAATGCTCTAAAAATTTGGATTCTGACCCTTCAATGGTATACAACTATAGGAAAAATACAATTGAAATGAAATTCGCATTTTCATTTTGGGGTCGATGGCCAGCGATTCCCCACTGTGCGATGGTCAAGATAAGCATTTCCAACCAATAAACAGCTGTAGATAATATTTTAATGTCAAAATATTTCAATGCTCATTAAAAGCTCTTGAAAAAAAAAGTGATGCTCAAAGTTGTGATTTTTAAGGGGGATTTAGGTGACTATTAAGGGTTTGCCAAATAACTTAAAAAGGCATAAAACGGCGTTATCTCGAAAACTGTTGTTATCTCGAAAAAAAAAATTTTTGGCCAAAAATCGACCTTTTGGCACTTAGCCGTTTTCGATGTTAAAATTTTAGAGCATATTTAAAAACAGCAGAACTGTTGCTTAAATTTTGAAGTAGTGACTTGATCTTGCTCAATGCCCGCCAGTGCTCACCAGACCAGACCGAGCCAAGCTCCAAAGACATTATTTCGAGTAATCGGCGTTCAAAGTTTAACCTTCCTGTATGCTTTCTGTGAACTGCTACAGAGAATTTTGGTTATAATATTCTTATGAACAGTTCAAATAATTTCGTTTTATCACGAAAGATAGATTATTCATTTTCACATCCACTAGTGTTAAAAACTCAATTTTTAAAAAATGGCGCTTGGTTCGGTCTGGTCGCACGCCGACCACTTGTAAATAATTTCATAATATTTTTTTTATTATTTTCGTTTCTAATGTTGGCTTACGGTATCAATCACAAAGATGTTTCAGAGTAACAGTTATTGCTCAGCTTAACTCACAGGTACTTCAAATTACAAGCTGACTTCAGTTGATGCCGTGACGGTTTTAACCACGTTACAGAGAGGAATTACTTACACGGGGAGATAAAATAAACTAATTTTTTTTTTTGCGGGAATTATTCGCTATTACATTTGTTTTATTTTGAATAATAAAAAAATCTTGTATAAGCCGCTTCATTAGAAAAAATTTTTTTTTCGCCGTACAAAAAACACGTATATGAAAAGAGTGTACATACCTATATTTCATTTTTTAAACTCCCAACATCTTTTTTTAGGAATAGGCGTAATCAGAAGGTTCGGTTGCCGGAGAAACATTGTGTGCTCAAATCAATGAAAAATTACAATAATTGGTTGAAAACTCATCAAATTACACTTCCTTTTTGTCACTCACAGAGTTTTCACATATTAAAAATCTAGAGAAACATTCCAAAAGGTCCTATCTGCTTTGATCGATTTTTTGATCGATCACTTTCATTCAATCACCACAACTTTTTGAACACCTTTTATGACACGTTATTTGCATCAGTTGATAGCGGAGGGATCCCTCTAACCTTCTGAACGAAAACCACGCTTGGGAGAGTTACTAAAATTGAACCATTACCAAAATGAAAGGATGCTCCGGAAAAACGATTAAAGCAGATAGGACCTTTTGAAATGTTTATCTAGAAATATGATTAAAATGTACGCTGTTATGCAATTTAAAACCTAACCAGCTTTCTCCAGTGCGATTTTAGTATAATTCGCCTCTTACGAAAATTGCTGAAACAATTCAAAAAATTTCCTAACTGTTTGTACTAAAACATGGTCCACTTTTTGCGTGATATAAAACACTATGTAACCTATGACTATACATTACTTTACTTTACGAACTAATTTCATTTTTTGTCCTATTGACTTACATTTTAAGTTTAGTAAAGCGGGCAATGTATGTATAACTACATACATTGCCCGCTTTACTAAACTTAATATACATTACTTACCGATTGATCCGTGACTTCGAACGACGTTATGTTGCGATCCTTCATAGAGACCAGCGCCGGGGAGGTGTATGCTGACGAAAATCCAACAACCATGGAACCGAGGGAAACTGATAGTGCTGCTAGCACCTTTTGGCGAAGAAAAGAAACAAAAACACTCTCATCAGTACCTATCACTCGCAAGCTGGGCAACTGTCAGCCGAACGCACTGTCAGGGCCTAAAGTGACTCTGCGGTTCTAAATAAAAAAAACGCCAAAATAAATTATAAACCTGCGAAAATGTGCACTTTGCCACCGGCTCTTCCGCCGGCACCGTGAATGACACGTGGGTGTCCGCGCGCATCAATAGCTTAACCATGGTGGAATATGAATGCAACGCGTACGAGCGAGTTTCGAACCCACGCTTCTTCCGCTTCCTTGAATTGGCTCAACAACTGTAGAAAAAAGATTTGTTACAGCAAACTAAATCGTAGTTGTCCACGGCACGTGTGTGCGTGAATGTGTGTGTGTTTGGGGATCGGTCTCAAAAGAACTGTACTCCTGACAGCGTGTTCACGTTCTGTGACTACTGCTGACTAAGATCACTCGTTATCAGCGGGCTATAAACTATCAACTGACGAGGTTTTGTTTTCGATAGACTTCTTTATACAGGTCGAACGACGGGATCAGCAAACATAAATACTTGACAACTGAATTTAGAAATATTGGCCGGTTCCTAGCGGCAGTGCGACGATACATCTACATACATTAGAATGGAGAAAGTTCTTTTGAACGAGAGGTAATGCAACAGCCGTTTATGCTGAAGTTCCAGTCCAGACTCGACAGATTGATGTGGAGTGGAGATTGAAGATAACAAGGAAACGCGAGATTTTGCATCATCGGTTCGCAGCGGAAGCAGAGACAAATTGATTTATGAAATTTACCGTCGTCTTGTGGCATTCATAAGCATATTTGTAATGAGCCGGACTGTCCGAAATCTGAGATAGACCTTCCCGAACGGATGCGAAAACAAATGACGCTACACAAACTGGGCGAAACATAGGTCGCGCTACGTCAGCGAACGTGGGCGTAGACGGCGTACATTCATTGATTAAAGTAATTAAGGATACGCATCCAGCGATGCTGTGTACCGCCGGCTGTGTAATAGTCTGATAAATGTACATTTAATTCAGTGCTTGTAGTTGCTTGCTGTTTCTTCGGTGTCAAAACATTTTTGTTTCTCTTTCTGGGGTTTTCATTACCATCCAACGTAAAAAAATCAAATAAAATAGATTATTTGCTTTCTTCTTTATCAACCAAAAAGTTTTTCAAGTGTGATAACTGTGGAAAGGACAGTTCATTTTCGTACTTTTTTTTTTGTTAAATCAAACATTTCATGTTATTTTTTACAGTGCTCCCTAGTGAATTCGTTTGTCACAGCTTGCAAATGGTAATTGCTATTCAAGCTTCAATTTGGCTCGACACAACTACAAAACAATCGATAATGGACTAACATAGAAAACCGTAAATTGTCGTTGGTCAAACGCCAACAACAAAATAATGCTCATACACTTGAAACAATAGTCAAACAAACACTAAATAGCACCATTCATGTCAATACCTCGTAGCACACGGGAATCTCAATCCACATTTTAAATTGCGATCAAGATCAAGTCTTTGTATGGCTCCCAATTATCCTACAAAAGGGGACCACCTTCTTCATCGTCTCCTCTCGCTTCTGCTTGCTTGCCCACGGTGTGTATCGTTAAAGATAACACGCGTAATCACTTCTCTCTGCTGCTTCTTACATTGGGCGAATCGACCGAGACGACAAGTGCTTGGAACAGAGAAAAAATTGTCGGAAAACTTTCCACTACATATCTTCTTGGTGGCCTGATTCTTCCTATTCTTCAACTCCAGCCAACGGTGGTCCGCGGTAACTAACGGAAAGCAGCACTTTCTAGTTGCCCCCTAAGGGCTGCATGCCGTTCTAGTGGGTTACGCAAACAGATTCTAGTGGGTTACGCTGTACAACAGGAAATCACGCACCATTCCAACTGTTGCCATATGTGGACAAACGGGCCAGCTTTTGGCGAGTACTGGTTTCGCGTGAATTTTCCACTTTTTCTTCTAATTAGGTATCCTTTCTTCGCTAAAAGTCTGTGCTCGTAAGCACAACACGATGTGCACCTAAACTAAACTACGCTCGAGCTTATTGATACGAATTTTAATCACTCTGACGCGTCCGGATACGACCGTTTTCAAGTGTGCTGCCGGCGATTTGCACTTGATTCGTGACGAAAAAGATTGAAACTGCCGAAAAACTCAAATAATAAGGACTTTCTGGGTAGTAGACAACATATAATGTGTACGCATAATCTGTCTCCCGCGAATCAAAGGACAATTGCCATAAGTAACATGATATCTACTCTTCTCCGACGACAGTCTCGAGAGCGAGAGGAGATTCCATCCAGAGCCAGTATCAACACCCATTACCATTTCAAGTACGAATAACGCTGGAAGCAACAGTTGGAATTGGAGTACACTTCACTCACCCGTTCCGCACGATAAAGCGACGATCCTGCCGAGAAGCGAAAAATCAAAACATCAATCACGATGGAAACGACGGTCGTTTGTTGACGCACAAAGTGCCACGCGTCTCCCCCATCAATTCGAATCAATAAATCCCACAATATGGTTAATTGGCCGATGACAATCAGGAGCCACCCCAGCGGCGACAGCAGCACACGACAGTTGAATAATTGTATGCAAGTGCGACAAATAGACGAAAGCATCACCAATTTGAAACACTATTCAAATGTTTCGTTATCCATTTTGAAACACCTATACACACGCCTTGAGAACGAGCCCCCGGAAATGGGCTCGTGCTGTGCGGCACAATAGGGTTTATTTGGGGCCAAACGATGTCCAAATTTAAACGATCAAATTAAAGTATTTGAAGCTTGTGTAGGTGTGACGCCTGTGGGAACAGTTTAAGCAAGCAATTTTGGGTGACTCAGATTGCTAACCAAACTAACTGTTGATGATTGTAGCGGGAGTTATTGTTCTGCAAAACTACGAATGGTAATATAAGTTAGGAAAAATTAATTTTGGTACGATTTGTCAATCGAATCGAAAAATCAATTTTAAAAAACAGACAACATCAACAAGTTGCGTACATAGTCAATGAAGACTCAAAAATTTCTTATCCAGTATTTGAGCAAGTTTTAAAATGAAAAACCCCAAATCCCAAAACAATTGAGAACGAACTGCGTCTCCATTTCCCGACAGTTTCAAGTGATGAGACGAGCAATTGTGTTTTTTTTATCAAGCATACTGTTTTTTAATGTTTCGGTGATCATTTTAGTTAAAACACCTTTTTTGGCTTATAAGCCATGATTATGTGTTTTTGACGTAGGACTACGTCTAACCGCACTATATCCAGATACATTCTGCGGAAACTAAAACCTAAAGGTGTAACGTTGGAATGAAAGATTTCGAACGGTGATACTGATGTAACCACATGATGGAAAACAATAATCAGTATGTCGTTGGATAGATAAAATGATGGACAATTTTGTGATTCCTCAGTTATCATTATCATTTCATTGCTAAACAGTGAAAATTTCATAAAAGTTTCAAGGTCGAATTTTCACGAACAATGTATCAATCACATGCGAGCACGCCTGGCACAGACTTCATGAGTAGACACCAACTGCCTGCTGTATAGCAGTGGCAAAAAAAATTGACAGAATCTCCCCGTCCCAATAGGTCTACTAATGTTCGCTTCCATGAGCCTAGACTGATTTGATGTCTTGAAGGTGAAGCTTTTTCGGAAAGTTCGTAATCACCTTCACTATCAGACAGTTTTACGTTCTGCTGTTAAAATGTTCTTGAAACTGATGTCTTGAAGGAAAAGATGCTGGCACAGGTAACAGTACTGCACCGAGCAATGTATGAATAGACCGCTGGTTACTCGTCGTCTATCAGTGCAGTAGAACTCGATATTCATTTGTGTGCAGCCAACAGCGTTGCCAGGTCATTTTTTCAAAAATCTGGAAAAGGCAAAATAAAAATCTGGAAGAAATCTGGCAGTCATTTCGTGGGGTGAAAGGTTAATTTTTCGAACAAAAGTCTTGGGGTACGCAAAATTTGAGGTGACAAAATTGCAAAATTTCGCGCCAAAATTGAAGTGATGACATTTTTGCGGAACAGAGAAAATAAAATCTGGATAAAATCTGGATCATCCATGAAAAATCTGGATAATTGGACATCAAAGCTGTCTACCTGGATACATGTTCAAAAATCTGGATAATCCAGCAAAATCTGGATACCTGGCAACGCTGGCAGCCAAGCCAAGTGAAGACTACATTGCCGCTGTCGACGAACAGTGCGGCGTGTTGGGTTAACGCGTAGGTATCACTTTGCGAACTGGAACACAATCGAATTGCCGTTTGATTCGTTTGTTTGAATTGTCTCTCTATTTCGTATAGTAGCAAATATCAGAATTCGATATGATCATTCGGATGCCGCAAAATACGCTGCGCCACCGGGGACGTATTCTGTACGTGTCGGTAGAGGCAGGTAGCATGGTATATAAATTAGGTTCATTGTGCAGATAAAATGCGTTGTTTATTTTTGAACTCTACACTGTGTTTTTCTCATGTCCATTTTAAATTTTCTGTGAGTATACATTTTTGTTTAAAAACTGTAATTCTTTATCTTTATTTTTTCCATGAACTTGTAACTGCAGGAAAATTTTATTATGTGGCATCTTTGCCGCTTGGTGATCGGAGAATGAGCCATGGTTCACAAGACAAATAAATATTGTTTAATTTCTACTAAATCGCACTCAATTTAGGTCTGTATAGAAGCTTGCCTTTTCGCGTATTGAAGAAAATTGACTGTGTTAGAATGAAAGGTATTCATCAATGTTAAAGAGAATATTTTTTCTTCTAAAATAGAGGGCTGCGAATGAATAGTCAAAATACAGACCCAGTTCGATTTTGCCAAAGACGACACGGCAGAATTTTCCTGTTGCCAAGATTGAAGCATGCCAAAATGAACGGTTCTCTTTTCATGACTTTTTTTCATAGATATTTCCACTAATGACTAGTTTCAATTCCAAGTCGTTTGAGGTGTCGCTTTATGAATTAAGGCTGACGACCTAGATACTTGATATTACTACCCGAGTAATTAGAGGCTTAGTACTGCTTAGATCATGATCATTATATTACCGGCACATGTTCCGTTCATATTCCAGGAACCGTTTTACCGATTCCGGTCGTCCGCTTCTGCAACATAAAGAACCAAAATACCCTTCTTTTGGAGGATGTTGAGCTTAAATTGGTTGAAATAATCGAAAAAACTAAGAAATGTGATAATACATAATCGCTCGTTTTAGGCACATGTGTGCCAAAATCTAACCGTGCTGAAAGTAAAACAAGCTCAAATCAAATAGAGCCTCAAAGGGAAATATAAAACTATTGTAGTCCTACGTCAACTATGCGGTCGTGTCTTGGATACCACCCTCCTATTTTTTCAGTAGAATTTACAAACTGAATACCTGTAACATTTGGTATCTGCGTTTTTTTTCTTAGAAAACTTCTGGATACAACAAGGATTTCAATGAGATTTTTTTTTGGAACCAATTTAATCTATTTTCGTTGAGAAAGGAAAACTAGATAAATGATTTGTAAGATATTTCGCATCAAGATTTTAGCTCCGCAATTTGATTTTTCAGAAATGGTTTTGCAGTTAGCAGAACCGAATGTTTTTTAAAACTTGAGTTTTTGGCTTTAAACCCCTTTTCGATGGAAAGTATTGGGAAGCCGCTAAAAAATTTTCTCGCCAAAAACTCAGGCTTTCACAAGGCAGTTTTTGCGTTTACTATTTGGTTATAATCACTTTAGCTAGCCCACTATCCCGCTAACCCTTTGAATAACAATCTAAATAATCTGATTTTTTTGACGAAACAAAAAAAAAACTTTAAATGATTTTTTCCCATTCATTTTTGGAACTAAAAAAAATTATTACATAAGTATCAAAAATTTTTCTATATTAGCAAAAAATCTGAACACAAAATGTGAATGTAAACAATGTTTGTTAACAATACTGATTAATATAGTAAAAATTATACTAATCTGTTAATGATGATCATGACCTATTTCTTTCATTTGAGTGATTTATATGTGCCAACGATGATACAGAAACATAAAGCGGTCAAAAATTTTTTCTCATGCATCAACATTATTTTCATTCTAGAGCACAGCAGAACACACACACACAATAAGTCACAGTTAAAAACAAACGAAGTGAGTCTAACAATGAAACGAAAATTTCCAGAATTATCGAACGAATTAGTAGCAGCAGGAATAACCGACGGCTCTTTCTTGAAATCAGTACGTGTACAGCTAAAAAAAATGCTTGCGAAAGTGACTGATAACCCGGTCCTGGTGCGCTTACAGGGCAAGGCCCAATGAGACGCGGCGATGCCGGTCTGTCGAAATCAGCTGATTAGCAGCAGGCGGAAATTTGTCGAGGCCGAAACTGGAAGCGAGATAATCCTTCCCAAGTGATCTCGACCTATTTTCGTAATCCACTCACGAAATGGCGGTCACTTTTGCTTCAACTTCCTCTGGTGATTGGACATCGTGTGAAGTCAATCGACAAAAGTGTCGGTACACAAGTTTATGAAGCAAAGTATGGAATTGGACTGACGAAAATGGTTGGATGCGTTCTATAACCGTTTATTAGGTAACCACATGCTTTTCGTCGGGAACGATTAGCTTCTTGGACTTGCGCGTGGGTGAATCAACAGTCAGATGTGTGAAGAAATTCTGAGTGCTGTCGTTTTGAAGTAGAATACTTCTCTCAGGAAGCACGGCTACATAGGGATGTGAAATGAAAATCTAAAACCAAAAAAGTGAAAAATATGTCCAATTTCAATTGCTAATAAATCGGTTAGTATCCGATGGATTTCCTTCATTCTTGCAGCAATAGATTGGAAAATCTTCTAAGATTCTTCCCAAATGCAGATAATTGTAATTTTATTATTCAAACTATTGTACTATTGAAAATAGTCAAGCCTTGTCAAAACGAAAAATTCGGCCTCTGATTGGTCGTTATATGATTGCTTCCCAAGCACGGTCGACAGAATTATAGACCTTGCCATTTAAAATGTGCAATTTTGCCTATAAAAGAGCCTGTTTCACTCGAAGCCGCTCATTATAATTCTAGACTGCAACAGGAGCAGTCCTCCCTTAGCAGCAGCAGTGGATACAGCAGCAGTTGCAGTGCAGCGGATAACGGCCACAGCTGTGGTATGGCAACGGATAGCGGAGCGCGTCTCAGCATCGATAGCAGGACCAGGTGATGCAGGGCAGCGGATACCTACGGCAACGGAAGCGCCCATTACTGTGGCAACGGGGATAGCGCAGCGGTTGACGTTGGTCTCAGCATCAATAATATAAGCAGGGCCAGCTGATGCAGTGTAGCATTTTAGTGAAATGCTGTCCCTGAGCGATAGCAGGCACACTAGCAAATGCAACCAATGAAAAGAACGTTCTGGAAAGCTTTTCAGTGTTTATTTCCCCCCAATACTTTATTCGCACTGCCAGTGATAACGCAAAGATGTGATCGGCATCTTATCAAACATTGACTTAAACAACAAATTGTCCTTTCCAGGATGAAATAAAAACCTAATTGAAGAGTTAATATATTCTCTTGAATCAATTTACACTTTCAAGAAATTTGGAACAGATATATATTTGGCTTCATCTCCGTGTCTCAGAACGTACTGAATTATCTTTTCCTTCAGTCATGAGCACAACATCCGAAAAGCTTTCATTATCAGCATAAAAAAAATTTCGCATAATTAAAATTCAAAAATTGTCAAGTTCAAATCATGACAAGCAGCTATATTATTGAGAATGGTCAATCCTTGTTGAAGCGCAAAATTCGACTGACCTGATTAGTCGTTAATATGACTGCTTCCCAAGCACGGTCGACAGAATCATAGACCTTGCCATTTTAAATTTGCTATTTGTCTGTATAAGAGCAAGGATGGGAATTATCGACTGGAATGGCTATCGAGAGTTATCGATGATTTCCTACTACTGTCGATAGGTTTTCCATCCCTATATAAGAGCCTGTTTCAGTCGAAGCCGCTCATAATAGTTCTAGACAGCGACAACAGCCGTCTTCCATTGGCAGCAGCAGTAGCAGTGCAGTGGATACCAGGCGGATAGCGACCACAGCTGTGGCATAGCAATGGATAGTGCAATAGTTGCAGCGGATCTCAGCATCGATAGCAGCTGGGCCAGCTGATGCAGGGATAGCGGATACCAATAGCAGCGTATAGCGGCCAAAACATTGGCATGGCTACGGATAGCGTAGCAGTTGCAGCGGGTTTAGCATCGATAGCAGCTGATGCAGTGAGGCACTTTAGTGAAATGCAGTCTCTGTGCGATAGCGGGCACTAGTAAATGCATTCAATGAAAAGTTGACTCATTTTGACAACACATGAGCCGTCTAGTTTTGAGTGTTAAATCAGCTTTTCACTGTTTATTTTATCACAAGGAATACTTTATTCGCACTGTCAGTGATAACGCCAAGATGTGATCGGTATCTTATCCGATATGGAATTGAACAACAAATTAAAAAATGACTGACACGCAAGCAGCCGGGTTTTCTTTCTGTAAAAGTATTCTACTTCATCCTTGCGGTCGTGGCTTTGTACACAACCCTCCTGTGATTTTTTTTTCTGAATTCGCCCTTCAAGTGTCTCCAATCACTTCTAATTGGATTTAGCGGGTGCACACACAAACACTCATTACACGGCACTCTTTTCTAATCACCAAAGTAAATATTTTATGTTTTCATCTGGAAATCAATCTCAGAATCAGATCAGAAGTTCTCCAGGCAACAATTAAATGACAAATAAAGCTGTTAGCACTTGCGACGAGTGATCTTCCGTCAGCGTAATTTGAAAACTCTACACTAGTCTAAGGATCGTTTAGTGGAAAGTATCCTACAGAGTTGATCAGAAACAGTACTCGCGACTGAGCACCGAGAATTAATCGATTCCTGCTAAGCGACTGAACAAAGACTGAGCTGGATTGACCATCGACGATTGTTTTTATACAACTGATAGAAGCATATTTAAAAAAATTCGCTGTCCAGTTGAAACAGGACGGACAGCTATCACTTTCCGTAGTTAACGAGGAAAGCTGCGAAGTTGCCACTAGATGGCAGACCATTGGAAAACGCGAAAAGCGATTACAATAAATAAATGTATTGATGCGCGCACGTAGAAGTGCCTCCCGAAGGTCGAGTGCAGCTAGCGGTATGCATTCATCCTGGGACTTTCGCCGCTGCTACCGGTGATGCACAACAACTAAAGTCCGTACGTCAAAAGGACATTAATGTTAGGGTGATGCACGCGTCCCATTCATAGTTGGACTTGACAAATAAAATCGTAAAGGTGAATAAAAGTTCAACTTTCTCAAGGATTTTTGAAGTAATCTTCTCTCAGTCGCCGATGGAACAGTCTATAATACTATGTAGAGATAAGCGCACGAGGAAGAACCATTAAGTAGTTCACCTCTGTCAACCGCAGCCACGGAGTTAGTCCTCGAAGCACTATCACGTGTTGTGTTTTCATTTTAGCAGCCACCCATCCGCTGCTGGTTGGCAAAAGTAGGTGTGCCAAATCACAATCGCTCAATCGTAATCTTACGGCTACTCGCGATCGAGGATTGATTTATGATTATTCCTGTATAGTTAATGGATATAAGAGTCCAGAGACTGACGAACGTCTGATGAAAAATGTAGATATAAATCGCTCTTTCACCTGGTAACCTTCGCTGACGACTAGTGTATATTTTTAAAACCAATAATTTTGCATTATCTGGTTATAAAGGTGAAATTTATCGTCCTCTCCGCTGTTAACCCTTTCCCGCTCACAAGGTTTATCATTAAAATTTATAGCTTCACGAGGAAATTCAAGCGGAACACTTTGTAGACTAAATAAAATTACTGTCAACTGTAGTATTTTGAAGAGAATGCTCAGTGATGCTCTGAGGCAGCATATAAAAGTTTATGGAACAATCGTAAGCACAACAAACTATTTTATGTCAAGATATGATGATTATAATTCTTGGTGCTCTAGATTCACCATGAGTGGGAAAGGGTTAAATACTATTTGAATCGGTACAGTGGCATTCTACTCATAAACTTCAACACAGAACGGCTGTTTGCATACAAAACTAAGATGATTCAACCGTTTGAGACACACCATGAACGGTGTCCTGTGGCATAGCTTATCAAAACAAGCCTCAATGACGTCCTGGAACTTGAACAGCCGGCACGAGTGCGAGTAACAATTATCTGCATTGTTGGACTCGATCACGACCCCGCAGAGTGGAACCATCAATGACGCAAATTGCTCGGTTTTCCACCGCGAAAGCTTTAATCGCGGACAATGTTTGCCACTTTCTTCGACGATCTGTCGTTGTCAGGGGTCAACATGGAGCATGTAAAAGATGAATTACGCTGCTCAAAATATGAGCGATTCCAAAAAATTTCTGCGTCATCACTTGCGGTGCAGTGTCGTAGTATGACCACTTAAAAATGAGCTTTTGTAGCGCGGCTTTATGATAGACAGATTATGGTAGGCATGCAGCAGCACAACACAATTTCGCAAGTTTATGAAGATGACAATGAAACGTAACGAAAAACATGCAACATTCAATCTTTTAGATAATTTTCTCGATTCTTACCTGCGTCCAAATGTAGATCGGATTCGTGGTTGGCCGATAGACTTCGAGCTTCGGCTTGCCCTCCTCCGTGATTTGGCGCACGAAGGGGACTGCCGATCGAAGGTTCTCGTCCTTAGTGCCCATTTCCATCTCAAAGAAGCGTATGCTTTTGCGCGAGTCGGTACTCATCGACTTCGCTTGCTGGAATCGTTTGCGCGAGGCGATGTAATCTTCGTCCTCGCTCGATTCTAAATCCTGAAAATGGGCAAGATTTTTTTGAAATTGCGTCAATGTTTGATCGGACGGCGTTCGTTTTACTTTCAGATCGATGATCACTGGTTTGGTAATATCGGCATCGATCCTTAACAGTGAGGACGACGGCTCGAAGTCTTCCTCGCTGCTAGACGGGTAAGGTTCCTTCTCAAATTTGAACGTGATGTGGCGCGCATCCAAGCTCTTGTGCTTGCGCTCCTGGAACTGTTTGCGATGATTTTCGAAGTCGTCCTCGGACGACGAGGCCCTCAGCAGCTCCTCAAGCACTTTGGAGCTTTGGACATCCAACGAGACATGTTTTTTGCCCTGGAACTGGCGACGGTTGTCGGCAGCGAGTAGGTGACGAAGTTCCTGTGAATGTTTGTTAAAGAATGTTCATGTTTCTAATTAAATCTCGCTTACGTTTAGTTCAATACTTTCATACAGTACTTTAAAGTCTAACAAAAACCTACCTTGATTAGCAGATTCTTATGCTCGGATGTGCTGTGACTTTTGTGCTTTTGGAAGTGTTCCCGCTGCTTGCGGAAACCTTCATCGCTTTCGTCAAACTGGTCTTCTTCGTCGTCAAACGACACACGTGAACTTTTTAGCGAGGATTTGCTCTTCGTCTTGGACTCGCCACCGGGTGAGCGAGAAGTCAGCGGATCAAGAAACGGATTTGTGTTGTCCTCCGCTTCCTGTATCGGGCTAAACGTTCGCGGTACTGCTCCGATTCGCGGTGTGCTATTCAGGTCTCCCGCGTTCGTATCCAGTACGATTGTATCCAAACTAGTACCCGTCGTCGATGTGGACAGCGATCCTTCCGCTGTGTTGACTCGTTGATAGCCGTGCTGCAGGGGATCGCGGGTTTCATCCTAAAGAGAGAAAAAAAAACGTGTCAGTCCATAGTATAGAAACAATTTTCTCTAGCAAGTACCAATCCCCAAGATCTTCCTTCTAAGTTCGTTATTACACAACTGATCTTCCAAAACAATCCCCATCTGCGCTAAGTAACTTTCTATCAAATAGTCATAATGATTTCCCTGTCTCGTATTGAAATTTTGATAAAAGAGTCAATATTGTACAGAGCTAACTTATCAGCTGCTTGTTAGCTCGATTATTGGAACGCACAAGTTTCAGTCTCTAGCAATCACAAAGCTTTTGCTAGAACTTTACACATCGCGTGAAACTGTTAAACGGACCATAACCTCTTATCGCGGGTTTCGGTCACAGCAAGAATAAACTCGAACGGGATTTATGCGGAAGCAGTTTGCGATCACCCATCAGTTGGATGCTACCAATCGTTACATCAACGTGGACTGGAGCCGCAAATCCATGTGAATGGCCATGCGTGCGTCGTTATCAGTCTTGCCGGTCGTGCAGGCAGTTTATATACACAAATTCCTCCAGTTCTCTCTGGAAGCCGCAGCATCATCACAACAATACCGTTGATAACTGATGAAAACAACATGGGATCAGAGGCGAGTGAGATTTTGTTTATGTGCGGCTTTGCTGCGATGAATCTTCACCACACAAGACGGTCGTTTGTGGCGAACTTTCGTGCACTGTCTCTTACAAATAATGAGCATGAGCATGAGCATGATTGACCGCCCGCGGTTGCTACTCCGTTATTGCCAGATCAGCTGTAATTACACAGAGAACCAATAGATGATGCTTGGGATTAACATTCATCCTCAATGTGTAAAAACTGGTGACCTTAATCTTTATATTAGGCAATACCAGCGCCGGCCGCATCCGAATGCAGGTCAAAGAAGAGTGTGTATAGGAATATGTTGACGTGATACTCGCTTTATTGGAAGCCGAGAACACCTCTGCACTTCCACGAGAAATCACTGGGATGTTGGAGAAAAGGGTAAGGTTTGCAGCAGATTTCGTTTTGGTAAACGATGCGCTGAGTTCTAATACCGGGTTCATAATACCAAATATCGCGCGTACGAGTTCATTATATCTTTTACGGAAATCATAACGCGATCCGAACTTATTCCGGTTGATGATGTAACACCGCAAAAATAAAGCGCACGCAAGGATACCGGACCTATAACCTAATCAAGACAGACTCAAATATTCGAAAATCTGTTTATGAAGTCATTATGCAACTACCGAAACGTATCTCTCATTGATTTATCTCAGCTGACTACACAATGTTACGAAGCAACCATATATGCATTAACCAAAAACAAGAAAAAAGTAAATATATAGGCCCTCAACACATACTGCAAGCGGTCAGCAAGAGAACTTCAAAAACGGCCTATCTGCTTGGCCATCGCCGTTTGAAACGAACGAAAAAAGAAAGAAAAAGAAAAAAAAGGATGTGTGCGTTGACAGACGAGTCGTGATAATCCTGATATTAATTGCAAATAATTGCGATATTTGGTGGCGATTAATTACGATGTTTTGTCGCGATAATTATTTACGATATTTATCGAACGAACGGAACCTACTCCGAATCACTGCGTGCTGGAATAGAACCTACGGGTGGACAGTCTGCGAATAAATGGTTTGGTACACCTCGGAAGTCACAACACAACGAACATCCATATTCGAGCAAAGCTCACCTGGGCCGAAAACACGTTTACCCCGGAAAGTTATGCGCGACCGCTCTATTCCCTCTTACCGACGCATACGCGGAGACACGGTATTTCGCGTTGATTACCACTTACTTCTTGAATAATGAAGCGAAGATACCTACTGAGTATGAAAAACTGGCAAAGTTTCATGCATTCATAGCTAGAAAATTTTAAAAAATGCAAATATGCATATCTAACAAGACCGAGTACTAATTAGATTCAACAAAATGCCAAAATAATCGCAATCAAAATTTATTTGCCATGATAACCGACAAGATTTCTACTTAATTAAATTAAAAATTGTCTATGTGTTTCAGTATTTACTCAAAAGCTAGAAAAATCATAAAACAAGGGCATAAAACTGCTCAAAATGAAAGCAGAGAAAAAAACAAAAAAAAAAACATTGGTTCCCTTTTGCCATGCAAATCAAACAAAAAACACAGGCAAAACGTCACCAAAACCAACCCGGTGGCATCGGTCTTGTTTCCTGGAGCTGCCGTGAAAGCAGACTTCCCGTGCACGCGCTTATTTTTCAAGCGACGAGAGAAATCTTTCTCTCGCTCGTAGAATTTCCATGCATGTGCGACGAGACGAGACACGTCACATGCAATTTGCAGGTTGCTCTTTCGCTTCTCTTTCGGTTCGGATTGCGATGCGCAAGGCGATGTTTCATCGCACTACGAACTGAGCGAGACGCCCGTACTGTACATACTTGATACAGCTCGTGCGCTACAGCTCGTGAGACTTTCTCGTGTGCACAGACTTCCTGTACACGCGCTGAAACGACGAGAGGTTTCTTTTCTTTTTTTTTTTCGGTAAGAGACTGCGGCGCACCACACGTTGTCTTATCGCTTTACGAACTGAGCGAGACGCCCGTACTGTACCTTAGTGAAACTGTATATTAGAGAAATGACGAAGCACTCACCGTTGAGGAAACTGTCAACATCAAAACGGGCGAGCTGTATAATTTTGCATTGCCGTTATCCGTTTTGATGTTGACAGTTGCCTTAACGGTGAGTGTCTCTGCGTCTCTCTGGTGTAGCGAACCTATAAATTAGAGAAATGACAAGACACTCACCGTTAAGGCAACTGTCAACATCAAAACGGGTAACGGCAATGCAAATTTATACAGCTCGCCCGTTTTGATGTTGACAGTTGCCTTAACGGTGAGTGTCTTGTCATTTCTCTAATGTATAGGTTCGCTACTCTGGTGTATAGGCTGCCTACCGTACCTACATACGATATATGCCGTCAGACCCTTCTGAAGGTGTATTAATCGGAAGAATTCACAAAACTATATTACTACGATCAGATTATCACGAACCTTCAGAACCTGATTTGCAATATCTATACACTAAGGTCGCTTTTACGCGGTTTTTTTACGTGGATTCCGGAATTTACGCGGTATTTTTTTTCTTGCGGATTTCGGTTCCTCTTCACTCGGATTGCAGAATTTACGCGGGTTTTTTTTACGCGGATTCCGGAATTTACGCGGTTTTTTACGCGGCATGTATCCCCCACATAAAAAGCGACTTTAGTGTACTCAATTCGAAAATTCTATCCAACATCAACATGTACTAGAAAATATAAACAATTTCAATGGTTTTACTATTTTTAACTCCCGAAAAACTTATGTTGTAATTTCAAACCACATTTTTTATCCTTAGAACTACAAAACAGAGTTCTATCATAAGATAGTCAATGACATCTAAACCGACGAAAGGAACACTTCTGTTAACCAACGTAACACTCTGCATCCGGTGCATTTTCGTACCGTTAGCATAATAAGTATAGTAACAAAACGTTCTTAATTCATGTTAACAAAAGTCGGATGAATTAATCATAGAATTTTGAATTGATAAATAAATGAACTAGGTTATATCATTGATAATTCTAACGGTGTTTTGATGCATGCTGCTATAACACGGTAAATGAAAAAAACATAAAATCCCCTGCCTGTTTCCTTCTGCGCAAAATCAAATTCCTTCTCGCACCATTAGCGCAAAGCAACATGCGAGGCAAGCTCGCGAGACGAGCTCACGAGAATTTGCACGCAAGCTGTCTCAAGTACGCGACGCCCATGCACCGCACTCGTTAAGTTGAGAGACGAGATATCTTCGTGTACGTCGCAATAAAAATTCCCATGCGACGAGACGTGGCTCGTACGAATGGTAAGTTTTCTCGCTCGCACGCTGCACACAGCACGAAGCGACTGAATGAGAAACGAGACTTGTAGCGCAAAGCACACTGTCTCTTCTTTGTGCGAGCGAGATTTCAGGAAGTCTGCGTGAAAGACAGTGGCTTTAGTCTCATTTATGTTCTTGAAGGTTTGTTCACACAGCAGTGTAAGCGTGACGAGCAAAGCATAATATATGTTGTAGAGAGTTATGCGGCTTGAATCAATTTAAATATTAAAAAATAGCTTGGCTTAGCTTTGTAAATTTGAAACACACAGGCATTGATACGCTTTCTCTTTTACACATACATTGAAGAACAAAAGTAAAGAGTAAAGAATAAGTATAAAGTCGAAAGTGAGAAGTAATAAAAAATGGTGGAAAATGGGAAGTACAAACAGAATAGTTGCTAGCAAAAATGACAAAAAATAAAAATTAAAGTTCAGAATTGAAAGTAAAACAGCCAAGTAAGGAATAAAAAACTAAATATAAAAACCAAAAAGTAAAAAATAAAAGATAAGTGAAAAAGGAAAGGGTAAATCAAGTAAAAGTCAAACAGGAAATAAGTCAAAACAATAGTAAAAATGAGAATTTGAAAAAATATAATATGCGGAAAGTGAAGTTCGAAGCGTAAAGAAAATAACGAGTGAAAGGTAGAAGTAAAAAATTAAAACTAAGTAGTAAAATATAAGCAATTAAAAGTAAAACTAAAGAACAATCAAAATAAAAAGCAAAATGTACATTGTGAAAATAGACAGTAACAGATACATAGTAAACAGTAAAAATTAAAAATAAAAAGGTAAAAACAAAAAATTAAAAGTGAACATTCAGCAGTAAAGAGCAAAAAAATGGAAATAAAAGCAAAACATGAAAAAATATGTAAAAAGTAAAATTTGGAAAGTAAAAAGTAAAATTTGGAAGTAAAGCAAAGGAAACAGAAAATGAAAATTAAAATGTGAAACATTAAAATTAGAAAGTAAAAAATAAGCAATAAAATTTCAAAGTGACAGTTAAAAAGTGAAGTGAAAAATTTAAAATCAAAAATAAAAAATAGAAAACATTTGTGAGAAAAAAAATGTTACAAGTAAGAGGAAAAAAGAGTAAAAAATAAATAGAAAGTGAAAGGTTAGAAGTAGTAAAGAAAAGAGGAAAAATGAAAATTACAAAGAGAACTATAACACTGTACGACAAATGCGAAAAAAATTGCTGCCCTTAAGCTCAAAATAGCTACCCTAGAAATATTTCAGCTTTTAAACCATTTCTGTGAAATTTGGTGCCTCAGGCCAGTGTAGAAATGCATCAACGTACGTCAAAGTGTCGCATAGTAATTACTTT
Source organism: Wyeomyia smithii (assembly GCF_029784165.1). Classification (NCBI taxonomy): domain Eukaryota; kingdom Metazoa; phylum Arthropoda; class Insecta; order Diptera; family Culicidae; genus Wyeomyia; species Wyeomyia smithii. The sequence goes on along the minus strand of NC_073695.1, from coordinate 49,338,280 downwards.
CCGGGTTCGTCGTTTTAACGTTATGTTTACGAGGAAACTTATTTGACTCTCCTTGAAAATGTTGATGTTTAAGGGCATTAAAATAATTAAAATTTAAAAATCTGAAATTTAGGAGTAAAATGTAGGGTAAAAGTATAAAATTTAAAAAAATTACGACTTGAAGATAAAAACCCTTCCAAGAAAAATAATAAAATGAGTGAACTTGTACATTCACATGCAAAAAGTACACAGAATAAAAAGTAAAGAAAAGATAAAAAAGTAATATATTTAAAAGCATGAAGAAAACGAGTCAAAATGAAAGGCAGAAATAAAAATTAAAGTGTAAAATATAAGTAAAAGTAAAAAGTAAAGATTGCAAACAATAAAGAAAAAATTAAAAAGCAAAACTTAGTAAATATCAAAATAAAAAGAAAAATGAAAAATAAGAATTAAGAAATAAAATGTAAGATGCGAAAAGTGAAAAATGCAAAAAAGGAACAGTAAAAGGTAAAAAATAGAAGTGAAAAATGAAAAAGTAAATTATGAAAAGTAAGCTTGGAAAAATAAAAATTAAAAATCAAAATCAAAATGAAAAATGTAAATTGTTAAAGTAACAATTAACAGGTAAAAATTAAAAAACAGAAAGTAAAACATGAAAAGTCGAGAGTAAACAGCAAAAAAATCATTAAAAAACTAAAGATAACAATGAAAAGCAAAACGAAAAATGTAGAGGGTAAATAGTAAAAAGGCGGGAAGATGAAAATAAGAAATAAAAACTAAGGAGCGCAATAAACATCATTAAATATAAAAAAAACCAAAAGAGAAACATGAAAAGTAGAAGTCAAAAAATAATAATAAATAAATTGTTAAAATTAGGCAGTAAAAAATATAATGGAAAAAGCAAGAAGTAAAAAAATCGCAAACAATGAAAAAGGTGTTAGGTGGCAATAATGAGATAGTTTGAAACTTGGCTTATCAACAATAAAATAAAATAGAATTGTCTCCAAACCAAGTTAGAAGAACTTTTGCTACCAACATCTCCACCATTAGAGCGAATCGGGAGGAAAATTATGTCCATCACACGTGCGTACGTCTGCGCATGATCTCTATGCAAACGTATATGTTTTAACCCATCGAGAGGGAGAGAGAGAGTGAGTAAACCATCGCTTTTCCAGACGAGCCAAAGACCGAAGACCAAACAACGCTGCTCCTAAATCGAGTGCAAATGGGAGAGAAATGGACACAAGCGGGGAAACGATCTTTCAATTTTCCACTCACACAAACGTACTCGTTTCCCGCGTTGGAGATGATTACAATTGTGTAACCCTTTTGCTTCCACGCTTTGGCCTTCCCTGGATGCAATAACGATGCTAGCCAGCCGGTCCGTGTTTGATGACGCTGAGGATGAATTTTACTCTTTTCGCAACCGAGTGATACACTTTTTCCCACTGGTTGCTGGGTGGATGCTACTGAAAACGGCAGTAAAAAACGGTGCGATACACAAGTAGGCAGGCAGGCAAGACTTTCTAATTCCTCGCAGAAACTCTAATTAAAGTCAAAGATGGATCGCTACGGAGCGAAACGAAAAATTGCAGAAAAGAAAGTTATGAAAGCGGTGATATTCTCGAAAACAGTGGTGCATCTACGCAAGCCGGCCTGGGTTGGGAAAGGTCGGGCCGGAAAATTGCTGCCGACTGTGAATATTTTTGGAGTTGGAATTAGCCAAAGTTTGCCGCAGTTATTCTTGGAGTCAGTTTTCGCACAGGCCACGGTGCCGACGAAGACGACGACGACGGAGAAAAGAAATCATAAACACTTCATACGATGACAGCGGATGAATTTATGTGATAAAGTAAAGCGCAATATAAAGCATTAAAATTGCAATCGAAGTGTGTAGTTGTGTGGGCCCAAAATGGCGGTGAGCGTTGCTCGGCGAGGAAAATATTTAAAGTTTTGTTTTTGTTCGATACAATTGCTTACCATAGTAAATATAAGTTTGAAAATAGTGGTTTCGTGAGTGCAAGTTACTAAATGGTAAATAGTATCACAAATGTTCAGGTAACAAGTAAAATTGAATCCGATCATGCAAACGGCGACTACGGTGTGGAGTTTCTGTTTCACAAAGCACTGTTACTTAATGCACTGTACTGTTCAGAAGTTTCACCGGAGAAGTAGGAAAAATAACCACCACGGTCGCCTTCCAGACGCCCACTGTCCTTAGCGATGGGAGCTGGACAAGATGCAGCAGTTAAAAGTAGTGTTGGCGAGCAATCTTACCACCACCCACCTCGATTGAATTCTGTATTCTTATCCCCACCCCCTAGTTAAGAAGAGCCACCCTGTTCGGTGGGTGGTAATTGAAATCCCACACAAAGAAGTATCAACCAAATTATAGAAAGAATGTCATCTAGAAGAACGAAAAGTGAAATTCGTGCACTGTCTCTTACAAATAATACCTTCTAACTCACGATTCTGTACCAATTCAATTCTCAATCAACTACGTACAGTTGAAATTATTAAGTAACCAAGGCATTTTTCCTCGAACCAACAATTGAAAATGGTCGAACGTTGTAATTTACTCACAGACATGAAGTATGATCCGCATCGTTCGTAGCCAACTGAAGTCTGCAGAAATGTGCTACCTCGCACCAGACAGAGCGGCGACGAACGTGACTGAATCGACTACAGGGAACCGTTTGGCTTTAGAAACATCGAACAGTCAAGCTTCCAGAGCTCATGATAAACCGTCCTTCTTTTATCGTTTCGCTACCAGTGCTTTGGCTCATCACGTATTGAAAAGTCAAGCCCAAAGGGCGATGAGAGACTCTGTCTGAAGAAACTGTAAAGATGCCACCGCATGGGATCGTCAAACCAAATGAAGTTGATTATAGGTGATTGATCTTCAGCTGAGAGTAGTTTATCTGAAAAAGTTGACTAATTCAAAGAAATGCGGACTACTGTCGTACTCATATTGGTACCAACTTATCCGAGTTCAATCCTCGGACTGATTGGATGCACTGGTACTGTTATTCTGCCGGACGTTGGTCACTCCGAAAATAACCGACTAATAGCGGACATCAATTACATTTAATGTCTGTTTGTGCGTATGAGGGCTTATTTCGCTTTGAACTCAATCGATTTGTTCAATAATGGCTGAGCCGATCTGAACGCTGTTTACGTCCTTTGCGCGTGGATTGTCATTGATATCGAAATAATGTTATTCGTGATTCGAAACAAAATGGATAACCTTTTCTTATGTGAACAATTACAGTTGATTAATCGTCGATTATTATGAATCAATGACCATGCTTTACTTGACACTTAAACTTAACTAGAACTGAAACAGAACCGAACCGAACTACAACTGAATTTTAACTGAGCTGAAACTGAACTTGAACTTGACAAAAAATAAATTAAACTGAACCGTACGACTATATGTGCTTCTACAATCAGGGGGCTTTCGTTTATTGGAAGGATTGAAGTTATAACTTCAAAAAACTTCGCAAAAGTTAAATGGTGTGAAACCACATCAATATCGGAATTAGTTCAACTAATGATCAAGATCTTGTACACAGCAGCCTTGTTTCGTAGAAGTAGTGCAACCAACAATGAATGAAAATATTAATTGATCGATGCACTTGCATGAACCCGGCCATTTGAAAACATCATTGAACCATTAACGATTGAAAAGACATTGAATTTATTCCAAATATTTTGCACCTAACTATGACCTTAGATTATTGAAACATAGATATCCAACTCAACCAACAATACGGGCAACAAAAATGTGGCGCCCCTCCGAGTATGATGGCGGTTGGGTGAACTACATTTAATGAGCACACACAGAAAAATATTAATGTAATTGCTATCTTTTTAGGCTTGGTCAGATTTGTGCGGTGTTTTTAACAGACTAATCTATATGGTCTAGATAATAATAATAATTTATTACAACAGGACTAAAATAAATGTCAATGTATGAGATGACCATGATATGAATTATTTATTTTGATGATAGTATGACTAATCGTTCAAAGTCTTTTCAACAATATGTTTTTAAGCATAACCAAAGATGACTAGTACACAATTCGTTACTCTTGCAGTATGCGACGAAAATTGAACTAATTTGTATACCGTAAAACGGGGTATCATTGATCAGCGGGGTAACATTGATCAGTTTTACCCATCTCATGAATAGTTGAAATAAAACTGCTCCGTGATTACTTTTGCTAAAATTGAGTATAACGTCTTAGTCTTGTGTCATTCGAGGTCCGAACAATATTGTATTGGTTGAAATTTTTTATTGTTTTGATGACCAAGCTTTAAAATTAATTCGATCGTTATATTTCTTACTCTCAGTAAGTGCCAGAAAAAGCACTTTATACTAGTCGAATATTGAACATTTCGTATTCATTGACATGTTTTCCGAATTCGTTATTAAATTTTCTCAATCAACCAGAAAAAATTTTGGTCAAATTTATTACATTCAATGTTAATTAGTTTATATTTGTTAAGAAAGTCCAGTTTTATGCTCTAGCCAAAACAACATCCTGCCCTACGCCAGGATGTTGTCTTGGCTAGAGCATAAAAAGTAAGAGGCTAGAGTTGGCCTATTGATACTTCCATTGTTGAAAAGGCCTTGCATATATGATCAACATACGTTTTCTGAACACAAAAATTTTACAACGATTGTTGACTTACAAAATACTTCTAGCAACTTTCGCGACCAACGTTTACGTTTTTCATCATCGAAAGGTAAAATTACATATGGCATAAAAATGCCTCGCAGTACATACCGCGGCTAAATGCAAGGATAGGACTATCCTCCGCAGTAAAAGCAGTCAAGGAGAACGGGAGGCGTCTCTGAACATGTTATCAAAGCATTATCTAACGTTTTTAGTTCAAAAAGGTTTCAAAACTATTCAAAATTGAAACGGATCAAAGTTACCCCAAATAAGGAAAATTGAAACACAACGAAAAATAAATGTTATTAATGTTCAGGATTTTCGAAGGGCTTTGTAAACTAACTTCTCAAGTTCTAAGGATGCCAGTACTGGTTTAAAAATATGAAACCTGTAATTTCAGTTGTAAAATATATAAATACTCACGAAAAAGTGAAAAAAAAAATTATCAATGTTACCCTGTTTTACAGTACTGTTAATTTGGTGATGACGACAAGGTGGTGAAAAGGTGAAGCATGTTTTTCAATATCATTGTATGGTCCTGTCATCTAATTTTCAATATCCTTATACGGTATTGCCATCTTTTTTTTTTTTACACAACATTTATTTGACACGGCACAATACAAGTATTGCCATCTTGTTTTCGTTTTCATCTAGCGGATTGAGCATGATAAATCGATTTTGCTTATAATCACAGTTTTAAGCTCATCAGATGGCATGGTTATAAAGGTGTTGCGAGCAAAATGTATGAAGTCAGGTACCTTGCTCTAGTCATCATTAGCATAACTCATTTGTTGTTTGTACCAATTTTAATAGTCGTTTGAGAACCACTATACAGATTTAATCCCTTTGCGGAACTGGTTGGGTTAATAATTCTGCCTCAGCCGTCAAATAATGCTGTAGAATGTTCTCCTATTCGGTTTGTAGCTTCCGTTGCAGATTATTGTTTGTGATCTCATTCATTATCAATTTCACTATTCCTTGCTTGAATGTTTAAATCGATTTATTAATATTTGCAAAGAACTGAGAAAATCAAATTTGGAAATTTTCACTCATCCTTTTAAGTTCTATTCAAAAACGATACAATATTTATTTTGGTGAATACCGCTAAACGCTATTTTTAACTAAGGTTTTACATTACTGCGTTGAAAATCGCTGTTATATACGTCTCCTAATATCCTCAAAATTCACTTACAACGAGTAGCAAAGCATAGCATAACTTATTTCGTCAAAATTCACGAACGTCAAGTACAACATAAACAATGTTAAAATAATTTAAATGATTGTGAAGCTTTTTTTTTCTTTTCGTCACCTTCGACAATTCGATGAGAGTATCTATGAGATGTTTACATTGTGTGACTCATGCTAATTTGTAAAATTACGCGAGGTTTCTTTGCAGTGTTGTTGTAATACCTCGATATAGGGCAATCTCGATATAACGTAACTTTTACCTAGGTATAACGTAACTTGTTTCAATTTCCCAAAATTGAAGTACAACAATTATTTTTGAGGTGTATAATGTTCCGAATAAATGTTTTAAGTAAGTTTTGAAACCAATAAGTACCGTTAAATGGGGTGAAATTGACATTTATTTTGTCAATGTTTTGTGACTGGTTATACTGGTCTACGAAAATTGTCTTAAAGGGACAAAAGAAGGGTTTATTTATATTTTTAGGTGAAGGGAAAGAAGTTTTTGTGCACTTTTGAGTAACCATAAAGAATTTTGCATCAAAAAAAAATATTTTTGTCGTGCTTCGATATAACGTAACGAAAATAAAAATAAAGTTGCTTTATATCGAGGTATGACTGTAAATTGAAATTGCAAATCATCTAGATTATATTGTATAGTCGATTGGAAACCGCCGTTCAAATCTGATTGAAAGTAACATGATATTTTTCTGGGTGTGAGAATCTGGTCAAGCTCACCACTGAAATGATAAGGAGTATCATGATATTTCTCCGAGTGGATATGCTTTAGTTCACCCAATAGCCTACATATGGTAAGTTCATAGTGTTGCCTTGAGATTTTATTCAGCGAAGCCCAACTTGGATATCTATGTCTCTTTAGTCTATGCTATGGCTCTAGTTTTATTCATACGCATTCGGTTCGCTAATGGTAATGGTACATCGCTAATGGCTGTTTTATTTGCAGACCGTGTTTTCAAGAAGCAATTATTGTGCGTTTTGAGAGGACACATTGCTTGATTAAAGCTGCTCAATTTTTGCGTGTATTTACCAAAAACAAACCTTTTCGTCAATGGAAAATCATTCGCTCAACTTAACAAGGACATATGTGTTGTAGAAAAAAGACGATACTCAATGGCTAGTTGACGTATCATAATGATGTCTGTGCTTGCAATCAGTTTTTTTGTAATATATCTTTGAACAAAAATTAACCCGCCGAATGATGTTTTTTACTAGTGGATCCAAACAAACATTTGCTTGATCTTTTTCTTTGTTTAAACTGAAATTGTTCAAATTCTTCACGAAACAGACTAACCCATTTTTTAAAAGTTCTTAGTAAACGTGAAACTGATATTGTTTTTTATAGTATTTTTTTTTGAATCGTTGAATATTGAAACCTAACTTTCAAGCAATTCTTTGTTTAACTTTTGTTGCAAGAATTTATCGTTCTGTTTCAAATTTTATTTCTCTTGTATATTGATATTGTAACACAAAAAAGAGATAAATATAATAAAGCATGTTTGATTGTAGTGGAGCAATTGGCTTGTAATCAGCACTGCAAACTTTCACTGTCATAAAAGGATTTTAAGTTGAAATTGAAATCTTTGAATTTCAGCCTTGAACGAACGAACTGAGACTGAAAGAGACTTTCATTTCCAATCAGCTGACAGTGATTGTTGTTTAGCTCCGTTTCCGTGCTTTCGCACACGCTGTGTTGCTTTAGCGATGTGTATGCGGTTGAGAATGTAGATGCTTATATAGTTCATCGACTTCAACGAATTGGCTCAAATCAAATAATTTCGATATTAAATCAAACATCTCATTTCTTTGAATGACCGGACTCTCATTAAAAATTTACAACTGGTAACACTGGAGGTCCTTTTCACTTGAGACAGTGATAATGCTGATTTTGTCATTTTCGTTTGCAGTGTTGAAAATTGGCAGCCTTGCTTGTAATACAGAACTCTCCGTACGTGCGGAGAAAATAAAGACTACCCGGTTTTGAGAATGTTGCTAGATTGATTTTATTAAACAAATTCTACTGAAACAGCGGAGAGAAACAATTTTCTTTTCCAAATTTGTAGCTTTTTATTTCTTAGCTTTGAAAATTTTATCGTTATTCTGTTTTTGTTTCCTACTCATCGCGCTGCCATGCAGTCGTCGTTGTTTCTTCCATGAAAAACAAGGTGTCTAGTATCAGCACTTCATGCTGGCAAAGAGATGACGGGAAAATATCGTATGTTAGACTATGCAACAAAAGGTTGTATCAAATATCTGTATGTGGGAATGGAATTTTTTTACTGTACCTCTGGGAAAGAGGTTGCTGCCCGATTGAGTTGGAATTTTGCATGAATTCTTTTGCGAGAAGATAAAACTTTTCAGACCAACTGCCAAACGAAATTCCAAAAGCTGTTTTTATTGTTGTTTTCGAATTGACCGTTGACTGAACTACGCAACAATTAATTTAAGCAGGATGTGCGTTGCACGGTAAGCGGCATCGCTAATGATAGCAGTAAAACACTACATTTTCTAAGTTGTTCTCTTTTATTCCCTCTCTTCAATATTCTCTCGCACTCATTTCTTTACTGCAACGCAACCCGTGTTGAAGGTGAGTGATGTGAACAGACAAATCCTCTGTTTTTCTAATGTCATTTTGTAACATGATAGTATTTTATTTAGGTTACTTCTGATTACTGTCTCTCAACCTGTCTGTCTCTCTTCAATACTTTTTAAATTCAATTTTTTCAGCAAAACCCCTCCGAATGAAATTCTGGTTACACCACTGGCGAAACCATTGACGATGTCAAAAAAACAAATTAAAAACTATCTGAAACTTACTAGAAATAAGGTTTTGCACGTAAGAAAAACATGTAAACATTGCAAGTATTTTCGATATTGACAGGAGGAAAAAATAATCGATATAGTAGAACAGTGAACTTGAAATGGAAGAGAAAATACATACACACAAGCACGAGTATGATAAACTACTTAATAGTGATACCGAGCATTTCCATCAAAAATGTCCCAGTTTCATTTTTTTAAATTGTTATTTTTGAGTTGGCTGAAAATTTGCATAGACGTTTCTGTAGGCAAAATATACCATTTTGTGCTATTGGTTCAATTTTTTGGAACACGACTCAATTTTGAAAAACTATTGAAAAATGCTATTTTGAGAAAATGCTATTTTGATGATTATAAATGTTCTTAGAGTTTGTGACGGTGTGACGTCATCGACAAAGTTTTAGATAATAATTTTGTCTTTCCAAAAAACATATGTTTATTTTTCTGAAAAAAAGTTAAAAGAAAAATAAAAATAATTATCCAAAAAAGCTCATTGAATCTAATTGGTGAAGTATTGCATCTCAAGCTTTTGATGGAGTTCTCATCACTTCACATATCGATGCGCAGGCCAATCTTTGGACTTTACCCTGCCTAACTTGAGTGGATATTTTAGTCGTTTTGATCCACGAGGCGTAGGTTATTTATGGTCTGATTATTGTAATGCACATCCAGTGTATGACGCTAGGTTTGAGACCCCAACTTTTCGCAATTGTTCTACTACAAACCCATAGAGCGTTTATAGCCTTGGTGATTGGTTCGATTGGCGCATTCCAGTTTAGTTTCTGGTCTACTATGACACCCAAGTATTTTGCTTCGGTGTGTAGCTCTATTTCGGTGCCTTCCAGTTGCAGTTTAGGAATATTGTGTTTCCCTTTTCAAGTAAATGGACCAATGGTTATTTTGGAGGGATTTACCCTTAACCCATCTCGTCTGCACCATTGAACTGTAAAATTCAATGCAGTTTGCATTCTGTTAGAGATAAGGCAGTCGTGCTTTTCCCATATCAAAATCACTACGTCGCACATAAGACGGTCCCCATATAAAGGAGTGGCCAAGATTACCAAAATGCGAATTTCATATTCAGATTTTTTTTAACACATCATTTTGTAGTTTTTGATCTATATTTTCATAATTTTTCAATGAAATCTTTATATATAGAACGGTTCATGTTGATAAACTAAAAGAAAGAGTTTTTCGGAATATGTCGGAATATATAAAATCCTACTAAAGCTGTTATGGTATGTTTGCATACAATTAAAAGCTCATTATATTAGCTTCATAAAACTGAAAGAGTAATTGATTTCAACCCTGTAGAGTCTACCGCAGGCCACGTAGCAAATATGGGAAATTTTCCTAATTTTGACCTTCAAAAACATTAAATGTAAGCACGTGTAAGCACAATTCCTGATAGTGTGCGTGAAAGCCCTGTGTTAAAAGTTTGCGGAAAAATTTGCGTTTTTGTAGAAAAAGATGATTAAAAGTTTTCCATGTTTTATGTAAATTTCGAAAATTTTGGTGATTTATCAACTAAATTCATCGTATATCGTACCGATTTGGTCCAAAAATTATTCGTTTGTATACACTAACGATTTTTTTATTGCTTCGAAAAACTGATAAGATTTGTATCAATTCACGTGGTTTATGGACAGCCCCTTGTCACTAAAACACTTTTCTCAAGTGACAAAATCAGCTACAGTAGAAAACCAACAATTTGACACCGAAAAATTAATTTTGGCCGAAAATCTTAATTTTCCGACCATTGTGCGTCGTCTGCAAAACCAATAACTTCGAATCCTGATACCTGCTTTAGTATACAGGGCAATTTATGGGCTAATGCTACGATTCTACAAATACTGTCAGCCTTCCCAAACCTGGTTTTGAAACATAAAAATACTGACTGGTTATACCAGTATCGCACCTCGATGACAACTGGGTCTCCCTTTTTTATTCATTTTTTTGTGCCAAAAATAAGTTCTAAAATCAGAATCAGGAAACTATTGATTTTTCGAATATGATTTTTTTTTATTTTGATTCATGTATCAATTTAAGCTAAAGAAATTGTCAAAATTAGAAAAATAGGAGGAAAATTTAGCCACCTAAAAATATGCACTTTCTACAAGATTTTAGCGAAAGCAATGAAATAAGAATGTTTACTTCCAATAATCCCTTTCGTGCATTAGGAAAAAACTTTTTATAATTATTTTAGCAAAGTCCTACATCATTGTGCGAAATATGTTCAATGCAGCCAAGCTTGATTCAAACAACAACGTTCAGAATTAGTGATGGATCGCAAACGGACAACACACACGGTCAAGGTCCCCCCCGGACTGCGTTCAGTGGCACAATCGGTGCTAAATCCAAACAAAACCCGCATCTGTCTAACGACGTGTGAAAACATTTGAATCGATCAAACCTTGAATTCGGAACGAGCCCCTTCACACGAGAACCGAACGGGCGCGGAAGCAACCACTTTAAATAACGAAGTACAGCGGCAACAACAACAACAACAGGCCAACGATCGCGAGAGGAGATTCCATGATTTGACGTCACCGCCAGGGACCGGCTGTGCAGGTTGTGTTCATGTTACTGCCTACTTCATCGACCGGCCAGCGATAAGCGCTAGCGTCGTTCGAAAGACCCGCTCTGGAGGTTCATTCTCTCAGCAACCGAGCGCAGCGTGCCGTGAATTCATCAGTTCACGAAAGTAATTCATACTCTTCAGCACGTGCTGCTTCCAGCTACTTGCGCCTTTTCCGCCCCATCGCAGCATAAGCGTGTCGATGAAATGAATTTGTGCCGCCCGCTGCTGGATTGAAATATCGGACGGCGCGATATCATAAATCATACCGGAACATTTACTATCATATCAGCACGCTGGATGTCGACGTGCTGTCGCCAGCGTTGGAGCTGATCTGTCTAATATAAAATAGGGGAGCGGATGTATTTTCACCCATCTGTTGTAGTAATACGGATTAGGAATAATTATGAATAATCGATTTTATAACGAACTTGATGAATCAACTCGAGTTTGTCGGTTCTCCACTTTAGTGATTAAGTTCGACACAGATCAATCGTAATAGTTGAGCTTGTTGAAAATGCGCCTCTCACTCTCCGGGGGTTGATTTGTTGTGACAGTCACAATCATATCGCATAACTGCCGGCACGTACTGTGCCTCTAGTTGTTAACCTTTTTCAATTACAACCAAAATAAGTTACAGTCTGCTTGCAGTGAAATGTTATGTTTGAACAGACGGCACATTGAATTCATCTAAGCTAAAATAGCTGTGAATAAAAGTGTATCAAGAGAGACACCCAATTTAATACAATCTTACAAGCTAGTCGTTATTTATTCGTAGCGAAAGATTCTAGCGTCGTTAGAATCATACATGCAAAAAAGGCAGAGATACTAGTTCTAATCAAGTTCTGTAGCGCCATGCCTTCACTTTGCTCGATAGGTACATAGTTATGTCTTCAGTAAACGTTTAATTTGCCATTTGATGGTAGATGAAACCATAATGATATGAACTGGAGTCATTCCCCTACTTACCCTACGTTAAAAAAGACTATATGTATCAGCGATAGCGTAGAACGATCATCGCATTGATGATTTTTGACGTAGGACTTAGTCTTACAGGAAGTTACGGGTATGAAGTAGAAATCTGAAGTTGTTCATGACTGATATTTTCTATCCCAATACCGCAGACACCATCGTAGCATTGAAGCACTCAAAAAAATTCGTCATACTATATGTAATCTTGCGTTGATGAACTTAGATCCGCACAGACTTCCAAATAAATAATGTATGCAAGTTTAAACTCATTGTGATGAGAGTGGTAATAATTTGCATGATGCAGTAGGTTAAGCGCCGATATGTGACAGTAGAAGTAGAAAGGAAAATAACAAGGTCATGTGTGAACATGTGTATGTAATGTTGTGTACCTTGGAGAGTACAGCCTATCACAACCATTAGAGCACGCGATGTCTGCCGAAACAAGCGTCTCTAACAAAGTCCACGAACGCACGCCATTCTCTCAACTCAGGCTCTGCTATTCATGAACAACCCGATTAGCGCAATTATAAATAGCTGTCTGAAGTCTGAAAAATTCATTACTCATGTAAACTACCTGCAGGCAAACTCAACAAACCTGAACTGTGTTTGACGCGAAGAGGCGCTAATTTTAGCGTTCTTCGGTCTCAAAAAATGCTCAATAATCTACAACAACCATGACCGATCGAACGGTGACGTGCTGGCATAATACAACACGGAAAAAAACTACCAAACCGTCGTTAATTCTGACGTCAACTTCTAGTCCCATATTGCATGTGTGGATAGCGAAGTAAATGTTCGGTTTTCGCCCGTCCATGCCACTAGCGGGGAGAAAAGTTTTGACCTTTTTGTTTTGAATGTCAAACTTTTGCTTCATCATTCGGGGGAAAAGACCACGATTCGCGGCGTCCCGACTACGATGTTACGGAGTGCGACTGGAACCACCCATTCCAGCCATGCACACAAAGCCTAATCGGATTGATTGAATTCAATTTGTACATTCTATTAGAGCTTAAATGTCACGCTGTTGACTCATATTTCTTAATTGTAATCCACTATCCTACGGTAAATATTTAATTTTTTTTTTTGTTGAAAGTGTGAATTGGCACATTTCAATAATATTTTACGTCTTCGAAAATCAATCAAGAATTTTTTCAAGGCGGAATATGTAATCAGTATCTTTCAAAATTTTGAGAGTGAAAATTCTGTTCATGTTAACAAAATTCTTTGTTTGAATTAGCGAGAAAAAAAGCAGAATTTGATTTTCATGAACGAATTTCTCGTTGCGGACGATAAAAATTGCATTCAAAATTCACTTCAAAAAATATAGGTATGCCTTGAATCTTCCGACTTCACCGAAAAACAACTGGGCAGACGAGGCTAGCGATTCGCGGTAGCCGCTCAAACGACGCCACTTTTTATTTCAGGAAACCTTTCTGCACAATCTGATCCCGTTAATCGCCAACATAGAGTCATGTGATGAACGGTGGCAAGCACCGCAAATACTCTAAGTAATGAAGAATTTGCCAACGTTGTCACAGTCTGGCGCGAGTTGTGAACTTTGAACTCAAATCTTTTGAACTTGATCTCAGGGATTGCTAACTTCTTAAAATTATAGAGCAAAAAACTTTCAATCGACTCACTCCTTCATTGGTCATCGTTCGCTTGATTTTATCCACAATGCGGCCCACGGGGCCGCCTTGCCTATTGGAGCTCATTTTTAAACCGTAACTGTTGCGCTGTTGCTACCTAGTTGAATAAATCGTTGTTCAATGTCACAGTTTTGGATTTTTTTGTTTTCACACGTACCGCACACACAATATAGTTTACACAGGTAGTGCACGTAAAATTTGCTGTTGCACTTTTGGCCGCTGATTGTACGTTTCCGTTGCTGTCACTCACTCAACTGGCCCACTGGCTTCGCTTCAATACTTCAAGGCACTCGCACTAATTATCGCCCGGAATCAGTTGCACTTTTCAGTTTCTAAACTATCACTTTGAAAACACTTTTTCAAGCAGCCATGCGCTTTTGTACTACTTTCCATTTACTATTTACTGAGGTATGTATGAGGTCACTAAAATTCAAACTATCACAACCCGATAGTATGTGGGATTGTCACAGTTTATTCCTAAATCAGCAAACTGTTGCTTACGTATCCGCAATGTAGATTATTATTTTAGAAAACTATTGCTTCTTGATAAAACCGCTCAAAAATTTTCCACCGCAACGTATCGCGCTTTTTTTCTCACGAGTTGTACTACACGTACGCGTTTCGATTTATAAAAGATCTGCTCTCGCCATAACGAAGTGGTTTAAATAGTGTTGCTTTTCAATACGGTATTCACTCGTGAGCGGAGTCAAAGTGTACCTTATATCCGAGCACTGTTACGGAAAAACAGAAAGTAAACAAAAACAGCGACAGCCGCATGGTTACAAACACAAACGCCCGCGTTATAGTTGTAGTCTCTTCTTCGCTCGCGCCGTCATTCATTCATGAGTTACTCTGACGTACATAAAACCGAGGGAGCCGTAAACGTTGCCGTAAACTCGGGTCGATTCTTCAAAAATCCAAAAATCCCATTTAATACCCCAAGGGGGGAAAACTCCGGAACACAGCTTCAGCTAGTGGCTTAATCATGACGCGAACCTCGTGCCCTCTCAGCGCCACCTAAAATGCTTCTGGAACATTCGTTCCGAAGTGCAACATAGAAATGAACCCCGGTTTGGTAGCCGGTTTAGCTGTTGATGTGCGCAGTGGAAATTTCCAGCGGACCATTTGCTTTAGCCCACCGAGGCAGGTTTCCAAAACACCCATACAGTGAAGCGTCGTCGTTGATCGTTGATCGCTGGTGCGGTGGAGCAAGAAACTGGAAGCATCCACAAGAGGAGACATAACGCACGGTAACGCTTCTCGGATGACCCGCGTGCACTAAGACCTGCAGCCTGCAATCAGTTAAAATAATGCTAGTAAATGTTAGGTTTTTGATATGGGAAAATACTAACCGGACCTACGATCAAATGTAAGAATAAAAACTGTTAGAACATAAACATTTGAACTAATATTATTAATGAATGAAGATCTTTGGTTAAACGTAAACTATTAGTTAAGCATTGTTATAATACATTTTACTTAAATATAAATGAACATTACAGTTGTCTGAGGCTTAAATCATGAATTTTATTTCATATCATATAAAGGGGCCATATTAAAGGGGCCGTTCCTAAACCACGTGGTCATGTTTTGATCACTTTTAATATCCCCCCCCCCCCCCACCTCCTCGTGGTCTTTTGGTCCCCCCCCCTCTTGCGACTTTAACCACGTGGTCTCTTTCCAAAAACTCACTTGAATTTTTGCAGTTTTTTTATTAATGTTTCATTGCATTCTAGGTTTCGGAGAAAAATATAAAAAAAACTTCATTCTTGACTTGGTGGCAACAATAAATTATAAGTCAGGGAAAAGACCACGTTGTCATTTCGTTTAACCCCCCCCCCCCCTGTGTGGTCTTCCGTGGTCTTTTGACAACCCCCCCCCCCCCCGTCCCCCTCTTCATGATCACGTGGTTTAGGAACGGCCCCAAACGTTACTACATACATAGGAGGAAGAGGGTTGAAATTTTTAGCATTACGTAATTTGTATACGACGCCATAGCACATCGATACTGGAAAAAAATTGTGTAATAAAATGAAATTATTGTACCGCAAAGAAGTACCGCAAAGAGGGCAAAAGCCTCGAGCTTTTCGACACGAGGGGACCCCTTGTCCTGGACCAGACGTGAAGACAGAGTGGAGACTGTTTTTCGTGAAGCGTTAAGTAATTTAAAAATTTAAAACTTTTTTACCTCTAAATTCTTTAAGAAAAAAGAGGGCTCCCAGCACCTGAATCCGGCCCTGTATGTATCACTCATAAAATTTATTTTTTGGCGTCATAAAACTCGAAACTTTTTTTATCTGACGTTAAGTCTTGCTGTTCTGTTTCATTTTTAAAAAGCCGCAAAAATCAAATAACTGAAAATGTAACGGATAAGATTTCGGAAAACATAACTCCTAGGATACTGGCTTTCACAATTTCACAATGTTCAATCCGTGAAACACCTCGAAAATTTATCTAACTTCCAATATGTTCACGATTAATGACTTCCGTTTTTTTTTTTTAGTTTTCAGAAGTTATCTTATCTGACATGAGGTAAAAGATGGGTTTTAAAAGCTTCTGTTAAAAAAGAAAAGATTTTTATATATTAGGCAAACAGCTAGTGATCATTTTTTCAGTTTTACTAGTTTTTGGACAGATTTATCTTAAGCACAAATTCATAGAACTATCTGTTCTTTTTTACTGATTATCTGATCTTTGAAAACGCTGTCGACAATTCTGAACTTAATTGATGACCACTTCATTCATGATCTTTGCTATTTCTGGCCTTTTTGGATTTTTTTTTTCTGTTCTCGTTCATCTCTTTTCTCATTTATAAAAAACTAGGACAGATGATTGAGTTTAATAAGTTTACCATGAAAGGTAATTATATTAGCTTACTTGCTAAAAAGTTCTTCCGGCAATTAAGATGATACCATTTTACCTTAAGTGGAACATTCGCCATGGCGGACGAAAACACGCGTGTAGGCATGTTTTTGAGGTTTTTCTTCGTTTATTATTTCCTCTCCAGTTTTCGCGACAAAATTGTTTAAATATATTTTACGCTTCAGAAATTTTCGATAGGACGAAGCTGGGGGACATTGGACGGGTTCGCCGACTTAGGTATCACATCGATATTCAGCCGCCTCATCTCCTCCAACGATCGCTTCGAATAGTGGATCGATGCCAGATCCAGCTAGAACATCGCGTCTTCGCCCTTATGATATTTATTGATGAACAACCCTACTTCCAGCAGGCACTTCGTACTATAAATTTCCCGTTCACGGCAAGTCCGGGACGAACGAAGAGCTACTTCTACATCCCTTCTCACTGATTCTCTGCCACCACCTTCTTGAGAAACTTGGTGTGTGAAATCAACTTCACCTCGGAGCTCACTTCCTTCGTGGGGGAAGTAAAATACGATGTGCCCTACCAGTCGTTGCCATCTAGGGTGAGATAGGTCTCGTTGTTTCGTCGAAAATCGACTTGATTGTTTTATTCAGCCGCTGCCGCTGCGTCATTGTTTGCAGCTCCGAGACCAGTGAACGGGCCTGCCGCTGTCTGACAAGTATGCCCATGTTCGCCAGGTACTTTTTCACTGTTTGGTCGGTTGCAGTGACCTTCCAGCAAAGCGCACGCAGCGATGTAGCCACTTTTTCCTCGGTTTTCATCCTTAGCATCATTTGGAACTTCTCAGTGTCGTCGGCCGTCCGGAACCGGGTTTCTCTCGATGCTCTGATTGTTGTCCAAAAGTACCAAGATGTTTAGATGCCGGAACGGGCATTCCTTGAACACGCACACTTCTGAACGTAGTACCTTCACTATTTTCGCCATCACGGTTAGAGTTCGACTGATAGAACTGGCATTTTTTTGGGCTGACTCATGGGTTACTATGAGTAATGTCCTATGGGTAGTTTCACCGGTAACTCCATGAACAATCGGCAATTTTTGTCCTTTTTTTCAATGCAAACGTTAGCATTTAGAATACCCCTTGAAATGTAATTAAACTTTCCACAAATGCACTAAAATTTTCAAAATTTTTTTGAGTTACAGTTGCTTAAACATAATTTATAACAAACAGTGAATTTTGACATGAGCCTAAACTAAACTATTTTGTAGTAAATTTAAACTATTTTATAGTATTTTTTTTCTTTTATCAAGAAGCTGTAGAAATATATTTCTTCTTAGCTTTAGAAATAATTGTGATAATACTGTGCTTAATATAGGATCATTTCCATGTTGGCTTTTTCTAGTTTTTGATGAGATAAACATTGGGAATGGCTTTCGGAAAAAGTGTTTTTTTATGGAATCATCTTTTATTTTTAAGTTCAGCACCTTTTTCGTTCGTCCACTCTGACGTGAATTTTCTTCATGACCCCTGGTATTTTTGTCCCTTTTGGATTATTTTTTGTTCTAGCTCGTTCTTTTGAAACTAGGAATTTGGAAATAGTTTATTCCAATGATTGGAATTTTGGAATTGGAACTAGTTTTGGAATTTGGAACTAGTTTATTCCAATGATTGCTTTGATATCTTATTTTTATTAGATTGTTGCAGTCTTTTGTAAGACAAGTTTTTGGTGTGCATGAACTGAGATCGACTTAACATGTTTGTAGAGAATACTATTGTATTTTTTCTATTGAGATTTTTCATGCGTTTCAGATTTTTATTTTCCAATAAAATTGCAACCCTCATCACAGTCGGATCAACCAAATAATCTTCACTTTACAGTTGAGTCATGGAAAAGTTTGATTATGATGCTTTGATGTGATGTAAAAAGAAAACGAACATAAAGACAAATTACAGACGAAGAGAATCGACTTTCCGTGTCTCGTCACATGCGGCCTCCCGTATCCGATGCAATCCAGTGATGCAACGGCCTTCGGGAATATCGAGCAGGCCGATAAAGCTTCTCTCGAAATTGTGGTTGCCGGGGAAACGAGTGTAGTGCAAGTCGTTTTTGTCTGCTTTCCTGTCTGCAAAATCACTACCCATTTACAATCATAATACAAAAGCTTTTGTTAAGTGCTATAAAGGCTTGAAATTATCACTGCAATCACTGTACGAATAATGAATTTTTCACGCCAGTTAGAGGCATAAAATTTAAATTGATTTTTTGATAAATTTACACAAAGCCATTATTTTAATTTCAGTTTCAACCATGAAATTTTAGAAAAATAAACACAATGTCAAAAATTCATCGCAACTTGGCGAACTAATGTTAACTAATGCAAAATGAGTTTGCAAATTATAGCTACATCGTAGCGTCTTTAAATTAACAGAACATTTAACAAAATAATTTCTAATACAGAAAATCTCATTACCGGCGAAGATAAACGAATCGCTCAGAAACACTAACTCTTTGTTTAACTGACCTTGATAATTGCTAGCCGACTTCGGCACACTTCCTCAAACACGTTCACTGATAATAAATTGCAAGCAATCATACTCACATTTCTGAACACTCCATAGGGTCACCCCTCGGTGTTCAAACATGAGTAAAACTGCGCATACTCTTTCAGTCAAACTGTATCTATTCGACGGCCACGAAGAATTTCGCGATACGTCCAATCATTTTTTTTCAACTCGCTGCTCCTCTAAACGTCCACTACCTACTACTAAGCGGTAGTATTAGTATGCAGTGTAAATACTTACGATGAAGTCTAGTCGCTTTAGCTAGTTATCAATAAATTACCGTCACGCAGGCATGAGACCGAGCTTCGTATACAAGCCAACTTCGGTGTAATCTAAATAAATTGCGAGTGGAAAATGAATCGTCAGTTTAAATACCGACGCAACGATTTTTTTGCACGTTGGACAATTTAACACTTTAAACATCTCTAAGCATGTTCCAAACAGTCGACAGCCGTTTTATATACACTAACATTCATTCAGTTATATAAAACACACTGCCGATGAGAGTGCACACAGTCACACACTCTTAACGAACGAAAAGATGATGAAAAATTCACCAATCCTACGTCATCGCAAGTCGAGCCCCCAAAACACCGCCCCACGGTACGAAACAAGCATACCGTTTCAGCTGTAACTGCGTTTCACTATCTTTCTCGCTTAGGAAAAGGTTACGCACTTAGTTTCGTTTAATGAACTGAGCGATAATCTTTTTATTTTAATAATTAGCTTTCAGGATATTTTATTTTCGGAGAGAATGCATCAAATCGAATTCCAACCTCCATTCGTGCAGATTTTGGTAAAGAAAAGTGTATCTTGAAAGTCATCAAAAAAGCGGCATAAAAACAAGTGAACCCACGAACTCGCATAGATTATATGTAAACCATCCCAACAACATGATTGGCACTTCGGAAAGTAATCATAGAAAAGCATACATTCACTGTTATGTGAGTTAAATTTTTTATTCCTTCTTATATTACTGCCGTTGTTGCTTCGAGGCGAGCCTCCCAATCGCTGAGCTGGCGCATATAACGCGTCGCACCGCTCCGCGTCACCTTCGTCAGTGCTTCATCCTATCGCCGCCAGTTCATGTTCAAGTTTCGGTTGGAGGTGAACCAGTGCGCCAACTCATGGCAATTAAGCGTGTTTCCGCAAGCCCCCTTTTCGCGCGGCAAGCGAGCGTGTCGCTAGAGTGCCAAGGGGGGTTTGGAAATGATCAATCAACAACCTTTGTATACTGTAGCATTGACCCGACCGACCGAAATTGTGTGTTGAATTATTTTTTTTACTTTCAATTAAGTGAAACGGTTCCCAGAATACCACACCCAACTGCTTAGCAAACACATTGCCGGCTTGTCTCATATGACCCAATGAAGAGCACGTGTTGTGAAATCCTGTCAGCATTTCTGTTCTTGTTTATTCCTGTTTGCTTAAAGTGTAATCATGATCATGTTTTGATGAACAGCGTCCTTCAACTTTCAAAAAGTGGCAAATGCAAGCCAAATTTTGCCTAATCATGCCACAAACATACGCAATAACGAGGATCATAGTTTGTACAAAACAAAAATATGGCCGAATCATGGTCACTAAATAGGAGATTTCTGCGAAATCTGATCCACACATTATAACGCTGACTCAGCACGAATTTCGGATAAAACATGCAATTAACCTGTGGACAGCTTAGAGTTTGTTTGCTTTGCGCTGGAGATGGCTGCCATTCGTACAGCGTCACGTGTTTCTCGTCAGCGGGGAATTTGCGATTTTCATCATTCAATACCGTTGGTTGATCGTAAATGTCTTCTTTTAAAACCGGATTCTACCTGAGGACAATCTACTGCCTCACTCGACGCGGTGCTCTCTAGTTTATAGTCCGCTCAAGTAATGATGTCAGTAAGATCTTAACAATATCGCTGTGAAGGGTATATATTTCGAGCCGGAAATATTACTGATCTAATGCATCATGGTGCAGATTTCTGCATTGATTTTACTATTCTTATTTTGAGGATATTTCGTTGTGTATATTATTTTGTTATAATCTACGCTGCCGCGCCTAATGAATGCATTAAGAAACCCAAAAATAAGGAAAAATGGACCGTGACTCAGAACTAAATTCTAATTTTTCGTTAATAAATAATAATCTCTTCGAATTCGTTGGGTAGCCATGCCAGTTAATTGGGATCGCATTCGAGTAAAACTTTTAGTGAAAAAATGGTGTAGTAAGGAAATAATATGTCTATTTAACCGGCAACGAACCTTCATAGGAGTCATTTGCAGCATCCAGTGAAAACGATATAAAAGTACTTTCGCAGTGCGAATATTGGCATTCGGATGTCTGATAAACAGACCCTAAAATCTTTCGGATATTTGACATTGAGATAGATTTTTGTTAGAGCCCCCGCATCGTCTCGCAAGAGGTCATCACTTTCAATTTTGTAGTTTTATAAAATGAACAAATAATCTTTTCTAACACGCAATGGATGCCAGATTTCGTTTGAAATCTTGTGGCAACCCTGTCGACCGATTATCTCAATCTCAACTGGCGACTGTCTGTTGACCCGTACAATTGTGTACGGTCTTCGTGGCCAATTTGATTTTTTATCCCGTGTATCTAAGCGTTAAATTGCGAAGCCCGCAAATGTTCTCAAAAGTAAAAATATTTTTTTTTTAGTTGAGGATTTTTAACTGAGTTGAAATAATGAATTTTATATAATTCATAGCTAAAACACTACCTACCGGGTTTAGTACTAAGACACATACCATTTTATTATTATGTTTTTTTTTTGCGATATCGAAGTTAGGTAATCGAAATCGGCAATTTATGGACTTAAATAAACCTCAAAGACAACTTTACTTATTCTAGAATCATCAGTTTATTAACTAACTGGTCAATTTTTTGGTCATTATTTTATACAACAGCATCCACCTGATTAATAATGAACAATCCAAGTAAGTCTCCTTAAAACGAACGAGCAATAACTCGGTAATTCAATATCACCATGTAGAGGAGGCTATAAAAACCGGTAGATACATAAATGTTAGCCACGAACCAAAGACCTGTACATCCAAATTTCGCTTTAATGTACCGCACTGCGATGATATCATCCATAGCTAATTTGTCTAGGTCACTAATTATTCCCCCTTGGTAGGCGGCAGGTGTGCGTCAGGCCTTCTACACTACTTTCTTATCTACATGCCGCCATATGGTACATATCGAGCCTTTCTATATGTATATTCCGGTAAAGCAATTTCACCATAATCTAACGAAATTACACGTGTGCGACTAAAATCAATAAGTTCTGCGAACTTTAATTCGCCAATAGTTTGGGCAAAAGCTACCATCAAACAATCGGTTGCGTCTATGGGTTTTCGTTGTTTTACTGCATCCATACAAGTGCTGCTGAGGAATTAGTTTCATAATATGCTGAAGCGAAAAGAAATGAACGAGGAGTGCGTCTTCGATTACGTGCGGCTGATCACGTAGGAACTATGCAGAAATGCCAGTGCATTTGAGGAAGTATGCAATGCGAGGTGACTACTGCTGCATTCTCTTTCATCTTTCGTGTTTCAATCAACGGTGAGAGTTGATTTATAAGATGCGAACCTTGGAGTTGGGCATATGCTGAGTAATTTTTTTCCCGATTCAAAATGATGTCACAACAAGTTGAATTAGATGCTCTCTTACTTGCATATAAAATGTCCAAAGCTACCACATATCGTATCTACTTGCGGTTCCTTCCTTTTCAGCTGATTATTTTTATCAATTTAATTGTTAAAGTAGTAAACCGATTCAATAACAGAGAGAATGGAAAAGTACCGAAATTTCGTGTTTCAATAACACGATAGTCATAGCGTAGTTGCACCAAGTGATTCCAATTAAATTTTAGCCGGCGCTCGAAAATTTATCGCCAAATTATGCCAACATAGAAGCGTCATAACCATTGGACGAAGCTCTAATTTCCAATGATCACGTCAACGTTTTTGCTCGTTTTTTATCTGCTTGTTACTTTTTAATTTGCATTCTCCAATAGTAGACAATTGATTGTGGCAGCCAATCAAACAAATTAAGCTAACTGCTAGAATTGACGCGTTTCATCGAGAATTGCCCTAAGTGGTATGAGGGAATGAACAGATTCTGCAGATGATTCTCTGTACCGTAACGGGCCTCCAATTGCCAACATTTGCGTCACGCATGTGGCGCCTAATGATGACGGAATCTAACGGTCGTGATCTTGACTGTCGTTTGTTGATTCTGCGTCGAAATTTAAATTGTTTCCACTGGTAACCGTACTTGATCCTGAACCATAAAGTTATTAAAAGTTTAGAAGACAAGTCAGTTTGAAGGCCTAACACAGTCGTTGACAGTTATTCCTGTTTGAGTTGCAGCCTTTATTTCTATTTCGCACGTCATAAAATAAGATCTGTTTGAACTTGTTTCACACTTTTCTAGCTGTACATTTCGATATGATAAAACTGTTGAGTTATAAAATTATGCGCATAAGACGTAGCATGGCTGAAAACTTTATCCAATTTTGGATGTTAAAATTGATTTGACCTAGTTGTAGGAGACATTCAATAAACTACGCAACACATTAATACACACTGGCACCGGCAGTGGCGACAATTACAACCAGGTACTTCAAAGATTAACTATCAATTAGCCTAATCATTCTCCCTAACAGGCTGGCACTATAACCAACCGTGCAAATGCAAATGGTTTGCGCAGTCGTACCTTCCGGATTATTTTATTGCTTAGTCTACTGATTGTCTAGTGCCTATTCGTAGCAGCACGTACACTATGTAAAGTTGCTGGGATCGGCACGACAACGTCGTCGACTTCCAACACGTCGGTTTCAATAAGTTACGCAACGCCGTACTCGATTATCTAGACCTATTAAAACGCTAATAATTATGAAGACCTGGTGGACGACTTCGAGTGTAATAGAATAAATAATAGTGACATTTCGTTCCATAAGTCTACGTTCCGCACTAAATCCGTATAAAACCGACACTACAGAATCTAATTCCAGCGAAATGTCCCTCATTATATGTAAAACTAATTACATTGCGTTCGTAAATAAACCCCAATGAGTACTACTTCTATTTCTTGAACGGTGCGAATCGGTTTTTTTTCCGCACGTGTGCTTATTAATATGGATTCTTACACGTGCGAGGGTATGGCTGGTATAAAAACAGAATATGATTAGAATTGAATCGATCATTTGCCGGCGAGGAGACGGTTCAAATTTCGTCATGAAAATAAACACCAACAACAACAATTAAGAACACACACTAGGTAAAAAATGGGTGTGTCACCACTACAAGTAGCGTTGTTTGAGTTGATTTGACTTTGGCAATGTCATATGAATCAAACATTTCGTTTCGGCTCGGGCGGGGTTTACTAATTGGTTATTTCATCATTCGCGACTTCTCATGCCGTTTCTCTGCTGGTTGGCTAACTGCAAGCTCAAGTCAGCAGGGGCTTGCCGCTGGTTGACGTATCAATGGGTTGTGCCAAATGCATACTCCCCTGATTAGGATAACTAACCCGAAGCGCAAGAAAAAAATTATTTTTGGAAAATAATTTAAATAAACATGAAATTTTACTATAGGAATCAAACAAGTTGAATTTTTCTCAACTTGTTTTTAATGAAACCTGATTTTAAATTTTTATCAAATTTATGGACATCTTTGTTCCTGTATTGAACACTCACTGCGACCAGTAACATTATTCCATTGTGATGACCAGGCCCGGATTTAGGTGGGGGAATATGCTTCGGACCCCCCGACTCAAAAGGCCCCTTTAGCGTTCTAGGCCAAACAGAAATCCAAAGTGAAGACCTTCTTGTTGCTCGTTACCTACCAGTGGAGCGTTAAGTCATTCCACAATTTGCAATTATCTTACCTCTTAATGGTTTAAGGAAAGGGCCTCACGAAAATATCTGCCCCGGGCGCCCAACATCCAAATCCAGACCTGGTGAATTCCCGTTAGCAACATCACTATTAAGAGTAAATGGCAAGGTTTTAAAGGAGGAGTCAATAATAATGATTGGTAAACCGACTATAGCAAACGGAACAAAATCAAGTATTTACAGTGGCTCAGTTTACTTCAGTTAACAAGTTAAGTTTCAGGATGAATTTTGGAAAATGCTCGACGATTTGGTCGACGTCCCTATTAGAATTTGTACAGTCATTCCCGGTACATTTGATAAGTTTTTTTTTACGTTCTCATAATTTTTTTATCCTTCATCACTCGTTTGGTCCTTCGAATTTCGCGCTTCATCATAGCTCTAGAGATTTCGATCAGACGGAGCTCTGGACAGTTTGGTGAGTGTATGTCTTTCGGCATAAAAATGCTAGAGCTACTATGCTAGTTATTATCCCGATTTGGGAAATTCTGCACCTTGTACACACTTAGATTCTATTACCGAGAACTCAACAGCTGATAAATTCAGCGAAATGTTCTACGAGTTTTCGGCAGAATTTTCAAGAACTTCGGCAAACGAAACGTCAATACTTGCTGGTTTACGGCAAATCAATATATTTGCTGAATGTTCGTCGAAATATATTGCTGACATTCGTTAAAAACTTCGCCGAGCTCAATCAGCTTGCCGAGATAAATTAAGTGTGTATGTTTTCAATTCGCCTTGTTTTATGGCCCTCTGACCGAAACTTTTCAAAACATCCATTTTTTGACTAGGTCCAACGTCAAAACATCCGCCTGGCTTGAAGTCCACTGTCAATCGTTACCTGATCCTTTGGGTTGTGAATACATGTTTTTATGTTTTACAAATCACGTTGTGACAGCCTAGTATTTTTCATGTGAGTGACCTCACAGTCTTCTATCTCGCTAGAAATCTCACTGACAATCGCAAAACTGAGCGGATGTATAAACTGACTGAAAATGTGGTTAATTTCGGTATGAAAAAAAAATACGCAAGTTTGAAGTGTCGCAATACTTATCGACTCACCCTTTACTATTATCCATGTCTGGTTTATGCTTTTACCCTTTTTTTTACGTTTATTACTTTACTATATCTAATCTCGTTCATCTTGTAAGTATTGTCCCCAATTATAGTTACCTGTAGAGGGATCAACTATGTGTCCTTCTGACTATATTAATGGGTTTTCATTAAAAGGATGAAAATTTCTTCAGCGATATGGTAAACAAAAAAATATTTCAATCTATTATGTATTTTTTATTGATTGTTCTTTTATTAATTGTTCTTCAAAGAAGGCAGTGAATGTTGGCAATGGCCGCACGGCGCAACTTAGAGGAGATACTCTCACAAGAGCGCTGGACAACATTGACATCCATCTTCCGGATGATATTCTGGATCCTCGTGGTCAACTGCGCGGTGTCCGTGGCCCACTTCTTGTACACTAGAGTACTCATCATTCTCAGCTGGTGTCGAAGTACGATGCTGGCCTAACAAGCCAGCTGTCGTAGGTTCGAGTCTCGGCACGGGAGAGACTGTTAGTGTCAGTAGGATCGCAGCGCTAGCCCCGCAATTGTCCTGTACACTTAACAGTTGGCTGTGAAGTCTGTGAATAAATAATAAAACAGAAGATCGAATTTCGAATCGGAATGTAGCACCAAGGCTTTGCTTTAAAAGTACTGAGGGAGCTGAAAAAATTCCCTTCGGACGGCACTGGGGCAAATTGGTTGAGTGCCGTTCCTTTGATACGTACGGTATCTGTCTTTCCTTGAAGTACGCGAAGTACGCCAACGTCTCCGGTCAGAGCGCGTACTCCCTATCAGAATGATGCATCTCCAAGAACGGAACTAGAATCTTTTCCAGGCAATCTTCCTGGTACGATTTCTGGTTGACGGCAAGTTTTCAGAGAATTTCCTTTTTCCTTTTCGTCATGATCTTCGCCGGACGGCCACTAGCGGTCTAACGCACGACGTTTCGATAATTCCAGAATTCGGTAAATAGTGCACATTTCCGTTATTGTAAAAGGGACGTTTTCGTCAAGAGGAAGGTTTTACCGTGAATGGATGGATGTTTTAGTTCTCTCTAATTTGTTTTCCTTCTCATTCGCACTGCTCGCCGCTTTATTACTGATCGTCGATCAAACATCAAGACATTCACAACTTTACAAGATCGACGTTTGATGGCATTCTTGGCAACACACAGCCAAGAATAGTTATACTGCGTTGTTTACGAAAGCAATCTGAATTTCTTCTCAACAGTTTCTAACCAAGCAATCCTAAGATCCGTATTAGGACTCCATACTGCACATGCTGTCTCGAGGGATGATCGCACAAGCGAATAGTATATTGATCGCAAGCTATGTGTTAGAGTAATGATCATGAAAAGTGAGACTTGTATCCAGGATTAACCCCAGATCCTTCATTTTCACTTTAATTCAGTATACAATCGCTGGGGTTTTACGGGTAACAGATATAATACAACATTTTTGGGCACTGATAGTCATTCAATTTCTCATGCACCAATCTCGAAAGAGTTGAATTATTCGCTGAAGTTTCTTGAAGTCTTCAATGTTCCGTATGATAAAATATATTCCCAAATTGTCAGCACACACTAATCGTTATCCATATGGAAGCAACTAGAATATTTTGTTAAATAATATTGTGAAGACTGGACCAAGATTGCTAACTTGCGGAACTCAAGAACTGTTTGTAAGGTCGTTGGATTTCGCCGCAGCAAGCTTGACGCAGAGACGACATTACCGGGTATGACTCTAGCCAACGTGAGAAAAACGATAGGGCTCTTAAACGGGCCAGTTTTGCAATTCGATGGTTACCGTAAACTGGGGTGACTTTGATCACCGGGGTGACTCTGATCACTATACCTCTTTTCTGAAAATGTGGTAAAAAAGCGCTCGTAGTGCTCGGGATTTGTCGTAATCTTCACTGATTGTGTGGATACATGTTCGCATTGCTACTATTCATGCATTTCCTGCTATTTAAAGAGTGTTTTTCATGCTAAAATATTATTTGAAAATAGAGTGTATTTTTGGCGATTTTTGTTGCATACAAACAATCGGTTCAAGCAGATTCAAAACAACAAGTGGCAATAGGTAAAGTGTTTTTATTTTGTGCCCAGATTAGTTCTTAAGATGAACAAATATTAAAACAATACATTTTATTGTTATTTTTGCAAGTTTTTCCTCGAAGGCAATGTTGAGCCCCATTTTTGTCCACAGCGTATTACATATTTCTTCTTAACAAAAACCCAAGACGTGAAGTAACATGCAAATTTGGACAATTTCATAAGTCATATTCCTCGTGGACTAGTTTTGGCGATTTTAGACCACCTTCTCTCTCAGTGAATAATCATTCATATATATTCTAAAAATTTTGTATGAATCTTGGACATTCGCCATTATAAACTGTTCACGTATAATGTGAATGGCCCCGAAATTGCTTTCCATATTTATAAACTCGTTTAAGTCGTTAAAGGCTGTTCAATTTAGTGAAGGTAGCAAAGTGTTACTCCAAATTCATCAAAACAATAAAGTGATCAAAGTCACCCCGGAATGATTATTGGTGTAAAATTTTTAGAGCAAATTTAAAAACAGCAAAATTGTTGCTTAACTTTTGATGTAGTGACTGAATTTTTTTCAATGCATGCCAGTACTTATTTTAAAAATATCAAAGAATATTGTTTCAGTATATTCTGAAAATATTTGAGATACAATCAAAAAAGTGATCAAAGTCACCCCAGTTTACGGTACCACAGTCGAAGGCGGTCTTCAAATCAGTATAACGTTTGCGGTAAACAAAATGGACAAAAATTGTCGATTTTTCATGGGTTTACCTTTAATCGCACTGACGAAACTACGCATGCATCACCAATCATAGTAACCCATGAGTTACCAAAAACAAATTGACAGCTCTATCTGTCAAACTCTAACTGTAATGGCGAGAATGTGAAGCTACTCCGTTCAGAAGTGTGTGCGTTCAAAGAACCCGCCGCGCCAGAAACGGAAATCGTGCGCCGTTTTGTGGACGCCGGGTATGCCCGTTCCGGCATCTACATCTTGACACTATTAGACAACGATCAGAGCATCGAAAGAAAGCCCTATTCCAGACGGCCAAAGACCCTGAGCGACAAGAAGCTTCAAAGGATGCTGAACAGGAAGACCGAGAGAAAAGTGGCTAAATCGCTGCGTGCACTTGGCCGGGAGGTTGGTGCATGAGGTAAAACAGTGAAAAAGTATCTGGAGAACATGGGCATACATGTCAGGAAGCAGCAGTCCCGTCCACTGGTCTCGGAGCTGCAATGACGCAGCGACAGCGATTGAGTAAGATGGTCAAATTCCCGGCGAATCGCGACGTGGCAGTGGTGATGGACGACGAGACCTATCTCATCCTGGATGGCAACGATTAGCAGAGCACTTCGTATTTTACCTCCCCCACGAAGGAAGTGAGCACCGAGGTGAAGTTTTTTTTCACAGACCAAGTTCCCCAAGAAGGTGCGGCTGTGGCTGACAATCAGCGAGAAAGGGATGTCAAAGTTACTCTTCTTTCGCTCCGGGCTGGCCGTGAACGGGGAAATTTATAGTACGAAGTGCCTGCCAGAAGTTGCGTAGTTCATCAAGAAATACCATAAGGGCAAAGACACGGTGTTCTAGCCAGATTTGGCGTCGGCCCACTATTCCAAGCGATCGTTGGAGGAGATGGAGCGGCTGAATATCGATGTGGTACCGAAGTCGGCGAATCCGCCCAACGTTCCCCAGACCCCAGCTGCGTCCCATCAAGGATTTCTTGAAGCGAAGAACTTGAAGCGCAAGATCTATTCCAACAATTTTGTCGCGGTAACGGAGGATGAATTAATAAAAAAACGAAGAAAGAGCATTAAAACATGCCTACACACATGTTTTCGGCCGCCCGAATTTATTTTGCAAATAAGATAATATATTTAATTACCACTAATGGGAAATTTATCCAACTCAGTTATCTGTCTTAGTTTTTTTTATCACCATCTGGAAAAAGTCCATTGTTTACCGCAAACGTTATACAGGCAATATGACCCAAATTGTATTAGGTTTGTATCAATAAACTGCCCGGGAGTGAATCCATGTTTATCCGGCGATAATAGATTTTTTTTTTCTCGAGTAATTTAGAATCTTCATGAAAAGATGTAGTGCAACAAATTTTTCCACAGTACAGGGAATGTAGATTTTTCTATCGAACGATTGCAGATAACAGAAAAATTCGAGGCATTGTAGTGAAATCAGAGACCGAATACCATCTGGCAGTTGGTAGACCGTTGTCTTTTCTTTTCCGATTTATAAAAGACCAATAAGGCTTTGGGTACTGGCTCAGATTTGATTCCGGCTAGTGATAATAAAAATACGTTTTGTATTAGCAGTTCTCATATTAGCATATAATTTCAGTGCCTTGGCTCTACGACGTTTCAACGTTCGCAAGAAATTGTTGGATTATGGTTTCCTTGGAAGAAGCGGAGCCGAAAAAAAGTGATGCTATAACTTGTTGGGAATACTGACGAACAACTCAACAGTGCTGTCGACATTTTAAACGTTCAGAAGAGGGTTGCTTCCTCAAACCTGGAGCAATTGGGATCAGCATAAAAGAATTCTGCAGAAGTGGTTGACTACACAAGACCAGGTTGGTTATAATCTCTTAAGAGACGACGGTGGTTATATAGTAGTGTGTCTTCTACGAAGTTGTGTGTTTGGATGATGTACACATATATGTTGAACATTATTGTCCTCTAGATGCTTTTTTTTATATCCTAAAAAAATCTTATTTTGAGGACTATATAATATAGCTATTCGCCAAAATAACTTGCCCATTCCCATTTTTGACATCATTTTAATCGGATTTGCAGTTTTCAAGTTCTATATTTTTAAAAAATAAAATAGTAAATTTTATTCTGTAATTCGCGAATTAAAAATTATCGTGCCAATCTGTTTTGTTGTTACCATCGAGTATCTGAACATCCGTTTATTCCGTGATTTCATGATTGTATAACTTTGATTTCAATTTGCAGCTAAGTTTAACATCGTGTAGCAAGTATCAAATTGATTCACATACGATTAGCAAACCCATTCTCTATTGGATCAGCTGACAAAAAATGTGTGAAAAATGAATAAGCCAGATGTGAAGAGCTAAATAACAAATACTTGCAATTGAAAAAAGATTAACCATTTTCATCAAATATTCATAGTGGCACGTGAATGAGAACTGTGAAATAAAACAGAACAGTGTTAGTTTCAGGTCTTATTATAATGAAAATTTTGCTGATTACCCAGAAAGCTATCTATACTTAGAATAACAGTACGATCATATGTCGGCTTGGGTAAAAAAGCTAGGCGTTAATATTCACAGTCACGGACCAAAATTAGCACGACCTTATCGAAGTGACTGGTAAGACCGGCAAGGTAAAAAAGTGGTACCGACCAGTGTGTCAGTACGATGACGCTTGAATGGTTCCAATAGAATTGATTAACAGTTTGTCGATAATTTTATATATTGCAGTGAATGTACACATTTTTCCGCAAAGCAAACCAGAAATAGTACTCGAGATGGCATTCAATTGCGCGCTACTACTTGCTTTAAAAGTTGGGCTTTTTTAAGCAGGAAGAGTGGAAAAAAATACAAACGTTTAGACTCACAAAGTGTTGAAACAGTATATTGAACCAAGATACATCCTATGCCAGAAATAGGAATTTACTTTATGACAACCGCCTCACACTCATCCTAGTTCATCTCATTAGATGAGAATTCTTTTCGACACCTGTTGTTTTCGTTTTTTGCTAAAAATATGAAATACACACGCTGGGTTAAAGTCTGTGTCCATAAAAATGGCTTACCGACACTCGTTTAAAAGTTGGTGTAAAAAAGCGTCCAATTTCTGCACGCTTATTTGATGAAAATTTTAAACTCGTGATTTATAAATCGTCAAAAATAATATAAACCAATTTTATTTACAACATAACCTTGCTTTTGTCAGCCGTTGCTTCATCAATTCATGAACGGACCTGAATAGCTTTTTGCAAAACAATTTTCAATAAAACTATCTTGATTACGTTTAATTGCGCGATATCAGATGGCAAAAAGAGAAGAGATAATTCCAGAATGCAGTAAAGCTTGTATTTAGTGGAATTGCTCCGATGCTTCAGTATAGTTTGTACCTGTTTGTTAGCTGAGGCCATATTGTGGTATGCGTTGCTCTGAATGCTTGTGCGTGATAGTGAAAACTGATGCAATTCCAATCCAAACGAATGGAATATTCCATTCTGCACATATTGCTTTGCCGTAATTCCCGATTGCATTGTCAATAGCCGCCAACAAACGGAGAGATGCGGAATGGGTTGCGTGATAGGGTTGTGTGTTAGGGTCGAGCCTATCCGAAAAAAATATTAGGACTGGACTCATTATTCCAGTATGAGCTTATACTATTTTAAATCTTCAATATCCCAATTTGATTAAAGGGTGCTTCTCATCAGTGGTTTTAAAAAAAGTTGTTTTTTTCTCAACTCTTTCACGAGTTGAGAAAATCCATACATAACAATAATTGATTTAAAGGTAAGTTTGGACATAAAAAAAAAATCAACAAAAAAATAAAATTCCGGACAATTTACAATTACACCTATAACGGACAAGAAAAATATTTTCATATTCGGAAAGGCCTTCATTAGTTTTCCATCACATAGGAAAATGCCAATATCTCAGCTCCCCGATAAGATATCAAGTATCTTTTTTCATGTAAATTTTCGTCGTGAATCCCGCTTTGCAATGAAAATTTCAGTTCTTGACCAAAATTTTTTTTATTTGTGTTTTGTAGAGTTTTATCTAAGAATTATTAGAAAAATTAATTTTTTTGTGATGTTTAATGGGCTCTGGGAGTCAAAAAACCGAGTGCAATGCTGAACTGAACCATGCAAAATATTCAAAAACAACCCCACAAAAATAAAAGAATATATGGAAAAATTTAGGAATCGAACAGAATTGAAAAAATTGCAAAAGAGTGGGTTTGTAGCTTAAAAAAGTCATTTTTTCATAAATCACGTTTGGGCAACCTAAAAACGATTTTTTAGAAAGTCGAAATGTTCTACAAAAATGCTATAAATAACATTATCTTTCAATTTAGGACTGAGCACCTTGACTTTTTCAACATCGATTTTATTTTTGGAACAGCCTAGCCTTCATGCACTTTTGTCAGAAAATATCCAAAAATAATTCATGCATGCGAAAATTTTGTTAATTTTTTTATCAAAAACTGAGTACTTTTAACCGGTGGAATTTTTTTTAGACTTAAAGTATTTATCTAAAAGGGCGTGTGCTTAATCCAAAGCATTGTACTTTAGAAACTTTTGATTGTAAAGAATTCTTAACATAAACATAAAGGCCCACTTTATTTTGTTGCATCTTGAGTCGGAAACCGAGAGGTTCCGAGTTTCAGCTAAATTAATTTAATCCAATAAGAACTGTAACACCATATCAACAATTTAAAATACATCAGTCAATCTCACCCCAGCTGCCGAATGACCGCGATTCGTTTCCACGCATGAGAACGACCATTTCAACTAAAACGCCACTCATAACAACGGAGATGAAGAGTAAGCCCCATGCTATAAAATTATTATGCAAAAAAAAGCTCACAAAAATAGAGCAACGTTCTGTTATTTGATTTTTTTTTCTCGCTGTCTTATTTTCGCAACCCTGCTTCGTCCAATTCATAACCATCCAACATCAACACAAATTGCGAAGAGTTCAATAGCATTCAATTGTGGACTATTTTAATACTTTCGATGGTTGCCAGTACTGCAGCGTTTCGTCAAATTTTGCAAACGAGGCTAACACCGAAAGCGATAGAAAGAAAACACTTTGTCAATATTGGAGAAGATTCGTGGTTTCCAATGACAACTAACGATGAGTGTGCACTTGGTGCTTTTTGCTATTTCATTGGCTGTTGTGTTAAAAGATATAGTGAAAACAAAAACCTTTTCATTATTGGTACGTCAATTCGCAACGAAAAGGGTGTGTCATTTCGAGATAAGCCCCCTTCAAACTGAACGTGAATTGTGTGTTATGATGATTGAGCAACGAGAACGATGAATGACATTTCACTGTTAGGTAGTAAGCTTTTATATCAGTATCAGTGTAAGTGCAAAAGACTGCAATCGTTATCGACATTGATGTCCAATATGATAACAATCAAACAGAAACAGGATGTACTTTTTGGTTGAACTTTAATCAATTTACCGTCATGCAGCAGAGAGGTCATAATCCCGCCTAGACAGCGAAGTCCACTGGATAAGATACGGGGCCTTCAATGGTGGAATTCCACAGGACTTCGTACATTGTACCTAGCTTAGACCAAATGATTTGTAATCTAATTGTGGTTACCCTTTTCACCAACATAAACCCACTGAGCGAATTTCTAGTGTGGAAAAATCTGGAGAATAAGGTGGATAGTGAAGCAGTTCGATTTTATTTCTTGCAGTTTAACCTCCGTTTCCAGTAAATTGTGACATTGTTCTAAATATGAAACCGTTTTTCAAATTTCATCCCTAAATGACTCCAATAATGCTATGCCGCAATCGCTGTTGATTGTAATTTCTACCTTTCGCGAGATCGTCGATATTATTCCGTGCATATTCCAGAATAAAGATGCCTTCACCTTTCCATTTCTCGCAACTTCTACGCTTTGGAGTAGGTTTGTCAAGTCCACACAGTCGACTCCTATCTCGCTGAATTTCACTTTACGATCGTTAAAAATTGTTTTATTTATTTTTCTAGATGTTTTACATTTCCATTTTTTGAAGAAAATAACAAAAGTAGCTTCTTTGAGAATACTAAGGTCAAGGTTTGTAAAGTGTCGCTTGAAACTTGCTAATAACTGAAAAATAAAGGCAAATAATTATGGTGCACCATCTTTAGAGAAGTGTGCTACTTTTCAACCCTACAGTAATTATACATTTCCACTATACGTTTTGCTTTTGACGTGTATCGAATACTACAAATGTAGGCGTGGACTTCTGACCGTGCCCGAAAAAAAAGTATCCGGACAATGAATCATCTTTTCCTACACAAAACAACTCTTCATCCCACTACCCGACAATTCTTATCGCCATGTGGTATTCACGTGAATAAACTTTCCGTAACGCAAACTCGTGGTCGCGAACGGGTCAGATAGCGCCAACTCGTAATAATGACACACGAACTCGTGACATACCGAAACGCACTCAGCAGAACTGTCATGCATGTGGAATCTTCCAGGGCGCCATTCATGAGTTCATCAGTTCCGGCACTCACAAAAGATCATGTCTGGCCGATAATTTACAAACTAGCGCGCTAAACTTTGGCTAGTTATCTTTGGAATAAACGATCCGGCATTGAGGCTAACAACTTCATCGGAAATTATCTGCGTCAGTAGCGCTTGGTCAAGTTGTTGTCAACAAGAGTTATTGCAATGCAGTTGACTTATAAAATGCCGCACATCAGTAGTGACGTTCGTGAATTTTCAAACTGTTCAGGAACTAGGCTAATGTTGTTATTGCCAATCGATTTTCAAAATTAAAACATCATTTCATGTTTTGTCCCCAACACTCACATGGTTTGTACTAGGATCACTGTGAAAAATATTCTAAACCATGTCAGCTAGAAAAAAATAGCACAACAAGCTCAATCCACCTGCTGCTATACACATTTTCCGGTCGCGTGACCTTCACGATCGCGAACTTCGGTTGGCAATTCAGTCAATTATAAAAATAACATTTTGGTGGAAAAAAAATATAGGGTGCAAAGCGTGCTCCAGAATACTAACATAAGCTCAAGGTTCCTGGTGAATCAAACGTTTCTTGGTGAACCAAATTGAAGCATGAAGATCATCATAATAGCACATAAGCTAAATTAATGATTTTACCAATAACTTGAAGCGAGAGTTCCCTCCCTCGTTGCGACTCCTAAAGCTAACAGTAAGTTTTTTTACGACAAGTATCGATATGCCATAAGTTGAAAAATTCATTCCCAGTCTATTAATAACCTACAGTTCCACCAGCGATGAACTTTGCAATAATCTAGTTCAGCCCCGCTACAGACAGCTGTAATATATAGTAAAAATACATACTTCCAAACCACCTGTTTGGCACCGGTTTGGCTTCGCTCGTAGATGTGGGTATAGCCGATAGTTTCTTTGAATTTACCAATTATTACGAAAAAACAAATCCCAAGACGCAATAATGTTCGTCACTCACCGATGCTATTTCCGTTCACCTGATTCATATCTCATTGCTAGCTACCACATCATCACCACTCCTCCTCAACTGGTCGATATCGATCAACCGTATCAGCTTGGTACCTAAGTAGGTTCGGGGGTTCGTAAACTCTTCAGAGACTTAAAAAATAAGTATTTCGTCCTCCAAAGCTGTAAAGCAATTCCATGGATGCAATATAATTAGAAAAAAATGAAATATTATAGCTTTTTAACAGTTCCTATGAATTTTGGTGCCCCTAGCCACTCTGAAAGTGCATCGAATGACCGCAGAGTAACTGCTAACCGTTGATCAACAGAAGCTATAATCTTTCATTTTTTCCAGCTCAAACTCTACGGCGTTTTTTTATTTTGCTCTTGGAGACCGATACACAATGGTCCTCTAGTGTCACTTTAGAAAAATCCCAATTTGGTGTCGATTGGAAAACCCCCCGCTCTGTAGGACCCCCCTCTTTGTTGCAGAATAACGCATTTTGACGTAGAATTTCATCTAACGGAAACTTTCTGGGGGTGCAAAGTTAAAACCCAAAAACATCGAGTACGTCTCAAAAATTGTCCAATTCAATCAGTTTTCAACGGATTTTCTGCAGTCCTGCAACAGTCGATTATAAAATAGACATGCTTCTTTCAAAATGGGGAAAATTGTATTTTTCCGATGCCAACTATTGTACTATTGAAAAATGTAGAGCTTCGTTGAACGCATATTTAGACCAATCAGAACAGCATCATTGACATTATTCCCCAACAAAGCCAACACTAGAGTATACAAACAATTTGAATACTTGTGAACAATTTTGCTACAACTATGTTCTTTGTCATTTCCTAGTCAACAAGGCTTCTCCTCCACTGATAGTTTTCCTGGGAAGCCCGGTATAAAAGGTAACAAACAGAAAATTAACCTGTATTTCCATTCCTGCAACATCCTAAGACGGTACCATACGCAGGGTGAAGTCTGGTCTCGTACCGGGCTCCAAGTCCCGATAGATCAATTTCATCGTCTGCAAAGGAAATGCGTAAAAGCGTTGGTGCTGAAGCATATCCGTCTATTTGGTGGCTGTGATAACAAGAGAACGAGTATTGTTCGAACAAACACCGCTAGAACGGCAACCCTTCCCTAGCTTCAACGACGGACACAATAGTGACAGGGGCACCGACACAATAGACAGTTAATGACACGATACACTTGTTCATTAGACACCAAACTGGTCAGTTGGAAAGACACGTTACACAGATACAAATAAAAAAATGTTAACGAATAATTAAAATTATATTATTGTTAGTTTAAAACACAATTACGACTGTTACACTATCATCGAACTAAAATCTTGAAGCCTACGCAACCAATCAATAACGCGTTTGCTTTCGGAGACCGAAAAAGCTGTAACAAAGTTCCAACAATCTTCAAGATTTTATTTGGATCTTGCATACGTCGTTAATATCGAAATCGCACTAAATTCTCCTGTAGAGGATGCCGAACGTCGAAACGGATTCCATGCGGTGTGACTCACCTAACCTCAACAGTTCGACTCCTCGTAACTGCAACGCTTGCAGTGAACCCGATTCCATAGAAGATATGGTGCAGTGCGAATCTTGTGTACTATGGTACCATTACACTTGTGCTGGGGTAGACGAATCGATTTCGCAACGTGATTTCCGCTGTAACACTTGTATGCCTCCTGAAGTAACCGTAGCAGCCAGCATCAAGTCCAAACGATCGACATCTTCGAGCGTAAGAGTAGCGCGAGCCGAACTCGAATTGCGGCTTTTAGAAGAGGAGAAAAGCTTCACGGAAAAAATGCTTCAAAAGCAGATAGAGGACGAAAATCTGCTCCGAGAGAAAGAGGAGAATTTGAAGTTAGAGATTCTTCGGAAAGAAAAGGCAAGGCATGCAAGAGAAGAGTCATTTAGGATGGAAGCTCTGCTGCTAGAGGGCAAAATCCAAGAGCAGAAAGAAGCGATGAAAAAGGAGGCACTGCGAAAAGAAAAGGAAAAGAAGGAAGAGGATCGAAGAAAAATGGAAAGCCTCCATAAAGACTATTTGGACAAAAAAAATCGCGTAATGCTAGAATTACTACCGGATGATTTCGACGGTAACAGCGAGAAAAGCCACCGAACAAGTCGGAGTGGCATTTCGAGAGTGAGAGACTGGCTGAGCACTACCAAGGCAATGGAAACGGTTTCCGGAAATGTTATCCCAACCGTTGTCCCGGCGACGCGAGGAGTGTCAGCAACAGAAGGTATCTCCACCTCAGCGTCCGATCGAGTAATCCAAACACAAGCACAAGCTAACAACTTTCCCCTCACGCATTCTACGATCGTGTCAAGTTCCTCCACAGGTTTACTGGTGTCAAGTAGCACCGTCCAGACGTCTATGCATCCGTTAGGACTGTTCCCTCACGTACTTTCACAGAAAACATCGCAACAACTTGGCACAAAACCAAAATGTATACCTGTTACTAAACCTCAACAGCAGGGAAAATCGATTTTTACCAACAAACCACATCTTCCACCAGAGCTTTCCAATCCTAGCTTACCGTATGCAGGACTACCATTGCAGTCGCAACTCATGACAACGCAACGAAAAAATCAAGTAGTGCACTCAGAGCAGGTGAATTTTAAACCGGAGCCGTTTCAGTTCCAGCCAGCGCATTCTACAACTAACGTTTCGAGACCACTAAACTATGAGCAGCAGGAGATAGCTTCGGAAACATTTCCAGCAGGATGGCAGAATGCTGAGGGACCCTTGTACGGTGGAGATGAAGTTAGAGAGCAGCCGTTAGGAACACCGATCCAGCCGCAGGTGCAGACGAGTCAAAGTCGATTCACACAGTTACCAGCACCATTAAGACATCCCCCGCCTCCTGTACCACCGAAGCCAGTTGCCCATCACAACCAGGTAACATCACAGCATCGACATCAGGTATGCGACAATCTTAACTCTCACGTCGTTGGACAATATAGCACTTCTTACACTTCTTATGCGGATATGTCACACCTGAAAACGAACACGCCATACAACATGCCATTGTACACACCTAATCAAAATAAACAGATATACCCGTCCTCTGCACCAAATTTTCACGATGTTTATTACAATAAACCTAGCCATCATGTGCCTCGCTATGGCTCCCACATGTCCACTATTCCAAGCTCGTCTTTACCGGATAACAAACGGTATGATACAGACTATCGCGGCCAAACAGTTCCGCCCGTCTTAGACGAACTGTGCTACCCCACTTCTGTCCCGTTTCATAGTTACCAGGTGCCAGTTGCTCCCGCGTCTTTGGCTAATAGTGCAGGTGCATTTGAAACAACAAATATCCCCAATGTAAATCACCAAACCGCTGCTACAGTTTACAGTCGTCATGCACCAATCACTTCGATATTGCCGACATCGCCTCAAGTTGGGCCATCAGCTCAACAATTATCAGCTCGTCATGTGATTCCAAAAGAACTACCGAATTTCAACGGAAACCCTTCTGATTGGCCACTTTTTTACACTAGTTATAAAAATTCAACAGAAATGTGTGGCTATTCTGAAGCAGAGAATTTAATGAGACTTCAACGTTGCTTGCAGGGAAATGCGCGAGAGGCAGTTAAGAGTCTCTTATTGCACCCCTGCCTTTTACCACAAGCCTTGCAAACACTATACACCTTATATGGCAGACCGGAACTAATAGCGAATTCGCTGTTAGAAAAAGTGAACGCTACTCCCGCGCCCAAAGCCGATAAGTTTGAAAGTCTGGTAAATTTCGGGTTAGTTGTCCAAAATATGTGCGGTCATTTGGCGGCCGTCGGAATGCACAGTCATCTGAAAAATCCCACGTTACTTCAGGAACTAGTACAAAAGCTTCCACCAAACGTTCGGCTTGATTGGGCTTTGTACCAGCGCCAAGTTGAATCACCAGACTTGTCCACCTTTGGTGATTTCATGGCATCACTGGTATCCGCCGTAAGCCAGATCGTGGTCCCAGTTGCGTCGAAGGATCTGAAAGGAGATCACCTTAAAGCGAAATTGTTCGTCAATACGCACGTAGTGGGTAACAAGGAGGTTGCAACTAGCAACGATTTGTCCGAAGGTACTAAGGTGCAACATAAATCGTGTCCGGTGTGTAAGAAATTTGGCCACAGCGTGAAAAATTGTTTCGAGTTTCAAGGCTTGAGTGTTGACGCAAGGTGGAAAGCAGTAAACGAACATCATCTCTGCCGGCGTTGCTTGGTTCCGCATGGTAAACGACCATGCAAAACGGTCGTTTGTGGAATTGAAGGATGTGTGTACCGTCACCATAAACTTTTACACTCGTCGAATCCCAGAAACATGTCACAGATAAACCAAAACCCAAAACCCGGAGTTGTGTCATACCACCGAGAAAGTGGATATTCCTCGCTTTTTAGAATGATACCAGTTACTATTTACGGAAATGGTGTAGCAATAGACACGTTCGCTTTCTTGGACGATGGTTCTGAGCTAACGTTGGTCGACAAAAAATTGGCAGAAAAGTTGAACGTCGTCGGTGAGGTGGATTCTTTATGCTTGCAATGGACGGGTGACGTCACGAGAACTGAAGCTAAATCACAGCTGCTTCAACTTAAAATATCCGGGCGGGATAGTGCAAAAACGTATTCTCTCAAAAATGTACACACTGTCTCCAACCTCAATCTACCACCACAGTCTGTGGAATTTCAGGAAATGCAAAAGCGGTTCCAGTATCTTCGAGACCTACCGGTGGCAGATTATCAAAATGCTGTTCCTCAACTACTCATCGGTTTAAACAATGCGCGACTGAGTTCATGCCTTAAAATCAGAGAAGGTAAGGTGGACGAACCTGTCGCAGTCAAAACAAGGCTCGGATGGACAGTGTACGGAAGCCTAAAAAGCGAAAATAAACCGTCTGTACCCCGACATGTATACATGTGTCATCTGTCGTGCAAATCAAAAGAAGATGAATTGCATAGGCTCGTTCAACAATTTTTTTCCATTGAAACTATGGGAGTTTCAGTTGTGCCCTTGGTTGAATCTGAATCAGATAGCCGGGCTCGTTCTATACTGGAAAAGCATACGGTACGTACTCCTTCCGGGCGCTTTGAGTGTGGCATATTGTGGCGCTACGATTACCTAGAGTTCCCTGATAGTCGACCAATGGCGGAACGGAGGCTCCAGTGCCTGGAGAGACGTTTGGCTTCAAATCCGTTTCTCTACGAAAATGTCAGGAAGCAGATTGCTGATTACCAGGCAAAAGGATACGCCCATAAAGCTACTGAAGTGGAATTGCTAAGGACAGACCCTCGCCGCGAATGGTACCTTCCCTTGAGCATCGTGCAGAACCCCAAAAAGCCAGGCAAAGTCAGGTTAGTGCTGGACGCAGCCGCGAAGGTAGACAAAATTTCCTTCAATAGTATGGTATTAAAAGGACCAGATTATTTAACCTCCATCATCGCTGTTTTATTTAAATATCGTCAACGATAAATCGCCTTAAGTGCCGACATCAAGGAGATGTTTCTTCAAATTCAGATACGAGAGGCTTATCGTACAGCTATGCGCTTTTTGTGGAGAAACACCCCTTCGGATCCAATCGAAGTCTTCGTCATGGATGTCGTAATTTTTGGGTCAGCCTGTTCCCCATGTATTTCCCAATACGTGAAAAATACGAACGCCAATGATTTCGCAATGGAGTTCCCTCGAGCATCGGTAGCCATCCAACACAACCATTATGTGGATGACTACCTTGACAGCTTCGACACCCCAGAGGAAGCCATCGAAGTCGCGAGGGAAGTTAGAACGGTTCACGCCAAGGCCGGTTTCGAAATTCGAAATTGGCTTTCCAACTCTTCGGAGGTGATGCAAAGTATGGGAGAAACGAAAAGCACTGCAGCAGGTACGTCTCTGAAAGTTCTCGAAATTAACAGCGAATGTACATACAAGCGAATTTTGGGGATGATGTGGTATCCAAACGAAGACGTTTTCCGGTTCCCGATGATGTCCCAGGAGAGCTTGCAAGGTTTGTCGACAAAAAACTATGCCCTCACCAAGAGAGAGATGCTGCGAATGGTGATGAGCTTTTTTGATCCTTTGGGCCTGTTAGCGAAATTTATTGTGCACGGTAAAATCCTTATACAAGATGTATGGAAATCCGGTGTTGGGTGGGATGAACACATACCTTCCGATATCCTTATGCGGTGGAAGAAATGGGTGAATTCGATATCAATGTTACCCCAAATTGGCATTCCACGTTGTTACTTTCCGGGTTACAAAGTTGATAGTTATGACACTCTGGAACTGCACATTTTCGTTGACGCAAGCTCAGCCGCGTACGCTTGTGTCGCATATTTCCGAATAATAGATCACAGTCAAATACGATGTTCTTTGGTTGCATCGAAAAGCAAAGTCGCACCAGTGAAATTGGTATCTATACCCCGCTTGGAGCTGCAGGCAGCCGTTATCGGTATACGTTTAGCAAAAACCATAATTGCAAACCACAATCTCAGGGTTACACGCAAAGTATTCTGGAGTGATTCGAGAACTGTTCTGGCGTGGATACAATCCGATCACAGGAAATATAACCAATATGTCGCTTTCCGCGTCAGCGAAATCCTGAGCGAATCAACACAGTTAGAGTGGAGATACGTTCCGACCAAGAAAAACGTGGCGGACGAAGCTACAAAATGGAGTGAAAACGAAGATTACAGTTCAACTAGCCGATGGTTTTCCGCACCGAAGTTCCTCTACCATGCTGAACAGTACTGGCCAGAGACAGAAGTGGCGCTGCCAGAAACGAAGGAAGAATTACGAATAATCCATCTACACCATGGGAAGCGTGTTAGGCATTTCATTGATTATAATCGATTCTCCAAGTTTGGACGCCTGTTACGAGCCACAGCCTACGCTCTACGATTTTTGTAAAGGTGCAGAAGCAAGCATGCAAAAGGTAACATCTGTAAAACAGTTGACCCTTTAACCCAAAATGAGCTTCATAATGCAGAGTCCTTTTTATTTGGATGTTCCCAGGAAGAATCGTATCCTGATGAATACTATACACTTAAAAATAATGTCGTACAGTCTTTAAGAGGACAAGTACGTTTGAAGAGAGACAGTGCACTCTACAAACTTTCTCCGGAGCTCGATGAGCTAGGGGTAATACGCAAAGATAGCCGTATCAGACACGAACTGTGGATACCATTCAAATCGAGACATCCAGCCATTCTCCCAAGGGATCACCGAGTAACTCAATTGTTGGTTGATTACTACCATCGTCGTTTTGCCCACGGAAACAATGAAACCGTGGTGAATGAGATGAGACAACAATTTCATATTTCGAAGCTCAGAACAGCTGTTCGAAAAATCGCTAAAAGCTGCGTGCATTGCATGGTTTACAAGTGCGCGCCCAAACCACCACGGATGGCTCCTTTACCATCAGTACGTTTAACTCCCTACATCCGTCCGTTTACTTTTATCGGTATCGATTACTGTGGTCCGTTCCTGATCCGAAGCGGAAGATCAAACGAAAAACGCTGGGTGATGTTTGACTGTGAGAGCAATTCATGTGGAGGTAGCTTCTACTTTATCGACCGAGTCATGTAAGCTTGCTATTAGAAGGTTCATAGCCAGGAGGAGTTCGCCTCAAGAAATTTACAGTGACCAAGGAACTAACTTTCTGGGAGCAAGTCGCGAGTTAGCAGAGCAAATTGAAAGAGTTAATAACGACTTATCACAATCGTTCACCAACGCCACCACCCAATGGCACCTAAATCCTCCAGTTTCACCCCACATGGGTGGGGCGTGGGAGCGTATGGTGAGATCCGTCAAGACTGCCCTTACATCATTGTCATCATCTAAAAAACCCGACCACGAAGCCTTTTGCACCATTCTCACAGAGGCCGAATCCATCGTCAATTCGCGGCCACTCACATATCTGCCTTTAGATGCCGACGAGGATGAATCGCTGACGCCTAACCATTTTATTATGCTCAGCTCATAGGGTGTACTTCAGCCAGTGAAACCGCCCACGGACGTGCGAACTGCGCTCAGAGCTAACTGGAGCCATGTTCAAA
Organism: Wyeomyia smithii; assembly: GCF_029784165.1. NCBI lineage: Eukaryota > Metazoa > Arthropoda > Insecta > Diptera > Culicidae > Wyeomyia > Wyeomyia smithii. The sequence goes on along the minus strand of NC_073695.1, from coordinate 49,293,749 downwards.
TGTTGCTGGACCAATTTTGGACCCGTTGGATACGGGAATATTTGCCCATTATAGCTGACCGCTCTAAATGGATCGACGAAGTGAAGCCAATAGAAGTGGGTGATCTGGTAGTAATCGTGGACGAGGCAGTGAGGAATAGTTGGACAAGGGGACGGGTAATCAAGGTGTACTTTGGAAATGACGGGCGAATCAGAAAGGCAGATGTGCAAACAAAAAATTGCATACTACAGAGACCTGTAACCAAGATAGCGGTGCTTGAAATTTCAACAGGTGGTATTGCTAAGCCAGACCTCTAGCAATACGGGGTGGGGGATGTTCGAACAAACACCGCTAGAACGGCAACCCTTCCCTAGCTTCAACGACGGACACAATAGTGACAGGGGCACCGACACAATAGACAGTTAATGACACGATACACTTGTTCATTAGACACCAAACTGGTCAGTTGGAAAGACACGTTACACAGATACAAATAAAAAAATGTTAACGAATAATTAAAACTATATTATTGTTAGTTTAAAATACAATTACGACTGTTACACTATCATCGAACTAAAATCTTGAAGCCTACGCAACCAATCAATAACGCGTTTGCTTTCGGAGACCGAAAAAGCTGTAACAAAGTTCCAACAAGTATAATCCCATTTCATTGCAAATGGCAATCCGCAATGACAAGTAATTAAATAAATTTTCCGAGTGTTGTGAAACACCAATGGCACTTTTTAGCGCCTGAAAATCATTTACCTGAAGTAGTTATTATTTATCTGCCACTCGCCTGAACGTTGCTAACAGTGATAAAAAGAGTGATTTTTGAAAAAATCTCGTTACTCAAAAATGTTAAATTACATGCAGGACTGCAGCTAATCTAGATCATTTGGATTTGTTTAATGACAAATAAATTCAAAATCTGCTGATCCCGGTTTAAATCGTGCTGGCATTCAGTTCCAAGTATATTCGTATTTGCCGTTTTCTCAAAGCGGGAACTATGCTTAGGCGTCGTACACAAATTACGTAACGCTGAAAGTCTAGATTTCAGACCCCCTCCCCTCCTATGTAACGATAAGTAATGTTCGATATGACTCCCCCCCCCCTAAAATTACGTAACGCTGAACAACGTGACCCCCTTCAAAATTTTCAATTTCGAGCCAACATCGTAGTTACGTAACTGTCCCTACTACCCTGGACAATTCCGGGGCAAGCGCTACGATCCTGCTGACACTAACAGTCTCTCCCGAGCCGAGACTTGAATCTACGACGACTGGCTTGTTAGGCCAGCATCGTACTTCGAGACCAGCTGGGGAGCTTTAGACAGATGGCACAAAGATCTAAGCTTAAACACCGTAGCCAGTGTCATTGTCATATTTCTGGCCAAGGTGCCTCAAACTTCGGCAAACACCGGAGCCGAGGGCTTTAGCAGCCGAGGTTTGAGCATCGTAATGTCTCGATAGTTGCAACTTTGCGTTTCACTTCGCGTCTTATATCGTTGTCACATGCCACAAGTGAGATTGTGCGAAATTTTGAGGTTTCCGAAAAAAGGAAAGCCTTGGTGCTACATTCCGGAACTCGACCTTTTGTTTATTATACACAGAATTTGCAGTCAACTGTAAAGTGTACGGGACAATTGCGGGGCTAGCGCTCGTTTCTAGCAAAATTGTCTTCTTCACTGTCTTGTGCACGCGCTCCTTCCGACGGTGGATTCTATTTTCGGCTGCTCTTGCCGACTCCATGTACCTCTCATAGTTCTGACGCACGCTAGCCGCAGTAAGCATGCGGCTCCTGGCATGATTCTTCTTGTCCACTTCGCGGTTCACTGGCACTCAACATCAAACCAGCCATTACCCTGTCTTCCACGCGTCGTACCTACCACCTCACTCGCAATCGTTTCAATGGCATCGTGAATTCTACTCTACAGCCTATATGTTTTGCACTCGTTCCTCCTGTTGTTCTGCGATTCGTTGATCCAGCTCTCTGGCGTATTCTTCTACCACGCCATTAGCATCTTGCATCCAGCATTTTAATGATGCAGCTCCCGCTCTGGATCAGACGCTGTTGTACGTCGACCCTAACAGGGGGACACAGCCGCGTACGATCCCCCTTCCCAGTCAGCATACGACCAAAGTCTCCATCGGGGGTGGGGGTGGGGATCTCCACTAAAGTTAATCGTATCCCGTACGTTCAGCCATTTACCAATTACATACTTGATGGTTCTTTAAAAGTACGCATATGTGCTTCCTTTCAGTCGCAAAAATAACGGCCGCACACAGCAGTGTGTCTAGTTGATGGGGGTGAGCAATAGAATAGTAGGCAGTGGAATGTGATACGAATTTAGATTCTGGAACAGTACCACCATACCAACAGTTTAATTTGGTCAAAAACAGCATGCCGGAGACAAGGAGATTGCGGGTTCAAGTCCCATCTGGATGCGGTATATTTTTTCAAGTCGGTATCATAATTTCAGTTCGCTTATTTTTTGATTCCCAAGCTGCACACAACCTTTAATGAGCTTGAATGTTAACGGTTAAAAAGTCGTAAAAATAATAATTCATTTTAAAAAACACACATATGTGATTCCTCGTTTTTTTTTTAACTAGAGAAAATATCGGAGTTCGATCAACTGGTTCAAAAGTTATAAATCTTTGAAAATAAAGGACTTCGAATGAAGCCGTTTTTCTGCTCACTCTTTTTTTAAATTGGTCACCCTAAATTGCTTAATTGTGCTTAAAACTGCAGAGATTTATCTTCATCGTTAACAATTAAACCCGTTTTTTTTCGTTGGGTCGTTAGGGTAGCCAGTTCCGAAATATGGTGGCCATGAAAAACTATCGATCGATCCATAACTTATAAACCAAGTGATCAAACTTCAATGTTTTATATCAAATTAAAGATAATTATTTCTATTTTTTTTTTTATTTTAAATGAAAAAAAAAACCCTGTTTTTCAAATTTTATCCATATGCACGGTGAAATATGCTCTTCAAACTAAGACTAAGGAAATTTTTAATGTTTTTCCTAAAAAGAGCGACAAGCAAATAAAAAGAGCATATGAGCAAGATCGCGCGAAATGACCTATGGTCGAGTATCGACCAGTTTTGATTTGAATGAAACTTTGCACACGTATTTGGCTTAGCAAACTGAGCATTTTTCACAGATGGAGAGATTTTTTACACCCATGAGTTACATTCTAAAAGGGCGTATGCCTTTTGGTATAGGTTTTATTCGAAGCATTGTAGCCCAGAAACCGTAGATTGTATAGAAAAACTGTCTGAGATTGAGTTGTAGGGAATTGAAAATGCACCATAAAAAATATACACTGTACAAACAAAATTTTTTTTTTACCAAAAAAATTTAAAATAAACATAAAATTTCAATTTAAAAAAAAAAGAGTTGAATTTTTTTCAGGATGGAGAAATGAAAAAAAATTTTTTATGGTAGATTAATTTTTTTATAAAAATTCTAATTTAAACATTTTTCAAAATATTTGTATTCTGATGATTTTAAAAGATGCAGAGAGTCATTTTGAATCAAAAAGCTCTTGGTAGTAAACATTCTAAAGGCATCGGTTTTCGAGTTATTTTAAATTTAAGCTCAATAAATTATTAATATTTCGGAAAATACACGTTTTTTTTTTAATTTGTCCATGGTTCTCCAGCAAAAACCATACGTTCATTGGAATGCTTGATCAAAAATATACAATTCGTTCTTTGACAACAAAACGATTGGATAAATAACTCAAGCGCTAAACCTCAGCCTACCTACACGTTCCCCCTTGCCGAATGTTTTATAAAAAAATATGTTTGTCGTGCAACACTACCTACTTGTTTACTAATAATTACTGTTTGTAAAGTACGCAACCAATAACTACTGGGTTACCTATAATATCTGTTTTTCGTATATAAATACGATTGCACTTCTTTAGAAGTGTTAGTAACAGTTTGCATTTTGTGAAGATGAATAAAGTGAAAATGGAATACACCAAGCCCAAATGCTGTAAACCCTTTCCTGATCATCGGTGCTCATCAAGCTTACGCAAATTAAACGAAAACGTTATTGCAAAATTAAAAATATTGAACAGCCAAGCTCATTTTAATACGTCTTTATCAATTTGTGATTCGTGTAGTTATTGGAATGATAGTCAAGCCACCATTCATCCCTTCATTGTTTATTATTCAGAATCTGGAACACTTAAGAATATCAGCTTCATCATAATATCGGAAGTACTCCATCATGATACTGTTGTGGTTCAGGTGTTCATTGCCAAATTAATGAGTTTTTTGAAAACAACAATAGAGTTGAAAAAAGCGATATGAATGTCTGATGGAGCTGCCTCACAATATAAAAATAGAAAAAACTGTGCAAGTCTTTGCAAGTTCAAAACAAAATATAACGTCGATACAGAGTGGCATTTTTTGCGACTTCTCATGGTAACGGCCCATGCAATGCAATTGGTGGCATATTAAAACGAATGGCAGGAAATGCAAGTTTAGCTAAAGAACATGAACGTCCCATTACAAGCGCAAAAGAATTGTATGATTGTAATAAAAATTCATCAAAAATGTCATTTAGTTGGGTATCATATGAAGAATATGAACAAGGAGTAACAGGATGGAGCAATATTTTCAAAAAATCTATAATAATAGCTGCCACACAAAAGTATTACTCTTTTGTTCCAATTTCAGAAAATTAGATACAAACGAAGCTGTTTTCAAAAGATGACGAATCGTTTACTTATGATGTATATAAAATATAAGGTGAAACTAGTTCTGTAAAGTATCTATGTCATAAAAAATATGTTCCTAAGATAATAAAACTCGAAAATAAATATTTGATTCTTATATATATTTATATCACTTAGAACATTTAACTTTTTTCTTGAGAACCGTTCGCCCAATCGTTTTGTTGTCAAAGAATGAATTGTATATTTTTGATCAAGCATTCCAATGAACGTATGGTTTTTGCTGTAGAACCATGGACAAATTAAGAAAAACGTGAATTTTTCTAAATAATTATAATTTTTCGAGCTTAAATTAGAAATAACTCGAAAACCGATGCCTTTAGAATGTTTACTACCAAGTGCTTTTTGATTCAAAATGACTCTCTGCATCTTTTAAAATCATCAGAATACAAATATTTTGAAAAATGTTTGAATTAGAATTTTCATAAAAAAATCAATCTACCATAAAAAAATTATTTTTCATTTCTCCATCCTGGACTTTTTTTCAAAAGTTGCGCATTAACGTCAAGTTTCTTAAAAAATAATAAAAAAAGATTCAACTCTTTTTTTTTTAAATCGAAATTTAATGTTTATTTTAAATTTTTGTTTGGTCAATAAAAATTTTTTTTGTACAGTGTATATTTTTTTTGGTGCTTTTTTAATTCCCTACAACTAATTCTCAGACAGTTTTTCTATACAACCAACGGTTTCTTGGCTACAATGCTTCGAATAAAACCTATGCCAAAAGGCATACGCCCTTTAAGAATGTATTAATGGGTGTAAAAAATCTCTCCACCTGTGAAAAATGCTCAGTTTGCTAAGCCAAATACGTGTGCAAAGTTTCATTCAAATCAAAATTTCAAATTCAAATCCAAATTTCCCCCTGAATTCAGTTTCTGCGCCATTATTCGCCATTATTCATTATTCCAAAATAAATGACCAAAATAGTACTTTTTAATGGCACATTTAAATTTAAATCGACTAGCCACAAATCAGTTGGTCACTTACGGTAAACAAAACCATAAATTCAGCCACATTTTCCGCTGCTAGAAATTTAAACGCTTATACCTCAAAAATTTTTTACCGGTTCTTTCCAGTGTCTTTATGACAGCCGAAGAGTTTAGTTTCATTAACCTGTTGCACATATTTAAATAATAACTCGCAGTTAATTCCCGAACAATCTGGCTACCGGAAAGACCGTCTGAAACCGCGTTGAACATAGTGGTAAGATATCTCAGAGAACAGTTGCTATTTTTTGCTTTTGAAGCAATTTCTAGGTTGATATTTTTGAACACAATAAAGCGCCTTGGAATCACGAGTACTGCATTCAAATGGTTTAAAAGCTGTTTGTCTAACAGAACTCAACGACTGTTTTTAATGATTCTGTATCTAGTCCCGTGAGATATGATCTTGGAGTTCCCCATGGAAGTGTATTGGGGCCTCTTTTCGTTTATTATGGACGTAAATGACATGCGAAAAGTTTTGAGTTCTTTTCATATTAATCTGTTATACTGATAATGCCGTGTTATTCATTTCATCTAAGGATGTAGAAGAAAACGTTTCAGAAGGCGCAATTTGCGGTAAATATCTCATATAGCAGGTGAAGATTCGATGCATGAAATAAGGACTCTACCGAAAATATTTATCCTCCCCAGCTGTGATAAATTATGTTGTAGTTAGTAACAGCAAATACAAATGAAAGTTGTTCCTCAATGTCTCCTCGTGCGACAGCAATATGCTGGCGTACGTATTCTCATGAGAAAATTATTTCAAAAATGCCGAATGGCGCCGTTCTCGATTTTGATTTGACGTCACCCCGTTCAGTGTTACTAAACAATCTCCCCTCCGATCAATGATTTTCACCGCTATTGTCTACGTAGTACAACACTCGGGGTCTCGCACGCTACCGAACCCATTTTTCGGCACCGCTCGAATGAACAACATTCTAAGCTGAATTAAATGCTGACGTCAATACCCACACAAAGACGAAAGTGTCGAGCCCCCGTATTTTCTATTTTTTACCAACTGCCTCCTTCCCAGAACCACTCGCGCACACTTTCCTTAGTCGAGACCGGTTGAGTGTGGGGCGATGATTCTCGACTCGATGCGGGTCGGTTGAAGCACGCGATTCATCGATTGCGTCGCGAACACCAAGTGACATTGAATTGTGGCAATTCTCTTCCAGGGGACAGGGTGCGGGAGAGAAGCCTCCCCGGACCCAGCTGCGGCATCCAGTCGTTTCCTCCCCGTTCAAACTAAACTGGTATTTCGTGTTTGAACGTGTGAGTTACATCAGCCGGCGAAGAAAGTCCATCGTTGAGCAGGTTGACCTTCAGACTCTCCTTCAAACAGGCTTCGCTTTGGGTTGAATTTCCCAACGTGCCTACCTGTGGTGTTTGATAACGCGATCCAATGCGGGAATTATGGTTGCGGTGCAGACAGGTAGTTTTGTGTCCGTAAAGCGAAAAAAATCCCGCAGACACCGGTTAGTACATGGTAAAAGTAAAGGAAAAACAAGTAAATAGGTAGATACGCCTACAGGGAAGAAGGTCAAAGGTTAAATTTAAGCGAGGGGAAAACTGGCGCAGAAAAAGAATGAGAAAATTTATAGGCTAGGTTTATTTTTCCGTCAGATTGGCGCCGCGTAACATTATGCTACGGAACCGGGTCGGGTTGATACCCCAAATATGACGTCATCGACTGTTTCCGAATATTGTTGTTGAATAGGCTTGCAAGTAGCTACCTTTTTCGTTTCAAAATCGTTGGGGTTCCGTTATTTGCGTGTTGGTTTTCATCATTGCATATTGTAGCCATCATTCTAAACTTTAGTCTTAACCTAGAGTATCCCGGTCTGTTAGACCCCTTTCTTTGTTGCAAAAAAACACAATTTTTGTTCAAAATATTTTTTTTTCTTTTCTGAAGAAAATAAACCAAGGAATCCAGAAATAATATAATTTTTAAATGCAAGTGTTGCCAGATATATTATTTATGTATTTTAAAACAAAATTTACGGCAAATGCAGCCTTTTTTGTTAAAATAACTTATAGATAACTTTATCGCGCTTTTTGGAAAATTTCACGAGTCGATCTCGAGATATACGCTTTTTACAAAACCCTTCTTGAACTTCTCCATGTTTCCAAACAATCATATTTATTGGAAAATGTCTGTCAATGTTTTAAACCAAAGAACAACCAAACAAATGATATTTAAGATTTTTCTGGATATCAAGGAAATCAAATGTATTTTCCGTTTTTACAGCAGTGTTGCCTTTTTCCGTAATAATTACTCAACAATTAATTTTTTCAATTGAAAGTTATGAGTTTATCTATCCTCTTTTTATTCACTTTTTTTCTCTCTATTGCACTTTCGTCGTTTGTTTCATCCTACGGTTGAACACAATTTCATTTCATTTTTCTTATTATAAGGAAATGAACAAATATAAAAGGGAAATAAAAAAAAATTAAATTTGCTCACGGTTTTATTTAGTTTTGCGTATTTCTATTATTTTTATAAGGCTTGAAAATCATTGATTTAATTGTCATTGAAAGGCGAAAAACAACACTGCTGCAAAAAAGAAAGATATTTTTAAATTCTTTAATAACCAGAAAGATCTAAAAATCATTTGTTTTGTTGTTCCGACATTTTCCAATAAATTGATTTTGTAAAAATCGAATATCTTGAGATTGACTCACATTACCTCGGGATGATAGTTGTTTCTTATGTAAAATTTTCCAAGAAACACGATAAAATTATCAAATTTAGAATAAAAATGGCTGCATTTGCCGAAAAAAGCAAATTTACTTTTAAAATACATAGATAATCTGTCTGGCAACACCTTTGGTCAAAAATCATATTATTTTCTGGATTCCTTGGTTTTAATTTTCTTAAGTGTTCCTGTTTCCGAGTTTTTCTGTGGGTGCTTGTTTTGTTTTTAATTGTATGTATAAGATCAAATTAAAACTATATTAAAAATACCAAGATTCTCACTCCATTTCCTGGAGTTATTTGTTGTAAAATTCGAGAAGTTTTAAAACCATCAGGTCACTCATTCCTTACATTCGGAGAGTAGGACTTTCCGAAAGTCAATAACGAACATGGACGTTGTCACGTATGTTTCGCAAACGAGAGCACAAGCTTTGAAACTTGTGCAATTATGAGGAGCGCTCGTTGAAATCATTGCCGTCCTTCGACATCAATTTAACGTTATTGAAATGCTGCCAGTCAGTGCCATTCTAAAATAAGTAAACAAACACCCGGTTGAAAATCCGCTTGATTGTCTGCAATTGATTCTAAATGGAAAGATATAGGTCACCTCTTTATTTGATAATTAATGATTTGTTTCTTTGATTTTTTACAGATGCTTGCCTGCGTTGCCAAGCCGAGAGTAAGAAGGACACCCTCGGACGTCAAGACTGTGTAGTAGTTTGGGGCGAGTGCAACCACTCCTTCCACCATTGCTGCATGTCGCTGTGGATTAAGCAGAATAACCGCTGCCCTCTTTGCCAACAGGAGTGGTCCATTCAAAGAATGGGAAAATAAATCTATGTACTGAAGACGGAAACAAAGATCTGGATAATTTGCTAAATCAATTTATTTCCTTAGTTTACAGTGCTCGTACTCAAGTAAGTGCAAAAATAAACATTTTAATTCGCAAAAACTAATATCACGTACTCTTTATACTGACTGTGGAACGCTATAGCGAACGTACTTGTCCAACTGGAAATCATCCTCCCGGTAGTCTTCGTCCACCACAAATACTTGAACAAAATCATCAAACTCATATTTTCGCTTCATAAAAACGTCGGTGAGCTGTAGACTACTAATTGTTATCAAGCCCAAGCGTACCGGACAAACCGTTAACTTGAAGTCTGTGAATTTGCCCGGTTCCAGATTGCCCAGACTTATCTCTGTTTGTCCTGTGTAACCGCATCCCACCTTTGCTTTCGTGTTTAAATTCATCACCAAATCCATGGAACGATCGCTGGTATTTGTAACCCGACATTTGAAATCAAAACCTTCACTTATTTTCACCGTACTTTTGGCCTCAATGACCGTCAATCGTAAATCTCCATATTCGATTGGCTGAAAATGATTCAAAACTGTGAAAAAGAACGAGTCGGAAAAAGGTACAAAAATACTTACACTTCTCTGCAGCTGACTTGTTTGCAAGCGACCACGTTCGCCCAGATTCGAGCGCCAAACAATGTCCAGCTTGCCAATATTGTTGGCAGCCTTCAGCGCCTTCGGATCGTTCATAATTTCCGGTATAGGTTTGATGCAGTACAAAAATTGACAGCTGTTCTGCGGTTGCAGCATAGTTCGCTGCGAAAACACCGATTCACCAGATGGTAAATTGTTCAGCGAAACTACTGTATACAGTTCCGAACTCTCGAGTTCAACCTTCTCCAGGCAGATTGGTCCTACTGTTATGTTCTGTATTTGTGCCTCCAGGTAAACTTCATCGGTTTCCGCGTTGTAAAACTTTGTCTTAACGTCCAATGGCTTAACGACTTGAAATTTGAAGAACTTACGGAAGGAAGTCTCCAATCCGGCTGGTGTCATGTACGATACCTCACATACCAATCTAAAAGAAAAGAAAGAACATCAATTTAAAGTACATTGAAAAGAACCAAGAACCTCCTACATATGCGTCCCGATTTCTTTCACCTCATGGTGAATCACGTCATCCAGTGTCTCGTCGGGGTGCAGGGTGACTGGTCCCGGTTTATCCACGTGGATGGGTAAACTGATTCTAGTATTGTTCGATTGCAAATCGGCCTTAACCGAAACATTACTAACGGGATGGGCACGGCAGTTGTGAACACAAACGTAACTAGAGAAAGTCTCCCCCAAGTAGATGTTACCGAAACTTTGCGGCAGCAGCATAAACTGTCCAGCCGCTAAGGTTTCACTGCCCTGCACGGTTGTGGCGGTGGCTTGAAGTATTTTTTCGAACGTATTCTGGGGTAAATCCTTGCCCTCTGCCGTAACAATTTGCGAACTCACCAAGGTGGGACGTGTTAGGCGCATTACTAAAATTTGATATGTTTAGATTTCAATGAAAATACGCCTTCATAATATATACCTTTTAATGCAAGTAAATGTTCTGTGGGATCAGCCATGGTTATTTATTTTTAATTTTTAACTTGAAACAGTTTTATGATTCTATGATTATTCCTTGTTCTACTACTGTTGTTATTCTTCTACATTAATTTTTCATTTCCAATTAGAAAAAAAAACAATTACAGTTGATTTGACATTTCGCATTCTGCTCGAATTTTGTACTGCATGAGGGTTCGGTAAAAAACTATGTCTCAGTCTATTCGTAAGAATCTCAGTACATTTTGAAAACGCTTGTAATTTTTTTGAATCAAATTGAGTTTTTGATCTGTTTTTTGTTTTGACGTAGACGTCTTACGGCAATAATTACTGGGACCCAATTTCAATACATGGATCCAATTTCAAAACCGAAAACATCGAGAGCGTCACAAAAATTGTCTAAATTCAAACGTTTCAAACTCAGTCAGTTTCCAACCGATTTTTGTCATTTTTGCAGCAATCATTTGGAAAATTATTTAAGCACCCGTTCAAATGCAGAAAATTGTAATCTGATTGTTCAATCTATTGTAATATTGAAAATTGTTGAACATTGTCGAAACGCAAATGTCGACCTTTTATTGGTCGCTTGCTGCCTTTCCCTAAAAAGGACGACAGAATGGAGTACTTAGTTAGCCGGGAATGCACTCTTTGGGCTATATAAGAAACTGTTTCTTCTCAAGTAAATCAGTTTACTAGCAGCAGGCAGCAGCAGCGGACATCAACACCGATGGCAGTAGGCGAAGTGGATCAGCAGCGGGCAACAGCGGCGGTGGTAGTGGTTGGCTGCAGTTCCTACCTCTTTCAGTTCGGCTTCCCTTCGATCTGAGTTAGACCCCACCAGCGGTAATCCAATCTAGATATCGTTGAGTGAATACAACACGAAACTCAAAGAGACTCGCACCGCCAGGTGGTTTGAGAAGCCACCAGCATCCAGCGTATGTATATATATATAGGGTGTGTGCACATAACGTGTGTGAATATCTGTAGTGTGTGTCCCTAGCTATATAAGGTGTGTGGCTAGCGTGCGTGGCTTGCTATATAGCGTACGTGGCTTGCTATATAGCGTGTGTGGCTAGCAGTATAGCGATATAGCGATTGAAATTTTCATATATATTTGCTAATAAATCACCTCATATAGAAATTAATAATCACTGTAAAACATTCAAAACTAAAAAAAAATTGCCATGTTGAAAAGAAATTATTCAGTAGTCAATAAATGGCATTGACGAATACAATTAACCTCAAAGTTTATCTGAAGAATTTCTGAGCTAGTGAGCCTGAATCACATTATTTTTTGCGCAAGTCTTACTATTTGCAGCAATCAGTTGTAAAATTTTCTACGCTATCGTAAAATGCCGAAAATTGTTATTTGAACTGTTATACTATAGTTGGGGAATGCACTTTTTGCCCTGTCTATAGCCTTTTCGTGGCCACTGCCTAAATAAGATAACTTAGTGCAACTTGATACAAAAGACAGCCTCAAAACAATTGGGTTGTTTAGCTATATCAGTTTTTAATATCATCTGAAAGAGCTGCATTTTCTAAGCAAAACGTAATTTTCAAAAATTTTCTATCGTTGTTCTTCGAGTTTAAAAACACGAATTAAAACTGCTCGAAATCTGCTCGAAATTGCTACAATGACAGTCCCCCCATATAGTAACTGTCATTGTAGCGATTTAGTGCGATTTTTTTCTCTTCATTTAAAAATCGCAGGTCATTGATAATTTTTTTTGAAAAATCACGTTTTGCTCAGAAAATTACACTCTTTCAGCTGATATATAAAAATCAGAATTCCGTGAATAGCTAAACAACCCAATTCAGTTTGATTCTTGTGTTGGATACGGCAGCAAGTGAAACCGCGGTGCCGGCTAAAGGGGTAAACGTCATCTGGAACAAAGAGACTATTAAATTAATTAACCCCAATTGAGTATATTCCCAAACCTATTCTAGGGAATACATTGACATAAGACAGGCTGTCGTATTCTACGTTTACTCTGCGGTCGTGTCTTATAAACAACCTCTTCAACTATTTTTTTCTAAAATTTTAATATGAAGTCTGCACCAAACACAACAGCTCCCTACGATGTCACTGACTATCATTGATATGTTTATCTTTCGTTGAGTATATTCATTGTATATTCTGTGCTATAGTGAACTATTACTACCCGAAAAAAAAATTTACGATGTATTTTGTGGTGAGAACAGTAACTAGACCATATTTTTATTGTAACCATAAAAGTTCTTACTGTAACCTTGCAAACGTTTTTTTTGTTATTACCATGTTTCAACAATGTTGTTTGTTGTTGAATCTACCACCGACAATAATTTTACCATAAAAACATTGTCAGTGACTTCTAAATGTATGGGGAAAATGCTGTTAAGATAGATAACAATCCCCCTTTTTCATGGTAAAAAATTCAAAAACAATGTTTTTTATTGTTCTGGACAATGATATTTAATGTAAAAATGATGTAAATAATGAAAAACATAGTTAAATTATGGTAAAATGATGTACAATTACAGCAACTTTTAAAGTTTTTTGATGCTATTTTTTTCGGGTAGACCTGCAATCATAAATATAAATAAATTGCAAATATGATAGATTAAATTAAATAACAAGTTCCGGACTACTTCGTGATTGGGCAATGACTACAAAACTCAAAAAAACAAACAAAGTTTTCAATCACAAATTCAAATCCTAAATAACGGTGGAACAATATATTTGTCATCCAAATACTCTCATAAAAGCAAAATTGTTCTAGCTTTGTACATGGTAAACCTAAAACTTAAATTGGGTCCTAAAGCTATAACAGTTTTTATACATCATTTGAAAAAGCCGCTTTTTCTGAGCAAAACATGATTTTCAAAAAATGTTTATCGTTTTTCTTCGATTTTTAAATGAAGAATAAAAAAACTGATCGAAAGGTCTTAGATGACGTTTTGCCTATGTGCGGTATATGAGAGAACTGTCATTGAAGACATTTCGAGCAGTTTTTTATTCTTCATTTAAAAATCGAAGGAAAACCATTAACATTTAAAAAAAATACGTTTCGCTCATAAAATTGCACTTTTTTAGCTGATATATAAAAATTTTTAGCTGTTATATAAAAATCAATCCAAATAGGACCCAATTTCAGTCGCTTTACATTGTATTTTCGAGAATTTAAAGTTTCGCCCTTTACTATGCAACTTTTTCGATCTGCTCGAAAGTATCGCCCTTTACTTTGCGCCTTATTTAGATCTGCTCGACAGTATCGCCCTTTACTATGTGCCTAATCTCTTTTTGCTTACAGTTTGTTAGATTCGTCCTTATCACGAAGTACTCCGGAGTTGTTAAAAAATGTGTGTAGCTGTTTTTGATTTTTACTGGCATCGATATGTTCACAATTGTAAAATTCTGTTCAATAAAATAGCATAGATTGACAGTAAAAATTTTTTGATTTTTTATGGTGATTTCTAAAAAACAACAAGAATTGTAAGTATAAGGCAATCCACGAGACAGTTGCGATCAGCTGATTTCAGTCTGTTTTCAACTTATGACAGCTTTATGTATGTTCGATCGGTCTCAACTTGGATGAAATCCGGATCCAGAAGCGTGAAAAACAAATGTTATCCGATCGGTAGCTCTAGTATCGCGAGTGCCAATCCTAAATACAACAATATAAAATCACTTTTGATATTATTGCCGACATTAAAAGATTTCGGTTTTGGTCGTGTTTTGATTTTATAGCTTGAAAAACAGCAACAATAACAAACGTACAAGCAAAAAACGTCACCCGTGGATTGCCTTATTGTAAGTAAAAATTGTTTCGAATACGATTATTGTTTTTTTTTGGCTACACTGCACTTGGTGAAACGTGTAACGTAATATGCTAATATCCTTTTGCATAAGCAGAAATTGTCATTCTGCTGTCAAATGCAATTCTTATTCGTATCTTTATCGTATGGCGTCATAATAAATTCAAAAATATTTTCACGATTTAAAAAGTGCTAATCAAAGTAACCATGGATTTAAACTCAAGTATTCGAAACAAGAGCAATCTGGATTACGGCGAAAGTTCTAGTTTCGATTTGAGCAACGATCAGAAGCGCAGAAGGTTTGTGAAAATTTTGTTTCTCAATTGGGACTCAAAACAATTTTTATATTTGTTTTCATAGCTCCTCCCGATCGATCAAACGTAAACGCTTCGACGATGAAATCGTAGAGTATAGTTTGCAGCAACCTCAATTGAAAACCGTTGGCCGCCCCCGGACTGTATCGCAGACTTTTGCGTTTGGATCTCCTACCGTTCCAGCAGCAACTTCCACTCTAAGCATTCCACCGGTTTCGGTATCACCGACAATAGTGGAACAAAATCTTGCGGCGCCAGTACCCCAGACTCCTTTGGCCACAGTAGCCGCCACACAACCGATGCCCCATCCACCGTCCCATGGGCCGAATCCGGCCAATAGCTTGCTTCAACAGCTGAACTCTAACGCTTCGGTAAATGAAAAGAAAAAAAGCTTGAAAAATAATAAAAAGAACAAGAAGAAGGGTGGTGGACAGACGCTTGCCACGAAAGATTTGGGACGATGGAAGCCAGTTGATGATTTAGCTTTGATCACCGGTATACTTCAAACCAACGACCTTCGGATGGTGCATCGAGGTACAAAATTTTCCTGCAAATTTACGATCCATGAAATGCAAGCTCGATGGTATTCCTTGCTCTATGATGAACCAATTTCGAGAATAGCTGTGGCTGCGATGAGGAACCTTCACCCGGAAGTAGTAGAAGCCGTGCAGAGCAAGGCATTGTATTCAGTTGCGGAGGAAGAGCTATTGGGAACCATAAAATCAAACTCTAATCCCACAGTGGAGACGTTCCAAGAACTTTTGGACAAAAACGCAACCGTATTCTATCAAGCTAGGACTGCCAAAGCTTTATACGCTCACTGGCAGCTGATGAAACAATATTCGCTCCTACCGGATCAGTCGGTACAATCGCTTCCGAAAAGTGACAATATTCTGTCATTTTCGGATGCTGAAGATTTGATTAACGACGGCGATTTGGTTGACAACCGCGATGACACACTGGAAACCGAGCTAGCTTTAGCCGATCGTAAGAGCAAAAAAGAAATACGCAGTCTGGAAAATGAGCTGTCTCGCTGGAATGTACTGGTAGATTCACTGACCGGTATCGGCTTTTCGCCTGATTTCGATAACCAAACACTGGCGGTTCTGCGGGGACGGCTGGTACGTTTTCTGATGCGATCGCGTGAAATCGTTTTCGGACGCTCCACAAAGGATGCCGTTGTGGATGTGGATTTCTCCTTGGAAGGTCCGGCATTCAAAGTTTCTCGCAAGCAGGGTACTATTAAATTGCGCAGCAATGGCGATTTCTTCATTACTAACGAAGGAAAACGGCCATTGTACGTCGATGGCGTTCCATTGATGTACGGTAACAAGACCAGGTTGAACAACAATTGCGTGATTGAGGTAAGAGCAAGCCTTCGATAAAAGTGGATTGTAATAATGCATACCCGTTTTGTTTTTCAGATATCCAATCTAAGATTTATCTTCTTGATTAACTATGAGTTGATTAACGCTATTCGTCATGAAAGTGCGAAAATGAACATACCCTTGATTTAAGATATTTGTCATTGCATTGAATGTTTTAGAAAGGTAGAGATGAAATAAATGTAACTTTAAGACTAAAATGCCTCGCTTTTCTCATTTAAACCAACATTGTGCTTTGTAGATGCTAAAAACAGTATTAAGATCGAATGTTATAATTTCCAAACATCCAATTACATTTAACTGAGCAATGTCTTCGCTGTTTGAATAATTCACCGATTTTTTCTTCCACAAATTAATAATTTGTAAACATAACTAACACGCTAATTATAAGGTAACGACTACAGAGTGATATTAGTGAAAGAAATACTAGTACGCTCTATTGCCTGTATTAAGCTGATAGGCTGCAGATAAATGAAATGTTTTTATTATATAAGATTAGCAAAAGTATTTCATTTCGATTATTTCTTATCACCCCCTTCTTTGTCCGACTGCTTCTTATCCTTGTTCAGTGAACCAACGGCATCGCGAATAGCTTCCGAATGAGGATCGACACCGGGTAAATTCTCTAGTACGCTTTGCAAAAACTCCGGATCCGCAATCACTTCATTAATATCCTCGTCCACCTCCATTGGCGTTTCCTCTTTCTTCTGGCGTTTTGCCGGTTGCGAAATTGGTGTTTCTTGTTGGGCATCCTGCATGGACATCTGCATTGCAAAGGCAATCTGCTCCTCCTCGGTCATATTCGCGAAGTCAGGCATTGCGTCATCAGTAGACAAGGCGAGAGCACGCTCTAAAAGTGCTTCTTCTGTATTCGGCTGACTTACCAAAGCAACTCCACCGGAAGAAGTACCCTCTTGACCGGTTGCTTCTGCTCCACTAGTAGCCTGCACACGCCGCTGTTCCTCCTCCTGACGTTGCCGCTGTTCTTCCATTGAGACCCGCAAAGCCAGAGCCAGCTCGGGATCCTCATTCGGATCAACTCCAAATTCAAATCCAGCTCCACCCAAACCAGCAGCTCCGGTTCCGTCTTCTCCTTGAATAATTGGCGAAGAAATAAGTGCTTCCGAAAGAACTGATCCACGGGGAACGCACACTAAGTGCGATCCAGTACCATCTTTACCGTTCAATACATTAATAAAGGAAGTGAAAACATCATTGTTTTTCTGATGATCACCGAAGCTTACAATGTCAACATTAACCTTTTCCTTTTTCAATTTTTTTGCCAACTTTACTAATTCACCCTCATCGTGACCTACGGGTGAACCTACAAAAACTACGATTCGCATTTTATGGTTCTTTCCTGTTAAAAAAAGAAATATTTTCATAAATCTAATATTATCAAGAACTTTTGTACTCACCTTGACGATGTTTGAGAACCAAATGAGCGATTCTCAGCCCCGTCAGCAAATTGATGTCGCCGCCCGGGTTAACCAGATGCAGCTTGGACAAAATCCTCCCGACGTCGCTAGTGAGCGTGGCCAGTACTTCGGTGGTGTTCGACAGTGTTAGCAAACCCACATTATTCTCCGGATTGGAACGCACCTTCGAGAGACAAACCAGATTCACACCATCCTTTTGTGCGTTCAACCGAGTAGGGAAATAGTCGCCGTTCCGCTGGTAATCGCTATTGTCGAAGCATAGCATTGTACTTTCCAGAACCATTTTGATCAATATTTCTCTTTCGGCCTAAATTTAATATTAATTTCGCAGCCTTTTTCAAACGAAACTTCCGATTTTTGTATTTTTATGTCCACTCGCAAAATGCTTTGTAATGACGCTTTGACAGCAAGATTTTTGAGTGACAAACGGACTGCTCGAACAGGCAATGTTGCCAAACTTTTTTGGTTTGTTCCAACCCCTTCAGGATTTAACATTCACCAAATGCTTCGATAGTTTTTGTGATACAGCATTTACTCGTTATTTGGACAGTAAATTTTACTCGAAAATTACTTGATTTACTGCAAACCTCCCAATTGCAAACTAATCAGACTTTTTATTGGAAATCAATATTTCCTTTATTAAAAATCAGCAATTTAGATCTTTGGGTTCGAAATTTCAAATTCTTTAATTATTATAATTATAATTTAAACATTCGTTTAAACAATTGGGTTGTTTAGCTATTCACATTAAATTTTATATCATTGTCCTTCCTTTTTTTAATGAAAAATAAAAATTGCTCGAAATCGCTACAATGACAGTTGGTTTATGGGCGAACTGTCATTGTAGCGATTTCGAGTAGTTTTAATTCGTGATTCAAAAATTGAAGAACAACGATAGAAAATTTTTGAAAATCACGTTTTGCTTAGAAAATTGAGCTCTTCTAGATAATACGAAAAACTGATATAGCTAAACAACTCAAATGTCAAAAATTGAACAGCTGAGAAATTCAGAGTACAGTCAGGTCATTTTTCACGCGGGTTGAGCTTTGTTTGCAATATTTTAAACTTTCAGTATTTACACCAAAAATTGTGATTTTTCTTCATAGTGAAACGATGTTGAAGTATGAAATGGCCGACTTCGAACCACTTCTTCGAATTTTCAAAAGCACAAAACTCGGAAATAGTACATACTTTCCCTGTGAAAACGCTATTTTATGTTTGCTTCACGCGCCGCTGACATGAAAAAGCGTTTTCGCCGGTAACCCATTAACTATTACCTAGTCTTGTGCCTTTGAATATTCAAAGTGGTGGCTCAAGGTCGGCCATTTTTAGCTTCAACACCGTTTCAACATAAACGGATATATGATTACTCTTGACCACTGAGTGCCCGGTCAAGAAATAACAGCTCTCACGTTTTTTCTAAAATTTTGGTTCAACCCAACTAAAATTTCGGTACGAAGTATCCGATATCTCGGTAGTGTTGCTGAATTATTTTTGCAATATTTTACAAGATTTCGGCAAATGATCATTTTGACATTACTCAAGCTCGGGTTTATCTTATTATACTCAAAAAATTATATTTTGCGTTAATAATAAACCGATTAAAACATTCAAAATATCAGCTTGTAGCACAGATGATTAAGTACTTGATATACATTTTTTTTTATAATGGAAAGAGCAAAGATTGTGCGCTATTGATTAAAATGTAACGTTTGATAAATTACTTTTGTTATCAACTATGAACTAAAACTTTTCGAACGATCGATTACATGTATCTGTAATTTGAATAGAGATCGCTAAACTATAATTTTTGCACATAAGAAACGATTGCTTTCGTTTGAAAATTGTAGTTTTCCAACAACAAATATCATAATTTGGAAAAAATGACTTTGAACAAAGATTCTTTTAACAGATAAACCTAGATTTCTTCAAATCAATAATGTTCAAACTATCACTTGTTTTTTTTATTTTTGATGAATAATTTATTCGTGTTCATTAGTATATGCATGCATTTTTACTAGGTACTAAGACAAAAATTAAAGTGGACATAATTTTAACTTACAGAACGATAATCGAGATCAAAAGATATACCTACATATTCTAGAGGGTTTTTTCAAATATTTCGGATACGTCGAACTCAATGTTTGATTATTTTTCAAAAACTCATTATTAATGCTATTGATTATACAATTCCATAGACCGGTGTGATAGAATTGTTCGCACATGTGGAAGCGGAATGGCGTCGTTCAATCTTTTTGTACATCGATGTATATAACAATCATAAACACTTTTTGATAATGAATGTCACAGTATTTTAACACATTTGTGAAACTGTTACAAGTCGAAATCAGTACGCATATCGACAAGTAGATTTTTCTGGTTACTAACTGGTTTTTGCGTTCCAAAGAAGAAACTTATCAGGTTTCAAATAAGGTACCCTAAAACGGTAACTCTAAACGTAAACGAGTGCTACCTAATTTACGATTCGAGTTCATTTCAAGATCTGACATCTACTGCACGGTACATCTATCGGGAAGCCATGAACTAGCAAATATAAATATTAATTTATTGGTAGAATTGTCTAACTTATCAGAGAAATCTACCTCTGATAAAAATACTGATGTATTCAAAATAATTATAGCAACGAACAAAATTATACGCTAATGAGTCAAATGATTCACTTTCAGAGGAAAAAACGGTTATATAAAATAAGCGCAATAAAAAGGAAGAAAATTTTACGGAAATATACAAAGCTTAAGTGCCGGATACTTAAATCAAACTACACAAACTCCAACAATATCCTTACACTGGAACGCAGCAAAGCTAAGGTTTCAACGCACGAAACGTAAATTTCTATTTACAGCGTACAATTCTTTGCTTTGAATCACGTGGAAAAGTAACATAGATTTTTTTTATTATAACTGCTCTCGATGAAATCATTGCTTATCATTTACTTATTGATTTACATCGTCCTCCCAGAACAGCAGTACAAAGCATCTGCTCATTTTTCCTCGCGTCTGGGTGACGACAATTCTGACTAGGTCGATATGATTAGTGATTGCATATTGCATTCCACAAAACGAAGGAATTGTTCTACCTCAATGCCGATATTTGTCAACTGCTACTATTGATGCTGGTTGAACTACGATGATGATTCTGTTGATAGCGAGATCGACGCAGATAGCGCTTACGGTTGAGATCCATTATAGTTGTAACACATTGCTGCGATAAAAGTTAGGAATGTCGACAATCGAAGCTTTTCACCTTTTCGGGAACGGCCGCTCGTTCAACGGGCACAAGTTGGTACAACTCATCCAGCGTTTTAACGTAAATCAACTTACGCCAAAACTTTGAGCTGTAAATAATTAAATATTAAATGCAAAAATATATAATTATTTTGCTACAACGCACTTCTTCATCGGAAAAATGTCGATTTATCATACAAATGAAATATAGGAAGCAACAGTTATCGAATCGAATCGGATTCGTTTATATCACTAAAAAAGCACGCCTTACCTTATGAATGGACGTGCCACGCAAACTATCGATTTCAACCAGAAGGTTGGATGCACCATATATAGATTCTTTAAGCTCTTTCGTAGCCGTCTATCAAGTAGTTGATAACATCTGTAATCAAAGGCACACAAAAGTTATTTTCTTTCTACCCAGCCTCAACCCAATTACTGCTTACTTCTTAAGCCATGGGAATGGTGGAACGTTGCCTCTATTAGAAGCACCGTGAAGATATACCAGCACATAATCTTCAGTTACTAGCTGTTCTAATGTTTTAACGACGTACAAAAACAGATTATTCATCACATAGTGGTAGTCGGAGCGTGAACGATCAGGCAAGTGACACGCACTGAACACAACTATCGCATTGTGTCCTCCTGAGTGGAGATATCCCCCGTGGGAAAGGACCCGTTTGTAAGGTTCTATCACCTTCATGTCGATTTCGCGAGTCTTTCCATCAGGTAGTGTAATCTTTTGCCAATTTCGAATATCACGAGCTTCATCTCTCGCGGAATATTGTGGCAGCACAGCACTGCTGGATCCGTTCCTGGGTGTACCGGGTAGGTCCGAAAAATCTTCGTCAATATCTACGTTGAATCCATTGTCGTCCAGTATCGAAGAGGAAGGACTAATAGAAACTAAATTTTGCTGTAGATCGTCTACACTGTGGTTGGATTGAGTGTCCTCCGGAGAACTGATGTCATCTACCAGGAGCTCGGCTGAAAGTGAAATTTTACGACGCTGATGCAGCTTAGGCGAAATTGATTTGTGCTGAAGAGAGGACTGTTGCAGTTGCGACTGGGCCTGAACTAAAGCCACGGATTGATAGGCGGGCGTCACCGCAGCTTGAAATAGCGAAAGATCTTGCTCCGAATCACTACTTAGAAAATCCTAAAAAAATGATTAACATATTGAAGGTCCTGAGCGTAATTCAAATAACACTGATTTTCAATTGCATTTACCGTACTATTGTCTCGTGGAAAAGATTCTTTCGTTACGTTATTGGTATCATCGATATTGTTTATCACATCAAGTGTGGACGTAGACGATGTAGTCAGAGTTTTAGTTGTATTCGTTGTCTTACTGGTGATAGTAGTCCTATTCCTGACACTATCTGTACCCGAAGTTTTTTTCGGATTGGGACTAGCTAGTCGCAGCGGAGGCTGTTCACTGGCCGGTACAACATCCGGAAAGCGGTAAAAATTCCTGTTTGGTCTTTCGTTTCTGTTCAAATTGCCCAATTCCGACGTGTCGGACTCGCTTCCCGTTGGCGACATGAGCATCAATGGATGGTTGCTAACTGGAGTGAGTCCACTACTACCAGAAGCGCGATTTTCCGTTGTCAAGTTGGCTGGATCATCTAGTGCTTGGCAATTGTTTTCATTACTGGGCAAACTGTTCATCTCATGATGCGTTCGATGTTTTGAATTCACGATACTGGTGCAGGAATTTTTCCCATCCACAAGGTCTCGCGAACGATTGTTGATGCGAATCTGATTCGTTTGATACTCTCCACAGTTGAAATCTTCTGCATCTGGCGAATAACCAGGTGGTGAATCTTGAGAAATAGTCGTTTCCGAAATATCCATCTTATTGTCCGAAACTGGACTTTCTTCTAAATGCTGGCTACATAGGAAGCAGATTATTGGAAAAATAGTTTAATTAATAGACTGTATCCTGTAACATTATGCTAGAAGGAACGTTCCAACAGTTTGTTTTTCAGTTGCGAACACAAGCCGCCACAATGCAGTTTGATTAGACAAAACAATTTTTGCTTACCTCATCGAAAACTACGAAACTATGGTGTCACCAGAATTTCAAGTTGCTGATTTGAATTTACCACGGAAGTGAACAACACAATTATTTATGACACTTCGCACCATTACACAAATGTCAGTATCCCTAGCAGGATTAGCGTATATTTTCTTACAAATTAGTTTAAGAAGTTTAAGGTTCCGTTAGTAGAAAACACAACATCGCACACATTCTTTTACTGACTTCTTCTTTTCATGACTGTAGAAGTCAACACGTACACTTGAATCGTAATGCACGAGGCAGTTTTGGTTGACGTCGAGACAGTGACTGCTCATAGGCGAAGGATAAAAAAGTGTTCAAGAGTGAATGCGGCCTAAACATAAGAAGACACAATTTTCTTACCTTACATTATAAACAATGTCACTGACAGCTATATACAAAACCGACGAAACTTGATCCCGTTGACGGTGTTATTTCCAGCGAAAATGATTGTCGTCTAACATCCGCGTGAAACGAAGATTAGTGTAGATTAGGATGCAGATATGTATCAGGATCAGTGGAAAAAGAATTTGAGAATGTCAAAAACCAGGAACAAACGAATGAATATTTGTGCAAGAAAAGCGTTGCCAAACTTACTAATTTATTTTGTGTTGCAAAAAACGCATAGATGCAGATTTCCTGGGTCTTCTCGTTCCCAAAAAAAAAATTTACGATGTATTTTGCGGTGAGAACAGTAAACGGGCAATGTTTTTATTGTAACCATGAAAAACACGGTATTTTTACTGTAAGCTTGCAAACGATTGTTGTCATTATCATGTTTTAACAACGTTTTTTGTTGTTGAATCTACCACCGACAATAATTTTACCATGAAAAACATTGTCAGTGCCTTCTAAATGTATAATCACATACATAAGACATACGTAACACTCAGGAAGAAATCTTCCAAAAAAGTTGGTACAAAATGAACTACAGTCGCCGTTCGATAACTGCAAGACATTTAACTGCAACGCTTTTTAACTGCAAGACCGATAACTGCAACAACTTTGCAGTTATCGGACCGCAATCCGTCAAATCTGATGTCAAAGTCATATTTGACATTGAAGTGGCAGATCTCGCGGGGGGATTCTAAATACATTCGAAAATGAAAATTGTTGAATCTCTAGAAACATTTCAAAAGGACTCTTTATCATTTCTTTCGATTTTTTTCGATTTCGTTTACTTGTTGTCTCTTCATTCTAGATGGGAGATTATAGATCTCCACTAGTAATCAATGAAGCAAAATCACGATGTTATGTAGTTCACTTTTCGTAAATATTATAAGAGAATAAAAATCTTTTGTGCATTGTTAGGCTAACTTTCACTGCTCAGCGAGGCAGTGCATAGTAGATCACAAACAATACTTTGTGACCTAGCATTATATAGACCATTTAACGAACTGACAGGTGTCACGGATCCTGCTGACATTGATGTTGCTTTTACTTGCGTCAGCGGTTCCGAGCTTTCTGTCAAAATTTCATTCATGAATTGAGTTCAGAAACGTCTCGTAAAATGGTCTATTGTAGTGATGAACTTCATCTTCGCCTACATATTGGTTACGTAAAGTAGTTACTAACAACAATATATCGCACGCTTAGCCTTGGGGCTAATAGCGGTCTCGATCAACTAAGATTAGTTGAGAGAAGTCGTTATCGATATTGTTATTTTGGCACATTTTGCATGTGTAGGATAAGTACAACGATACACCGTGCCGCAGTGCTGAGTCGAGAAAATTTTCAGCTCGAAAAGATCCTCGACTCGATCGGGAATCGAACCCGATATCACAACGGTGTGGGAGAGCTAGCCGACCTACATCGCTAACCACAGAGTCACGGGGACCACGTAGTAGTTACTAAAACGCAATAAATTTTGATGCGGAAATATGAATATCAAATTGATTATTCGAATAGCTTGTCTATTTTAGTTTTCTGGTATTTTTTGCCATACCGGGTTTCTGATATTGTTTCATTAAAAAAATACATAGCGACATCATTGAAAACAGAAATGGTAGTGACGGACCCCCCTCTAAATTTTGGCATGTGTCAAGTGTTGCAGTTATCGAACGGCATTCGATAACTGCAATGTAAACATGTTGCAGTTATCGAACAACGACTGTACTCGAAAGTACCAACCTCTGTAAAAAAAACCTCTATTTGAGTAGTTTATGGAGGTTGTGTACCTGCGCAGCCCTGCATTTGTCTCGTTCCCACTCGAAAAATGAAGCATTGATTTTGTAAACAACTTTTTGACAGTTTCGTAAGGGATTTTGTTGAGGGCTCGAGTAGAGCCGCTATGAAGAAAATTCATTCTGTTCATTTTCGTCGAGCAGTTCATACTGGTGTACCGGGTGATGTGGGACAAAGAGTACCAAAAAAAAAAATCGCCAGTGTTACGTATGTCTAAGTATTTGGTTGGGAAATTGATAAAATTTCGAAAAATCTAACTTTAGAGCTGATTTATATCACATACATAAGACATACGTAACACTCAGGAAGAAATCGTCTAAAAAGTTGGTACAAAATGAACTACTCGAATGGTACCACGCTCTGAATAAAATTACTAATTAATTAATTAGCCCTGCATTTGTCTCGTTCCTACTCGAAAAATGCTGCATTGATTTTGTAAATAACTTTTTGACAGTTCTTTATGCGATTTTCTTTGGGGCTCGATAAAGCCGAGAAAAAGAAAATTCATTTTGTTCATTATTTATCAAGCAGTTTGACAGGACGAGGTACGGAGTACTATGGGACAACGTGTACCAGAAAACAACGCCAGTGTTACGTATGTCTTATGTATGTGGGCGAAATGTCATTGTAGCGATTTCGAGCAGTTTTAAATCGTGATTTAAAAATTGAAGGACAACGATAGAAAATTTTTGAAAATCTCGTTTTGCTTAGTAAATGCAGCTCTTTCAAATGATACAAAAAAAAACCGATATAGCTGAACAACCCAATTCACAGTTCAAACCAGTAAAATGTGTTGCAGAATACCCAAATCGGAATTAATGTGTGTACATTTATCCCCCTCGATGTGACAAAGCGATTATGTTCGTACGAAAATCTAAAGTTTTTGGCAACCATTTCAACCGACGATGTGATGAAGAGACAAACGAAGGAAAGATGTCAATAAATTTTATTCCTGTATATTTTCTCTGTAGAAGTCAAGAAGGCATTATAATTTGTTCTCAAGTGGTTTACTAGCTCATTTCAATCTTATTAAATTATATGAATAACAGTGCATTTTATCGTTTGTGCCGTAAGATTTTTTTGTGTATTGTATCTGCTCTCAATGCAGTCAAATATTTATTCTGAAGATCCTCTATTCAGTTATTGGAATGAGTTCGACGGCGGTGGGCCAAATCCTTATCCAATTTTGCCACAAATGCCATCGCAGCCTACGATAGGAACACAATACGAAAACTTCAATTTGCTTCCCCCGCCACCAGTAGGACTAGCATGTCCAGCAGGGCTGATGGATCCAGCTGCCTGTCCAAACCCATTGATGGGACCAGTTCCGCGTGCTTATGTGCGCTTTCCTCCAACGTTGGCACTAGCGCAATGTGGACCACAGCCCCAACAGCTTTCAGGCATTAGTCTACCATCACCTCCATTCACTTTTCAACCGCATCCACCTCAACAGCAATATCCAATCGTTGCACCACCACCTTCAGGCCCGTTGTCCGCAGAAAATCTCGAGCGAAACCATCTGAACGATATGGGTCAAATGGAAGAGGTGGTAGTGAAAAATGGACAAGTATTTCACATAAGCTTTCTAGACGAACCCGCAGAATCAGGGGCTTCTGCCATCCCTAGGCCTAACAGTGGTGATACTGAAAGCGAGGAGAGTCAGTCTAGGGATTGGATTAATTACGATGAGCTGCCGCTGTTACAAAATGTTTGTGGAGGCGAAACAGAGAATGGTACTTATAAGTGTGGAATATGTGGAAAGGAATTGAAGTCGGCTTTGAATTTATACGTTCATGAACAAACACACAAAACTACGCGATTGGATTGTAAAATTTGCGGCAAAAGATTCAATAGAATCGGGAAACTAGAGCACCACGTTAGTAAACATCATCCCGATGAGTCTAATGCAGCATGCAGCAAAAGCAGTCCTTCGGGCACACCGGTTTTGAGCGATTTCAGCAACTACTGCGTGGAATGCGAGGAATTTTTTGGCAGCTCTGATGAGCTGCAAAATCATATGGAGGTGAACCATCGACTTATCGACGATTCACAATGTCCCAAAAACGCGTTAAAAAAATCGGTTGGCTGTCCGTATTGCAATGAATCGTTCGAATGGCCTTGCCTACTAAAAACGCACATGACAAAGCACACCGGTGAGAAGCCGTTTATCTGCGAACGATGCAATGTGTCGTTTAGGTTTGTGCAGAGTTTCTACCGACACAACAGACGGGTTCACGGACGTGAAAAATAAAAACTAAACTGCAATTTATAGCGTAATAGCTGGTGAGTAATTTGTCATACCTGTGTCAATTAATTGGTTTATTTATTTTTGTCTCTATACAGCTGGATAATTTGGACTTAAAACGCATAAATAGTAATAAACAGTCACGAGTTTGAAATGTAAGTACAGAGACCAGTTGTCAGCCTCATTAAATTAGCTTCTAGATTAATAACAGTACGAGACGATCAATTGTGAAATTCTTCAAATGAGATTGAAACGTCATACTATGACGCATATACTTAATCAAAGTAAAACATGATATTATATTACACGTTCGCAACAAAAGGCATTACGGACAAAGCAATTCGTTATTTGTGACATTTGATTTATGATAAATATAACTAGGCCTCATTTGACACAACATCTATAAATATTGTACTCATAGGAAATACTTTCGAATTCTTAATCTGATCTGTGTTATCGTTATACGTGGTATACTTTCAGTGAAACGTTTATTGTGTTAAATGCTTGATCTTAATCTAAGTTTGTTACCGATAGGAGAAATAGAATGACACTATCTTGTCCCGTAAGTATTGTCGCTCAAAGCGCTCAAATTTTGTCCCTGACGCAGAAATATCTGACCAATAGTGTACTTCTTTGTGTTAATTCGTGAGTAACAACCCTTTGGTCTGTTAAGTTCAAATTTTGTTCGTACTAATAAATAATAAAAAAAATGTACTCACATGCTTTGATCCGAAATTCAATTGAGTGATTTCGCTGTTAACTGAATTTGTGACTATAGTGTAATTATTTGCATACCCACTTCCGATATTTTGACAGAATTGGCAACAGATTCACCGATATTGCAATCGGGCGATCTCGAATAATGTTAGAATAAAATAGATATTTATTGATCAAAATTAAATAAATTTTACACATATGTTTCTATGGGCTAGAGCTGTCATTTTGTCCTCTTAATTCCTTTAAGAAAAGCTTATGTGAAAATGGTATTGATGATAACAAATATTTTCAGAGCGAGAACGTTGATTTGTTTTATAGGTGTGACGTCTTCGGCAAAGTTGTAGATAAAACCGATCAAACAAACCATTCTGGCTTGCCTGACCTTATCAAACGGTCCCAAGTCGTGGCGCGGCCTTTGCTGTACTTAAAATCGTCTCCATTCCACTCAGTCCATGGCTGCAGCTCGCCAGCTCTGCATTCTGCGTAGGGTCCGTAAGTCGTCTTCCACCTGATCGATCCACTTTGCACGTTCTGCACCCCTCCATCTCGATCCCGACGGATTGGTTTCAAGAATCATCTTTACCGGGCTGTCGTCCGACATCCTTACGACATGCCCAGCACCCGCAACCAATCTTAGTGGTTTAGACGATAGATGGCTCCCCAAGCAGCTCCTGCAGTTCGTGGTTCATTCGCCTTCTCCACGTTCCGTTCCCATCCGGTACTCGTTCTCTTTCCCAAATTTTGACAATGACCCAAGGCACGACTCTACCCAGTGTTTCTCCACCGTATTTCAACAACTCGCTGGGAAGTTGGTCCACTCCAGCAACTTTATTGTTTTTCAACCGGCCAATCTACTCTTCCACCATTCAGCTTGCGGCACGTAGCCTTTATGTGAGCTTCTTCTGAGTTTCGTTAGCTTGGTACAGCTTTTCCATCGTTACGCGATCTGGTCCTTTTACTGGCTTACTGGCGCTTCTTTCTTCGGAGGACTGAGTTTTGGCTGTCGAGTGCCTGTCGGTATCGTTCCACGTTCGCTCTCGTTCGGTGATGCAGCATTCTCTCCCGTGATGCGTTCATTTCCTCGACTAACTATTTGCATTCGCCGTTAAACCAGTCATTTCTAGGAAATGAGCATTCCGTATTGACAATATATGGGGATAATTGACCTTGACCTTTAGCTATTCAACGACATTGATTATTGCATTCGTTTGACATTGATTATTGCATTCGTACGTAGAAATCCTCCAAAAGTGTCGCGAATAAAAAAAGGCTGGCGCGAATAAAAAAGACTGGAATACGTCGAAGACCAAGTATCTGCTAGCAGGGGGAATCAAGCGCGATAGGGCCTGCATAGGTAGTGACCGCGTAGATGAGTTCGAGGTGGTTGTCGAATTTTGTGTACCTCGAATCATTAGTAATTGGTATCCGCAGACGTATTGTAGCTGGAAGTTGTGCCTGCTACGGACTTCACAAAAGGTGTTGAGGTATTTGGAAAGCTGCTAAAGCTAAGAAGGGTAAATGGGTGGACATGTTGTGAGAATGTCGGACAATAATCCCGCAAAATTGGTGTTCGCCTCGAATCCGGCCGGTACAAGACATAGAGGCGCGCAATGAGCTAGGTGGTTAGATCAAGTGGAGCAAGATCTTGGAAATGTAGGACGCTCAAGCAACTGGACACAAGCTGCCATGGACCGAGTGCGTTGACGTAACATTGTGACGTGGGTGAAATCCTGAGGGATGGTCCACTAGGAAAGTAAGTTAGTAAGTACAAAACCGTAGATCTAGGAAACCAGGCGCGATGGGAGCTGCGTTTCTTAACAATTGATTACACACAATAGGAGAAATTTTTTGAGCCGCTTTGACGCGTTAGTGATTTTATTGTGGCATCATATACACTAAAGTCGCTTTTCACGCGGAGGATACGTGCCGCGTAAAAGGAAACCACATAAAAAAACCGCGTGAATTCCGGAATCCGCGTTAAAAAAAACGCGTAAGTTTTGGGAAGCCGCGTTAAAAAAGGCGTAAATTCCGGAATCCGAGTAAAATTATTCCGGAATCCGCGTAAGAAAAAAATACCGCGTAAATTCCGGAATCCGTGTAAAAATAGCCGCGTAAGAAAACCGCAAAAGCGACCTTAGTGTACTTCTAGATGTGTGAAAATGTTTGATTTTGTGTTAAATAATCATCATTTGCGGGAAGTTTTACTTTTGTCATTTGAAGTACATCGATAGTTAAAAAAGTTTGCGGAAGTGCTGCTCTGTATGTAACTGCGTGCTGTGATTGATTCCGCCGCTTAAAAGCTGATAATTTTGTTGTTAACGCCTGGACGCGAGAGAGAAAGACAAAAAACCTTCGAAGACGCTGCATTGGAGTAATCGCTTGATGAGGTTTTAGGCCAAACGCAGGAACAGCTTACTTCAATGTGAGGGGTTGCCCCCAAGTAGGGATACCATCCGTCCTGATTCAGCAGGACATGTCCTGATTTTGAGACCCGTTTGGAGCGTCCTAATTAATTTTTCATATTTTGGCATTTGTCCTGATTTTTTCTGAATAATACCGGTTATTCAGAGATGTTGAAGGTTGTTCAGTACTTTTACCTTGACTCCGGAACAAAACGGACTCATTTCGAACGATTTTTTTTCTTTTGGGTGAATCTTGACAAGAGGCATTGTCTAGTCGTTGCAACCGTCAAACATCTGACAGTTGGATACTAAAGCTATCCAGCTTTTTACGCACCGTAATTCCAGTTGGTCTCGAGGTACGATGCTGGCTTAACAAGCCAGTCGTCGTAGGTTCGAGTCTCGGCTCGGGAGAGACTGTTAGTGTCAGTAGGATCGTAGCAATAGCCCCGCAGTTGTCCTGTACACTAAACAGTCTGTGTATAATACACAGAAGGTCAAGTTCCGAATCGGAATGTAGTACCAAGGTTTTGCTTTTTTAATGGCGGTCGCTATAATGCGTGTTCGTAATATGCGAACCTCTCTACTTACGTCAGTTTTGGGATTTTTGAGGAATTGGCAACACAAATGTTATCAGATTTATTTATCTTTTGGTAAGATAAGTGAAGACTTCAAGCTGACGCAAGCAGAGTTGTCAAAAGATGGGTGATTTATTACGAACTTTGCATTATAGCGTCCGCCATTATGGCGCATAAAAAGCTGGATACAAGTTTTTATATATCATTTGAAAAAGCCGCGTTTCATGAGCAAAATATGATTTTTGAAAAATGTTTATCGTTGTCTTTCGGTTTTTAAATGAAGAATGACAAACTGATCGGAATGTCTTAAATAACATTCACCCATGCAATATGGGAGAACTGTCATTTAAGGCATTTCGAGTAGTTGGTTATTCTTCATTTAAAAACCGACGGACAACGATAAACATTTTTTAAAAATCACGTTTTGCTCAGAAAATTTCTCTCTTTCAGCTGACATATGAAAATTGTAAAACCGTGTAAAAGTTTAGGATCCAATTTTAGCTTACGTGTGCTGCATATTTCAAGTATCTACTAACGCCTAATGAATCAAAGTTGCAAAATGGGATCGTACTAGAAATTAGAGATGGTCGGGTTTCGGGTTTTCAAACCCGAAACCCGAACCCGACCCGTACCCGACGGGTACGGTTCGGGTTCGGGTTTTGTGAAAAAAATATTTTCGGGTTCGGGTTTGAAAATTTTTAAAAGTGTCGGGTACGGGTCGGGTTCGGGTTTTGTGAAAAAAAAATTTTCGGGTTCGGGTCGGGCTCGGGTTTGAAAATGTCGGGTTCAGGTCGGGTTTGGGTATATAAACCCGAAACCCGATTATAAAATCTATGAAATCTCGGGTTCGGGTTTCACAATTTCGGGTTCGGGTCGGGTTCGGGTTTCAATGAAATAAAATTTTCGGGTTCGGGTCGGGTTCGGGTTTGAACGAATAAAAAAGTTTCGGGTTCGGGTTTTGACCGAAAAAAAAATTCGGGTTCGGGTCGGGTACGGGTTTGAAAAACATCAAACCCGACCATCTCTACTAGAAATACTTTGAATGAATTAATGAGTGTTTTGGCGTATTTCGAAGTGCATATCTCAAATTACGTGTTTTTTTATTGATACCTCAAAAAGTGAAAACACCTTCTATCAAATTTGTACCGGAAAAAGATGTTCTGATTTTTAACCCCGACCAAATGGTAATCCTACCACTAAGCCATTTCCAAACGATTGCAGGCTTTGAGAATTATTACAAATCAAGAAATTTGGGCTCCTGATTTGAAACCAAGGGATGTTCAGCGTCGTTTCTTCGCCTGTGAGCAACTGTTTCAGTGGCAAAAAAGGAAAAGTTTTCTTTATCGCAACGTGACGGGTGATGAAAAGTGGTTTCGTTACAGTAACAATAGTACAAAAAAGAAAGCCATCGGGCACTGTGCAAACAATCACAATACGAGCAGGCAGAGGCACGAAAATGCTATAATCTTTAATTTATTTTCAATTTCAGCTTCAGGTCAAACTTGTGTTGAATGGTCGACAAAAAAATCTCTCGAGTGGTACATGTGCCATTTTTTCAATTGTTGGGTTTTTTTGTATAAATTAATGCAGAACGCATATTATTGCCAATAATACCAGAGAAAAGCCGAGATCTGATAACTTATATAAGAGTTATAGCCAAAACAATTTTCAGTTTTCCCTTTCTACGGTATTTCTGGATCTGGAGGGCAACCGGTAGTCTATTAAAAGTTGAGCCTGGGTCCATCGTGTAATTATTATCGGCCAAATAACAACCCGCATAATCAATAACCATAAAACGTGCTTAACAACTAGTTCGGGATATAGTTCGGACTGTATGGGGTATCGTTAAACCATATGAATGATCATCCGTTTATGGTTATTGATTATGCGGGAATCCTAAGGATACCAGGGTGTGTTTTCCTTTGAATTGGCCTCAGTCGATCTAGATTATGTAAATTTTGTCTGTCACCAAATACATATACACTAGCCCTACGAAGTGACATAATTCCTTAACAAAAAGATCATATTTCTTTAGTACTCAATGACTTGGACAACTCTGCTGAAGACATGAAAGTTCTATATCCTAAGATTAACGAGCTATAGACTGTTCCGAAAATTATAAATACATCTTCTTTCTTGAATAAAACAAAAAATACAGGATTTTTTCGGGTCATTTCATTCTGAAATATAGATAATAAGCGTTTTCTTTCCAGTTCCAATTCAAGTTGGGATTTTTTTCGTAGGATACGCGAGTTCTCTAACTTTTCTCTTAACACTACTCATAAGCTTTTGCACAGTTCTACGACCATTTTTACCACTTTAAGCCAATCTTTTTTAAATTTTTCAACATTGTCCGCTGGTTTGACATATTTCCTCAGCTTTGCCTTGGTCAAAGCCCATAAAGTTTCAATAGGGCGAATTTCAGGGCAGTTTGGAGGATTCATCTCCTTTGGGACACATGTGACATTATTTGTTTTATACCACCCTAGTGCATCCTTAGAGTAATGGCAGGAAGCAAGATCGGGCCAAAAGATTGGAGGATTGTTATGCTGCTTAACCATGGGTAACAACCTTTTCTGCAAACACTCTTTCACGTAAATTTTACCATTCATTGTGTCATTCGTAATGAATGGACGAGATATTTTCCCACATTCACAAATGGCCTGCCAAACCATTACCTTCTTGCCGAATTTTTCGGTATGAATGGCTTTCACTGGTCCAGGGACATCCTGTCCCTTCGGTGATGTATACAATTGCGGTCCTGGCAAAGTCTTATAGTCCAGCTTCATGTAGGTTTCGTCATCCATGATAACACACCCCATTTTTTTGGTCAGAAGTTTGTCATAAAGCTTCCGAGCTCTCGGTTTCACAGATTCAGCTTGTTTTGGATTTCGTTTTGGCTGCTTCTGCTTCCGACGGGTCTGCAGATCCATTCTTCCCTTGGTACGCATAACGTTACACGCCGAGGTTCCAAGCTTTCTCGCCACATCTCGTACTGATACTGAAGGATGCCGCTTGTAGTACTCCTTAACCTTTTTGTCCATTGTGGGATCAACAGGCCCGGGTTTTCTACCACGTCTTGGGGCATCAGTAAATGTGCACTCTTCACAATACTTCCGCAATACGGTTTGAACTGCTCCGACACTTATACCTTCTTCTCTGGCTAATTTTCTTATAGAAAGACCACTCACGGTGCCCCATTTGTGCACAATTCGCTTTCTTTGCTCGGGAGAAAGGCCACGCATTTTCAAAATTTCGCACTAAATGTTAGAAAAAATGACAGCATCTGTTTCTTTTGGATGTAAACAACAGGACGCAACCAAAGTTTGGTTAAATACTGCACGTTATTTGAAATGACGGTTGATCGTAAGTGTATTTATAATTATCGGAACGGTCTATATAATGCATCCTTCATGCTCAGACCGGACATGTACCAATTTTACTCTTAACGTTTGTCATTATTTTTCCCATAGAACAAAAGTGCTGCCGGTACCGGTATAGCTGTCCCATATTGATTTTTGTCACTTTCGAGTTATCATCAGGAAACGACTTAATTGTTATCATACTTTCCGAAAAAAATATAAAATTGATCCTTTGGTATGGAAAAACATGGAAAAAAATACCAAGTCATGTTTGTTCCATATTGAAAGTACCCGCATTACAGTCCCACTGCATAGTGGTACAAACTGCGAACATTTAATCTTGCTCCAGATTAGTGCATATCGGATAATTTTAGGCATATAGAAGTATGTAATTCAATTAACTAGACTGATGTTGTTTTATTGTAGTACAATTTACGTTGCCGTTTTCTCAACATGTTGGTTTTTCTTTATGGGACAGTTAGCCGGGTACCGGCAGAGTGGTACATGTTTTTCCATTGAAGTTTGCGTAAGTTTCTCAACCAGAACTCGTTATGTTTTCATGTACCGTCTTTTGAAACCTTTCCAGCAATGATTTAGTGCAGATATGTTGGAAAAATTTAAGGAAAGTAATTTACTATTCGAATGTTTCATTTATCGCGTCTCCTGAAAAATTTACTTTATGGCACATGTTCCACTTTTCCTCTCAACGGCTCAATTCTAGTCGAATCGGCAGTACGTTAAGTCTTCAGAAACTTAAATGGAGTTTTCCTGTGACGTAAAAGCGATGAACCCGTCGAGTAATTACTCTGCGGCCTTTGGTGCACTTCCGAGCTCGCTAGGGGCACAAAAATTCGCCTTTGTTGACCAGTGTTATAGTTTTTCTTCAATAGTAGGTTAGTCTTTTCAGCCCAGGTAGTATACTCCAAAATCGACTTTGAAGAGTCTTTTACAAAGTTATAATGGGTCTCCTACGAAAGGCAGAAAATCAAAACGCAGAATCACGAAAGCCAGAATCACGAAAAGCAGAATTACGAAAGGTAGAATATTTCATAAGGCAGAATAACGAATGGCAGAATCACAGAGAGCAAGAATGGCAGAATCAAAAAATGGTCTATTTTCTTTTTAACAACACACACTCGCATACTACACAACACATACCGCTCGTTCGGACGTAACTAAGGGAAAGAAAACCTGTTTGAATAATCCTAGAAAACCAGTAGATCATTTGTTTGTATGCGAGAGGCCGCCGCTTGTGCCCTCGATTATGGGTCAAGCCGTTGAGACTAGTGTAAGTTGTACCTAATATCGGAGAATTATTCTCCGCGATGCCGTGAGAGTCTTTAGGACCTGAGCCAAGCCAATTTGCGCGTTTCGGGTATAATTATTAGACTTGATTTGCACATCCCATCAAAACTGGTCATTGCTTGTGACCAGTTATTATGTCTCGTACCAAATAATATTAAATAATAAATGTAGAATAGCATACTTGATACCGTGACCAGGATTCGCACCAATTTGTCATCACGCACTTGGCTATCGTGAGTCAGGTTCTGCTACCAGTGATTCTACCTTTCATGACCTCCAAAATTCTGCCTTTTGAAATCGTCTGCCTTGTGTGTACGGTCATAGAGTTCTGCCTTTCATGATTCTGCCTTTCGTGATTCTGCCTTCTGTGGCGGACCCCATCGTACGCAATGCGTTTGGTTGCTTCATATCAGAGGCCATATTCTCACTGTCTCCCACACCAGAGCGATTCTAAAAATCACTTTGGTGACTGCAAATGGTTTGTAACGTTTTCCCGGAACCAGCGATATTCCCCTACTTACCATCATGAACTAAATGTAACATTTATACTAGGGGAATATATAATTCCCCTCGAATAATTTGTTCCATAAATTTATAGCTCCGACTGTACCACTTTCTTAAAGATCTCTTCCAAACATTTTGTATCTTACCATGATGTTGATTGTTACACGTTGCGGGTAGGATACATTCTGAAACGACCCGCTGTCGCAATCGGCGGCCTCTTGCAAGCAAACAACTGATCTACTGGTTCCCTAGGTTAGCTCACAGCTAAAGGCTACCTTACAACAATAGAAACTCAAGTGTGCAACAGGTTTCTTTGACCATTTCTA
The DNA here is from genome assembly GCF_029784165.1 of Wyeomyia smithii. Taxonomy (NCBI): domain Eukaryota; kingdom Metazoa; phylum Arthropoda; class Insecta; order Diptera; family Culicidae; genus Wyeomyia; species Wyeomyia smithii. The sequence continues at coordinate 49,257,077 of NC_073695.1, read as the reverse complement.
GCAGAATATAGACAAAAGTTGTGAGTAATGAAGACACATGGCAACAAGTACGTAATTACAGCGGAGATATCTTATAATCAAACTTATAATCATATTAAAAACATTTTAAAGTAATGTGTAGTATTTATGAATTTAATTTTCGTGCTTAATAATAAGATACCATATCTCATTTTCACAATTTAGTGCGTGTCCAGATTCCTATCACCTCTATATATTAATAATCATTGGCGCAGAAATTCCAACTTGATGTAGACAGCTTGAAAAACTAATGTTAATTTTGTTATCATTACCTTCTCTAATAACGAGTACATTGTTTCATTTATTATTTTAGTTCCAGAAAGGAATCCCCCAACAAAGATTTCCATCATTATCTTTGCTTTGAACTATGCTAAATTAAAGAACGAAAGAACAAAAGTTTTCTTTCGAATGACTGAGTCAATAGAGATTCACCTGTTTGTAATGCCATAAATAATACTCATTTGCTTCGCGCTTTATCTTGCAGCATTCTATCACTACCTAAGTCTTCTTGTGTTTCCGCTATTCGTATTTGTTGAAATGTCCTCTCGCTGTCTGCTTGATTAAAGTTCCAGCAAAAGTACCTCCTCGTGCTATACAGAGTTGGCCATTAGCTTGCTGGCCTCCATCATTCTATCGTCGTACAACGAGAGGGTCTTCGAAGCCCGAACTTTGCGCACCGACGGTGGAACGTCACCGGGTGTTTTTACCCTCTGGCTGGGATTTCGCAGACGCTCGATGCTACCCTTCGGTCCGAAAACTTCATGAAATACTTCTAAAGATCTTTGGCGTTTCATGTTTTTGCTATCATTTTGATTATTCTGGTCATTTAGACTTGTGCGACTAGTGTTGAGATTCTTGACGGCGTTTGCCGATTTTGAAACAACAATTCGAAGCTTCGGATTTGGAGAGCCCGTTTGCACCATTGTGAATGGTTGGCTGGTGAAATCGTCCGTTAACGTTTTGAATAACGATTTACCGGTGGACGATGATCGAATAAGATTATTCTCATAACAACCGGTACTGCCAGAGGATAGATCCAAGTTATTCGGTCGCTCGGCTGACCGCTTCTCGATGTCATTATCAGCTGCATTGATCAGTGTAATGTGAGATTTTTTCGAGTTCACGGAGGCCAGTTCAGCAACTGGATTCTCCATGTGTGTCTTACAAGCAAAAGTGTTTTCGACTAAATTAGATTTATCGTCACAGTCCGGCTGGACGTAGGGAATTGATTTATGGAAAGTTTTCTGCAGCATCGCTTTAACACTATTTAGGCCTTTCATCTTGTGCTGAACATCATTGTTTTCCAACTTTGGGAGGACATGCGGGTTTCGGAATGTTACGTCCGGTTGCTCATTGGTGAAAGATTTAAACCTATCCTCTTCGTCAGGTATGTACGCATCGTTTATGTTGTGTTTCGGGACGTTCACCATGTTTGCGCGAGATTGGAAAGCAACGTTGACTTTCTTTGCGTAGGGCACCGCCGCAGCTAGTGTGGTATCACAGTTGTAGAAATTAACTTGAGGAATGATTCGCTGATTGGGTGGCGTCATAAATGAGACAGCTGTTGGGCTAACTTTGGTATGAGTTGCTGTGGGTGTGATGATCAAATTAGTTGTACTCAACGGAGGTGACTGTCCTTTGAGAAGTTGAGCTTTGGGATTCATTGTTATTATATCCTGAATACGTTCTTGAACACAAAGTGCCGTTAAACGAGCCTCTGCGTCGTGGTCCCAGCAATCCTCACACGTATCTTTCACAACCTTGGCAGCCACGCTGTTTTCGTAGTTTACGGGAAATCTTGGTCGGGCTTTGTTCCTTGATACCAGAACTTGCATTTGTTCGAAATTTGGGTTGGTACCGATTTCTTCCTCGTACGGTGCCTTGTATTCAGGAATCATACTTTCATCCGGATAGAAGTCCTCACATCTTGTCGCCAGTTCCCACAGCACCAGTCCAAGCGAATATACATCAATTTGTTTTAAAGCCGATTCACAGTCACGCAGATTAACAGCCCCTTCCAGCACCTCTGGTGCCATGTAGCGCAAAGTTCCAACCTCGTTGATGCTTTTGGTTTCTGCCAATGCAATTTCCCCACGACACTCGTACCGTGGTCCAAACGTTTTAAGAGCGAAACCCAGATCACATATACAGCACGATAGATCCGCCTTTACCAGCACATTTCTGGAGTTAAGATCCCGGTGGCAGACACAAGGCTTGATCAAATCTCCTTTGCGAATTTCTGTATGTAAATGTGCCAACCCATTGGCAATGGATTTTCCCATCTTGCAGAATATGCTGAAACCCATTTTATTATCACTTAGCCAGTCCTGTAGACATCCCAGCGGAGCTAATGAGAGAACCAAGAGATATTCAACGCGATCGTCCATGGTGCGTCGCTCATCGCAACCTAAAAGTGGAATTTTTTAGCTAAGAACTGAAAATAGGAAATGTTTACATCATTATTACCAAAATATGTCAGTAGAGATGGCGACTCCATCAAAGGAATGGTATAAATGTCCTTTTCATTCAAAAAATATTGCCGATGCTGGGCAGTAAATAGCTTTACGGCTACGTGCTGTTCATTGACAATCCCCTTCCAAACTGTGCCGTATCTAAACATGATATAAAATTATTGCGGCACATTTAATATTGACTTTAGAATCCAACTTACTTTCCCTGCCCAATCATTGAAACCAATTTCAAATTGTCCACATTATACAAATTGGAGCTGTAGCCTGGCCCCGAAGGTGCTAACGGAGCTAGCTCCGAAACCGCCTTCGTAGTTGTGCGACACGTTAGAAATCCGACGATCAACATCAATATTATCCCAACCATGGCAAAGCAGATATAAACTGTCGGGGAACTCCATATCGAGGTATACGGTGCGAAAGGTGTGTAATCACTTTCCGCACCCGCCTCCATACCTTCCATTACGGTCGGAGTTGAAGCATAGCTAAAGTTTCCGTTACAGTTGTCTCCCGAGCAGCAACAGAAAAAGTGACCACTGCTGGTTTCCTTATGGCTGATGCATTCGTTCTTCAAGCATGTTTCCTTCTTATCCGATAGCTCCCAACATCCTGGATAAGGTAGACAAAGTTTTTAATATGAAACAATCTAAATAGGTACGTGTGGTTATCAGACCTTGAACAACAACCTTTGTAGTGTTCTTAGTAGCGTCGAAGGTCCATAATGCGTAGCAGAATGTCGCATAACGCGAGCACGCCACTATGGTGGACTAAAATGAAAAGACATTTGTTGATCGTTTCACCAAGCAAAGAATACCCATTTTTCGTAAATACCGTATTTTTGTCGAAATGTGTCCCTTCCGATGCATCCAAAGGTTCATCGTAGCCATCGTAATCATCGGAACTATCCGGACTGGTCTGATCGATAGTATTAGTGGTGGAAGTAGTTCCGTACTGATAACAGTTGCGCACTTTCAGTGGCGTTCCTAGAAAAATGAGAAAATAACAAGTGTATTAGGATATAATTTATAATATAAATTTTGTTTAGAGGTCCAAGCGTCAATCGATATCGAGCGAGGAATAAGCTAATTTGAACATCTATAATGTGGTCAGATGAAAATAAATTCAACCATAAGCCAATCAATTTTTTCCATTTACATTATTTGGCATTTCACCAAAGCGAGAATGTAATGAAAATTCAGCGGTATCACCGGTAGGGAACAAACAACATCTTGGAAACAAGTCATGTTTTCCGTTATGCCAATCTTCCAGATTTATCTAGATTCTCTTCAGAATTCGCCAGGTAAAAAAGGGGAAAATATAAATTTAAAGGGGAAATTTCCTCGAAACGGGTTGTTTCTTGCACGCTATTGCTGCGGTACTAAGCGGCCTCATAAGTTTTGAAAACATGAAGACGCATGGTAGTTGTTATTTTACAAAATCGATGATCTAAACATGGACAAAAAATTACCGGCGTTCGTGTTCTGCTGACAGACTCACCAATACAAACGTTTTAAATATTTGAATTTTCATTGCACCTCACTATGTCTTGTAACACTATGAACACTATTAGAGATGTTTAATAGGAATTATTAATATTCGTTTGTTTTCGTGAAAAAGCTAATCATTCGTAGGGATATAATTTTACAATTAACTTAACTGCTAACTTGTTGACTATTAAGATAGCTTATTGCAGCAATTGAGGATTGCAATGCTTCTAATGTTTCGACACCAGTACTGCCTGTAATCGCATAATTGAATCATTCGACATTTTATGGATTTCGTGCTTTTTATTGGGAAATGCTTGAAATAGTATGTATTTTTTACATCTGGAAAAAATATACTTATGTTTGTTTGAAAAAAGTCGTAAAAAATACCAAGTTGTTTTGTCTTATAGCGTAAATAACCGTATAATTGTCACACTGCTTAACTTTTTCAACTTTTTTGTCAAAAAAAGCTTCCATCCAAATCCACATCTGGATCCTTTAAAGCTCGGAGGTTATTCTGGTCCGGTAGCCAACCATCGGTGATCCGTTTCTGATGTTCAGCTCATGCTTGTTGAAAACAAAAAAAACTTCATTTCCCTTGCGATATACTCCAAAAGTACCTTGAAAGTGACGGTATAAAAGTATCATTGCAAAAATTTCAACTAATTTGACTTCAAAAGTAATGTTCAATGTATACATAGTGTAAAGTAGTACTTTCTTCATGATACTAAGTTTATTTGAAGCGTCATTTGCAAGAATATATTGGGAACAATGCATTTAAGGTCAAAATATAAAAGTGTCATTTTTTCGAACAACCAATCTTGCAAATGTTACAATTATGCGATTATGGGCAGAGTAAGTCTATGTAATTTGAATGTACCAAATCAAGCAGAGCGCTACAAAATCATTTCCAGAATTCTCTATTCAACCATTTGAAGCGATTTCTTCCTTATTGAACAAAGGTGGACCAGATTGGTACAACATAAAGAACTGTATGAAAATTTGTTTGGAAATTAAAAGTTTATCCTTCAAACGAAGTTTAAAATTTCCTAAAACTAGAAGATATGAACATCTCATTGACATACTTTGCTTGTATACTCTTAATTTGCTTGCTAAGAATAAATTAATCGCATCTATTTAAATAAGCTCTAGGCTTATGAGGAAAATTGATCAATTGAGTTTTAGAAGCATAGGGAGGAATTTTACCCTTTTGTAAGTAGGTAAAAAATTATGAGCTTTGCTACAATCGACTGCATATGACATGAAGCCTTTTTTCTTATACGGAAATACTTGTATCATCGCAGAACAATGACTTTGTTATTTTCGTTATTTTTCTGGTCGGAGAAATTGTCATCGAGTGGCACGTTGTCTGTCTGTGCATGAGGCGCACCTGCTCTGCTAAAAAGGGAATTCAATATATTTCGCAAATCTAACTTATTGTTAAATTTTTAATATAATAACTTGCTTCTAAATCAGTGGTTCCCAATCGGGAGGGGGGGGGGGTGGCAAAGCCCACCTAGAGGGTTAACGAAGGCCATGATAAATTTTATTAAAACTGCTTTCTGTAATTCATATAATCTTGACAGTTATCAAGATCGTCAAATACATCAAATCCGGAACTCTAAATACTCCTTTATTCAGAGAACTTTGCAAGGGCAGTAGGCACTGCCAGGCATTCCTTTAGAAGTTGACAAGCGCTCATGGAAAAGTCGTAAGTAAAGATGTTTTCTAAAAAAATCCTTGTTCGTTAACATTGTCTGAGTTCGTCTTCGTTTGTCCGAATCAAAAGTTCGAAGCTATTCTAGAGGTTATGGGCAATTCAAAGGAACGCATCCCGCAGCTAACCGGATAGAATTTCGAAAATTGGTGTTTCCGAGTCAAGCTTCACTTGATAGCAATTGAAGGTTCATCTGTGCAGAACCAGCTTTGGCGGCAGACGATGCTCTGAAGAAGTGGAACAAAACCGACAGAAAGACCAAGTCAATTTTTATTGGATTCCCAACGGATGAAATCTTTCAATTTGTTCGGCAAAAGCAAACAGCAGCTGAAATGTGGAAAGCTTCAAAAGAAACCTTCAAGAAAAAAATCCGTTTCGAATTAAACACTGCTAAGATCATTTCGCTGCATTTGATGATCTTGTCCGGCAATTCAAGAATCAAGACCGCAGGAGAGAAAATGGAAGAAAGGGACTTGCTAGTTCATTTATTCTTAACCTCACGCGGCAGCTATGATCCCCGCATGACGGCATGACTGTCGTTCTAAGAAACTAGAAGGAAATGGCATAGTGGCAGTCGATAAGAAGGCAGTACCGTTCATAGTAAATGGTGACCAGAATAAAATCTGAAACCGGGAAGATCCTGTTCTACCTAAACCCGAAAAGTATGATGGAGTAATTCAAGGTATGTCTAACAAAGCAGTATCTTCGGAAAAACTTGCTCTCGTTCAAGAAGCTCTCACCACACAAAATGGATTGCTCGCGATGGTCAGGACTAGGGATGTTACGAATATTCGCAACCGCATCTGTAAATGCGGAACATCCGCATGAAAATTGACATCCGCTTCTACATCTGCATTTGTAATCACATATCCGCATCCACATCTGCAGATGTCTGAAAAATCACATCCGTAACACACCTGGTCAGGACTGAGGGGAGTTCAAGGGGGATGGTGAACTGATCGCTGTGGCATACCTACGAGGCAATTTGTGGGTGCTGACTTTGGATGTAGTTTTTTTTGAGCCAATATAAGCGTAGCCGAGGTAAGTAAGTTGTGGCATTATTGTATGGGTCCTGCAAGTCAACAAGCATTGTGTCACCTTGCGAAACATGAGATGACCCTTGGTTTTGTAATGAAGCTGGATAAAATTTGCATCTGTGGCTCATGTGCTATGACAAAACAGTTCCGGGAGCCGTTTAATCCTTTCCGACCGGGCCTACATAATTGCGTAGGTAGAAGGTGATTTAAACAAAACCTCCTCTCTCACTTTTTGAACATCCTATTCGTTGTTTTATTTTCCACACGCTAGTGTCAACATCGCAGCTGCTACGAAAAATAAAAAACCGGATCAAGCAAGTGTTTTTATATAGGACTTGATTCGATTTAGGTTTTGTTATCAGTTATTTTATACCTACACAATTGTGTGGGCTCGGTCGGAAAGGGTTAAGAGTGTTACAGAACGAGCCACACGTCCGTTGGAGAGTATTTACTTAGATTACTGGCATGGAATGTATATCTTTATTTCGTATCGTTCTCAAATTTTAACTAGCTTCTTCTAATTGCTTCTAAAAATGGTTGAAAATTAAAAGAAGAAAAAAAAACGTCAAGTGTCGCATTTTTCTTGTCTTAAAATGTCTTTTTATGTCTTAAAATTTTCAACGGATTCTTTAGGGTTTAAATTATAAGATTTTTTCAGGGCAGTTCAGGACCATTCATGCAAATGAAAATTTTTTAAATTGTCGAAAAAATAAAATTTTTCAACATTACTGTATTCAATCGTTCAAAGTGGCACCGTAAATTAGGTATATAGCAGCTTGAATACCGTTCAAAGATTGACCTTTGGTGAATTCCAGTTTTCAGAATCTACGTGCAAAAAACGGCAAAATTTGAAAACTTTTATTGAATTTCCAGCCTCTTTTTGGCCGAGTACTTCTCAATTTTGGTTAGAAAATATCCACTACTCCGCTTTTTGCAGTCCTTGCGAAATGTTGCCGGTAAAGAGCTGAACCAAAACACGTACGGAAGTAATTGGAGAAACATTTTTTGTGTTAATCAGAGCTCAATGCAAGACTTTCATTGTTTAGCGATGAAGTAGATGATCGAACAATGCAAAAGATGTTGGAAAACTTGAAAAAGTAGTACTTGAGCCAAAGTTTGAGGAAAAGTATTGATATCATGATTCCACTTGTCCCTTTTAACTTTATACGGTCTTAAAGTTATCAGAAAATAAGCTCAAATATGCTATAACTTTGTAAGGAAATGTCGTGGAGATTTGTGATATTTAGAAAAATAGGTGTTTTATGTGCTCCAACAATTCCTTCAAACAACGCTCTCTTGTAAAATGCAGCTAACAAAAATTAAGTACAAAAAAAACTAAATTTTAAGTATTTTCCACAAAATATATTTTATAACTTTGTACGCAATGAAAATAAGAACTTTGTTGGTCTCAGAGGACTTTTTTCTGTTTCAAGTGTAGTGTTGATATAGAATTTCATTTCAATGAAAAATACGTCACGCAGTAGACGTCCAAAAGATCAAACCAGAATATGATAAAAAACTAAACAACATGATTATGTAGGATCGTAAAGTGATGTTGATCGAGAAAAGTTACGCTCTCAAAATATCGGACGATAGCAAAATTGATGAAACGATTTCCCGGTCAATCCCCAGTAAATGTTTTTTGTGCTCAGACCTCAGACCTCGTAATACCGAATTGATATTAAAAAGTTGGAAAATCGCTATTTCTTATAATAAAATTGAATTCTACCAAAACAATACAACATATTTACTTTAAACATCCGAGGACTTTTAGCCGATCTGTTAGAACTCGAGTTTTCTCTGCAGTTTAGTTTCAATGGAATCTTGTCGAATTAGTTCGCCATTATTCCCAGTCTATCATAGTCGATGTTGAACTCAAAACAACTTACCATTTACAACTGCAACAGATCTTAGCAGAGCCAACGCCACAAGAAAAATTAATCCTTTCATTTTGATCTAATACTGTTTTGTGTGTTTCCTCAAGTGTAGTCGAGCTCTGGAGCTCGTCTTTATATTCCAGCCGAGAAAGAATCCTAATCCAAAGCTAACGTATTAAAAACGCACCAATGGATGATATCGTTCACACATAATTCTCTCCATCACGAGCTCGAAGCGAAGCAAAGTGTCACTAATCTTAATTGCACAAATTCACGATTGAATGTTTAGCCGAGCGTCAAACAGAGTATACTAAAAATAAAACCTTTATCAGCTGCAAATAAGCAATACGTTTCATACACCCATTTTTTCGACTCTTACGCGATCAGTTATTATTGCAAATTTCACTGTTCCATTTATCTTATATTTAAACAATGGTGATAAGTACTGCAATTTTTTAGTATCATTTGAACTCATTCCAAACTATTAAAAAACAATAACAACAAAAATGCCAACTGATAAAGGTTTGACTTAATCAAAACATAACACAGACTGAGACCGGTTGGGTTTCGCGGTTTCGGATTAAATTTAATGCAATAATAGCGTATCAACCTTTGAATGTAAGCAAAACAAACAGTCGTGACGCGGATATGTGTACTTGTGCATGCACATAAAATTGTTACCCGCACCTCCAACGATGCGACATCGCGCAACCCAACGCGAAAGGCGCGTTAGAAACAGAATAATGTTTTGAAAATGCTGCTTGGAAGAAACACAAAACGGTAATCAATGCCCCGTCTGTACACCAGTGTGTCATTTGTCAGCGTTTTAGTTTTGCCTTCCACCCCCTTATTTGTCGTTGGTCGGGAGTCGGGACTCACTATTGATAAACCAATGGGGCTGACTCGTGAGACGCACCCCTTGCTGACTCCCGCAAGGTTTTCTTGAAGGGTGCGATTTTGCAATGTAAGTTTTCCTTAATGGAATTCGCTTTTGCACACAATTGTTGTTAGTGAATGACTCTTGTCTGTGAATTTGCTCTAATCAATCCATACATAAAGTTTTCGGGCAAAAAGTGTTCTTTTTTCACGTTTCCAAATCGTCGATGCTATCATGCAATCACTCCACTAAAATCGAGAAAAACCCCCGGTCACTTCTCGAAACAAAGAATTCGTCTCATTTGTTACTATTTGCTAACATTAAACACACCGATTAACACGATTTTTGTGCCGAATTATTAGATTATAAATCACCAAATCACTGCATTTGCGTAGCGAACCCGCACCGAACGCCACTACGTCTGGAATAGTATTGATTTTTCTTCATGACAATTTTCTCGACACGAGTGAAGCAAAGAGTGTTTGTTCTCTCACTCACCGCTGATATTCTGGCTGCCACATAGCACGATAATGCTCCTTGTTTTATGTATTCGCAGGAGGCGCAATTCGGACTGGTCCCGTATATAGCGAGTGCAATTTACTACTGCGAATTTTCATAGCACTACAAAGAAGAGATGAAGTCAATAGTTGTTCTCAATAAAACACACAAGTTGTTCACAAATTTTATAAGATACAAAAAAAATAATAAAGTCAAATAGCTGTTGACTCTGCTCTATAGATTAATGCCCAAGGAAAAGCAGAAATTCTTTATAAAAGTTTAAAAGTTTGTTGAGCTAAATAAATGGATATTCTAACACATGAACTAAGCCAATCGCAAATCGAAATACAATACGTAAAGAGTAACAGTTTCAGTAAAATCATCTCTTTGTAAAACAACAAGAAAGAGAATTATCGATTCAGCCACTTAAAAAAACCTAAATTAATCCACCTAGCGGTGAGACCCAGCCTTTCTCATTCGAACTTATTATTTGTTAAAATAGATTTACACCAACACTTTAAAAATGCACCTTGATAATTTCTGCTGGATTTGTTATTCATTCTAAACAACAAAATTTTGGTAGCCAACAGCACTATACCGAACATTGAAAATATAACATTCACACACATATGAACATACATTAACACATATACATGCAAATAACATTAAATTCTTTCAAATATATGATGCGATTTTGTTTTTGATTGTGGTATAATCGAATTGTACTTTAGTCAGTTGATTTCAAAGAGTTTATAATTAAATGTTTTTCCTTATACATTAGTACTGAAAATGAAATTCTTTAACGCAGCTGATATTACTGATCGTTCCTGAGGGGCATCCAATGAATGGCCAAATACCAATCAATATGGGTTCTTGAAACCTGGTTTCTACCCAGTGGCCAGAATCCGACCCCATTTTTAATCCAGATGACCACTTCTGGTTGCCTCATAATCATAAAATCATAAAATCCATCATAAAATTGCCGAACTGCCTAATCTGGGTATTTCGATGGCGAAGATGGCGACAGTTTCCGATAAACAGCCTAAAGTGACAAACATCATCCAATATGATTTGGGGTAGCGGTATGATATCCGGAGGCCAGAAATTATCATCGGATGCCATTTTAAATTACTAGACAGTAGCTTCCGGTTTCTGGAAACCAGTCTGAAAGAAACAAACATTACGCAATGTGAGTTTTTCAGTACCCGGGATGATACTCAGAGGCCAGGGATCAACTCCATACCTCATTTTGAAATCCGAATTTGCGGCTTCCGGTTTCTGGAAAACATCCTTCAATTGCTAAATATAATCCAATAAAGGTATATCCACTCTTTGGATTTTAGAATATTGATGTTGTATTTGAAGGAATAATTGGAGCATAGTATTTGAAATTTGACTTAATATGTGTCCTAAATAAATAGTCTTTCTATCATAATGACTCCCAATTTCGAACTTTGATCGAAGCAGCTAGTTTTAAACAGCCTTTGGGTTTTGTTTCTTTGTAAGTTTAAAAAACAACCTGTTAGTTTGACATCTGTTTTCTTTAAATAAGTCGTGTAATCTTTGAGAGAATAGACTTTCAATATTTTTACAATTTAACACATAATGGTTAAAAGAAAAGTCCGATTACATTGGTCAACACAAGTGTGACTCCGAAGGTCAAACTAAGAAAAAATTAAAAATTATAGCTTTTCCTCTGATTTTTTTTCTTTCTAGGGCAATTTGTGAGCTTACGAGCAGCATATTTTTCGATTTGGCAACCAGTGTTATAATTAAATGAAATGGGAACCAATAGAGCAATTTAAAACTAATATTATTGAAATCAGTCATGCCATCTTTGGCAGTTTCTTTTCATAACCTACATGTTAAAACATCATAAAATTCGTTATTTACAGCTTTTGAAGTTGTGTAGTTTCTGAGATAATGGAGTTTCCTAATTTTTTACATTCTGATACATAACAGGCAAAGTTACAGCCCGATTATAATAGAATTCAATAGGGTCTTATCAGGCAACTAGACCTTTCTATTGCAACTTATTCCGTGAGAATCGGTCCATCCATCTCTGAGAAAAGTGGGTGAGTTCAAGTAGTCTCAGAAACATGTGAAACATAACGGACAAAGTTAAAGTCCAATAACAATAAAATTCAATAGGGTTTTATGGGGCAACAAGACCTTCCATATGACACTAATTTTGTGAAAATCGGTCCAGCCATCTCTGAGAAAAGTGAGTGAGTTTGAACAGTATTTGAAACACGTTTCTTTGCATAACTTTTAAACTACATGTTCAATCATTATAAAATTATTCCACAAATGGTTCAAAAAAAAAGCCCGTTCTTTTGATACCAATTTTGTTCAAATCGGTTGTGTAGTTCTGAGATAATAAAGTTTTGTGATTTTCATATTTTGATACATAACCTCGAAACTAAAAATCCGATTACAATAAAATTTAATAGGGTCTTATGATACAACTAGACCTTTCATTCGCAATTAATTCCATGGAAATCGGTCCAGCTATCTCTGAGAGAATCGAGTGAGATTGGAAAAGCGTTACATACACACACACACATACACACACACACATACACACACACATACAGAAAATGCTCAACTCGTCGAACTAAGTCGGTTCATATACGAGATTCGACCCTTTGGAGCACTTTTATACCTTTGGTTTTTTCAGTGATTGCTATACCTTTCTAGGAGAAAGGCAAAAATGTAATTCAATAGCCTTCAGCAGAAAAACAGTAACACCACCAACAGACATTTTCTTAGGAAACCAATCAGTAGAAAAATGCAAAATCGTAAGGGACCTAGGCGTAGTCTTAGACTCCAAACTTACATTCATAGAACAATATAATTAGAGACAGTGGTAATTCGCGGCAAAAAAGTTGAAAATTCGCGGGTGGCAAAATCGAAAATATTTAAAATTCGCGGTTTTTTCGCGGCAACCTTTTCTTTAGAAAACGCCAAATAACGTGCTCTTGGTAATATAATAAAAAAACTGTTTTGTTTTATTTAATGTAGGTACTGTAATTTAACCGTACGATTCATGATTTTTTTTGCAGTGAGGACTACTGTGTCTTCAATCATATTTTGGTGTCGGCAGGCACGTATTATTCAAGTTATTCTGACTCACGTTGCATTTCGCATCTACTGAGTTTCCGGGAATCGATTTTTTTTTGCAAACCGGAAAAGTGCAAGAATGCTTTCCACAATTATAATATCAATCTCACTGTTGCGTATTTTTAAAAATGCAAAAAAGCTTCCCGGTCAACATTGTTACGTAACATTATATAGAATGTTACGTAACAGTGTTACGATGTTATGTTAGTTTAACGTTAGCTGAAAGTAACTGGAAGGTTTCTATTTCCCACTTTTTTACATAACTTTGTAACATTACAATGTTACATTGTGGTAACATAACTGTAACATTGTAGTTATATTGAAGCAATGTAACGTTATGTAACATAATTTTTTCTGTTACGTAACAATACTTATATTGATGTTATGTAACGACATTAACGTAGCTGTTATGTAAATTTGAAGATAATTTCCTGCTATATACCGCGAGCTATTTGTTTATTTGCTATTTACCCTGTAGTGCTATTTATTTATTTGATATTTACCCTGTAATGCTATTTATTTATTTGCTATTTACCCTGTAAATCGAGTTGAATATTAAGGAAAAATATAAACATGTTAGGCCAAATCAGTAAACCTTTAGTACCTAATTTAATTAAGTCAACTTTTCGGGCGGTCTAAATAAGTGATTTGAAAACAAAAAACCACTTCTCTGAAAAATCCGCGTGAATTCCGAAAACCGCCTAAATTTCAAAATCCGCGTAAAAGAAAAAAATCGTGTAATAAGACCGTAAATATTCTTTACACTACACTACTTATTCCCTTGTATATTTTAATTGTTCCTGCGGCCTTGTTTCACTGGCAATGAATATCCATCGTGCGAGGGATAGATCTAAAACCTAAGAGTATTAAAAACGATTTCACTCAGCTGCTCAGTTTGATTTGTTTAGGGTGAAGTCCCGGTGAGTAAAAATTGGCACTCGAGGTGCACCATCAGAACTATCTTGCAACTATTTGCATGTTGCATCACCAGCAGCGATAGGTAATGGGCGCAAGCGAAATGAAGAATGCACTATGCTTGGGATGGGAATACCATCAGTAACTACTTATAGTTATCAGTGAGGAAAAATATCATTAACTATTAGTAAACTTTTTCTTTTGCTGATATTGTGTGCACTTTTTTTTGTAGGAGAAATACTCTAGTCATATAATTTTCACATAGGCGCAACTAAGAAAAATCTTAGGGCTCTATTGTTCTTAATTTTTCATTGGAAAAAATATCCAAAGTGGATAACGCTTATTTTTTTTTTAATTGTGTCGTATAGTATCGTAACAAAAAAAAAACAAATACAAGTAAAAAGATCACTTCAAGCGAAATTGACTCTCCGAACTAATGAGTTGAAAATCTTAACCATAGCCTCAACGCAAACCTCTTTCAGTAAAGCAAAACAAACTGTTTTTAGTCTATTGCTGTATTGCTCATTTTAATAACATTTGATCATCGCCAAAAATTGTTTTATTTCGCTTTCGGAAACAAGAGCTTTCAAATGTCGCAAAGAGCGCTCCCATTTCACACAAGGAATTTTTCAGCTCCCCAGAATTTTCCACAGAATGGTTGTATTTAATATACCGTATTGCATCAAGTTTTGAGCAAATTAGCTATGATGTAACTTCCTGCACTAAAAAATCAACGACAAATGAATTTTCTCATCGATCTTAAGGAGATCGCTTCCCCGCCTTCCATTTTGTATGGAGAAGGCGTCGTTACGTCGTGTGTGTATTTGGGCCTTTAAATATTTAGCATGTTGGTTATTTTATTTTCGTTGCAATTAAGTGCTAGTTATATAGATTTAAACATGATTTGTATATGAAAATAACGAGAATTCAGAAAACGGCTTTGATTCAAATTCCGAGCACTAATCACTAACAAAAAGAAAGGCAAACGGTCTCAACACTGACTGTTACTTTTTTCAACGTCGAAATCAATCCCAAACAATTCTGGAACTTCGTTAACGTACAGCGGAATGAAGCGGGACTGCCGTCAGTGATGGAATTAGCTACCGAAAAAGCAGATAATCCGGCTGATATTTGCAGACTATTTGCTGCAAAATTCTCGAGTGTTTTTTTGCGATGAATCTCTTACCACTAATCAGATATTCGCAGCCGCCAACAAAGTCACCGTTTCTAGCAGCTCCATCGCCTCGATTAATATTGACGATCACGCCATTTCTGCCGCTGTCACTAAGTTGAAGCATTCAAACTCACCTGGCCCTGACGGGATCCCCGCCATATTACTACAAAAAATGCATTTCCGGACTGTTAACTCCTCTTACGCATCTGTTTCGCCTATCTGTAGCCTTAGGAAGATTCCCCTCTGCTTGGAAACAGGCGTTTATGTTTCCGGTTCATAAGAAAGGCGATCGAAGCAACATAGACAACTACAGAGGAATATCTGCAGGGTTGTTACAGTCGGCGCGGATTTTGCGTTTTGTGCGGATTTTGCGTTTCTCGCGAATTTGGCGCGTTTTTACTATTACATGGCGCGGATTTCGCGGAAAGCCTTTCCATCTTGCTTTCAGCAACCTAGAATATTGAATATTGAAGAATTTCGCACCAATTCGACTGAGTAGTTGGCAGCACCCTCTCATTTCAATTCAATGAAACTTTGTGGGTGCAAGTCAATTAAGCAATTTTGCATACTTGCTTAATTTTTTTTTTTTTTTTCAAAATATTATGTGGACTAGTATTTGAAAAAGACTGATTTTTTTCGATTTATCTACTGAACAAGGGAAAAATTTTCAAGGAATGACTTTTGGGAATTTGTCAGAAATTTCATTTGAAATTATTGAAGAAAATTACTTTAGAAACAAAAAGTGATTTGAAAAAAGGTCTTATGTGATTTAAAAAAAAATTCCAATCACAATTGATTCTTAGATAAACAATTAAGGTGCCGCCACTCAGACGCAAATACACCACTGCAATAGTTTCTAAGACATAATTGATCGTATAAAGCATGGTAGGCTACAAACTATTTTGTCTTGACGGATTAGTTCAGGGTCTCTATGTTATAGCTTTTGACAGTACAATCTCATGCTATACATTTATACCGCATACTTTTAAGCCTATGGGCTCATAGTTTTCGTGCTTCGTGTGGCAGCACCTTTACACTGTCAAAAACTTTTCGGAACATTTAAAAAAGAGCACTCTTAAGGAGTAAAAGCTTCTCTAACAAAAACTTCTCTATTTAAAAATCTCAAATTTATTTAAAATGCAAAAATCCAATTTTGTTCAATCTTTAATTATTTTATCAATGTGTTCATTTTACCAACGTTCAAATGTTTTTTTTAGTACAAACGCGAACAAAGGTATCACCGCACCGCAAACAAACAGACGTGTCACGAAATTTCTTTTCGTGGATTTCAATAACAGTCAATTCAAATAAGTTTGAGTTACGCGGAATAAGGCCACCCGCAGCGGTGATGTCACTGACAGGGTTATCAATAACATTTTGGAATAAACTAGAATAATGTTGAAAATAAAAGTGGAAAAAACTGGAATCCTAATATAAGAGGAACAAAACTAACATGTGAGAATTCGATTAGACAAAGCTTATTTATTCGCTTATGATTTTGCTTTATATGGGTTTTCTCTAAATTTTATTAAATCGCGTGTCAATTTCGCAAATGGAGATTATATACCACAGATATGACAAGGCGCCAATCACTCAATATGTATAGTATTCTCGCTCCTGGTCACAATCAAAAATATTTAATTACACCTAAGTCAGCCCTATTCGAATACAGAATTTACAAAATTTTAAAAAGTTGCTTTATCCATTATTGACCCTTTTGCTTCTACACTATTTTTATATTTTTTAATCCTATGTCATATCATGTTGCTATTAATTTGGATGAGTTCGTGCGAGCAGAGGATAGAAAGAAAAAAATTAGTAAAATCCTTGAAGGACATTTGAGATGTAAGGTATATAAATAATATATCATTGAATTAAGCAACTCTTGGAGAATGGAAAAACAATTATTGCTATTTTTTTACAAAATGGCGGCTGTGCAGCGATTGCCGTGAAACGTTTTTTCGAAAAGTTCTTCCGCGGCGAGCAGTAGAAGTCGTGCCCAACGCCACCTATAACCAAAACAAAAATTTTTGCACTATCTACATAAGTGTCGCTAGTGAAATATACATTATCATATTTTTAGAATTTTTCTCCGCAAAATGGCAACAGTTTGAAAAAAAAATTCTTTTTAGACAAAAAAATCGACTTTTATTGTTTATAACTTTTGTTGTTGTTAATCAATCACCAAAATCGTGTGTACTTCACTAGATAATCCAATGAAGAAGCTACAGTTAAAACTTCAAGTCAATCGGATGTAAACTTTTTCAGTTCTACTGCTCGCCGATTTTGAAAACATGGTTTTGAGAAAAACGCGTTCAAAGTTTCAATATGCTATAAATCTTTAGAATCGCAATAATCAAGCCCCTAATAATTTTTTTACCTTCAGTCAGCTATCCCTGAGCCGTAAAGTTGTCCTTTCTGGGCTTTATTTTCCTCTTATTTCTTTTTGTTATCTGATGTTAGGCTGCGCTTAGCCTCGTTCGCGATATCAGACATGCGATGCTTACCGACTTTGACTAGGTTGGCGTTCAATTTCACGCAAAACTCAAACTTGTCACTCATATTTAAGTACTTTTGAATATAACTCACAGTTAAAAAGTATAGAAAAACTCAAACAAAGAACGTACACAACGAGAACGGCTGATCGACTTAACAAAGGGAAATTGTGAGTAAACACGTGCTGTAAAGACGCTATAACGATCCAAACTTGATGCCGCGACCTCTATACTTCAAATTTGAAACACGATAACGATCAAAGGTAACTTCTGCTAGTTTACAAAGCCTCGAAAAACGAGCATCGCCAAAATAATCGAAAAATGTGATTTTGGAGCATAAAAGTTGTTCGATAAAAATTGATTTAAACGAATTTTGAGTTTAGATCAGTACTTGGGCGATGTAGATTTTGATTCTATGATAGTTTTAGCATGATTTAAGCCAATATCAAAAAATGACAAAAAAAATTTTTTTTGGTAGATATTACCTCTTAAAAAATATTTTTAAAATAGACAAAAACAATGGGAACTTGAGCTGATAAAAAATGTGGATAAAACTGCAAAATATACAAAAACTGGATGATTTTGTGATTCAACTGTTTAACTCGAGAAAAACTTGAAGAATCTAGTTTAAATTGAAACATTGGCATCTCTGGTAACATTTTTTTTAGAATTTTGTATGGAGCTTACTTATAAAAATGTTTTGAACTGTTATTTTTAGCAAAACTTTATATGAATTGCATTATTAACTACTGATTGAATGTTCCCGGCAATGTACTGGATTAACGAGTTAGATTTTAAAGTATGTATCAAACCTCTTAGTCCACATTTTTTAAATTTCGTCATTCAATTCTCTCTTCAAACATCAATTTTATATCTTATTGGTGCGTTACTCGTTCTAATCATACTTTTCTAAAAAAAGGAAAGGAGAGAAAAAATCAGTGATACGAACGTTTTGCATTTATAAATGTGGTTGTTAAACATTTTTTTTCAGCATTATTCCTAATATTGGTGCAGTAAGAGTTTTGACTTACGATGAACTTTAGTTTCTAAAGTTCATGTTCAAAAGTTGTTGACGAAAGACAAAATTCAAATGTCCTGCGTTTTAGACTCAACACAAATAAGCTATACATTAGCGTGGGACAAAAAATTCAGCTACAAGTCAGTCAGCTCAAGGCAAGTCAGCTACAAGGTTCAGTTTCCATACGCATTTTATGGAATAATCCACTTTTCCAAACTTATTCTCTAGAAATGTCCAGTTTGCTCTTATGAATACATCGATGAATGATATTTGCAGGAAAAACTCTTCTGAGGACTGTAAGGCGCTACGATGCTTGTAGAAATCATGCTTGAATCAATGATTTTTAATAGTTTTTTTCGGCTCGGATTTAGTCGTGAGGCGCGGATCTTCAACCCCGTGGCGCGGATTTTGCGGATTCGAAATCAAGATTTCTGTAACAACCCTGTATCTGCATTGTGTGCTACATCCAAGTTGTTCGAGTTAGTGATCATGGGACCAATATAATCTCATTGCCAGAACGTCATCGCGGAAGAGCAACATGGATTCCTTCCCAAACGTTGCGACTAACTTAATCTGTTTTACCTCTTCCGGTTTGTCGTTTATAAGTTCACATTCCGTAGTTTCAAACCACGAGAAAAATTGCTCATAATTCGAAGTGACCAGACGTCCCTCGTTTCGCGGAACAGTCCCGCGTTTGAACAAATTGTCCCGCTTAGAAATACGTCCTGCGAAATGTCCTATGTTCATCAAAGGGTCCCGCACGCTTTTGAAATGTCCCGCGGTTTCAACAAAATAAAACTAACCGATGTCACATTTTTTCACTGAGATATCCAACGGTATTCGGTAGCTTCGAATGTTTTTTATTGTACAGTCAGGTTTTTTACGCGATTGCTTTCTTCAAAAACTCAAAAATGGTACAAGATATCGACTTCGTTCTAATCACATTTCCCGTAATCATATATCAGTTTTCCAAAATAAATCACAATTTTTGGTTTAAATACTGAAAATTTATAATATTGCATTTTGGTGTTTAGACTGTCCACCACGATATTCAATCAAAGTTCGCACGTTTTGGGACGGTTTTCTACGTTGTTCTTTTACCTCAATTAAGTCTTTTTTACGCGGTTCGCGGGTTGGAACGTATCTCCGCGTAAAGAAACCAAAATGTGTTTACTATAGGCTTTAAATTTCAAATACAGTATTGATTCGCTTGAAATGGAACACCAACATTACAATGTTACTATTAATTTAGACAAATGTTACGTTACATTTTGATAACCTTGCAATGTGCATAATTAATAACAATCGCAACGTAACAATTACATTACCAAAAGGATATTTCGTTACATTACAAGTAAAGCATTTTTGTTACGTTGCATGTACATTTAATACTGCTACATAACAATGTTACCATTTTTTTCAGTAACAGTTATGTTGTAATTAGATAACTTTGTAACGTAACAATGTTACTTCTGTGTTACAGAACAGCAACATTGTGTTACATTCAATGTTGACCGGGTTACTACTTGAACTAAGTTGGTACATCTTGCAACTTCGATTTTGCACACTCTGGGCTATCATTCAGGGTCCCAATCGCCAAAATCTTTGCTCGAAGAGGATCTAGTAACTGAGCCAGCCGCAAACAATTCAACCCAGGCTGACAAAATCTCGTTGGAAGATAGCAGTAGTATTATTCCATCAAATTGGTTGGGTAAAAAAAGGCCTCCCGTTGCCATCGAGGTGCCCATTATTCCGTGTTGCAGGTTTTCGTGGAATTTCGCGGTTTTTCGTTAATTTCGCGGCCAATGCTGGATTTCGCGGAATTCGCGGCATCCGCGAAATCGCGATTTACCACTGTCCCTAATTGTAACACAATAATCAACAAAGCAAATAGCATGCTGGGCTTTATAAAACGCTTCGGCCATAATTTTCAAGACCCATACTGCCGCGCATAGCAAGTCAGTCCCATTTGCATTTTCAGTAAACTTGAGTTATTACGCGTAAATGGTAGGTAACAATGCATAGTTTCGTAACAATGGATGAGCTCAACAACTTTGTTCTGAAAAACTGCTGGAAAACATCCAAACATATGTTATATATGTATAAATATATATATATATATATATATATATATATATATATATATATATATATATATATATATATATATATATATATATATATATATATATATATATATATATATATATATATATATATATATATATATATATATATATATAAATATATATAAATATATATATATATATATATATATATATATATATATATATATATATATATATATATATATATATATATATATATATATATATATATATATATAGTATATAATATATATTGTCCCATCTCGTAAGAAGCAATGTTATGAAATCATATAAAAACGCGTTTTTCTCGGCTTGCTGAAAATGCAGGTGAGACTGACATGCTATGCGCGGCAGCATATACAACCAATCTTTTATATATTACATACGTCCGACCAATTCTGGAATACTGTAGCATTGTATGGAATCCCTATATTGTAACACATGAAGAACGCATTGAATCTGTCCATAAACAATTTCTTTTGTACGCGCTTCGTAAGCTAAATTGGACAGCATTTCCCTTACTATCATATGAAGCACGCTGCATGCTTATAGACATACAAGCACTTAAAGAACGCCGCGAACTTCCAATGCTTTACTTTATCAATGACATTATTTCTCAACGCGTGCAATCTTCTAAATTATTATCGCAACTAAATTTTTATGCACCCAGTCGTCGATTGAGAAATCGTAAGATATTTTCGGAAAACTCTCACAGAACTAACTACTCAAAAAATGGCCCAATAAATCGCAGGATGCGTCACTATAATCAGCACTGCAAAAATATCGACATCACTATGGGCAGAAATCAAATCAAAAAACGACTAACTACTGGAAATAATGTATAGAATATAAGAAACCATTGTATTATTATAACTGTAGTCTACATTTGCTTGACGAAATGAATAAATAAATACGACAAAGTTCCCTACGGTTCACCGATCTT
This sequence comes from Wyeomyia smithii, assembly GCF_029784165.1. Taxonomy (NCBI): domain Eukaryota; kingdom Metazoa; phylum Arthropoda; class Insecta; order Diptera; family Culicidae; genus Wyeomyia; species Wyeomyia smithii. The sequence goes on along the minus strand of NC_073695.1, from coordinate 49,235,325 downwards.
TCCTTGGTTACTCGTAGGGATAGGAGTTGCTGGGCATTATGCTATGGACCACACTTAGGGTTACCATTTGGTCGGAGTTAAAAATCAGGCCAACTTTTTTTTCCGGCACAAATTCGATCTAAGCTATTTTTATTTTTTGAGATATCAATAAATAAAACCACAAATTGAGATTTGCACTGCAACATACGCCAAAACACTCATTTATTTATTTAACTTATTTCTCGGACGATTCAATTCTGCAACTTTGATTCATCAGGCGTTAGTAGATACCTAAAAAGGTAGCACACCTAAACTGTTTGAAATTATACTTAACAATTGTCAGATGTTTAACGGTTTCAACGACTAGACAATTTCTCTCGTCAAGATTCAACCAAAGAAAAAATTCGTTCAAAATGAGTCCGTTTCTTTCCGGGGTCAAGATAAAAGTACTGAACAATCTTTAACATTTCTGAATATCCGGCATCATTCAGAAAAATCAGGACAAACGCTAAAATATGAAAAATAAATCAGGACGCCCCAAACGGGTCTCAAAATCAGGACATATCCCACTAAATCAGGACGGATAGTATCCCTAACCACACTGGGATCTCACTTTTATGCCAACTAGTACGGGTGTACTGCTGGTACGCACTGTTCAACCGTTTACCAAGCACTGCTTTTGTTACTTGGCATGTATAAACTAGATACAGCAAATTACCAGTTCACTATACTGGCAATATTTTCTCCGATTTTTCTTTGCTGTTTACTTTCATCGCGGAAATTTGTGTGAACTTTTTTAGATTGCCCCAAAAATTTTTTAACTTGTTAAACTAGGAAAGCTATTCCCACCCGAAAAAAAAATTACGATGTATTTTGCGGTGAGAACAGTAAACGGACAATGAAAAACATTGTCAGTGACTTCTAAATGTATGGGAAAATGCCTGAAAAAATACTGTTAAGATACATAACAACACCCCTTTTTCATGGTAAAAATGACAAAAACAATGTTTTTTTTATTGTTCTGGACAATGATATTTAATGTAAAATTGATGTATTTACAATAAAAACGTAGTTAAATTATTTATTGTTATTTGTTGAGCTACTATAAAGAGGATTTTGGTTTGAACGAAAGCTAAATAAGCTGTTACAGAACATATTTGTTTGTTAAGTTGATTCTCAAAAATTAATTCGGGAAGTATACCACATGAAACTGGCACTTACCGGTACAAAGGTTTGTTAATAAACTTATGAAACGTTCTACATGTTGGTAAAATATGTGTACATAGCCATAACCACCTTTTAACCACTGATCAGATTAGAGCAAGCGCACCGGTGAGTTGCCATTTGAGTTGCTATTTTCACAACGCTGGCCGTTGCTATTTTGAATAGCAACCGATGTTCGCACCGGTCGTTGCTATTGGGGATTACCAATTCATCTATTTCTTTTTAACGCCGGCAGTTGCTAATTTCTAAAGACCGTCAGCTAGCATTAGCAAAATATTTGTGTGTGTGGTATTCCCCAAAAATTCTGCGCATCTAGTAATAACCAATTCATCTGTCCGTTAATTGTTTCCGGAATGATCTGCGTTCTTTCTGCTCCATAAAATATCCCCTTTAATTCAAGCAACTCTGTTTTAACTTTGTTTCCGTTCTCCTAAATTATCGATAACACAATTCTGTTGCAGGTTTCTTCGTTTGTACGTGCATGGATTTTTTTATTCTTGTATGTTTAATTAAAGTAATTGCGTTAGACCGTGGAACGTTTTGCAACGTTACCTTCAATAACTATTGTACTCAAAATTGGCAAACTGTCATTAATTGTATTTTGTACTTTGTGCTATCTCGATTCCTACAATTTGCCATTAACATTTGCAAATTTTCAGGCAAACAAAATTTAAATGTAGAACGCGGAAATTGTTCTCGAGTATTTGGTTGAGTGACGAAGAAAATGATTTCGCGAAACAAATCTTTTTATACGCGAGTATGAAAAGGATTTTTGGAAAGATTCGGGGTGGCTCTCAGCCTGGAAAACGGTAAAATATTGACCACTATGTTAAGAAAGTTTGCCATCCAGCGTTTTACCAATGTTTTTTTTTTCGGTAACGCCGCTTTCGAATTCGTCTTACGTTGTTTTCGAAGATTAAAACAGCTGTAGATGCGAAAAATGATTTTTTATTCTACAACCGGATGCAACGGAAAACTGAGACTAGCATGCCTTCAAAAGAGTCAGCAGCAATAGTCGGTAATACTCCTGAGCAATTCGCTCAAACCTTCCAGGTTTACTGAAATAATGACAAGGTTGACCAATCTTGTGAGGACTTGAGCTTTATGCTTCGTGTAGATTACAGTGCCAACAAAAATGGTCATCTCGAATTTCAAAATAAACTATAAATGTTTACCCGCCCGAAAAAACACCCTGTGTAAAATTTCAGCTCAATCGAAATTAATATAGACTGGTTCACGCCGATACTTGCGTCCTACGACGTGTTTAACCAAGGCGAAGCATTTCGTCTTCCGAGGCCGACAAATTATGTTCGAAACACTCATTATTTTCATAATATTGTTACGAACATTCACTATCGAGCATAACAAAACAAACAACAGTTTGACATTATTCATCAAATAGCAACGATGCTATCGCGTTGCCAAATTTATTAACTCGCTACTACCCGAGGTGGGATTGCTATTTCCCAAACCAACATAGCAACGCCCGGTGCGGTTGCCGCGTTATGGTGGGAGTTGCCAAACTAGCTTTAGAAACTTCAATTTAGCCACTGGTGGGCTTGCTCTTATTTATGAACGCACCTCAATGCAGATAACTTGACGTACGCGGTGTGACTGAGGCTGAACATCGCAATGTCAAATATCATGGACAAGCTGGAAAATTGGTTAATGTTTCGTTCATTTTTTACTTGCTAGTACCGTCGCAATGAATGTAATAAATTTGAGTTAATTACTCGAGTTTTTCAACAGACAAAAAAAATTCAACTCAAGTGAAAATAGCATCCTAGTTTGGGGGAAAATTCACAGTAAAATTAACTATTATTTAATTAACACCCTCAATTTGTCAGGAAACAAAATAGAACCACACCGACTAGGCGGCTTACCGATGTTTACAGATTTTTCTACAATCAACTTTATTTAGAATAACATTTACAGCAAGCATGCATTTAATGGGCAGAAAGTTGTTTAATCGGGCCTCATTACAAATTCTAGTAAGATGAATTAATCACTTCTGAAATCAACACTAATTAATTGTTTATGCTTACATCAACAGAGATCGTTTTCAGCAACCTCTATTCGACCAAGCAGCAGTGAACACATCCCAAAGAATGTTATTGCACATCTATCCACCGCACAGCACCAGCAAGGTAATGGCGTGATCTACGACAAAAAACCCTTCAGGATAGAGCTACAAGAAGGTTGTAAAACAATTACAGTTTTGGAATATGTTTGATCAAAATGTATTATAACCAAACAGGTAAACGATACTCATGGTGTCTGTGTGGCAAATCAAAATCACAACCTCTCTGCGATGGTACACATAAATTAGAGCAGTACAAAATTACGTTGAGGTTTGGGCACCATTATATAATTCAGAAACCCAAATAGTTAATCTCTTTTTTTAACTTCTAGACCGGTGCGGTTCCAGGTGGAAAAGACAGGCACTTACTGGTTATGTAACTGTAAGCATACCAAGAATCGTCCTTTCTGTGATGGAACGCACAAAAGTGAAGACATCCAAAAAGTGGCAGGAAAATGAATCTGTTTCGCCTACAGTGGAACCTTTCGAAAGTGAAAGTATGCACCTAGTAATCAAATGATTTAATAAATTTGCGTTTGTTAATATATTGCGTTTGCGTTTTGCTATATGTATTCAATATTTCTGTGATCTTTTCTGATCTCTGCGCAATTTGACTTCCCTCCTTGGTTCTTTTATCATTTTCATTTAGATTTTTTTCATTGGTCGATAAACTTCTGTAGGAACAGTTCGGTGAAATTCTGAGACCCTCTAGTACGGTTTTGCTCTGGAGATCCTTTGCAAACTGAAATTAAACTCGTAAAACTCCGTTTCGATTACACTTTGGACCGGACTTTCTGGACAATGTTGAATTAAAACTGTTTTAATGATATGTAAAATAGTGGAAAAAGTATTCAGTGAATTGAGGTAGATAATTTGAGATATTGACGGATCGAAAGTTCTTCAGTTTCTAAATTTGTAGTGTTGCAAACTATTACAAAAACACAAACTAATTTGTTGTTGAAATATTTCCTGCAAATAATTTTGCTGTCATCAGTTCATCAGTAAGTAAAACACATCCTAATTGCTTCAGTGACGGTATTTTCTATTGAATGAAAAAAATTCACATTAGTGATAATGTCCGTGTACAGAAGAAAAAAAACAGGCTTTCCTTAGAACCGAAATTTGTTAGGATTTGTTTTTTTTATTCATATTTTTCTTGGTTTTATGTTACATACTGTTTTGTATAGAGTCGAAACTTTCGCTGCCAGCGATAGGAGATAACAAAACAGAAATGCTTTCAAAGTGTTTTATAGTGTTATGTTAGATTACAAAAAAGCAGCAAACTTTGATCGTGATATATTTCTTTCGTCAGCTGTAGCATCGCGACATTGTCCGTTTTTGTATTTTTAATACATTTGGGAGAACGTTGATTTTTTTTCTTTCGTTCTTATTTTAACAGAGTATTTGAGCTAATGTTTGTGTGTATGTTCATCTTACACGTTGTTCTCACACAATTGATTTACAAATAAAAATGAGTACTGTTTCAACATTCGCGCTGCATTTATGACCTTGCACTATCTATGATGTAGCTATGCACTAGTAGCACAGAGTAAAAATCCGATCATTGTGAATCACTGTTTCAAAAAAATAGTGATCCGTTTAACATCAGGTATTTTAGCGGTAGTTTTCAGGGTAAAGTTTTGTAGGAATTGGATACTAATTTTTATTATGAGTAACAAGGCTTATGCATTACTGAGTTGTGTAGAGCGCGATATGGGCCTTGCTAATATTGATCTTTTTTTTTTAATATTTGGCCTTAAGCATTCAAACTGAAGAAAACATTGTAGACAACACAATTTTTCAAGCCATATCATACAATATACGAGAAAATGCATATTAACAATAATTGTAGGATAGGTAAATTTGCACCCTTTCGAAATACTTGCGATACACATATTGTCTTCCGTTGGGATATAAGGAAATGCTTGAACGAAATCTTATATGCTGCGTCAATTACGATTTAGCCTAAATGTAAACGGGATGCCGAGATACCTCTTTCTCGTAATCGATGTTGTTATTTTCAGAGGATCTACATTCTATCTAACCTGATGCGATTTCCTTCTTTCGCTGTTCATTTACTGTCGAAACTCAACTGCTCTAGTTAGTCACGTTGGTAATTGGTATCGATAATATACTGAATAATATTTAAATACAAAAAAAACTCATCACTACCGCAATCTTATTTCTCTCATATCTTTTAATTACAGCTTCCTCTTATTTACTGTGTTGTCTTGTTTGATCTCACACTGTTGACAGTTGAAAATAGAATGGCTGTTTCTCCTATTTGTCTTTCCTTCTTCCTGGAACAGTGGGGCGAAGGGTGTGTGTCAGCTTGACCACCGATTAGCTTTAATATTCCTCTTCCTCTGGAGGCATATCATCCGGAGGTGCGAAACCGTCCTGTTGTAGAAAAGAGAAATTTTAGAACTACCACTCGCATGTAACAAAAAAAGTTAAACTGTGCTATACGACAATTTTTGAAATAGAATTTGGAGGGGTGAAAATGTAGGAGTGATCCTTGTATTGACAAAGAAACGTAAATTTAGTGCCATTTACGCATTAAAAGAAGGGACTCCCAAGTTGCCACGAATAATTTTCAGAATTTGACAAAGATCAGAATCAAAAAAAGTTATATGGTTCACAATAGAGAAATTTCACATCGAACAAACGAATCTTTAATTTGGTTGAAAGTTTACACACATACAGGTATGAAAGACTTGGAGTTTTTCACAGAAGAATACATAACGTATACGTCAAAAAGAAGCAGAGAATTATTTTCTTCAAATTTCAAAGCTGTACAAAGTTTATCAAGATTTTCTGACTTAAAGATCATTTTGAATGGAAATACCGAGTAGAAGAGCAACAATACCAAAACCCGAACATTGCAAGACTAGCGAAATTTGAATCCATTTATGAGTGCATGTAGACAAATATTTGATAAATTTTAAAGCATGTGAACCCGACAACCTCTACCTTAACACTAAATACTTGCGGATGTATTTGTAGCTGTAGAGTATGAATTGTCTGGTCAGGACATTGGATTTATCTGAATCATCTCATGAAAAAGTCTAGCAACTTTGTGTTGATACCATGTAAATGATAAACAGCATACGTCGAGACACAATTTTTCTTTTCCCTAAATATGTTTGCTAGGTAATGTATTTTTTTCAATGGAATCAACATTGTTGTAATCAAGTGATCCAGTGGGGAAATGTCGCTACAGTTTTCTACATATACTGTCCTCAAGAATTGTTCTTAAAAAAGGATTAAAAAACGGAACTCCTTCATGTTAGGTAGTAACAGTTTTGATCTATAGAATAATCCTTGGCAGTTTCAAGAGATCACTGACTCGTGTAATCCAAAGTAACAACTATAAAAATCTTTATAAAAAGTATCAAAGTTACCGTACACTTTAAGCAACAAAAAATAACATCAAATTAACTTACACCTACCTCCGTCGCATACAGAATATTCAAAATTCTTTGGACCAGCTCATTTTGCGCATCAGTTGGTTCGTCCTCTTGACATCTGCAATGAAGAAATAAAATAAAATCAATACCACACTGAAATTAGTCCAGAGCACTTCTGCCGCAAGGCAGTGCCTTACAATATCTCAATGTCTCGCAGCTTGCTGAAGTAGAAATCACGTTCCTTTTCCAGTCCTTCCAGATGTAACCGCATATCCTGCACCTGATTGGTCAATTCATCTACCTGCTGGTTCGTCACGCTGTTCTGCGAGGAGGATTTGCTGGCGTTGGTTGTGACGCCAACCCCGCCGATCTGTCGGCGCTCTAGGTTACCCATCGGTGCTGTTGGTCTACTGGGTGTGACTTTGGACACTGGATTAGATTAGTGGGTTTTGCCGGGTACAATATTTTTATTTTTTTGATTTTCATGGTGTTTTACCAACGAAATAAAAGAAACAAACCAAGGTAAAATAAAGGTAAAAAGAAGAAAAAAATGTAGCAATTTAGTGCAGGTTACGCTACGATTATTTTAAACACGTTTAAACAATTCTATCCTTTAATTAGAAGCAGTTTCATAATACTAGCGAAAATAACGTATGCGAAAGAGGAGGACGGCGGGTAGGATCGATTTGATTCTCGCTAAAAATGGCATTCGATTTTTTTTCTCTGAAGCAACAAGCGATTTCAGCACAGTAGCAAAATGAAAATATTAGCAATGCTGTATTGTTAGTAAACAGTTATCTTTACGTTAGGACTGTTGTATAGCCTATAATTATAAATATTCGGAAAAATAACGATTTCTCAACTGTGAGACTTATATACATATGAAAAATGAGAAAAGCAAACAATACAGCGACCTTGATCCAGTTTTGCAATGATTATGTCAAGGTAAATATGTGTCCTCATCGTAGCAGAATAACTTCACAGTTAATGAGGTGCGATATATACTAAAACGACGTCTTGCGCACAGCACAGGGCACTAAACTTTTTGTTTGTGAGATGAATTAAATTCTCAGTTAACTTGCTTTAACTATGCCATTTCGATAACATTTCATAATACATTTTAAGTTGAGACACTGATTTGTCTTTAAAAATTCTTCAACCATTAAGGAATTAATCCCATTGTTATTTTAAAAGGTATTTACTAAAAATTCTGTTAAAGGTATTAAGCAGGTTAGTAACATGTTATTAACGTTGTTATCACCAGCAGCAAAACACGTCTCCACCCACATTCACTTGCAATACAAGACCAATCATAAATGAGAACTAGTGAAACACATAGATATGGTTTAAAATTTAAAAGTGATATTCTGCCGTTGTCAATTAAAAGAGACAAAGTGACGATGTGTGCATTGAGCGAAATGGAAACTGTTGTGCTGAACGATAATAATAACTTAGATATAGAATAGTATACTCTTCAAATTAAAAAAAAAACTAAACTAAACGGTTCTGGTGAGTTCTTAATGATGCATGCTACACCTAATTACTTTGGACAAACACTGAACGAAAACCGATATGTTCTGCATGTTTCTATACACATTCGATGGTTCAACCAAAAAAGGACAATGACTAGCTATGATGATGAACAAATAAATAAATGGAAAGAAAAAAAAACACATACTCGGTTTAATTTTATCTCGTGATGTGGATGAGACGATTGGTGCCTTGCGAGGTACGGCCGCTACTGCGATACCGTTGCCCTTGGGAGCACCGGCGCCGCCCATTCCCATTGGTAAGTTATCCCTAGCCAGGGAAGCGTCGTAATCTCGACCGTCATAGTTTGCGTCGAAAAATTTCTTAAACCATTGCAAAAATTCAAAATTATCTTGAAAGCGGCCCTTGATTAATCTATCAATAGGGATTATCTATAGAAAATAAAAATGAAACAAAATTATTATGAAATATGAGTAATATGCTAATTATACTAGACAAGTGATTATACGTTATTTAGGTTATATTATGATAATAAATGTCTTTTCGAAAAAAAAATTATTTCAACATAAATAGCGTTACTCAACTCGAAGGTTCCCTAAATACAATATTAACACAATTAATTTTCATTCTCGGATTTTCTAATATCATCAAGCGTAAATTCTGTTTTCTGTAAAACAGTAAACGATATTATTTCAGTACCGAATGCAAAATTACGTTTCAGAACCCCTTAAGCTTCCGAACCTTCAATGCGCTACGCAACACTATTCCAACGTTAGCTATTATTCTGTACAAAGAATATGAGTAATGAAATTAACGGCCATTGTGGTTAAATGTTAAATACCCAAAAAAACAGGTATTAGCGTAAGCGCAATTTTAGATGCCATTGGAACAGCAAATCAATCAATGGAAAACTGTGTCGCTATTCTAGCCAGCCGATCATATTCTACCTCCTCGTTCGTCGTATACTAAGAACTCAAAAAAGGGAAGATTGCGTTTACAAACAAGAACAGACAATCATAGACAAAGAGCACTACACTACCAGTGGATGAAACGTGGTGAGGGGGTAACTTCTGCGATTTTGGTGCCTGGATGTGTCGCTTCGGCAGCTCGCCGACACCCAGCTCGTTTTGGATCGCACCCGAACCTAGCAGGATACCGAATCGTGCCTCCAGTGCGTCGTACTCTCGACCGTCATAGTTGGCATCGAAGAATTTTTTGAACCATTGCAAAAATTCAAAGTTATCTTGAAAACGTCCCTTAATCAGCTTATCCACCGGAATGACCTAGACCGGAACGAAAGTTCGTAATGTACGATCTAACTTTCTGAACAAATGAGAATCGGGTTTATTGACCAATCTGAGAGCAATTGAGTGAAGTGGTCAATGTGAAAGTTCAAATATCAACTAACCGCCTGTGATGAGTAATTACTGGATTTGTTCATAAAGCTAATTACGTCAATAAAGCCATTCACCACTAACCTTATCGACGTTCATTTTTTTGAAAGCCGCTTGCAGGATTTTGAAATTTTGGATATATTCGTGTTCTAAATTGGTACGGAATTTGACACGCTTCATCGGCACTGAACCTGGAAACAGCATATCCATGTACTGACAGTAAGCGGCACCCGTACACAGCTCCTCGATCTTCGTGAACTGGGACCGGAGGCAGTCGTTAACCCACGATAGCATGTCATGCCTGGATAAGTTATCTGTTGTCACATTGGTCGAATACACGTTTACCGCCATTTCTGAAAAAAAAATGAGTAACATTAGTCGTGAAATAAATTTTCCACCGTGGCTAACCATATAAATAAACCGGAACTGAAAACCGCTAGAGTGCCTTTTCAACCACATATAATCAACACATGAATCGATTCCTATCAAGGTCAAGTTTCAAAACAATTAAACAAACTGAATTTCACCACTTGCACTGCCAGATGTACGCGTCATGAATTTTAACATGCCGCCGATACAGGCACGAGCCGAAACTTTACAGCTGAACGGATAAACAAGAGAACAGGTACGGGAGGTGGCAATCATATTAGCGAACGATGGGCACACTTGCTCTCCCAATACTGGTAAACCATAGTTTGTCACAGCCGTTGAAAATGCCGGTAATCAAAGCTGAGCAAAAAAAAAAACAAGACGTAGTGTTGATCAGAATGAGTCATGGTACGTTCCATTTCACTGATTTCTCTTCTACCGACTGCCGGCTTTTGATAAACTGATTATAAAACACGAAATCGAAAAGTGAATATGGTTTTGCTTTCTTCGTCTAACAGAATCAGTCGAATCGAATCGTTTTTCGTTAGAACATTTTGTTTTGTTTAAGCTCAAAAGTATGAGTTTTAATAACAGAGGCATATTTTTTTTCATTTTTCTTGATCATTTAGTGAATGTATTTGAATTTTTTCAATATTGTGTATTAATATGTTATTTTGTGTAGTGGAAACCACGCTAATGAGTTCCTGGATCATCTCTCTGGTAACACTTTTTTTTTCATACAACATTTGTTTGACACGGCACACTAGTCTGGTAACACTTGTTTACTTTTTTTAATGGCCGTACCTAAGACATTCCGCCAACTTGATCGGTTCATGGCTGCCCACCTCCGATCCCGCAGCACCCCGCACCTGGTCTAACAACCTTGTTCTTTGCGCTTCCTTTAGTCTCGTACCAACCGGATTTGAGGCGAGAACCAATTTTCCAGGGTAGTTGTCCGTCGTTCTACAACGTATCCGTCCAACTTTGGCCACTTTCTGGATGCTGGGTTTACCGTAGTTGCGCGAGCTCATGGTTCATTCTCCGTCTCCACACTCCGTTTTCCTGCACACCACCGAAGATGGTTCTTAACACCCGACGTTCGAAAACTCCGAGCGCTCACAGGTCCTCTTCAAGCATTGTCCACGTCGCATGCCCGTAGCGAACAAATGGTTCAAAAAGCGTTTTGTGGAAGCTGCATTTCGCGCGGGGACTTGAACGTTTCGACCGTATTTTTTTGTGGAACCCATAGTAGGCTCGACTCCCGCTTATAATTCGTCTCCTAATCTCGCGGCTGGTATTGTTGTTCTCAGTCACCATTGAGTCAAGGCACAGGAACTCGTTGACTGCCTCAAAATCATCACCTTTATCCGTCTGGCAAGCGGGGAAGCTGTTTTTGTCGAGTATTCTCCATAGCTCTTTTCGATTAATCGTGTCATAAGCGGCATTGAAGTCGATGAAGAGATGGTGCGTAGGGACTCTGTATTCGCGGATTTTTTGAAGGATCTGCCGCAGAATAAAGATCTGGTCCGTTGTGAACCGACGCTCCATAAAGCCGGTCTATTAACTTCCCCAAAATCTGTTAGTAAGTGGTGATAAGTGTTGAAAATTATTTGGGATATCACTTTGTTGGCGGCACCCAATTCAGGATAGTGATCGCTCGGTAGTTTTCACAATCTAGCTTGTTGCCTTTCTTGTAGATGGGGCAAATAACCCCATCCTTCTACTCCTCGGGTAGGCATTTAGTTTCCCGAATCTTGACAATCAGCGATGCAGACAACTGGCCTACTTGCCGGGACCATCTTGAGAAGCTCCGCTCCGATACCGTCCTTTCCAGCTGTCTTGTTGTTTTTAAGCAGCCGGATAGAAAGCATCATTAACATCGCCTACCGGTGGGGGTGGCACATCTCTGTCGCTTGCTGGACCGACAGAGTCTCCTGCGTCGTTATTTTGGTCTCCTGCCTGTACGCCAACCAGATGTTCATCGAAGTGCTGTCTCCACCTTTCGGTCACCTCACGATCATCTGTCAAGATACTACCATCCTTATTCCTACACATTTCGGCTCGAGGGACAATTGCGAGATGCGTTGAATTTCTGATAGAACTTTCGTGTTTCATGAGTGGTACCGCTGTTGTAGTTCTTCGAACTCCCCCTCCTCCTGGCGGCCCCTTTTTCTTGGAAAAGTTGGATTTGTTGTCTCCGTTTCTGTTTGTATCGCTCCACGTTCTGACAAGTGGTTCTAGGCAACATTACTTCCTTCGCTGCGTTCCTTTCATCTAATATCTGCCGACATTCCTCGTCAAACCATTCGTTACGTCGACTCGGTACGATGGCTGACTTGACGGTGTTCCAGTAGACCTCTAGAGGGGCTTTTCCAGCTCGTCCTCGAGAGAAAGCTCGTAGTTTTTGGGTGGCTTCACCATAACTAGGTAGTGGTCCGAGTCAATGTTAGCGCCCCAACTTGTTTTGAAGTCGATAATGTCTGAAAAGCGCTGACCATATATCAAAACGTGGTCGATTTGAGTTTCTGTTTGGTTGGGTGATCTCCAGGTGTACCGATGTAGAAGGCTATACTGGAAAAAGGTGCTACGTATGGGCATGTACTTGAAGGCGGCGAAGCCGATTAGTCATAGGCCATTTTCATTCGTCAGCCGGTGTGCGCTGGATCGTCTAATTACCGGTCTAAATTCCTCCTCCGACCTCAGCGTTGTTATTCCCGATACCAATCTTGACATCATGTTTTGGGCAACGATCGTATGCACGTTCCAACTGGGTGGAGGTGAGGGCAGTGCCCGTTTAAAAAGCCAATGTTAAAGAATCGGCTATTGATTTTTAACCTGCACATTCTGGGATAAACCGTCCACCACATGATTACCCGCTTCTGCATCTAACCCATCACTATAAAAGCTGTGTCCAGCTCATGTGTGTCACCACAACTCTGGTAGATGGTGTGTCTATCCCTACATGTACGCACCATCGTCCCTTTCCAGCATAGCTCCTGCAGCGCTACGATGTTGAACTTGCGGTTTTTTTATTTCTTTGGAAAATACACGGGTACTGAGAGATCGGTTGTCCTATGTTCCGAGTATCCAATTGTTAGTCCGTTTTCAGGCAGGCTTGCAAGGCCCACTTTCTCGCAGAAGGACCGACGTACTGCTACTGTTTTGAGTCCCGAACACAACCAAGACTTGGACATAATGCTTGTGAGTACGTCACTTAGGGCTCTTGTGTTGGCGTTACATGTCCAGGAAATTCCTTTCCCTGTTTACAATTTAATTGAATTTCACCCTTCCAGTTGGTCTTGAGGTTCGAATGCTGGTCTAGCAAGCAGTCGTCGTAGGTTCGATTCTCGGCTCGGGAGAGACTGTTAGTGTCAATAGGATCGTAGCGCTAACCCCGCAATTGGGTTGTTTAGCTATATCAGTTTTTTATATCATCTGAAAAAGCTGCATTTTCTAAGCAAAACGTGATTTTCAAAAAAATTCCATCGTTGTCCTCCAATTTTGAAATAACGAATTAAATCTGCTCGAAATCGCTACAATGACAGTTTGCCCATATACCAACTGTCATTGTAGCGATTTGGATTTGTATTCTTCATTTAAAAATCGAAGGACAATATGAAATTCACGATATAAAATCACGTTTTGCTCAGAAAATTACACTCTTTAAGCTGATATATAAAAATCAGAAATCCGTGAATAACTAAACAACCCAATTGTCCTGTACATTAAACAGTTAGCTGCAAAGTCAGTGTATAATAAACAGAAGATCAAGTTCCGAATTAAAATTTTGCACCAAGGATTTCCTTTGCTTTTTGAATTTCCTACATTACTTCATAGTAATTGTCTCTCACTTTGGCTTACATTGAACATATATACATACATATGAGCTCACACACTCATATGCGAATGTTAACACATACAAACATGCAAAAATTTAATTTTTTTCCACCATATTTGCTTTCCCACAGCGAAAACCCTTCGTGGATGACCCCTTAAACAAATTATTCATTATGCATACTGAACTATGGTGTGTACTGCAGAAAATTTAAATCTGTGTGAAGAAAAAGACTTAATTTTGTTGAAATGTCTTAATTTTTGCCAGCCAAATGCCAAAAGCGTCGACTACTCACAAGTCGGCAGATAAAAAGGCATAAATTTATATTTTTATGCTAAAAACCACCATGTAGAACTCTGAGTCATCATTCTAACTTTGTAAATGGAATGGAAATTATACGAGTCACCCGTTCCAATTTGTTCTTATCTTCTTAATAGTGTTTTAGCACCATAGTGTTTCGGTCATTTTGCCAAGAAAACGATCTTGTTTTGTTAAATCCCAAAAGAGTTTTTGCATGCAGAGTACTAGAAATATCACCCACGTGTGATTGTTGAACTTGATATGCTGAAGCAACTATGGAAGAGAGGATTGAATCATAATTTCCAACCAAAAAATTCAAAGAAGCTCCCTGTGAATACACTTGTTTGAAGATTTGAAAATTTAATTAAAAACAACTTGCAAGTAGCGTTGTTGGCTATATACCTAATTATTTAAAACACGCATATTTGCAAAATTGTAAATAAAAGTATTCAGAAGCACTAATCGCATCGCCTGGGCGACGAGGAACAGTTTCCTGTAGTGCCACAATTAGTGCTGTTGCGGGACAACACAAAACCGGCTGACACTGAAACGAAATAACTCAGTAGTTTTAACAGGCGAATGAACAACCTCTGTACCGTAGGCGCTCCCTTACATACCACAATTGTCACGCTACTCAGGATAATATGCGCTCGTGTACTGTCATGAGAAATCAATTATAGAGGCTGTATATTGTACAATGACACTTTTAGAAAGGTAACCAATTAAATCATAAATCAATCCGTACCTGCAGTTAGCCTTTCACTGGTGGGAAACTATCAAACATCACCTTTCGCTGTGAAAATTTCCACATGTATTCATAGCGGTTTTCTATTTTGTTTCCTCTAAAATTAGCTGATCATAATAAAGGATTTAATAGTATTAATAGTTGATTTTTATACGCGATTTGTCTTTTTGTCCTAGAAAAAAAGCTGTCCTAATCAGCAAAACCAGAAGTAAAACACTACATACCTAATAATATTGCAGTTGAGAAACTGTTTCATATAAAGAAAATTTTCATTTTAGCAGATTATTTTGTCTGAACTTCTAATTCTATATGACAGGACAAAAATTGAGATAGAAAACTCTAATTTTCCTTTCTTGGGTCAAAGAAAAAAGAATAGTCTACAAGCACTAAAAATAAATGACAATCCCTATACGACTGTCTAGTAAAGTTTCGTGAAGTGGTAGGAACGAGGTAAAATTTCTCCTGTACGAAATCGACGGTACTTTGGGTAAAACTAAACGTTCCGTTTTCCGATTTTGGATGCAAAGGAAAAGTAAACAATGACATTCCGCATCGGTTCAACCTGCAGGTGTGCAATCCATGAAAAAAAACTGGACGGAAGTCTGTGTAAAACTGATTTTATAGAGAAAGAAGAAGTTGGAATAATCAGCGGTGCGATAAAATTGAAACTAGACGTAAATTATGCATAATTATAGCACGTACACATCAGTAGATTGCCAATACCCCGTCGTGTCGCACCTAAGGAAACAGGCTTGTCCCCTGTAATGGATCGTCAGTTTGCATCAAGCGCGACTAACTGTGCCAAAGCTACAAAATCAGCACGATCATTAGGTTCGAGTCACAATATTATTTGTCAATCCAATAGGGTTAGCAAACATGCGTGGTTGAAAAATACAATGCGCCGCCTACAAGTCGATATCATCGTTCGTTTCGTGAGATATATCTATTACCTCATGCAAAAAGTAGTACAGTTGGTAGTGATTCTGTATGTAGTCTGAATTTATGACGTTCATATTTGTATTATTTTGCAACATGCGCTTAATATTGGCAGCTGTTGGGTTCTTACGTGCAGCCCGGATTATGCTTGCAAGTTTGTTCCTCTAAGTCAGGTGTGCCTCATCACAGCTTCAGTGGCATACGACCGGTTTGCTTGCGGGAGTGTGAATCGAAGCGGAGGCGATTCAAGCAATAACCGATTTCGTTCTATTGCGTTGGTTTTTTATTCGTCGGCTAAAATACATGGTTCCTGATCAGACTAAACATAATGAACGTGTAACGACGGGTGGTATGGCTGCATATAACGTGGTTAAATTTTGCGTGTTCAGAAGATGAAATGAAAAAATACGTGTTTGAATAAATATTATATTATTGCTACCTCGTCGGAATGGCTGCATAACATTTTTTGAAAGATAATCTCGAGTGCACCATTTTCCTGAAATCTCACCTCCCGAGTGTAGCGTTTTCCCAAAATCTATTTCCTTGTGGCAAACTTTTCAATAGTTTTGTTGTAAGGAACACCCCGAATCGTACACAAACAAGATACAGGGGATAGTCAAAATAAGTAGGATAGGCAAAATTTTGATGAAATTTGAAATGCTATAGCTTTGCTAAACGTTATTCGATTTTAATAATTCGAACACCATTGAACTGGAAAACTTTTGAAGTTTCATTTTCTGACCCCAGATCTGGCCTAGGTCACCGGATATAGGAAATATTCCTGAGTTCCGGTAGGCATGTCAAACCTGCTAATTTTTGGATGGATTTGGTAATGGGTTACCTGATAAAAATGCTCATTTGCATCATTGGCATAGATGACAAAATCATTTCTGAAGCGAATGGTTCATCAAGATTCGGTATCGGCCAAGAACTCATCGAGAAATGGCTATTTTTCATCCGGAAGTCCTCAGAGGAACCTTTAGTAGGGGACATTTACGTTTTTGCACCAAATATAGCGTGTTACACCTCTATCTTCAGGATTTTTCATCAGGAATCTTTTAAAAGACATATATCTGAATATAGGCTGCATTAGCCACTTCCGGAACGACTTGGAGGCCCCGAAGGAACCCGTAGTGGGAGAATTCACATTTCTGCATCAAAATATAGCATGCGACACCTCTATCTTCAGGATTTTACATCAGGAATCATCCAAAAGACATATTTTTTAAATACAGATTACGTTGGCCACTCTCGGAACGATCCAGATTCCCCGGAGGAACCCGGAATTGGGACATTTACATTTTTGCATCAAATAAAGCGTGCGACGCTTCTACCTTCAAGACTTTTCATCAGGAACCATCAAGAAGACATATTTTTGAATACAGATTACGTTGGCCACTCCCGTTGGTCAGAAAATGAAACTTCAAAAGTTTTCCAGTTCAATGGTGTTCGAATTATTAAAATCGAATAACGTTTAACGAAGCTATAGCATTTCAAATTTCATCAAAATTTTGCCTATCCTACTTATTTTGACTATCCCCTGTATCATAAGGATATTGAGGCGGTCAGTTTACTCTTACACGGGGCGAATTTGCAATGTTTTGGTGGCGAACTAGCCTGTGGCTGAAAGCCACCTTAATAAAACAATTAAAAAAAATGGCAATGTCCGATCTGGCCACCAACCCGTCACCGGAAGCGGCGACCTCTTGCAAGCAAACAATGGATCTTCTGATTTTTTTTCAGAAGTTCTTTCCTCAAAAGGGTCGATTACAAGAAAGAATTGGAAGATTTGTTACACTGTTTGCCAAAAGTTATATATTTTTTTTGAAATACCATATTGTAGTGTTTATTTTTGGTATAAGTTAGTGTTTCGTTTTTGAAGTAGAATACTTCTCTCAGGAAGTTCGGCTACATAGGGATGTGAAATGAAAATCTAAAACCGAAAAAAGTGAAAAACATGTCCAATTTCAAATGCTAATAAATCGGTTAGTATTCGATTGATTTCCTTCGTTCCTGCAGCAATAGATTGGAAAACCTTCTTAGATTCTTCCCAAGAGGAGATAATTGTAATTTTATTATTCACACTATTGTACTATTGAAAATAGTCGAGCCTTGTCAAAACGAAAAATTCGACCTCTGATTGGTCGTTATATGCTTGCTTCCCAAGCACGGTCGACAGAATCATATACCTTGCAATTTAAAACATGCTATTTGGCCTATATAAGAGCCTGTTTCAGCCGAAGCCGCTCATAATAGTTCTAGACAGCGACAACAGCAGTCGTCCCCCCTTAGCAGCAGCACTAGCAGTGCAGTGGATACCAGCGATGGCGGAAAGCGGCCACAGCTGTGGCGCACAGTGCGTTGAATGTATGGGAATGCGGGACAAAAATCAAAACAGCCATTCCAGTATTTTTTTTCAATTGGTGTGACACGAAAAATGTTTAGTACCGATGAGAACTACTTTTTGCACAATTGACGAATGTCAAATACGTCATCGCAAAAATGTCTCAAACGCCATTTTTTTGTACAGAAGCATAAAATGATAATTTTTCAAGAATATTATGCATTTCGAAATAAAAGGCTTGAAAAGCATATTAATTTCTATAAATTTTATAAATAATTCTATGAATAATTTCTAGGCGATGAAAAAGTGACCTAAACGCCATCACATTAAGTTTTTATGATTATTTCTATTTAAATCTCTTTCAACTGTGTTTATTTACGGTTTACTGTTGCAAACATCTAGACATTGTTAATCCAGGATTCTTTTATGTGTTTTGCACATAAATTACGTGTTAAACATAAAAATAAGGGACATATGTACGACAAATTGCTCATTCTTGGTTCCAGAGGTATCATTCGAAAACGCGAATTTCAGTTGAAAGAGCAAACTTGAGCAATGGCAATCACTTCCAAAGTTTGAAGGACATTCCAAATAAGAGGAAAAAGTGAAATTCAGAGAGGTATTTTGGGGTACTTTTTTTGACGATCGATTTTAAATCGAAAGTGTCTTTTTTCTCTAAGCATAAATAAGCATGACTAAGAAGCCTTTAACTTCCAAATGCGCTACGTTATGTCTCAATAGTAACATGTGAAATGTAGTAGTTACATGCCTCTACCGTTGCCATTTTGGTTTTAACATGAAAAAATATAGAGTATATTAAAAAATTAATTTAAAAACTGAGAAATTTTTTTTAAAAATAACGTGTCACTTGAGTAGTTGAAACCACTTTGCAGTAGATGCGTGCCATAATCGTATGAGTGAGCTTGGGAGGTTAATAATATCATTACAGTATGTCTCAAACATGTATAAAACATACCAGCACATAGAATTGGTTCAATAAGAAATCCACTTTTTTGATTTTTGTCTATGGGACGTTGCACTGTGTAGCGTAGCAATGGATAGTGCACTAGTAGCAGCTAGGCCAGCTGATGCAGAGACAGTGGATACCAATGGCAGCGTATAGCGGTCACAACTGTGACATGGCTATGGATAGCGCACTAGTTGCAGCGGATCTCAGCATCGATAGCGGCTGATGAGTTAGGCACTTTAGTGAAATGCAGTCTCTGTGCCATAGTGGGCACTAGTGAATGCATTCAATGAAAAGTTGACTCTTTTTGACAATACGTTAGCCGTCTAGTTTTGAGTGTTATATCAGCATTTCACAGTTTACTTTATCACAACGAATACTTGGTTCGCACTGTCAGTGATAACGCAAAGATGTAATCGACATCTTATCCGATACTAAATTAAACAACAAATTGTCCTTTTCAGGATGAAATAAAAACCTGATTATTAAAGCGTTAATGTTTTTCCTTGAGTTAATTTACATTTTTAAATTTGTAAAAGTTATAAATTTTACTTTATTTCTGTGTCTCAGAACGTACTGAATTATCTTTTCCTTCAGTCATAAGCACGACATCCGAAAAAATTTTATCTCAAAATTTAAAAATTAACAAGCCCCAACCATGACAAGCAATTTACTATATTATTGAAAATGGTCAATCCTTGTTGAAGCACAAAATTCAATTGATCTGATTAGTCAACGTTTATTTACTAGAAAAAATGACTGACACGCAAGCAGCCGGGTTATCTTACTTGTGAAACTATTCTACTTCAACCTTGCGGTCGTGGCTTTGCACACAACCCTCCTGTTATTTTATTTTATTGCTTTGAGCGAAATTATGATAACATATTTTTGCTAAGATGATTATTCTAATCAAAAGCACAAAAACAGCAATTTAGGTATTTTTTACCAGATATGGATCAGGCATAATTTTTCGATTTAAAGCAAAATCACGTTCGATTCTTTTGGCCAAAATAGACATTTGCATAGGTACTTCTAGAAGCAATTTGATAGCATGACAAACTTTGCTTTAGTAACAGAGTTTGCAGTCGTTCTGTGCAGCACGCATACTTATGCAATTCGGCGCACCTAAGTACATTCAATGTACACGAGTTCTCGAAGATGATTCATGTTTGTGCTCATGGTAATCAAATGCAGTCAATTTTTTCTAATTTTGCAGCAGCGACATAATGAACACATCGTAGCAACACGTGCAATTTTATCCTGGACGTTCAAATGCGATTTTGCCAGCTGTCAAAGGTAGGTACTGATGTTAATCGCACAAGTTTATCGAATTCATTACACCTTCCCATACACACAAAAGAGGTCAAATTCTTTTTTGGAAAATGCCACAACACTCATCGTCGTTCCTTCTCTTTGCGCTCACAATTAACGCTGGCATCAATTAGGATGATATTCAGCTATGTATAACTGTCAAAAATATGACTGTCTAATGTACAAGGCATTTGCGCCGTGACCGTTTTTTATATAATCTCAACAAGCATCTATTTTAGCAATAATTATAAACGATAAGAAAAATATATTAACTTTTAGTTTATTAGTTTAAAGATATAAGACAATTTCGTTATCAAAAAATTCAAACGTGTCTACCATCCCGGTTCCGATAGGACACACGTTACACTCGTGTTTGTAGGTGAGCACGACGAGGATTCAATGTATTAGTGATGTCAGACTCACTTTAGCAAAATTTCTCCGCTGGCACGGGTCTGGTTTGATCTGCTCCACGATATTGTAGGAAAAAACCAAAAAAAAAATTCTGCACTTCCGGGATCCGAAAATTTGCCACCGCACTTGTTTCCGTACGACACTAAATGGAACTGTCACTTTCGAGCGGAATTCTAATGCGGAAACACCAGTAACAGGAGAAAAACACTATTTTTTCACTACTGCACAATGTACCGTATGCATACCTCTGCGCACGCAGGAGTTGGGAACAATCGTATCACCGCGGAACAACTCTTCTATAGCTTTCGATCGGAGCGAGCTCGGAATTCAAACTGTCGTTTTCTCTGCCTTTGCACTCTCACGACGACAGCGACTAAACTTTCTTCACGTTGGGAATCTCCACAAGTAACTCTCCCGGTGTGCTTGTCTCTACACAAATTACTGTTCTTTGCCATAGTACATATAACAAAGGTATCTTATTGTGGCTGATTTTATTTTACACCAATTTTACACGCTTAATGTGTAGGGCAGCGCGTATGAGTAATGCCCATATTTTAAATTTCAAATTGATTTAGTTGTTCTACACTCCGGTAAATTATCTGACAACGAAAACGAATCCGCTACAGCAAGAATTGCAACCATAAACATTTGTATCTGTTCACTATTGTCGCTCTTTAACTACACACTTGAAAAAATCGACGAAAACTACGTCTAATGCTTAAGGCCTAAACACAATGGATACGTTGCGGCTGCGTTTGCGGCAATTTGACAGTTACCCCATACATTTGCTGTCAAATTCATGTCAACGCAACGCAAGCGTATCCATTGTGCTTGGGCCTTTATCCTTTCAACAAATATAATAATTTTGCATTTACACGATTCCAAACTACACTTTCTCGGATC
Organism: Wyeomyia smithii; assembly: GCF_029784165.1. Classification (NCBI taxonomy): domain Eukaryota; kingdom Metazoa; phylum Arthropoda; class Insecta; order Diptera; family Culicidae; genus Wyeomyia; species Wyeomyia smithii. Next base: position 49,213,626 of record NC_073695.1, on the reverse strand, counting down.
CCTGCAATTTTAGTTTGCACAAAATCTAGCACAACTTTTATCTGTTTCCTGTTTGCTCGCTCGTAACACGTTTGCGCTAATTTGAACAAAAAAAAAACGACGGCCAACTCGTTCATGAGAATGACAGCTGTATTGCCGAAACTCGGCAACGAGTAAAATTCGTGCCGAAATACCAGTAACGTTTTTGCTGACCTCGGCATCAACAATGTTTAACTATAAATTCGGTAAAAAATACAGAGGAGATTCGTCAAGCTTAGTTTTTTTGGCGAAGCCTTGGCAAAATGACCGGACGACTTTCAAGAACTAGCTTTTTCTGCTGAATTATTGATTTAGCCACAAGTTGAAGAATGTACTCGTTTTTTTTAGCCGAGCTGGATATCTAAATTCAAGTGTGTGGGTTACTTTTTAAACTAGACGTTCGCAAACTGGGCTTTTTGATGTTTACTTCGATTCTGAGGAGTTCCTGCTTCTAGAAAACACCAGATATTAATGTTTTCGTAAACGAAAAATGTCTAGAGGCCATAAATAGTTACTTTATATCCAAAATGGCTAAATGAGCAGTAGAATTGTTGATTGTTCCTTTGTGCAGAGCGAAGTTTATAATTTAAAGTGCTCAATGTGCAAAAGTGAAGGTATATGAAATAATGATACAGGATAATAAAAATTTCAATACGTCAGTTTTTATATTTTGTCACTAAACGATCATTTCAATTTTTCAATCTAATAATAGCAAGGGGCTCTTGTGGGGCAAGGGGCTCACTTCATACATTTTTCATCAACCACTCATTGATTCTGGTACCCACTTTTTGGTTGCTTTGCCCTAAAACAACTGAAATAGAGTAAATGTCCTATAAACCTCATAGATGAAAAAACAAGAACTCAACGTTTGTTCAATGAATAAGATAGTTTTCGTAAACATTAATATCGACGCCGTGAAGAATTTACGATTGGTAAGCGAAATTTTGACGTTTAAAGTCTCCTGAATAACAGTTATCGCGTGACAACACCGTCTGGGGCGCTGTCACGTAATCTATCTATACATTTTTGTAGTTCCGAATTTGACACATGCACGTACGCTAGCGCTGATGTCGAAACACACAACGCAGCGCGAACACGACAGCAGGTGTTGCTAGTGTTACCATCGTAAAGTACTGGTATTGTCCGGACAATGATTTAATTGAAAATTTGTTCAAAGTGTTACGTCTGTTAGTCTGCGTTGCCCTATATGTAAAACCTTTCAGTTTGTGCGTTGTAACGTTCTGCAGATTACAGCCGAAATTCGTTGGTTTCAAAGGGGAGCGCCGATTGTTTATTTTCTTTCTGCTTTTAAAAGTTTTTCTAATTTCATTGCGGTAAAACTATGTCGAAGAAAATGAACTTTGCTCATCTGTCTTGCTACTTTAGTAAATATTTTATGTATTTGGTCATTACTTTTTCATACAAAAAATCCAACGAAAAGTCAAATGATAAAGCGCAAGCACATCACTCTACTTCTTGCTTAAAAAATGGAGGATCGCTACGTTGGATATTTCCGGTGAAGGCGTTGAAGAAACAATAGAACAAACAACCGAATAAACCTCCAAATTACACACAAAATGTTGTAAATGTATAACATGTACTTTTAAAATTACACGATTGATTATGCCAGAAGTGTCCAGCTAATAGCGCTGAGAAACAAACTTATCAATGCTGAATGGATTAATAATCCAACAACATGTTTACAAGTTTTTTAAACAAAATTATTTTAGTAATATTTTGTTCACTTTTCGGACCCCTGAAATGCATTTGAATGACGTTGAATTTTGACATTAGAGTGCTTTTCAGTTGGATGACAGCCCGACTAGCGAACACCCAACTAACGAACACCCAACGAGCGAATCATCACTGTACTTGGAAGGTTACAGCACAGACAAACAAACGTGCCACTCGATGATTTCATCGACCAGAAAAATAACTTATTTTGAAATTTTGCTTAGTGGGCAATAATGCCGCTAGTGTCGCTATGAGCAAGCCTGCACATTCATTATCAAAGACAAAAGCCGTCAGTAATGCCGCTGGTGTTGATTGAGGCAAACGTGCACACCCATTAGCAAAGATAATGTAGCCTTCGATTTTATTCGACAAAATAAAAAATTACCATTTCCAAGTGAAGTGAAATATTTGCCTTTTTCACTCGCGTGAAAAAAAAACTTTATATATATATTATTTTTCTGTTGCACATATATTTGAAAATGCTTATAATTTCGTAATTCATGTTTTGTTTTTAGTTAACAATCATGCAATATTGTGCTCGAAAAAATAGAAAAAAGAAATTTTGGATACCTCCAGGAACATGAATGAAGGTGTGAAAATTTAAAAGAATTTTCTTCCACAAACACAAACAGTGTAAAACCTATGTTTATTTCTGCTCAACTATTCAATTCAACCTGTTTCGAACTGAACAAACAAACAGCAATAAAAAAGGTAAACCTTTGTATACGTCACTACGTTTGGTTGAAATACTAAATCTGAAAGAGTTTCATATATTTTTTTAATTTGTGCGTAAATTTAGAGCCATATTACAAACGCTTCGACGAGCAACGATTCTACTTCTGTAGATCACCTCACCAGCAATAACTAGAAACCAAAATTTGTACTTTCAATGACGTGAAATTCCGCTACTAATCTTTTTCAATCGGCGACTATGGTAGCCCAGAAAGATATATTCAGCTGCCGCAAGCTCATGAATACCTACCTTATTCATAATATTTTTTATCAGTCATCCAAGTTTACAATAAAAGTTGCAACTGATTCGATTTGAACACCTTGTAATCTTGTATTTACCCTTCTTTACAAAAGAAGTTTCCTTTTCGCTAGTTTACATTCGATAGCATCTTGTTCAAATCCAAATTGTGTGGCTCGACTGATATTAGCAACATGTATAAACAATTGCTACATTTGCCATATTGATTGTAATCATTCGCCAAACTAATTCCGTCTGCTGAATCCTTGCGTCGTGGGATTGACCAATTGAATAGCTAAGTTGATATCTAGCTGCTTCAACATCTCCTTAGTTTCCGGATCGACTTCAATGATGTCCTGTTCCAAAGCGGAAACCTCAGGCACATAGTTGTCCCTGCGTTCACGCTCTTCCTCCTGCAGCTTGATAGAGATACCGCGCACTTGAGAGTGACGCAGCCGCTTCATCAAATGAGTAACGAATCTAAAACAAAGGAAATTTACTTTATGGATTCGAAAAATCAAATTGCATACCATACCCGGCAATCTTGTTTCGCAGCGGTTTAGTCGGAATGATAGCCACCTCCTCAACAATACGCTTGTTTGTATGGAAATCCATGGTCAATCGAGTGTAATACTTCTCAATGATGACCTTTGACGCCTTCTTCACGGTTTTGGTACGAACGCGACCCTAAAATAAACGTTACAATGCAGTAACAACGGTCAGAATCTTTTGTTCGTAACATAGATCAATGGATAACCCAATTTGCTGTCTTTCAACCACCATTGAAGCGTTCGCATTAGACGTCAAATCAGAAGCGGCACAAGCACCACTTGTCTACACCTTTTTCTCGAGGATTCCGCAGTAAAATGATAAAAACTAGAGAACCATCAACTATCGGGCTATCCAATGATAAACTTCAGCCAACATTTTGAACACAAAACAAGAACAAAGCACTCAAATTCGGTCATTTACCATTTTGGTTTACGATTTACTGCTACCGTTCGCAATGAAAACGTGTGGAAAAGAAATATGTGACGTCACGTCCTTCCAAACTAAAATTTGACAGCTGTCAAAAGTCAAAGCCACCAACTAAACAGTCTAAAACACTAACGCAGGCAACCCAGTGAGAGTGAACGAATACGGGTTGACAAAGTGAGATTAACATATTTCAAGCAAACATCGACAAAAGGGCCTCAGCAGCTTAAGTTACAAAGAGGATATCGAGCTTTCCGGCAGCTCAGTCACGTACTATCAACAACAATATCGCACGCTTAACCTTGGGGCTAATAGCGGTCTCGATCAACTAGATTAGTTATCGATAAAGTTTTTGGCACATTTTCCATGTGCAGGATAAGTACAACGACACACCGCGCCCCAGTGCTGAGTCGAGAAAATTTCCAGCTCGAAAAAGACCCTCGACTCGATCGGGAATCGAGCCCGATATCACAACCGTGTGGGAGAGCTAGCCGACCGACATCGCTAACCACAGAGCCACGCCCGAAAAAAAGTAACATTAAGGTTGAACGGTTCGCAAACCAATAATGGCTACCAAAATGGCCGGATCCTCTCTCAAACTCTCTCATCAATTTTACGCTATACGTACACGTCGCACACACCTACAACTTTCACTCTCAACCAGCGAATCATAATTTTTGCTTAAATTCACTAACATACCTGCGCCAATTTTCATAATCTTGCTATTTTAAGATCATTTTAATGGTATCTTCACTATTTGATAGCTACTTCCATGATTTTCACATGTTTTCAAAAGATTTCTGTAAATTTGTTGGGGTGCATTAGGTCCACCATCACACTAGGCAAAAATCCTAACGCTCGGCAAGGCTGGTTTAAATCAGTTTTTTTCACCACTTTCACTGTAGCAGCATTACCTATATTTTTAATTTACACTCGGAGATTGTTTATTCACCTACCGATTGAAGATTTTAGCACGGAAACTGTTTCAATTTACCGCTAACTGTAAATTTATTCCAATAAATGATTTTTTTTCACTTCGTAGTCACCTTAGTATCACATCATTTTTGTTTACAAATTGTTCCGGTGTGTAGGGTAAATCAGCCTAGAGTGGACCCCTTCGAGGTTTTTAGCGATTTTTCATTCCGAATCTTTATTTGTGCAACTAATTGTATATCTATATTACATACCTACTTCTAGTCTGAAAACACCTCTCACTTGAAACTGTTTATTAAAAATGATGACAAATCAAAAAACAACTTCGTATGAACAAGATAATAAAATCGCATCAAATCAGCCATCGTATGTACCAGGAGGTCCACTGTTTGTTAATTAACCCTAATTACAACGCAAAAACGAAACCGTCTTCCAACACATCTTTATTGCATCAGCATGAGTGCAGTGTTGGAAGTTTCGATTTTATGATATTTTGTTCATTGTTGAGTAATTGCATAAAAGACCCTGTTCTAATTCCTTTTACAATTGAGGTAATCAAAGGAATCACTGAAATATTTTGAAAACATTCAAAAGTTGTTCCATTTGCTACTTTGCAGTTAAAGTTTCGTTCAGTTAATTTTTAAGATAATCTATTCAACCGCAAAACTGGCCACAATGTTATTCGCGATGGTTGTCTTGACGACAACCAACCAGTGTAAACAAAAACATAACTAGAAAAGTATTACCGCTAGAGAAAATGGGCCGATGCACTAAACGTCGTAGAGCTGCCTTGCAGCGGGAAATCAAAAAGAAAGCGAAACGCGATGTTCCTGATCCCTTGATTTGGGCTGTGACAGATCCGTGGAGGATTACTTCAAGAGGTGAGTGAATCAGATGAAAAAACTGAATGCAAGTTAATCTAGATTTAACCATTTGCTCCCCGTTCCCGTTGTACATAACAGGTTCCCTTGCCTGTGAGATGAGTTGATCTTTAAGGGGCCGAATACACTCACGGCATGACATCGCTTTTCTGACGAAAATTGGCAGTACCTTCTTGAAACCTTCCAATGTGCCTTCTAGCCTCTGCCACCTACTCGTCTACATGGAAGGCGCAATTGTGCCGTAGTGAGCTTCGCCGTGTGCACGCCTTCTTGTCGTCATGCTTCCCAATTTATGTTTTTTTATGTTTTTTGGAGGAAAAAATAAAACAATATACTTCTCGATCAAAATGCGAAAAATTATACAACACGGCGTTGCCAGCACTTTCGCCAATAGAAGGCAGAAAGAAGACGACACGAAAAAAATGCGCCGTGTGGAAGGCACGATGCGTCCACACGGGAGGCTATCCCATATTTCGGAATAATATTTAAACAATTAAGATTCCTGAGCGTCTTTGAATGCCAATGCACATCATCACACATAATGGGTTCAATTGCCCTCTAAGGTGAATGGATTTTCAGCAAAATTTGTGAACAATGTTTGACAGGTAGACAAAACAACGTGCAGGATATTTATTACAGGCCTCATCCATACATACAACATCGCATACATAGACTTCACGTATACATAAACACCGAAAACACGATAGTAATGGTGCACTAGACACAATGGATTTTTATGAACTATAAAAAACACGGTATTTTTACTGTAAGCTTGTAAACGATTGTTGTCATTACTATGTTTTAACAACGTTTTTTGCTGTTTATTCTACCACCGACAATAATTTTACCATGAAAAACATTGTCAGTGACTTCTAAATGTATGGGAAAAATGCCTGAAAAAATGCTGTTAAGATACATAACGACCCCCCTTTTTCATTGTAAAAATGGCAAAAACGATGTTTTTTATTGTTCTGGGCAATGATATTTAATGGAAAATTGATGTATCTACAATGAAAAACATAGTTAAATTATGGTATAACTATGTACAATTACAGCAATTTTTAAGGTTTTTTGAATGTTTTGTTAATGTTATTTTTTTTTTCGGGCGGGGACCACGTACTGTCAGACCGTCTGAATTACGAATATAGCGCGAAATTCAGTAGAAAAGAAAGTGGGTCAAGAAATGTTGCCTTTTTTACAAACAGAATTTCGATAGCTGAGAATGGGTCACAGTAAAATTTTCTATTGCCAGTACGTGCAGTTGCGCTTAGTTTTATTGTTTTTTATTCGCAGATATACCTTTTTTCACGGTTCTGAAAAATGGCGATTTCTATAAAAATACTAGATAGCATAGCTGCTGAAGACTGAAGAATAGGTAGTATAATACTACAGAATTTTCATTTTTGGTAGTCTTAGGAGTAAGATTTTTTATAAAACCAAAACAATGTCCATTGTCATGTAAACTTTCGGTTTTGGAATGCAGAAAAATGAAGCGTCACGGCTATTTACTGCTTTCCTGCCACTGCTCCTGCTGCTGTTGCTGCAATACCAGTGTAGAGAGCAGTGTGAGCCTTGGTGTGATTTATAGCGTTATTTTATAGCGAACAGACCATTTTACGAACTGACAGGTGTCACGGATCCTGCTGATATTGATGTTGCTTTTACGTGCGCTATGTGAGCGGTTCCGAGCTTTCTGTCAAAATTTCATTCATGAATTGAGTTCAGAAACGTCTCGTAAAATGGTTTATTTCTGCTGAGGAATAAAGAAACGACATCGCGATTTACGACGCAAGTAAGAAAGAGATGCCAGTTTTTTTTTTTGAACTAAGCACGTGCGGTGGTGGGTTGAAGCTGAAAAATTGGGTTGTTTATGGTTTAGCTACTCACGGATTTCCAATTTTTATATATCAAATGAAAGAATATAATGATGACATAAAAAACTGATATTGCGTGCTTCGGGCAGCACGCCAGGTCAAAATCGAGCGAATAAAGAAAGGGCTTTGACAACAGTTAGGTTACTTCCAGGTCAAAACGAGGGGAGCTGGTGAAATAAAGAACTTCGCTATAACACTTCGAGGAATGTGTAATAATGGCAAAGGAATACTGATGCCACTGTTTCTATACCATCCATCGGTACCATCGTCCTTGTTCTGATTCACGGCCGTATACAACTTTCGTACGGTCTTGGGCTAGCCTATGTTATTTCCCCGGGCTTGTATGTGACTAATTGTTTGGTCTCGTTTTCATTTCGTATGAGATTTTGGGTAACGAATGGTCGTGTCTTTTAGTCGGCCTGGATGGACCAAACTCTTAAACATAGTAGTATAACTTTGCAAAGTTTCCAAATTTCATTACACTTTGCAGTGCGAACAGAAAATCAGGCGAAACTGGATTCATACGCTAGAACTATTGCAAATAAAATATTGGAAAAGGGTTGCTCTATTCACTGCTTTTCGCACAAAAATTTCTTCAAAAAGAGTATAGATTTTTGTCAGTTTTAAAAAAATGCATATTGCATACATCATGATGCAAAGTTGCTCAAACGATTGATGTCATCTAACATACAAAGTTTCACTGAAATCCGAGCTGAAATCAAAAAAAAAAAACACTACCGAATCCTAGCTGCCAGCGGCTGAGAGAATCGGCGTAAAATCTTTCAAGGGAGCAATCAGCTGTTCAAAGCAGGGGGGATTTACCGCTGTCAAATTTCATATATGTGTGCGTTATCGCAGATCAACTCTGGTCCATGAAGTTTGTTGGTCCATGACGTTTGATAAATTACCAATGTGATGATAAAACATCATCAATTTTCGTTAAAAACTTGTTGCTGTTCCAAAATTTCACTACGGAACGCATTATTAATAGAAGTTTTCCGCGATTTCTCGAGTTTTGTTAAAAGAGAACGTTCCATTTTACTTCGATCAAAACGACAAAAAACAAAACATGCAGACGCCTTGTTGCCAAATGTGTTGGTCACGGTTTCACGATATTTGACAGATAGATTCCCCCTGGTTCAAAGCGTCTCCTTCGAGTTCAGAAACTTTTAAAACAAAACCTCTTTGGGCTGCATAGCACCAAGTACAAACAAAAACAGGTTAACCCACAGGGCACATGAATTCAAAATTTTGCAACACAGGAAACTGATACCGTTGCTATGGACACCTGCTTTATTTATGTGGATTATTTCCTGTTAGAAAAAAAAATCCAAGTTAAAATTTCCAGTGTTTTGTGCACGAAATTAAAGAAGCAAAGAGCAATGACGGATTGTGACCGAAACGAATCAATTTCTATGCATGACTTTTTAGAATTTTTGAAAATAACCTGTCAAGTAAACGATTCCTTCAACAGCAACAAGAAAAACCCTCCGCCCTTTGACTATAACCAACTGGCAAAAAATGAACTGGTGAACCAGATACATTCGGAAGCTGCAACCGGTAATCCAAACTTGCATGGAGCATCCCCGGCTCGTCGACAAACAACTAAAAAAGATAGCAAGGATGATGGTCAAAAAAAAAATTTCAAGAAAAAGTCTATTACGCATAGTAAATCACAAAAAAGTAAACAAGAAACTGTAGAAGTTCCAAACCGAGCTTTAGATGCTTTACTGAATGAAAAGTTAGATGAAGTACTGAACGAAGGTATTCTTGATTCGGTATTACCCTTTATTTGTCCATCCAGTACGTCAGGACCGACCGGATTTGGGTATCACAAAGGAGCTCATCCAAAGCTATCTCATCATCCGGTTATACAGGTTACTCCTAGTAGTAACAGTGCAACTTTGAAAAATCTTGCTGAAGGGACGTCGACCGATCATCCAGTTACAAGCAGCTTCAAAAAAACCAATCATCAATCAGGAGATGTTTCTCAAAATTTTCTGATTGCAAGTAGCACTTCCAAATTGGGAGCTAGAAGAAAGTCTTCAGTTTCTCAAATGTCAATTTCGGACAATCGTTCCGAGTGAGTATTGAAAATTTTTATATATGTCCTTAGTTTACCTTTCCGGTTTTGTTTAAGACCTGAGGTTATAATTCATGTGTGCGACGAAGTCAAAGGAACATCACGGGACTTTTCTTGTCCGCAGAAGCTACTGATCACGAAAATGGGATATTTTGCTGATGTTACTGCTGGTCAACGATTAGAAGACATGGACATCTCAGTGCATTGCGATTTGCAAATATTTGAGTGGCTTATGAAGTGGGTCAAGAAGGAATCCACCTCGCAGGAAGATTGGCCATCTCTTGATCCATCTAATGTGGTTCCAATCTTAGTTTCAGCAAGTTTTCTGCAAATGGAACCTTTGTTATTGGACTGCCTTTCCTTTTGTCATGCTCGGTTGAACGAAGTTGTGAGAGCATCATCTAATTTAGCCTGCCTCAACGACAGTATAATCACAAGGCTTGCAGCCATGTTTACAAATCTGGAGCTCGAAATGGTCAAGGATAAAAAAGATCGCATTGCGCCACGTCTTTGGACTAAGCTTATTCAGAGTCTTTGTGAGATTGAACCACAAGCACTGCGAGGTCACTACGCCACACTTGTTGGTATGTTTCGATGTCTACGCTGCGGAAAATATCTGACCCAAACCGTTAGTACATTTATACACTGCGTGCCACAAAATATTCGCCTGAATCGCTGGGGTCAACTAATAAGTTCACATGTGAAGGACCCTGCATGGAACATAACTAGCTATGTGGCGAGCCTTCATAAAGAGATGCGCTCGTGGCGCAAAGTGTACTGGCGTTTGTGGGGACACTGTCACTTTCTGTATTGTGCTATGTGTGATACCCATTTCGCGGTATATCAAATGCTTTGGTGTCAATATCATCCGGAGCAACCTCAGTTTTTAGGACCAGCGGCGGAAGGTCGAGTTCCGGGACCCGCAGGACGGTATCCATGCTGCGGTAAGCAGGCATATCGTTATGAAACTCTTCCTGGTCCTACGGTGAGATGCTACATTTGCTTTTTTCCATTTTAAAATTATTGATTTTGGTTTTATATTGCAGGGTTGCCAATATCGGGAACATACCGTACAGGCAGATACGGATCGCGATCGTTCGATTTTGCAGCTAGCAATGCAGGCTGCTGAGGGTGGTTGCTTGTATGAAACGGCTCCGTTCAAACCTCCCAACACCGTCAATGACCCATGGTGGAATGGTATAGGAATTTTACCGCATCGTTCGAGGCAGGGTTTACTGCCGACGTTCCATATTGAAGGTGATGCTCAACCCAGTCGATCCACTAGGAAATTTATAACACGCCAGCAGTCTCAGTCAATCGCCGAATCGGACACTGAATCCGACTCGGAAGACGCCGATAAATCAGGCACTATTCTTAGTCATTCTTCTAGTAGTAGTAGCGATGGCGAAGAGTCTGCTTACAGCAGTCCACGATCGTTTCGTCCAAAGAATCTCAAGCACAAACCAAAGCTTTCTTACGGTCGCCACTGGGCGGGAGACATGTCTGCTCGTAGCAATCAGGACAACCAGCGTGAGTTTGAAGAACGCGCTATGAAGCAGATTATTGCAATGGTTGGGAAGAAAACGGGTAGCGAACAGAATCAGCAATTCGTCACCTATCAGCAAGGTGGCACATTCATGAAGATTGAAGCTGACTGGAGAGAATCCATCAAGCAAAAAAATTTAGCCAGTGTTAAAGCCAAAGCAGGAACTATCAAATGATGACTGCTCATAGACTTACGCGAACGGTCACAGGAAAAATCATTTGGATAAGGATAGCATGATAATATTTGCAATCACATTATTTCCAAAGCACCTTTTGAATGTAAACTATCACAATTTCACAAAATCTTACATCTAATCGTGGCTATTAAGTTTTCTCGGTCTATCCATATTACATGCACCAGAGATCGAATTTAAGGCTAGTGTAGCCCACAGGAGTGTTCAATCTTCGTTACAAATATTTATGCTTGATAATAAATACTCAACTGAGAGTGGAAATCAACCATTTTTTGAAGAAATAGGCAAACAATTTTTATTGTAAACGAACGCAGCGGTAAAAAAAGTTATCATTTTTGTTGCTTTCTTGTATTCCGTCCTATAGTTTACAGATTTTCATAAGTTGTAAGTAGCGGTTTCGTTTTGGCGATTTTTGTATTTCTTGAAACTTTTACAGACAACTTCTTAAATCATATTTTCAATAATTGTGACTAAAACAATGCTCATGTGCCGCAAAATAAGGGTTCAAAACATTTGCATGTAATCGAAACAATTCTCGTGTAGCTCTACACTTTTCGCAATCACAATTTACTGGAGCGAATTTTAAGTACCAACTTTTCCAATACCAATTTTCAGTTTGTATTCGATTGCGTATGGGTATGTGCTAAGCGTGTTGAAACGGTTTGGAAGAATTGGCCAAAACTCGTTAAAAATTGTCATTGATTCGTATCCTTTTGCCTCACAATTTCGTGTTTTAAAAATTAAGGAAGGATACTCCGTGGAGCACATAATTTGTCTCTTGTACTCCGAAATAAAGGAACATCGTTAATTGCTATTCATTTCCATCGTTTTTCTTGCGATGGAGTCGCATTATAGTTCACTCAAATTGTTAAAACCCAAATTCGGACAATCAGCTCAAAATAATAAAATAATCAGTAGAAAACAGCCCCCATTAGTGATGTCCATAAAAGGGAACATAAGTGTTTCCACCTGTGCCGTCTTCTGTTGGGACTAGTACACGCTAACAAGGATTGTGAATAGCTGAATACAATGGTTAACCGGTATGCATTATCGTTTATACTATTTCAACTCAAATGTGTTTATGCTTATATACTTAATTTACTCAATTTACAGTTTACATAACAGGCATTTATCAAAATCACGCTCCGAACTAAATGATTGTGTGAATGTGAATGATTACAGATAGGCAAACGGCAACCGGCAAAACTTACTCCGCCGATTTTTTTACATTTTAAATGGATAGGAAACGTCAATGGTTTTCGAGTTTTTTTATTCAGTTTATATTAATACGATATCACCATTATTTTGCTGCAGCTCAAATCCCTAAAAAGTTCACTACGTACGCTCTCCTGTCTTTTTATAAAAGGAAGTTGCTTTTGCTTTTTACATGCACCTTACCTGTTTTTGTTGTAATTTTAGCATTTTATTTCCCATCGGATGACAATATAGACATTATTTTAAACCACCATTTTTCCAAATTGATTTCTGGTTGCCGAATTGTGGCGCTTTGTTTGAGTAAACGTGGATAATTTCAACAACAAATTGAACAAAAATAACATCGTGAGTGCTTTAAAAGACAAGAATCGATAGCATACCGAATTTGATAAAACTAACTGAACAATTGTTCGGAGGCGCGTTCCAGGTGCCAGTTGTGTCGCGAAAGCGCAGCACGTGCTTCGTAGTCTGCTACACCCATATCACGCAATCGTTGCACCTTTTGATCAAAGTCTACATTCCGACAAGGACCACCGGCGTACACGTTTGTCCAGTGCTTCGCGGTGAGGATAAACATTTCATGGTTATCTTTATACTGGGTAGCAACGACCGCATCTTGTGGATCATCCGGTTCTGCAGCGGCGAGTAATGCTTGCAACGAAAGCAGTACTGTCCGCAGAGTCATAGCAGCGGCCCAATTGTCTTTCAGTATATCCAAGCATATGGCTCCAGTTACAGATGAAATGTTTGGATGCCAGATTTTTGTGATGAATTTAACCTACGAGTGAGAAAAATAGAATAAAAATGAATCCAAAGGGACAATGGTAGGGCGTACATACCTTCGGGGGGTTGAACGGATAAGTTTCGGGTACTTTAATTTCCAGCAAAAATTTGCCACCCTCGTATGGCGTGTCAGGCGGACCGGCAATTTCCCCACGTAACTCGGTAAAATTATCATTGACTATGTCCAATTTTATGGAACACTGAACAATCTGTAATTTGAGATAAAAAACACTTAAATAGTAGAAATATAATACTACTTTAGTACTGAAGCTTCGTTGAACACAGGGAATAAATATTAGTATTCTTTGACAAATATAAAAACATTCATGGTATGTCTGCCTTCAAATTTAAACAGTCCCGTTCAGAAGATTTAATTTGTGTTATGTCTTTACCTAGTGCCATGATTTTTCATAATCAAGTTATCACTGATAATGCTGCGCACTCGTTGCTAAGCTTGCACATTGAAAATAATATTTACACTTTCCTCCATGGCTTGTGGGGACTCTAGTACTGTAAACAGCTTCGATCTAGCTTCAGATTAGCTGGAATGAGATTGTATTCTGAGGTTCACTGTAAAGTCGAAAAACTTCCAAGTGCTTCGTTAGTTTCCAGCAGGGTGTAAAAGCGTTCCACCGTCCAAATTCCAGTAGCTTATAGCATTTGTGCAGTTGTGTGATAAGCGCATTGGAAAAAAACATTTTGGAGGCTGATTGCAAGTCACGACATGAAGAACGGCAACAGCACCAGTGAATCGGAGACCGAGTTCGAACAAGGTATAGTAATTGTTAAAATCATTGTGAATGTTTGATTTGTATTTTGTTTGTATTTATAACATTTTCGCTAAAAGTATTTTATTCTGCTTGCTGGAACAAAAGTACCTAGTCGGCTAAACTTGAGCGATTTCAATATAAACGGTTTGGATATATTAAAATCACATCTATCTATAGTTATTTAGTAAAAAACTAACATTAATGATAACCGATTATAACTTGACAAATATATTTTCATTTTAGCAAACAACATTCCATCAAGTGCGGAATGTTGTTTATGCTAACAAACTGTTATTTATAAGCATACGAAAAACAAGCTTATTTGTATTCAACATACTACCCATTAAGACTGTGAAAAAACATTACGTCTGTAACTTTAGAAAAGCAAAACAATACAGAATACACGCAATAAAAAAATATTGCAATTAAAAAAAAGAACTTACTTTGTTATAGATTAGCAATCTAACAAAACGAATAGGTGTTTTCGTCAATAATATTCAACAAGGAAGTTATAAATATTTTCTCTCGTCAACCAAAAATAGTCAGGGTTGACATCTGTCACGAACTTATCCCGAAACTACTAAATCCAACAAGCAATACGGGTTATGCAATTTGTTCTCGGTCAGATTCCCCCGAATCGCCTGAAATGACGACATTGTCAAGCTGTCAACCACTCACCTCTTCACTTTTCAGAACTTCCTTAAATTCTCGCTTGATACGGGATACAGCCATATTCGCCATTTTACCTTCGTTTAGTCTGGAGAATGATAATCACAAGGGTTTTGGGTTCTATCTGGTTCTCCGACGGGCGCTTGAACCAGCAAAATTTAGCTAATCGTGTACGGCCCTAAGCAACAACGCAATTTGCTCCGAATCTGACGAGTTTTCGTGCCAGCAAAAACACACTTTAAATCAATCTTTCGCCACTATTCAAAACAAGAAGCAACCTTGTTTTTGACTTTTGTACTTCCTTCGTTCCCTGCTTGCAAATCGACGAGGTCTTCAGACTTCTTCTTTGTGGACGGTTTTCCTTTCTAGGGGCGCGCTATCGATGTTTGCGTTTGCGAATATTCGCACACAGTAGCAATTGTTTGATGTTTCGTGTTAGCTGTATTGGTGAACGGGAAGAGGACTTTGAAAGACCGATTATAGTATGGGAAGGTACAGTCTATTCCAAATCACTTCAGACTAATATTTATGATTGAACGCTTAGATTTTCAGATGAAGTTTCATTCAGAATCGAACAAAGGAGCAGTGGAATGGAATGAACAACGCTGAAAATTTTTATACCAATTGAAGACAGGTTGCTTTGAAAAAGCGTTGTCGTTCACTTGCAACAGGGTTGCCATATTTAATTTCTCCGCAGGAGTCAGGATATTTTATACACACTAATAAAACAATGTGTGCGAATACAGGCAAATATTATAATACTAATAATACACTGAAAAAAAAATCACACGCTCATACCAAATGCTCTTTACACATGAATACCAATAATCCAACCCAATCATTTTAACAGGTCGACCCATATCCATTTTAAATAGAATCCACGGCATTTTTACGAATTTTGGCATTTAACGCGTTTTAGCATTGAAATCTGAGTGTAAAAAGATTGATTTTAGTATGCATGACATGGCAAACCGAAGTGTAAGACACTTGATTTTGTACTGTGCAGTGAAACGCAAGTGTATTCCACTTAGATATGAAAAGTTTCATCTACAGTCGCCGTTCGATAACTGCAAAACTTTTAACTGCAACGCTTTTCAACTGCAAGACCGATAATTGCAACAACTTTGCAGTTATAGGACCGCAATCCGTCAAATCTGATGTCAAAGTCATATTTGACATTGAAGTGACAGATCTTGCGGGGGGATTCTAAATGCATTCGAAAATGAAAATTGTTGAATCTCTGTAAACATTTCATTTTCTTTCGATTTTTTTTTCGATTTCGTTTACTTGTTGTCTCTTTATCCTAGATGGGAGATTACAGATCTCCCCTATTATTCAATGAAGCAAAATCACCATGTATGTGGTTTACTTTCCGTAATTATTATAAGAGTTTTCTCTTATAATAATATCCCTTGTGCATTGTTTGGCTAGCTTTTACTACTTAGTGAGGCAGTGCATAGTAGATCACAAACAATATTTTGTGACCATGCGTTAAATAGACCATTTTACGCACCGACAGGTGTCACGGATCCTGCTGACATTGATGTTGCTTTTATTTGCGTTATGTCGGCGGTTCCGAGCTTTCTTTCAACATTTCATTCATGAATTGAGTTCAGAAACGTCTCGTAAAATAGTTTATTGTAGTGATGAACTTAATTTTATTTTTATTAAGTTACTAAAACACAATGAATTGTGATGCAAGTTGATTAATCAAAAAGCTTGCCTATTTTAGTTTTCTGCTATTTTTTGCCACTATTCCATTAAAAAAATACATTTCGACATCATTGAAAACAACAGTGGTAGTGACGGACCCCCTCTAAATTTTGGCATGTGTCAAGTGTTGTAGTTATCAAACGGCATTCGATAACTGCAATTTAAACATGTTGCAGTTATCGAACGACGACTGTATTAGCTCAGAAGTAAGTGGAATCCACTTGGCAGTAACGTTTTTTTTTTTCAATAGTTCTGCTGTTTGAAATAAAAAAGTCAGTGATATATGATTTTTTTTGACATTTCTTATCAAAACAAAAAACAATATACATACCCCTAAAACACCAAATATTTCAGTAAAAACTGAAGAAATGATGGTAAAACCACAGACAAACGTTCAAGCAAGAACAACATTGATCGAAAATTCCGTGTAAATTTTCAAAGAGAATTGCGTTATAAGTCACTTGTACATTAGCGCCGCCTAGTGACCTTAACACTACAATACATTTTTTTTTTCGCTGGTGTACGAGGCAGGCGTCACTGGTAGCGCTATCTGGGGTGCCATTGTGCAGCTCGATTCGAACGATTTTCACTATTTTCGAATACGTCTCATACTGCCAGTTTTACTTTAAGTTCAGAAGGAGCTGTCATTGCCATTTGTCCTTCGACTCATCTAACCCGCAAAGTCGAAAAAAATACAAAAAAAAACGAAACAACGCCCACAAGCGATCATTTAGTTTTGTTCGAGTTACTCGAAACGAAATGCGCAATGTCACCCTTGGTTACGAATTGCTACTACAAAAAACTTACCCAAGCTTGGAACTAAGCTTGGACGTCTGTCTGCGGAAAAACTCAAGGTTATTACAGAACAGTCGTTAATTTGATTGTTTTTGCAGGAATTCTGGTGTTATTACAGTTTACCGATTGATTGTTGCCAAAAATTACTGAACGACTTATTTTTGATTAAGTGTGGTCACCAGCGTTGCCAGGTCATTTTTTCAAAAATCTGGATAAGGTAAAAAAAAAAATCTGGAAGTCATTTCTTGGGGTGAAAGGTAAGTTCTTCGGATAAAAGTCTTGGGGTACGTAAAATTTGTGGTGACGAAATTGCAAAATTTCGCGCCAAATTTGAAGTGATGACCTTTTTGCGGAACAGAGAAAATAAAACCTGGATAAAATCTGGATCATTCATGAAAAATCTGGAGAATTGGACATCAAATCTGTCTACCTGGATACATGTTCAAAAATCTGGATAATCCAGCTAAATCTGGATACCTGGCAACGCTAGTGGTCACAGAGAACAGTCGTTCAAACCGTCATTTAACCGCAAGCGCTAATACTCGCGATATGTGGCGCGTCAGTGATAAACCAAGCACTGATATCGATACAATAATATTTATGCAGTGGAAATGGGCCCCAATACAGATGTCGTTAGTGTATTAACGTATTTTGATTCATATTTTTACACGATTTTAATTTTTTTTTATATAAACATGAATCTCTGTGGTGTGGTTGACTATTGTATCCGAAAAATCGGTAGTGTTGCTGAATTATGGGTTTCATTGTTTTTGGGCTTAATTTTCAGGAGATTGAACCGCAATGGCTCGGTAATATGCATTACCGAGCCCCATTCTAAAGTGTGCAAAAGTTTTATTGAAAATCGAGCTAGTAATTTGGAATTAATATTAACTGATGTCGTTTTCGTTTTCGCGGTGTACTACACTTTCTCCGTGCTATACTTTGCAGCTTCAAATAAAACATTTTCAGTGTCATTGCATTGGTATGCGTAATAATGGGATAGCTGTCAATTCGTTTTGTTTTGGTCATAATCGCATTCGTCATTTTGTCTCGTTTCCATTTCATATGTCCATCTCGCAAATGTGCTGAGAAAAAATTTACCTGACACTTTACCACGTGGAACGAAAACCAAAACAAACCAGTTTTGACACATACGTGTGAATGTGTTGGTAACTTCCTACAGCACACTCTGCTTTTTTCGGGTGTCATCAGTGACAGAAAAAGTGTAGGGAGAGACAGAAAAAGGGTAACACGAAAAATCAAATAAAACATTTTCGGTGTCAAAAGTGTCATTTGAGTGTAGTACACCGCGAAAACGAAAACGACATGAGTCAACGCAGTCCCAGTTTTCTCTAAACAATTCACGTTGAAGCTGTATAAATATAGAAAATAAAAACTTTAAGCCAGTGGTACAGATTTTTCCCGGAAATAGTACAGATGAAAAAGATTTTTGCAGCTCCCAGTACAGATGAAAATGTGGCAACACTGCCTCTGACATGTAAAACCCAGTTGCCAAAATGGCGGTTTTTTCATCGCTTATCTGTCTCTCTCTCTCTCTGAGTAACTCTAGTAGTAACTTACTGCAGCAATAGATCATTGTACACGAAAAATTACCTCACTTTTCTGACACTTCCCACGGGTTTGTTTACAAGGTGTTCTATTCACTTTTTATGCGATCGGAGTGAAAATGAATGATACAAGTACGAAAAAGATGGGAAAACTCTCCGCCTATGCGAATTCGTTACTGTGATCTTTTGGTTTGTTCTTGGAAACGTTATTTTAACAAGAAACTTCCGCTTTTCTATTCGAGCCGAAAATTTTTCTATGTAAACAAACCCCCGATAACTGTCAAATCTCTTCCTTCTTCTTGTTTTGTTACGTCATCGTGCAATGATCTCTTTAGCAACATTGAAAAACGAATGGCAATATTAAAAGTGTATTGAATAAGTTTAATTGCAAACATCGACTCAAAAAGCAACCGCTAGAGATTTTTGTGTTTTGTAAATTGTTGTTCCTTTTTCTTGTTGTCATGGTATTTTTTCTCGTGAATTGAAATGTTATTGGTATTGTTAAAATAATCATGTATAGGTATATTTTGCACCAGTTTATTTTTCTCTGTGTAGAGGTTTCGACCAACTTCGCAAAATATTTACCGTTTTCGAAATGTTTTAAACCGTATAAACGGTGTAACGCAGATGCTGATCCCGCAGGTTTAAACGTCAAAGTGCTGACGCTTATCAAAAAATTTAGCACATGGTTTGTTGTTTGCCTGAAGCAGTTACTGTCATCATTAGCATACCTAACATGTTGTGCTTGTTGGCTAGTGAGAACGGCACAACCACACGCTTGTGGAAATCCCGTTTTGTACCTTCATAGGCCTGTGTGTGTCCGTTCCACTCGCATACTTTATCACTTTACAGACCAGTACACCAATCGACCGACTGCGAGCTCAGCTCTTATTTAATTTGATACCGTAGATTGTGTGATGCCAGTCAGATCGTCAAAACCGATTCGCGCCAGAAGTCTCATCCGAAACAACTTGGAGAAGTCCAGCAGCAACATCGAGCAGCAACAGCTCCTGCAGTCTAGAATGCCGAACATCAAGGTTTTCTCCGGCTCATCCCATCCGGATTTGGCTTCGCGTATTGTGGACCGTCTGGGAATCGACCTTGGGAAGGTGGTTACAAAAAAGTTCAGCAATCTGGAAACATGGTAAGCTCTTTTTTCGTTCTCTAGCATGTTTGTCGTGTTCAGGTTGGGTTTGCCCTAATGTTTCAAAGTTATCGATCAAACAAATTCCGTAAGTCTGAAGTGCAGTGGCTAATATTGTTCAAAAGTCCATTGGATAGGAAAAATAGAGCAAACAAAAATGGCAGAAGCTTTAAAAATATAATTCACTTAACCTTGAAGTGTGACAACTAGTTGACTTTTGCTAACCGCGATGAGTACCTGCTAGGGTATAATACTACAAAGATATAAGTCAGTCGAGAATTGGGATTGGCAAGCGGTGCTTCACCTGTTCAACTTTTTAGCAGAATGCTAGTAGAAAATGGTGGGAGTCTCCCCCGTTGTCCAGGTAGTTTCTGTGATGTGATTTGATGCTGTGTTCTGTGATAGTTAGAAATTCACCTGTGATTTAGCAAAATCAATTCCATTGACTAATTGAACGATGATATAGACTCTTGAAAATCGTAATGGCTACGAAAAATTACTTTCAAGATACAGTATGATGTAATGAAGTTTTTCTTCTGACAAATATGTTCCAAGCCCACCCGATTGTAAATCATTGCCGGCTAAATAAGAAAACAAGACATCAAGTCTACGTACAGAATCAAATGTGATGCAATGAACATTAGGAAGGGATCCAAAACTGGTTGGCACATTCACAATTTCATGCCACTTTGTACGCACACGTCTGTTTTTCTAGACGACGTTGTAACCTGTACGTTTGGCGTTGAAGTAAAGGATTGACATAAGCTTGTGGTCATCCTGTTAGATTCCGGAACAACGCGGTGGCCGTTCCGCTCGGCGTAGATATGTTTGTATGAGGGCAATTTAAAATTTCTACATGTTTACTCACGACTGTTTGGGTTCTGCTGTGTATGATAAGCTTATGTGCGTAGCACGTGTCGCTGAGCCTTCTCAAGTTGTTGCTATCTTTGCAGTGATGGTAGAAATTTCATTGAGTTAAATTACATGCTTGATTGTGTATGGCGACTTAAGAACCGACTGTGTAGATATTATAGACAGAGTATGGATCCCGTGTTTCTCTGCAGAGTCAAATAAAAAATGGCTTGCGAATCGAACCATGGTAAGGTAGCTGCACTGATTGTGATACTTTGAAGCGTTTGGAAATAGACCAAATCTTTAATAAAATTATCTTAATTGAAAAAGTTGAGCTGGAACGTGTGCAGTTCAACCATTAATATATCATTCATGTCAATTTCCCAAGTCATTGACCGAATCCTCTCAGATTAGTAACTTTACGTATTTGAATTCCAAAAAAAATCTGCATTTTCTCCAATTGATCTACTCAAATCTGTAGGATTTGTGAAATTATGTTTTTATAATTAGGTTTTTCATAAAAAATTACACCACTTAAAAGAATACAATGAAAAAAGTTTGAGTGTATAGATTAAAATACATTTATTTCAGTTTTTGGTTTTAAATTCTCAAACCTTTTTAAAGAAGATAGTAAATATCAAACTAGACGAGTGAAGGACAGGAGTGTTTGCCCTACTTTTTCATTGATTCAGACGAAATATATCGAGTACAATGTCAGAAAACTTTATCAGAGCTTTCTTTTTTCTATTGAGTTAAGAGTAAAAAACTGCTACTATCATTTGGATAGTAATATCTTCTGTTTAATTTATAAAGTATAATAAGCTCTGTACCTCTCACAATTTCCAATAAGCTGCAGATGCTCCACATTACTAGGGGTGATATTTGCTGTGAAGGCTTGAGAAAACAATTTGTTGTAAATACACGAATGAATTCGCAAATGAATTCAAATATGTACATTAGTGGGCTACGCTATCGGGAAATATATTTTTGTAGTAATTCTCAACGCTACACATTGCGCAGCATCTGGATTCAGTTAGTTAACATTGGTCGAGTCCCATCGCATGCAAAACCAAATCGCGTATATTTATTGCCTTATCTCGTAACCCTAGTCTCGGCCAAATATTTGGCTAAAGTGATTTATTGCTAGCTAACGGGAAAGAAACAGCTTTCAGCAGTTTTTTTATGTAGTGAATCTCAATCGCAAACGTGCTAATATTGTGCCTACTAATTTTGGCTATTTACATATTACAGTGTCGAAATTGGCGAATCAGTTCGGGGTGAGGATGTCTACATTGTGCAATCCGGTTCCGGCGAGATCAACGATAACCTCATGGAAATGCTGATTATGATCAATGCGTGCAAGATTGCTTCGGCTTCGCGCGTGACTGCTGTAATACCGTGTTTCCCGTATGCTCGTCAGGATAAGAAGGACAAGGTAGGCCAGGCGAGTGTGATTTCAAGTGCTTCGATTGAATAGTTTATGATTTCCTAGCTAGAATGCTCACAGAAAAGCTTGCAAAGTTAAATCATATTTTTCGTTTGTTATATTACCAACCCATAGAATTTTTGTTTGTTGGTACGTGAAAATGTGGAAGTTTTTCTTGGTTTTGTTTTTTACCCTAAGGTGCATTTTTGTATCGTATGAAATTGTAACTGCAACTATACATTCCTTAGTAACTGATCATGCAAATGGAAAGCATTTGTCAATAAAAGCTAGTTGTAAACAACCCACTATCGTCGGAAGAGGTCAGTTCGGGAGGTTATCGATGTTACAGAGTTCTGAAGTTTTTTCTCATCAGTTTCATCGCCAGTGAACGTTGCACGTACAAAAATCCCTGGTGCGCATATATTGTTTATAGTCGATTGGTAAATCATCAATGACGTCAACAGTCGACGAATGATTAACTGGTGATGAAGGTAGTTGGGCTATTGATGCACTATTAACAGCCAGTGGCATGATAAGACATGTCCTTCTGTCAGATTGAAAACAGGCAGGCCTCTCCTAGCACCAATTTCGCTCTCAATGCGGTTGGCGATAACACTTGACCATGCACACTTCTATGCCAACAAACTCCGGATTACGTGTTGTGTACTACTACTATTCGTTGAATTTTAGATTATTATAGTTTACTTTTCAGTTCATTTCTTGTTTCATATAGTCTCCGCACATTGTCGCTTGTTTGTGTGGACTGCAAGCAAAAGCTGTATATGAATTGATGAAAATATTATTAATATTTTGATCTCCTACCGCCCCTCTTAGGCAGGCGATGATAAGCTGGCCATGTTGATGAAGACCAATGAGTGGAAGTTTCGGGTATTGATCGTTCCTGTTTACTATTTTCTCTTACACTTTATTTGTTTTCTACTCGTTTGAATCTTCATTGGTTTTTAATTCAGTTACCTTCGGTTGACTTTCATTTTCAGCATCAGTTCGTCGTTTAGAATAGTTTTACTAAAGGGGTCAAACCACCACACATTCGATCACATCCAGTATGTACAGTGTTTATTAATCATAACATCGATTAGAATTGTGTTTTATTGCGTTTATTTCGAAGTACAAAAAGTAAATGGAAAAGTTGCACGTTCGAAGGAAAGTGTCTACATTTTTGTTATAGAATTCATAGACAATTCATTGGTGAATAATGCGACTGGTAACTTAAGCTGTTTATTTTTTATGTGAAGTCTACGTCTGTTTATTTTGGTCGTGTCCTTGTTATATGATTCATTCATTTTTCAAAAATCTGATCATTAATCCATGTTACACATACATTACAACACAGATAAAAGATACATTTTGCACCATTTTAAGCAAAAAAAAATAATGTGCAAGTTTGGTAAAACAGTAACTCTCTTGAAAAAGTAGAGAATTGAAAGTTTATCTGGGCAAAGAAATATTAAGTTGGTTGCCTGAAAAAGGCCGTCGCTTCTAATGGCAGGTCGACGGCCGATTTTAGCAGCAGACACCTTTAAATTAATAGTTCCCCATTTAATATATATTTTTTTCGCATGCCTTTGAGAAAGTTAATAATAGATGATTGAGAAATAACAAATTCGGATTTTTCTAGATAATTTAGAGAATCATTTCACAAAAAAAAAAAATCAAAATCGAAAGACAGGTTACGGAAACAGCCATGTTTCGTAATTTCCAGTTAGAATGTTTAGCCTCTACACCTGGGAAAATAGTTTATAAAAGTGAACTTTCTTGAAACAATCCATACCTATTTAATACCATTATTTTATTATTTTTCTAAAAATATGAAAATAAAAGGTCTATTATTATAGTTAAGAGATTTTTTTTTTATTTGCGAAAATTGTAGGAGTTCCCAAATGATAACAAAAGAAAAAAAAAACAAAACAAAATACCTATTCTTGTTATCTCTTTTCATAAATTTGTCTAAAATTATCTTTCTTCAAAAGCCAAAAAAAATCAGCAAAATTTCATTGAAATTTAAGTAGGCCGGGATAACATGGCGTCTCTTCGGGAATTATATTTTCTTTCCGAGTATCCATCCATACTTATCCAAACACGTATGCGACTGTGTTTTACCGTATATTTTAAGTAGTTTCTTTACTAAGTACCACTATAATTGCAGTCCTCAATTTGCAGTATGTAAGCTGTTGATAATTGTTTCCACATTTTTGGCGCAAGGTAACAGACATTTCGGAAAGCGTTTTTTGAATTTTGCTTTGCAGCAGCCATATTATCGTTAGTTCCCCGAAGTTTCTAATGTTAGTTCTTTCTGTGAATTACACATTTTACCCTCTAGGATTACGTTCCAGATATGTACATTGTGAGTAATAAAATAGCAACGCATTAGTGGCACGTATTTTTATTTACGCAGGCAGTGTGAATTTGATTCGGAAAGTGTCCTGCTAAAGTTTCCCCTTAAGTTTCCAAACTAAAAGTGCACCTGTGTTTGCAGCAACTGCAAAGGCTTCCTCATATCCCTTTTGTTTCCTGTTTTCCTTATCCTATCAATAATGTAGATAGTTTTTTTTCTGAGTGGTTTCAAACAATTTGCGTGTGAATTGTTCTCACTATCTCAAACAGGATAGTAACGTGCCCTGTGTGTGCACTCTCGTAGATGAAGTAACGAATGGGCACGAAAAAAGTACTATCGGCTCACAGAGTCACGTAGTGTCTCGCGAGTTATTACTTCGAAACTCATTTTCATTGGGCACTCATTAAAATTGCATGTAGGGATTCAACTCATTCGTGTGTATTTTTTTGAACAATTCGGGTGATCTAATCAGTATAAATTTGCGGTAAACTAACTGGAATTGCATTTAAGTTGGGTTTTGTTGTCGAAAATGTGGCCAATTCTAATGACTAACATAAAATAATATTTAACCATTTTTTCTGAAATTTTTCTGTTTGCAGAGCCGTGCCCCAATCTCGGCCAAGCTGGTAGCAAACATGTTATCGGTGGCAGGAGCCGACCATATTATAACGATGGATCTACATGCTTCACAGATCCAGGTATGATTGGAATGGTGCTAATTGCGAATCGATTCACAATAATTCCTTTTTTTGTTGTTGCAGGGTTTCTTCGATATCCCGGTGGATAATTTATACGCAGAACCGGCAGTGCTCAAGTGGATACGGGAAAATATTGCCGAATGGCGAAATTCGATCATTGTTTCACCGGACGCCGGTGGCGCGAAGCGCGTAACGTCAATCGCTGATCGATTGAATGTAGAATTCGCGCTCATCCACAAGGAACGGAAAAAGGCAAACGAGGTCGCCTCGATGGTGCTGGTAGGTGACGTGAAAGACCGGGTTGCGATCCTGGTGGATGATATGGCTGATACTTGCGGCACAATTGTCCATGCCGCTGACAAGCTGGTCGAGGCGGGAGCAACAAAGGTGTACGCCATTCTGACGCACGGCATCTTCAGCGGGCCAGCCATCTCGCGAATAAATAATGCTTGCTTCGAGGCTGTAGTTGTAACGAACACCATACCACAGGACGGACATATGAAGGACTGTCCTAAAATTCAGGTAAGCATTACAACTTATAGGGGCCGTTTCTAAACCATGTGGTCATAAAGAGGGGGACGGGGGGGTTTGTAAAAAGACCACGAAAGTCCATAATTATACAATAAAAATATAAAAATAAAAAGTGATCAAAACATGACCACGTGGTTCAGGCACGGCCCCATAACTGCATTGAACATCGTTTTAATTGATTTCGTTACAGTGCATCGACGTGTCAATGATGTTCGCCGAGGCTGTCCGCCGTACCCATAATGGTGAGAGTGTCTCGTATTTGTTCTCAAACGTTCCTTACTAGAAGTTTTACACACAAGCAAAAAAATGGGGTATATTGTGGGACAGACAGTCAGGACTACAGGCCGGATTCAGTTTATTTTTGAGGTTTTTTTCTACTAGAATTATATTCTATTCGAACCAAGCAGTGTTTACACTAAATAGACGTATTGGGCTTGATCAAAGACTTACAATTATCTCATATCATTCTATTGAAATTCTAAATAAGTGATTATAAGTTGAAAAGTTGAGTCTTTCTCCAATTAAAATCCGATTAACTCGTTATCCGATATTTCGACGTGATATGGCAAAGCATGTCATAAAGCTGAACAAGGTATAATTGAGTGTCGAAAGCATTATTTTATTTTTTTTTGCAATCCAATCTTAGTTTTTCCCTTTTTACAATTGGATTGGCCTATCCTAAACCATTTTCTCTCTTGACTCGTGATGAAAAAAAAAAGATAAAGCAAAGCTGAGTTGAGCCATTTAGCGATAGGATTTAGTTTTAGCAACAAAGTTTTTCTTCTGGATTAGCCAGACATGCCTCGATGAAATCTGCTAATATTGATTTATGTGAAACAAATATTTTGTAAGGTACAAATATTCTAATTTTACGCTATTCAAAACGAAAAAAGTAGAAAATATAGTATTACATTAGTAAAACTGTGCTTTGATGGATATTTGTTTGGTCAGATGAGCAAATTGATTATGCCCCTTGGTGACAAGTAGCAAAGGATTTGTGAAGCAGTTTTTTTGAACGAACATTTATTTTTATTTAACACCAAACTAACACTTAAACAAACATTGAAACGAATAAAACCAACAACTAATATTCATCATTATCACTGGCACCGGCATCCGCCGTGTCGGCGGCGACCTCTTCGTAGTCCCGCTCTAGGGCGGCCAGGTCTTCGCGTGCTTCGGCGAATTCACCTTCTTCCATGCCTTCGCCCACGTACCAGTGAACGAAGGCCCGCTTCCGGTACATGAGATCGAATTTCACGTTCAGCCTCTCCCACGCACCGGAGATGGCCGTCGAATTGGACAGCATGCATACGGCCCGTTTTGGTTTGGCCAAATCACCACCAGGTAGGACAGAGGGTGCCTGTTGGTTGATACCGATCTTGAACCCGGTTGGGCACCAGTCTACGAATGTGATGTGACGTTTGGCCTTAATGACACCGATCGTGTTGTTGATATCCTTCGGTACGACATCACCTCTGTAGAGCAGACAGCATGCCATATATTTGCCAGTTCGAGGATCACATTTGACCAATGTATTTTGTTGGCTGAAGACGGCGTTTGTAATTTCCGAAATGGATGAACACTCATGTTTGGCTTTCGAAGCGGACAGCAGAGGAGCATACGAGACAAGAGGGAAGTGAACCCTAGGATAAGGTACCAAATTGGTTTGAAACTCGTTCAAGTCTACGTTCATCGTGCCTTTGAAGCGCAGGGAAGCTGTTACAGAAGAAACAACTTGTGCTACGAGCGTGTTCAAATGAAGGTAATCAGGACGACCAATTTGGAGGTTGTTCGCGCAGATGTCGTAGGTTGCTTCATTGTCAATCATAAAACAACAGTCGGACGAATCCATGGTAGTGTGGGTGGTTAACACGCTGTTGTAAGGCTCTACAACGGCTGTCGAGATCATCGGGGCAGGATAGACAGCAAACTCAAGTTTGCACTTCTTTCCATAGTCCAAAGCAATCTGATGCATCAGTAGTGAGGTGAACCCCGATCCTGTGCCGCCACCGAATGATCGAAAAATCAAAAACCCCTGTAGTCCGTCACATTGTTCGGATAGCTTCTGCAACGTTGATGACACCTGTTCGGCAAGCTGTTTACCCACGGTGTAGTGCCCTCTGGCATAGTTGTTGGCCGCATCTTCCTTGCCGGTAACCATATATAGTGGATGGTACAGCTGCCGGTAGGGGCCCGACTTGATTTCATTAATAACTGAATCCTCCAAATCGATAAACATGTTACGTGGCACAACACGCCCAGCGCGGGTATCATGGAAGAAGGTGGTCATATTCTCATCCACATTTAAACTAGGGTTCAGCGTTCCATCGGCTAGTACACCGTGCTCCAGCGAGAATAATGGCCAACAGGCATTGCCTATCTGGCACCCCGCCTGACCGACATGTATAGAGATAACCTCACGCTGAGGAAGAAATAGATGTAAAGTTTCAGTTGAATAAACTGTTGCACAGAATGTGATTAAGATGCTTTCTGTGCATGGCCATTTTGGTTAGTAGTGTTCGTTAAGCTTACCATTTTCAAGCAATCGATTATTTAAAAATATATTGTTAACTTTTATCACTTTGTAGTTATGAAATTATTAAAAATACACAAGTTACAGAAGGTCTTATAAAATTTTAACTCATATGCTTGGGTGCAATTTTTTATGTACTATCTATTCGATAGTTTCTATGATGAATGGCTAAGTGTTACCAACATTTACGGGTTGATTGGAAATCAGTTAGCTGCAGTTGTGGATTGCAAATCAGGAGTGGGGATATGTACATAGAAATGTCTTGATTTTTCAAATCTGTTGAAAGATTTGCAGATCCTGAAAAAATATTATGTATTTTGCAATGAGATCAGAGAATGAACAATGTTTTTTGTTGTAATCATAAAAAAAAACATAATATTTTTACTACGAGCTTACAATCATTACCATGTTTTAATAACATTTGTTGTTGTTAAATTGATATCAAAGAAACCGGGAAGCCTCAAGCAATCGCTGCCTTTTATAAGAAGCTTCATGTTTCATAATGTTTCATCATTCTCAAACGGTTCTTCAATAAAACCACACGTTAGTTTAAATCGCTCTGCATTCGCTATTATAAAAGGTTATGGGCCCACGACGCTACGCTGTATGCGGAATCCCGCAGTTTAACGGTGGAGGGGCATTTCAGCTAGCTGCGGGAGATTCCACGAAGACCCACTTACTGGGGTTTGAGAACCTAATCCAGCAAATGAAAACTGTTGGAGCAAAGGTCGAGAAAGCTGACTTAGTCATTTCGCTGTTCCAGACTCTACCGGATACATACAATCCATCGATCACTGCATTGGAGAATATCCCTGAGGAAGAACTGAGTTTGGAGGTCGTCAAGCAACGCTTAATTACGGAAGAGCTGAAGAGATCCGAACGTCACGAAGACTCCGGGGAGGTCAAGACTGCGGCATTTTTCGGTGAGAAGAAGAGCAAGTCGAAGAGATTTCAAGGCGAGTGCCAAAATTGTGGCAAGCAAGGCCACTTAAAGAAGGACTGTCGAGTGAGAGGTAGTAAGGCAAATTCGGCTGAGCAGAGGCAGTGCCGTATCGTTCATTGCAAGCCGTGATATTGAAAAGGCTTCTACCGGAAAGGTGTTTTTTAGGTTCGATTCCGGTTCGTGGTCGGTTGAACCTAGTGAACGACCTGACTGTGTTACCGGGAGTTTGCAAGATAAAGCAACCTGTCGTGATTCAAGTAGCGAAGGATGGAGAAACGCTGACATTAAACACTATGGCAGCGGTTCTCAACCTTTTTTGTCCGCGTACCCCTTGGCGATATTTTCCAAATCAATTGTACCCCACTGCTTGGCATGTTCTCGTAAAGTGGGACAGAGTATTGGTAGGTCATATTGTGGTAGTCTTGTTCAGGTTTAAAATTGAAGTATGGTTTGTTTGATTGCTACAATCATGTTTTTAGAGCAAGTTCGAACAACAATTGAAGTACTATCAAGAAAAATTGCTTTGTCCGCCATTACTGATTTTTCTTACGCGTACCCCCTGAAGGTTCTCGCGTACCCCTAGGGGTACGCGTACCCCAGGTTGAGAACCGCTGCACTATGGGAACCATCATCTAAAGAAGCAACAAGCATGAATATGAACGATTTCACTACGTCCCGGAGCTTCGTGACAACTTGATGTTGGTAAAAAAACTGGTAAAGACGGGTGTTGTCGTAACCTTCTGCGGCTTTTCAGCAATTCTCAAGAAAAACGGTAACGTGATTGCTACTGCGAATCTGAGAGGCAACCTGAACGAAATCGAGGTGGAAGTTCCAACATCTTCGGCAAATATGTGTCAATTAAAAGCAACCAATTTGTGGCACTGAAGATTGGAACATCTAAGTCAACAAGGTATAAAAGCAATCATAGGTAACAATCTTGGAGAAGGTGCTGACTGCAAAGAGGACAAGCTCGAATTCTGTGAGGTGTGCGTAAAAGGGAAACAGTGCCGTGAATCGTTCAACGGCACTTCTCCGAGAGCAACAAGGCATTTGGAAAGAATCCATTCGGACGTATACGGACCTATTGAACCTGCCGCATGGGATAGCACGAAGTATTTCGTTTCCTTTTTCGATCCCGCATTATCAATAACCATAAAACTTGCTTAACAACTAGTTCGGGATATAGTCACAACTGTGTGGGTTATCGTTAAACGATCTGCATTATCATCCGGTTATGGTTATTGATTATGCGGGATGATCATGCCCATTTCGCAATACTGTTCGTGATGAAGAGAATATCGGTGGTCTTTGTTAGATTCCGTGAGTATGAGGCCATGGTAACGGTGCAGTTCAACATGAAGATCTCAAAGTTAACAATCGATCGAGACCGTCAGTATCTTTCCAATGAACAAAACGGTTCTACTCGCAGAAAGGAAACCAGGTGCAAAGCATTTAATTAGATCCCTAATCAGCAACGGAAGAAACTGGATGCCAGAACCTTTATTATGGTCGGTTACGCGCCAAACGGTTACCGACTATGGGACAGGACACGAAAACCTGTGCCAACTGTGACAAGAAAGCAGATCTACCTACCTAGCTGATCGTTGTACCGTACCAGCAAGAGGGGGAAGTTATTCACGATGAGACACCGATGTTATATGAGAATGCTGTTGATAATGACGATAGCGTTGTCGATCCGCTGGTTGATTCTGAGGCGCTCCTAATTACCGATGATAAGGATGACGCGGAAAAGACGGTGGACACCCTTCGCAACTAGGACAACTCGAATCCCAAGGTCAAGCGACGTTAGGACGCAGCGAACAGGAGTGCAGACTCCTCGGTAAGCATTTAAAATTAAACCGGTGAATACAGTGCAAATTCTGCTGGCCCATCTTCTACAGATGTTCTTCGGAGCTTCGGCGACATCGCAAGCTGTCCAGATAGGATCAAATGACTGGAAGCGGTCGACAACGAAATGCAATCCAAGAGGGTAAACAGCGTATGGAAGATGACATCCTGTCCGAGCGGAGTGAGACCCCTTATGTAAATCAAAATGGGTATTGGCCAGACCGTGAGATACAAGGCCCGACTAGAAGCAAAGGGGTACCTGCAACAATACGGTGTTGACTTCTGTCGCGAAGCTATCCAGTTTCATTTCCTCCAGATGGACGTCAAAACGGCGTTCCTACAAGGTGACTTGAAGGAGGATGTTTACATGGAGATCCCTAAAGGCGTCAAAGCTCCAGTAAATCTGACGTGTAAGCTGCTAAAATCATGCGGATTGAAGCAATTTCCACGTTGCTGGAACGAAAAATTCAATCATGAACTAATGAAGATGGGTTTCAAGAGGTTCCGCAATGACTACTGCCTTAAAACATGCTGCAAAGACGGAGACGAGCTACATGTTGTGCTATACGTGGACGATCAGCGCAGGGAGGAAATTTGACTCCATCATCCGATTGGAGAAACTGCTCTCAACCATATTTTGCATGATTGATTGCGGAGAGGCCCGCCACTTTCTGGTAATGAAGATATCATACAATCGGGAAGCAGGAACCCTTCAACTTTCACAGAAGACACACGTCGAAAAAATCGTCAAACGTTTTGGATTGGCTAAATGCAACGCTGCCAAAACGCTAATGAAGAAAGGTCTACAATTGCAATAAGTAGGAACACCAGCTCAAGAACCCTACAGAGAAATGCTGCGAAGCCTAATGTACATCATGCTAAGCGTTCTTCCGGACATCTGCTTCCGGGTGGGTATCTGGGGCGATACCAACATAAGCCTATGGACACATACTGCCAATGTCTAAAAACGATCGTCCGTTTCCTAATGGGGAGTGCCAAAACCGTATTGCAGTTACAATACAACGACTATTGTCCGCTAATCAGCTTTGCCGATGCTGGCTGGAGCGCCGACAATAAAGGTCGCAAATCTGTGTCCGGATACGTTTTCAAGGTGTTTGGGTCCACAGTCTTAGTTTTTAACGCTCTGAATTCGTTATCATAAAATAAACCCATCACCGACAATCCATTATATAGCTCATATTAAATATGTTAAAGAGCTTTTTCCTTGATCCAATGTGGTATTCATGGACAACCCTGATACACATAGCCAACTGTTTAGTGTAAATCGTGGAGAAATAGACATAATTGTACACGGAAACAATAGCCAGATCTAGATAAAACTATAATGAATTGTCAAAACTAATGCAAGTTGCTTTTGTTGGGCGCACTCGCATATTTTGGCGGTTTTATATATTTTGTGTTTGTCATTAAACGTTAGCACCGTATTTTTAGGCTTCTAGTTTTACTCTTCATAGCGAAGCAACAGCTCGCCAGATAGATTTAAATAAGGTCAAAGTTAAATATAATGGTAAGTATCCCTCTTTCAAACATGGCGGTCGCATTACCCATTCAAAAATCAGTAACAGTCTTCATGTAAAATATTCAATAAGAATTTACGTGAGATAATATTATTCGGTTGGGTACACATACATCTATTTTTCTTTACAGCGCGAGGTACTTTCGATCAATGTCGGCCAGGCGGGATGTCAAATCGGGAATGCCTGCTGGCAGCTGTTTACCCTGGAGCATGGAGTCCAACCGGATGGTACGATGAGTGAGAAGATTCCGGTTGACGAAAACATGGCAGCTTTCTTCCAGAATACCGACTCTGGTAAGGTCGTTCCTCGCAATATTTTCATCGATTTGGAGGAATCAGTGATCGACGATATGAAGAACGGACCGTACAGATACCTGTACCATCCGCAGTATATGATCACGGGAAAAGAGGATGCGGCTAACAATTACGCTAGAGGCCATTACACCGTTGGCAAACAGATTATCGAGCCGGTGTCTAGGGCTATCCAGAAGCTTGCAGAACAATGTGATGGGTTGCAGGGGTTCTTGGTATTCCATTCATTTGGGGGTGGAACAGGATCGGGGTTTACTTCGTTGCTGATGCAGCAGCTGGCTGCTGAGTATGGGAAGAAGTGTAAACTGGAATTTGCTGTTTATCCTTCGCCTACAATTTCTACGGCTGTCGTGGAACCTTACAATTGTGTCCTATCGACTAGTACTACGATGCAAAACTCGGACTGTTGTTTTATTATGGACAACCAAGCAACCTACGATATTTGTTCTAAATACCTGCAGATTGGCCGACCTGATTATGCCCATCTAAACGCATTGGTGGCACAGGTCGTTTCTTCGGCTACCGCGTCGCTTCGGTTCAAGGGAACAATGAATGTTGATCTTAATGAGTTTCAAACAAATTTGGTTCCTTTCCCTAGAGTTCACTACCCGCTCGTATCATATGCACCATTATTATCTGCCAATAAGGCCCAGCACGAGTTTTCTTCAATTGCCGAAATTACAAACGCTTGTTTCGAGCCCCCTAATATGATGGTAAAGTGCGATCCTCGTCATGGTAAATACATGGCTTGTTGTATGCTCTACCGGGGAGACGTAGTGCCGAAGGATATCAACTCTGCGATCGCTGCCATTAAAAGCAAACGCCACATAACCTTTGTAGATTGGTGCCCGACGGGATTCAAAATCGGGATCAATCAACAGGCACCGTCCGTTCTGCCCGGGGGAGATTTGGCCAAACCGAAGAGGGCTGTATGCATGCTGTCGAACACGACGGCCATTTCCGATGCGTGGGCTCGCGTGAACCAGCAGTTCGATCTGATGTATCTGAAGCGGGCTTTCGTTCATTGGTACGTCGGTGAAGGAATGGAAGAGGGTGAGTTCAATGAGGCTCGCGAGGATATGGCGGTGCTGGAACAGGACTACGAAGAAGTCGCCGGAGATACTGCGGACGCAGAGGGTGGAAATTCGGATTTTGAGTATTGAAAGCTGCTCCGTTGGGTGCCTTGTGTGCAACCGAATCTATGTGTAATTTTGTCTTTACTAATTTATACGTGATAATATACAATTATATGGTAAAGTATAATCGTCTATCGTTAGAGGTTTAGCACTTGAGTGTTGCATTGTGGGAGTCTATAATACCATCAATCCACCAGAGGAGATTTTTTTCTAAAATTGAATACATTTCCGTACCAATTTTACATGTAAGTTTTCTAGAAAAAGTGAGAGAAGCGATTTTCTAAGTGTATTGGTTTTTATATTCAGCTAGTTCTAACGAAGGCTGAGTACAAATAATACTTTTATGCACTTTGGCGTTTCATTTAGTCGCATGATTCACGGTAAAGCGTAAGATAACTTACTGAGAAAATACGATGGGTGCGATAGTTTTAGCAGGGTTTGAAAAGAAAACTTAATATTTATGATGCGTGTCCCTTAACTAAAAACTTGCGCCTTAGTGCTAATTGAAACGCCATTATTGTTCAGTTACAAGTTATGTAGTGAAGTGTGTGTAGGGGAGAATGGTATAAACATGTCATGCTTATGCTACGTTCCCCTTTTTTGCACGGCTCGTAATGGCAGTTACGCTACAAAAACTCTTGGGTGCAATCTCGAAAAGTTTTTGGGGTTGTGTTATAGGTATAGGTACAATTTGAAATTTTAAGTAACATAATTCACCTTAATTTTATGAACGCAATACAAAATACTGCACAAGATAATGTTTTACTACGAAACTCTTATATTTAATAAACTTCACATCTAAACCGTGGTTTGAACGCATGTGCACGAGTACAACTGTAGTGTTATTTGAGCACACATGAATAAAAGTTATAATTTATGCTTAAAAAAATTGAGCATTCAGGTAGTAAGTTACTAATGCTAATATCGAAGTGCTTAAGGTAAAATTAAATCTTTAGGTATAGGAGCTTTTCAGTGTAACTAGCGATTTGTAATCACTGTTTAAAATATGCTAAATAATTAATCACAAAACTGGACCTGTTTAATGAAGAGTCCTGTTCATAAAATAATATTCATGTATGAGTTTTTATTTTTTCTCTCGATCGACTATCGATACGTAAACCGAAAAAAGACGTTAGAAAAAAATTGTCATGGCATTACTGTAAATATCAATTTTGATCCTTTTACTTACACCTTCACCTAGCAAATCCCACCCTTACACATCGTCCTTTGTCCGGCCTTTTGGAAGTGTAACATCAAACACGACCGGGTGGTTGTTTGGGAGATAATTGATGTCACAGGTCGACGCGTTGATGAAGATAATCCGGCCATCCGATGTGATCCCGTAGCCTTCGTGAACATGTCCGAACACATGATATCGGGGCCGGACGCGTTGCTGCACCGTGGTGAGAAGTTCCACACAACCTGCCCGCACTCCAGAACAGCACAAGTCACCGTGACCCACGGGTGGAGTGTGTGTTATAAGAATATCCACGTCCTCAGGAATCTGCTCCCATTTCGCGAGACAGTCCTTGCCTCGTTTTACGTTGAAGGCCCACTTGCAGAACTCCGGTTGCCACGGTGTGCCATAGATTTTCAATCCATACAGCTCGATACTTTCGTCCTGTAGATACACACAGTTGCTCAGATACTGCCGAATGTTTTCCGTTTTTACAGCTTCCGCGAGGCTTTCCTTCGAGTTGCCCAGCGTAGGAATTTCATCCAAAATGTTCGCTCCAGTGCTCTTCTTGCAGCATGAATTGTTAGCGTTTTGAAACGGATGCGTGAAAGTATGATCAAAACTTAACTCGTGATTACCAGCAATAACCAGTTTATGCTTGTGGGGTAATTTCTCTACAATAGGTTTGTTAACAGTACTGATGGTTATGCTTCGTATCAATTACTTACCTAGCCAGTTATTGAATTCAATAACTTCGTCCTGCTTTCCACAACGGGTGAAATCACCTGCATGAATGAAAATATCTCCGTCCGGAACGTCGAACTTGATGTGATGAGTTAGCGAGTGGGTATCGGACATGCATACTACTCGAACCTTATTGTTCGGAACCTCCGGACTAGGCGGCTTGGTATTGATTTTGATCACCCGCTGGGATTTGGAAATTTCTTTCCACGCTAAGGTCGGGTTATCCGTCAAGGGATGGATGCCAACCTCCATACCAACTTACTTAACTTCCAACGTTGTTCACTTTTAGAGAGCTAATGGTTTGAAGCAGGTATCGATTGCGAAACCGACTGTTGCGAAAACATGAAAAATTGCACTTGTTGTGACGCACATGTATTTGACAGCGGCCGTCAAAAACATTAGGTTGTTTTTTGCCACCCTATTCGCGTTGACGGTGTTGCTGATATTTGTTTGGTTTTTGCATGCGAAAAAGAAGGAAGGAAATATTTTTGCTTTTGTCATCACGCACATTTTGACAATTGCATATGAGAGTTCACGTAGGTGCGAACAGCCTTCAAAATCTTTTTCAACGCGAATAACCCGAATACGCATGCGGATCGTAAAATTGCGATCAGCTGATTTTTGTTTACCCAAACTTCTCTTAAATTTTTACTCGAAAGTATACATCTAAATGGAATTTTTTCATGCAGGATCAACTTTTTGTGTGGCCTTTCAATACTACTTCAATTTGCCGGCGAAGTTAAGTGGCATTTTCATTCAAAATTTGGGACCAATTAACTTGTAAACAAAAATCAGCTGGCGTGATTCACCGTTATTTATTCCGTTATAATTCTGTTTCGTTTTGTTGTATTTTTTGTTGCATAAATTTCCGTTATGTTAAAATTTGACTGCCATCCTTTTGTTGATATGTGAAATGACAACTTTGAGATTGCATCACTGTTGCCAGCTTCATCAACTTTCAGTTCCCGTGAATAAGAACAAGTGCTATTTTTTGACTGGCTCATGTGCGATTGGCGAGTTAAATGAAGACTAAAAACGACTGTACAACTTCTTTATTTGAACTTTGGAACTACGAAAAATGACGATGGATTGAATTTTTAAACAAGGCTGATAAATTTTCTCGCAACGAAAACTTGTGATAACTTACTGCAAACAGAATCTTGATAAATAAAAGGCTGCCTGCAAATAATCACCATTATTTTCATTGCAGTGGCAGCTGTCAGTCGACCAGTCATTTTAATCGCGTTATGTATAAAATGTGAATAATATTCATTCAATGCAACTTTTACAGCCTAACTGCCGGTGGTGTTCTAAAAACGTTATGAAAACCGATCATGAGCACGCTTTTAAATCTTTAGTTTATTTATCAGCCAATAGAATATTTCCAAATGCGAAGATCAGGTGATATCCAATTAGTGCTTAGGTTTTTGGTTCTGTTTTGTGTTTTTTATTTTAATTTTAGCATGAAACTTTGTGATTGTTCAGTTTTACTCATTCAATATTTCGACTGAATGAGAATTATTGTTACGAAATCTCAACTTGTACATACTTGGAGTGTATTAGCTTAAGATTGTTTTACTATTTTATGTATTTTCATTTTTTTGAGGAATTTTCACAAGCTTCCGAATAATTCATCGACAAAAAACTTAATTATTGATTGTATTCTAGTTAGATCCACGCGCCATCAGAATAGACTCATTCTTAGATTCTGATGTGACGGGTTCTAAAGAGTAAAGAATCCCTTAAGCTGAAATATAAAGTACACAATAGACCTTACTATCTGCGCTAGTATTAGTGGTCGATTTCACTAATACAAGTTTAATTTTGGTTGCAAATAATCAACACGCTGGTAGTAACAAAAAAATTTCTCCTGCCCCGTGCTTTTATTCAAGTTGTAGGCCGATTTTTAGTTTTATTTCATCTGGTTTTCCAGTAAAACAAAGTTTGTTAAGACAGGTAACACTAATGAACTAGGATTCATAAATGCAATATTTTTCGAAATTGAATATCAGCTGATTTTTTGGTTGAAAACAAATCGATTTTATTAGGATACATACTAAGCCTGTATTGGTGAGATCTGGCGTAGAAAGCTCTATTGCTTGAATAGCATACAGGTCGGACTCGATTATCCGGAGACTCGATTATCCGGAATTTTATTGTTTTGGTGTCCGTTTTCAATTTTTATTCCGAAATTTTGTTTTTACCATCCCTTCTGGCATATTTGTTACCACTCAAGTCAATTCCGGCATGATTCGGACATGTTCGAATTAAGTGAAAATAATCAATGTCCAATTTATTTTTTTGCTTCTGAAGATTTTACCCCTTTTTGCCTCAGAAATAACTGCT
The DNA here is from genome assembly GCF_029784165.1 of Wyeomyia smithii. Classification (NCBI taxonomy): domain Eukaryota; kingdom Metazoa; phylum Arthropoda; class Insecta; order Diptera; family Culicidae; genus Wyeomyia; species Wyeomyia smithii. Next base: position 49,175,320 of record NC_073695.1, on the reverse strand, counting down.
GGTTACGCCACTGTACCATACAAGCAAATAAAGAAAAGAAATATTTCTTTTATGTTCGTTGATCGCAAAATTTCGGTATTTTTTGTGTGATTCGATAATCCGGAAAACTCGATTATCCGGAACGAAAATTTTTTTGATGTTCCGGATAATCGAGTCCGACCTGTATATGCGATTTCGCGTCAACATATATTGGCATTTTTAATATTTTCCTAACTCCTTACGGTTTGTATTTGAACTTTGATTTGAAAAAGCAAATCTGCTTGCACTGCAGCGCTCAACACGGAGACGTCAGTGTCATAATAACGGGACGGGGCGTTTGAAAGTTTTTGTTATCGATCGTGTGACGCATATAAAATAGAAATTTCGGTAAATTTAGGAGTTCTTCTCGGGATTAATCGGTTCGCGACGCGTTTTCGGGAGTGATAATGCAGCGATCCGTCGGCGAGGAACAGGACGGTGGTGACAATGCCGAGGAAAGTTCGTTCGACAACAATCCTGTTCAACCGAACTCCGTCGCCATCGGAAGCGCTGGTAGGTCTGGAAAAAAAATTTGGTGAAAATCTCCTCAATTTGTGATGTGTATATCGAAATAGATATCATTAATTTGCTTTATAGTGATAATAGACAAAAATTGTAATCTAACAGTAGCTGGAAACAGTACCTACATGTTTTGTTTACTAATCTCCATTCCCGTTAGATGTTCTCTGTCGATCTATGCAATGCAGAGAAGGCATGAATATTTTGTGAAAATTAAATCGATTATAATTTCAATTTGAACTATTCATAAACACAATTTTCATAGTGTTAGAATCGGTCTGCAAAAAAAATGCATTAGATTCAAATTTAAGTATGTTGAGTTTTTATTTTCATTGCGACATTTTCTTAGAATGACCTCCAATGTACTCTCACTGTGAAACACCTCGACGATACGATTTTTGTTTGCAGAAACATGTTTTAACAACATTTACACTTCAATCCTGTGTATTGTTTGGACAAAGACTGCCTTAATCGGAAACGTATTGCTACATTTTGGTCGGATCAGTACCCTGTGCTCGTATGTATATGAAACTGTTTGGTGTTCTACAGTCGCGGACCGTCTCATGTTCGCTATACTTTTCCAATGTCTTGCGGGTTGCTAAATCTGCTTATACACTGAAGTAGATCGTTAGTCCCAAAAAAGTGGATAGAAAACCCCACTCTCAACCCTCCCATGGGTTCGCATTCATGAAAAGGCAAGGCAATCACCCAACCCCCGTCTCCCCACGTTTAATACGCGCCCGCTCTCGCTTATCTCTTAGTGCCAGCCAGCAGGGGCTTAACCCTGTTTTCGTATCTGTTCGTGAAAATTGCATGCAGAAGTCTTCCAAATTGGAAAAATCTCTATCGGTGGGTGTTCATCTGGTTCTCTCGTTCTTCGTCGCTTCGTAGATGACGAAATAAAGGAAAAGAAAATGAAAAATTTTCTTGCTATTTTCGATAGCTGTATTGGCGCGATCGAAAAATAAACTCAATAATACGCGAGTAGCAGAAAAATATTACATACTTCAAATTAAATAATTTTAGGACGTAAAAAGCGCCATTGGTGTGTCGCAATAGTGACACTCGGCGGTTTCTTCAATTTCTCTTTTAAGTGCTGCAGACATTACTATATGACGGTGCTTCCCACACAGACAGAGATCCCAAACCTAGCACTGTGGAAGGTGATCTCCAATTATTTCTTAGGTGCAGTCCGCCGGTTTCCTGTGCTATAAATTTGAAATCGCCGCGTGCTTCACAATATCCTCTTATTTTCTTGCTACAGTAATCGGATAGACAATGACGATCAAATTTCTAGATTTCTGTCAACGCTCGAAGCTGCGCTGCCAGAGGCGGATGAGCCTGAAAAGGGCTCTCTAGAGGATCGCTGTAACGCCGTTAAAACAGCCTTTAGCACTGCTACGGAGAAAGTCTTGGGACACGTGCAACCGAATTGACTTAACGAGTGGTAAATATTAGTAGATGTTGGATGAGAAGAACGCGCGAGCAATAATGCTGCGTAGAGCGATATAGACTAAAACGGAGGCAGCAAGTCCAACTCTTCAAGGAAAAAAAAAGCACCGTCAGGAAGAGGAGGAATGCGAAGAAGTTGAGCAGCTGCACCGCACACACGAAACACGGAAATTCTTCCAAAAACTCATCATATCTCGCAGAGGCTTTATCCTTCCACACCAGCCGAAATGTGTAGGAATAAGGAGGGAGGCATTTTTGAGGATATTCATGAGGTTATCAAAAGGTGGAAGCAGCACTACGATGGCGTACAAGCAAAAGACCACAACAGGAGCGGAGGAGATGTGGTGTCAGTGCAACGAACGACGAAGGTATGCTACCCACGTTGTAGCTCCAGGACAATCTGGGAGGCGGCCGCACAGGCCGCGTTCCAGATGTCCGGGTCGTCGCAAAACCTCCGGACAAGATTGTCCGGAGTAGTGCCAGGCCCGCTCACAGCCATCACGTCGCTCCTCGCTTCTACGAAACGGGGGCATACGAAGAAGACATGCTCAGCAGTCTCCTCCTCCTCCACGCACTAGGGACACATGGGGGAACCCGCGTGTCCGAACCTGTGCAGATATTGCCTGAAGCAACCAAGGCCTGACAAGATCTGTGTCAGGTGGAAGTTCACTTCACCATGTCGCCTCTCGACCCAGCCGGATATCTCCGGTATGAGTCGGTGCGTCGGTGCGATAGGAAGGTCCTATCGAGGACTGTTGGAACACAATTAAAACAGCCATCAACAGCGTAGCGGAGAACGTCATCGGGTATGTGGGACGAACCCAACGGAAGGAGTGGTTCGATGACGAATGTAGGAAAGTGATGGATGAGGAGAATGCTGCGCGGGCGGCTAACATGCGCAGTGCCACTCGTCAGAATGTGGAAAGACACCGACAGAAGAAGAAGCAGCTAACCCAAACTTTCCGGGAGAAGAAGCGCCGCCTGGAGGAGGAGCAGAAACTACACGCATCCCGCAGAGGCTTTGTGCCGCGAGCCGAAATGTGCCGGGATAAAGGTGGTAGTATTCTGACGGACGATCGACATCTTCGACGAACATCTGAATGGCGCCCAGGCAGGAGACCATGGCGGCGGAGAAGGCGATCCCGCCGATGCGACAAATGTAGAAGACGTGCCAGCCCCAACGATAGGCAAAGTTAAGGATGCCATCAAGCAGCTGAAAAACAATAAATCGGCTGGGAAGGATGGCGGAGCGGAGCTTATTAAGATGGGCCCGGAGAAGCTGGCTACCTGTTTGCACCGGCTGATTGCAAAAATTTGGGATACAGAACAGCTACCGGAGGAGTGAAAGGATGGGGTTATCTGCCCTATCTATAAGAAAGGCGACAAATTGGACTGTGAGAACTACCGTGCGATCACCGTCCTGAATGCCGCCTACAAAGTGCTGTCCCAAATCATTTTCCGCCGCCTCACAGATTTGTGGGGAGTTATCAGGCCGGCTTCGTGGAAGGACGGTCTACCCCGGACCAAATCTTTACCATACGGCAGATCCTTCAGAAATGCCGTGAATACAGAACCTCCACACACCACCTATTCATTGAATTTAAAGTCGCGTATGACACTATCAACCGAAAAGAGCCATGGAAGGTCATGGACGAAAACGGCTTTCCGGGGAAGCTGATTAGACTGATAAATGCTACGGTGGATGAGACGCAGTGCTGTGTGCGGATTTCGGGTGGATTGTCGGGTCCATTTGAATCCCGCTGGGGGCTTCGACAGGGTGACGGTCTTTCCTGCCTGTTATTCAACATTGCGCTACAGGGTGTGATGAATCGAGTGGACATCAACACGCGGGGTACGATTTTCAACAAATCCAGTCAGTTTGTTTGCTTTGCTGATGATATGAACATTGCCTGCAGAACAACTGCGGCGGCAGTACACCAGACTAAAACGCGGAGCAGCGGGGATTGGGTTGCAGATAAATACGTCTAAAACGAAGTATGTGCTAGCCGGCGGAACCGAAGCCGACCGACAACGCCTAGACAGTAGCATTACGATCGACGGCGATGAGTTCGAGGTAGTCGATGAGTTTGGCTATCTTGGCTCACTGGTTACTGAGGACAATGATATCAGCCAAGAGATCCGGAGGCGTATTATCAGCGGAAGTCGTGCCTACTATGGGCTCCACAAGCAATTGCGGTCGAACAGACTAAGCCCCCGTACGAAGTGTAACCTGTACGAAACGCTTATAAGACCGATTGTTCTGTACGGACATGAAACGTGGACAATGCTCGAGGAGGACCTGCGAGTGCTCGGAGTTTTCGAACGACGAGTACTAAGGACTATCTTTGGCGGCGAGCAGGAGAACGGAATATGGAAGCAAAGAATGAACCACGAGCTCGCGCAACTCTACGGTGAACCCAGTATTCAGAAGGTGGCTAAAGCTGGACAGATACGCTGGCCAGGGCATGTTGCAAGAATGCCGGACAACTACCCTGCGAAGATGGTGTTTGCCTCGAATCCGGTAGGAAGAAGACGACCAGGGGGCAGCGGGCAAGATGGGTGGACCAGGTGAGGCTAGATCTGGCAGAGAGTACACGGTGTCCCAGGAATTGGAGAGCGGTAGCTAATAACCGTGTTAACTGGAGAAACTTTGTAAATCCATGTTATTATGACGAAATGCCAAATAAATAAAATAAATAAAATAAATAACCCTGGAGAAGTTTCGTTGTACGTCCTTCTGGCCAGCTTTATTGATAAGAGGGACATATTTTTGTTAAGCGAAGGTATTATATATTTTGAGCATAAAGAAAAGGTAAGTGGTGGGGAGCCTGAGAATGAACCCATGCTTGACAAAGCGGGCCCCTCTCTCGAGAATGATATTCGGGGAGGTTGCGATGACTATCAATCCAAGTGGTAAAACTCTGTTGAGACGATGTGCACCGCACAGTACAGTATAAATTATCGAATGTGGTAGTTTTAGCTTTTAGCTTTGAAACCCGCTTTTGCAAATCATGATAGATAATATTCTCAGCACTGTGACTGAGTTTTAAGCAGTTGAGGGTAGAAAATTTTCGTGACGCTCTCGAGGTTCTCGGTTCTTCAATTTGACGTAATTCTACGTCAAAATTCAAACTTTTCGAACTACAGTGTTATTTTTTGTAAAATTTTGTTATTAGGTTAGAACTCTAAGTAAAATTAATAGTGTGGTGAAAAGTTGTTGCCTGTATATATGTGTTTATGTGGGTTTCGGTTACTAAAAGAGAACTCGAACCTCTCGAGTGTACGGTCGATTCAATAATGCTTTATTATTTCTATTTCTTAGCCTATACAGGCCGCACGATCGCAGATCGATACGTGACCTTTAATGCTGTGCTCAGCATAATCGCCGTCGCCCGTTCCTCGCGCGGGTGGCGTGATAGCGTTTATGCTGATCACAGTGTTTACACTACTTAAGTTTATATTACTTTCTTTTGCTTATCTTAAAAGGGGCCGTATCCACCACACGCCCTTTCTTAATGAATTTAAAAATTAGCCTTAAGTTCTAATTTTTAAATCTATATAATGTTTGAATTGAAATTAGGAATAAAACATATGAAGTGAAAATCAATAATACAAATTGAAATTGGTGGATAAAAAAAAAAATATAGTTTAATTTATAATTATTACTCTAATATAATATATAATGATGGAGATACATATATATACGTATACATACACATATATACATATATATATATATATATATATATATATATATATATATATATATATATATATATATATATATATATATATATATATATATATATATATATATATATATATATATATATATATATATATATATATATATATATATATATATATATATATATATATATATATATATATATATACAAATACACACACACACACACGTACATTTACATATATTAAAATCTGTATAAAAATGTTTTTGTATCAAATGTTTTTATATAAAAATATTTCTGTATGAAATGTTTATGCATAAGAATAACATTTATATAAAATATTCATGGAAATAATCATTATAAACTACTCTGGTTTCATCTTCTTATCTTTCTGAAAAACTGAATGTAGGTTCTTCTCTCTTTTTTTTTTTTTTTTTTAAATTCTCTTATTCTGTCCTTATGAACTATGTCTATATCTTTATTATTTTTAATTGCTATCTTTACATTTGATCCCATATCTTCTAAAATTTCATATGGTCCGTTATATTTTGTTTCTAATTTAGGTCCCTTTTCGGTCTTCACGAGGACCAATGTTCCTTTTGTAAAATTTGTGTCTTTGGCGTTTTGATTATATTTTGAGACTCTATCTGCCTTTACTTTGAGAAGATTCTCCCTAGCTTCTCTTTGAGAAACTTGTAGCTTGTATTTCAAAATACTCGTATAGTCGTCAATGTTATATATTGGGTCTGTTTGGTATTGTCCAGTTAGATTTGAAGGAAGGGTGCAAAGTCTTCCGAAAAGCAATTCGAACGGAGTCTTACCTGTTGCACTATGTACCGTTGTATTATAGGCAAATTTGTAAAACGGTATCCAGGCAGACCAACTTCCATAAGAGTTGTTCGTTTGTATGCGTAGAAAATTTCCAAGAACTTTATGCGAATTTTCCAACGCTTCGATTTTTTTTTCCTCATCTATAGTTTATTTGACACGGCACAAATACAATTCAATGTTTAACGGCGCCAATTATATCTGGTAGCTTACTTTCTAAAGTATCTTAATAACTAAAAGCAAATTTTTTATCCTCGCTGCCGACTACGAGCTGAAACTAAATCTAACTTAAGCTAGAATGTTTTGCATGAAAAGCACTGATTTGTTGTTTGATGGTTTTCCATCGCCATAGGTAAGCAGCATATTGAATATGTTCCGCTGCTGGGCCAAGATATTACGGACTGGCATATTGGGTTGTCTCCCTCGGGGCCTGAGAGTATCGTGCGGGTCTAGTTGCTGTTTCCGGATCCGGGGTCTTAACGTGTTCTTGTCGTTTGGTTGGATGTAGGCGGAAGGGGATAGGACTAAACTGGGGCGTGGATGGATTTCAGGAAAACGTATATAAGGGACATGTAGGATAGGTCACGGCTCGCCAAGACATCACGAACAGGAACAGCCGGCTGCCTACCTTCGGCCTGCAGGGAAGCTATTAATCTAGACCTGGCGTTACGGTGTACAGGGCATGACCAAACAACGTGCTCTATGTCGTGATAACCTTCACCACAGGCACAGATACCACTCTCCCCGAGCCCAACACGACGGAGATGCGCGTCAAATCTATAGTGATTGGACATAAGCCGGGACATCACGCAAATGAAATCCCGACCTACATCCAACCCCTTGAACCACGGGTTCGTCGATACCTTGGGGATTATGGAATGTAACCACCTTCCCAGTTCCCCCTTGGTCCAAGAATTTTGCCAACTGATGATCGTATTCTGACGTACAAATGCGAAAAATTCATTAAAGGCAATTGGTCTTTCATAAATATCACCGTTTGTTGCGCCCACCTTAGCCAAAGAGTCCGCTTTCTCATTACCCGGTATCGAGCAGTGAGAAGGGACCCACGCTAAGGTAATCTGAGTAGATTTTTCGGATAAAGCACTCAGATGTTCCCGTATTTTCCCCAGGAAATACGGAGAGTGCTTAACATCTTTCATCGATCGGAGAGCCTCAATGGAACTGAGACTGTCCGTAAAGATGAAATAATGGTCCGTGGGCATTTTTTCGATAATCCCTAGGGTGTACTGAATTGCAGCCAATTCTGCGACGTAAAAAGAAGCAGGATTATCAAGCTTATGAGAGACGGTTAAATTGTTATTGAAAATACCGAAGCCAGTGGACCCATCAAGAAGTGATCCGTCAGTGTAAAACATATTGTCGCAGTTGATGTTTCGATATTTATTGGAAAAAATTTTGGGGATCTGCTGCACGCGTAAATGATCCGGAATTCCACGAGTTTCTTCTATCATGGATGTATCGAAAAACACAGTAGAATCAGAAGTATTTGATAAGTCGACACGATTTGGAATATTCGAAGAAGGGTTAATATTTTGGGACATGTGATTGAAATACAATGTCATAAAACGGGTTTGAGAATTAAGTTCGATTAACCTTTCAAAATTTTCAATCACGGGACGGTTCAAGACCTCACATTTGATAAGAATACGAGAAGACAGGTTCCAGAAGCGGTTTTTCAATGGTAGTACTCCAGCTAAGACCTCCAAACTCATCGTATGGGTCGACTGCATGCAACCTAAGGCGATACGCAAACAACGATATTGTATTCGCTCCAGTTTGATCAAATGTGTGTTTGCTGCGGAGCGGAAGCAGAAACACCCGTATTCAATAACAGACAATAACGTTGTTTGGTAAAGCCTTATAAGGTCTCCTGGATGGGCTCCCCACCATTGTCCGGTTATTGTACGAAGAAAATTCACTCTGTTGACATTTTTTCATCAGATACCTCACGTGACAACCCCAGGTGCTTTTAGAGTCGAACCAGACACCAAGATATTTGTGTACCAAAACCTGAGAAATCGTTTTACCCATTAATTGTGTTTGAAGCTGAGCAGGTTCATGCTTCCTAGAAAAAACTACTATCTCAGTCTTCTCCGGAGAGAATTCGATACCTAGCTGTAAAGCCCAAGCAGACAAATTGTCCAAGGTATCTTGCAATGGTCCTTGCAAATCGGCAGCTTTGGCTCCTGTAACAGAGATTACACTGTCGTCTGCAAGTTGTCTTATCGTGCATGAATTTGCCAGACATTCGTCGATGTCATTTACATAAAAGTTGTAAAGAAGGGGGCTTAAACATGAGCCCTGGGGAAGACCCATGTAGCTAATGCGAAAAGTTGCCAAATCGCCGTGCGTAAAATGCATGTGCTTTTCGGACAACAAATTGTGCAAAAAATTGTTCAAAATTGGAGAAAATCCTTGTCGGTGGAGTTTACCCGAAAGAATGTCAATAGAAACGGAATCAAAAGCCCCCTTAATGTCCAAGAACGCAGACGCCATTTGTTCTTTGCGAGCATACGCCAGCTGAATATCTGTTGAAAGCAACGCAAGACAATCATTCGTCCCTTTGGCACGGCGGAAGCCAAATTGAGTATCTGATAGTAGACCATTTGATTCGACCCAATGGTCTAAACGACGGAGTATCATTTTTTCCATCAATTTCCGGATACAGGATAGCATTGCAATCGGCCTATAAGAGTTGTGATCAGAAGCTGGTTTCCCTGGTTTTTGGATGGCGATCACCTTCACTTGCCTCCAATCCTGCGGTACAATATTTTGCTCCAGGAACTTATTGAACAAGTTCAACAAGCGCCTCTTGGCATTGCCGGGTAGATTCTTCAACAAGTTGAATTTGATTCTATCTAACCCAGGCGCGTTATTGTTACAGGACAGGAGGGCAACTGAAAATTCTGCCATCGTAAAAGGTGATTCAATCGCGTCGTGGCCCGGAGACGCATCGCGAACAATGTTTTGCTCAGGAACAGAGTCCGGACATACTTTCCTGGCAAAATCAAATATCCACCTACTTGAAGACTCCTCGCTTTCGTTGACCGTTACGCGATTCCGCATTCTTCGGGCTGTGTTCCAAAGAGTGCTCATTGATGTCTCCCTCGACGTCTCGTTTACGAACCGACGCCAATATCCGCGTTTCTTTGCCTCAGTCAAGCTTTTAAACTTGGTATCAAGCTCCGAATAACGTTTAAAGTCGTCGGCATCGTCTGTATCCCGGAAGGTCAGATACGCGTCGGATCTTTGCGTGTAGACATCGGAGCACTCTTGGTCTCACCACGGAGTGGGAGGCCGTTCTTTGATCGTTACGCCGGGATATTTCTTCGTTTGGGCTTGCAACGCGGCGTCGAGAATCAAGCCCGCGAGGAGGTTGTATTCTTCAAGTGGTGGATGATGTTGAATCGACTCGACCGCTTTTGAAATCATTTCCTCGTATAACTTCCAATCGACATTCCGTGTGAGGTCATACGGAATGTCAATTGGTCGCATGCGAGTTGACCCGTTATTAATTGAAATAAGAATAGGCAAATGGTCGCTACCGTGAGGATCAAGGATTACCTTCCATGTGCAATCCAACCGTAGCCACGTCGAACATAAGGGGCGCGCTGGAGGTTTCGGGATACGTGTCATTTCACCGTTGTTTAAAATAGTCATGTCGAAGTCATCGCAAAGGTTATAGATTAAAGAGGAGCGGTTATCATTGTATGGGGAACCCCAAGCCACGCCATGAGAGTTGAAGTCTCCCAAAATCAAACGTGGCGAGGGAAGAAGTTCTATTAAATCAAAGAGCAGCCGTTGCCCAACCTGTGCTCTGGGAGGAATATATATTGAGGCAATACAAAGCTCTTTACCTTGTATTGTCATTTGACATGCGACAACTTCGATGCCTGGAATCGAGGGGAGGTTAATACGATAGAAAGAATAGCACTTTTTAATCCCTAAAAGTACTCCTCCATATGGGGTGTCTCGATCAAGGCGAATAATATTAAAATCATGGAAGTTGAGATCAATATTTGAAGTAAGCCAAGTTTCACAAAGGGAAAATGCATCGCATTTGTTTTTATTTATCAAAACTTTAAACGAATCAATTTTTGGTAAAATACTTCTACAATTCCACTGTAAGACAGAGATAGAATCCTTCATATACGCAGTTGAATTAGGCATCGAAGGATACAATCGCTGCAAGGAGGGGCCATTGGGCAGTCAACTGCTTCAAAAATGATCTAACTGTTGGGAGGAATGCTGTAAGAAAAATTTTAATTGGATCGGGTACATTGAAATTTTCAAAAATCCAGTCCACAATGTCAGAAAATTTCACTAATCCAGAGTTTGTTTCATCAACTGGATGTGCAAAAGGAACAACTGGGGTTTTAGATGTTCCTGGCAGTGCTGGGAACTCCTTCTGGGACTTTAAATTTGCAAGCCCAGGAGGAGTTTGCTTCGGTTTTTCCGCAGCACTGTTTGGTTTGTTCGTACTTTTCATTACACTTTGGGAAATCTTAGGACCTTTACGGGGAAGTTTAGGAGAAGAAACATTTTTCCTCTTCCTAGACTCCCCAGGATTGGCATAAGATGTTCCCGCTGATGAATCGTCAGAATCGGTTTCATCAGAGGGCAACAGATCAAAGGGGTTCGATGTTATGGTAGAAGTGGTCACGGTCTTCTTCAGCATCTCAGCGTAAGAACGCTTTGAACGCTCCTTAAGTGACCGCTTGATTTTATCTCTGCGCTGCATGTACACCGGGCATGTGGAGAGCTCATGCTGGTTTTCCCCACAGTGAATACATTTTTCAGCATTAACACTGCAAGAATCTTCCGCATGAGTCTCCCCACACTTGCTACATCGTGCCTTATTGCAGCAGTAGGCGGCTGTGTGGCCTAACTGCTTGCAATTGGTGCAATTCATAACACGGGGTACATTCAATCGCACAGGCAGACGAACCCGGTCGATCGAGACGTGGCTAGGGAGTGCAGATCCGGCAAACGTAACGCGAAACGAGTCTGACGGAGTGTAAACTTTTTTACCGCCGACGAGAGACATGGACCGCAATTGCTTACAATCCAAAATCTTCGCCTGTGTTTCGGTATTTTTGAAGCAACCGGTTGCGCTTTTTAGGATACACTCGACAGACAGACTCGAATCGGTTATGACACCGTCGATCTCCACGTCTCGTGCGGGTATGTAAACGCGATACTCGCGTGTGAAGAGCTCAGAGCAAGCGATAGCATTGGCCTGTGCCAGATCACTGACCACGACACGGAGCTTGTTAGGTCGGACCTTGGAAATTTCGGTCACGGCCTTGTACCCCTTCGTCAGGTCTTTAGCAATTTGCAGTATGTTTAAACGCTTTGAATTCACTCCTGCCTTTGGACGAAAATAAACAGTATAGCTGCCCTGTTGAGATCCGTCCGGGTAAAGCCTGGGGCGAGGGGGGACTGGAGAATGAACAGGGGAGGGGGTAACAGAAGGGTCAGGGTCAGGGGGGCTCGGGGATGGTGGCACGGGAGGCGAGGGATCTATATCCATTGCGCTAAATGTAGCGCACTAGCGCACTAGCGCCGACAAGAACACGTACCTCTTTACTTCTTCCTTCCAGCAGTGGTTGTCCGATCGTTCGAAGCTGCACCCAAAGCAGCCAGCAGCACCAGTACAGCAGCACCAATACAGCCACCAGCAGTGAGCCGGGTGTGAGATCACTCAGCACAGCGACACGGACTCGACTGTCAACTGATGGGCTTGGATTAAAAAGATCTATTCACGGTGCACAGATCAAAACTGCAGCTGGTATTTTGCACCAATACAGCCAAAGTTGTGAGCCGGGTACAGAACGTATCGACACAACTCACAATCTAGTTGGCCTTTAGCGCGAATAATACACTCTTTTGTTTGGCTATTCGTACACACGGACCGGATTGTAATAGAACGACCACTTTGCACGTCCGTTTCTGTCGAGTGTTCGACGCGGAATGAACGCTCCGATTGTTTGATGGTGGTAAGCTGTGGAATTCAGCTTCTTCACCTGTAATAGTTTACCTATTTTTTCAAATACAGTAGACATAAATTCGGTACCTCTATCTGTTAGAACCTGTGCTGGTACACCATAATTCAAAATGACATTTTCAACAAACGCTTTGGCCACGGCATCTGTTGTCTTGTCCATGATAGGTGTTGCGGTCACAAATTTCGTCAGATCACATTGAGTAGTCAGTATATACTGGTTACCTTCTGCGTCCGGCAATAATGGACCTACTATATCCAGAAATATTTTTTCGAAAGCTTGACTAGCTGTGCTTGTCAGCTGCATTGGTTGTTTAGTGTAATGGCTCTTGTTTCTCTGACAATGTGTACATCTCTTTATAAATGAAACAACATCGTTATCTAAGGTTTTCCAATGATATCGTTGTTTTATAGTATTAATTGTTCTTCTTATTCCTGCATGCCCTGCAGTTGGCAATACATGGAAATCGTTTATAATAATTTTTTGTTCATTTCTATCGTCTATTTGACGAGTATTTCTGCCTAATATAATTATAGGCGGCATGCCTTTTATATCGAGGACTTCTATTTTGTCCTTTAATTTTTTATTTTCAATCGTATTTTTAACGATTAGGCCTTTTATTTTGGTTTCTTTGATAAGATCCACTAATCGGTTCATTACTCCCCGTAGGTGAGTCAATGTCGTGTTAGGGTCGATACAAATAATACCCTGCTCTAATTGAGCTTCTAGCGCTTCATTTTTCTTCATGGATCCAATTTTAATTTCAATATAATTATTCGGTGTATCAATCTTAACCGATGTATCAGACTGTATTTTCTGTTTCGCGGTTTGACTTCTGGTACAAATAAAAGCTGTACCTGCTGGTGTTAGAGCCTTAAGATCTTCGATCGAAATACGTGATAACGCGTCCGCTACTACGTTTTCCGAGCCCTTTTTGTATATAACGTCAAACTTATATTCCTCTAGAGCCAAACGGAACTTGGTTAATCGGCTTGAAGGATCATTTAGTGTAAACAAATAAACTAATGGGCGATGGTCTGTAAAAATTTTAAATTTCCTGCCATATAAATATGGTCTGAAATGGCGTATTGCCCATACGACGCCTAATAACTCCTTCTCGATAGTGCTGTAATTCAGTTCAGCTTTATTCAAAGCCCTACTCGCAAATGCGATGGGTCTAGTGTTTTGATTACTTAATACTGCTTCTAAAGCCTTTCCCGATGCATCTGTGTGCAAGGTAAAAATATTACTCTCTGAAAAATTCGGGTAATCGAGGACTGGTGGATTCATGAAACACTCCTTCAAGTATTGAAAGGATCGTTCACACTCCTCCGTCCATTTAAAATCTTCATTTTTTCGAGTTAATTTATTTAAAGGACTACAAAGTTTCGCAAAATCCTTAATGTGCTTCTTCTGCTAACCTCCATTTTCTTTCATCCTGAGCTGATTTCTTGGGAACCAGTAATAAAGGACTATTCCACTCAGAAATAGCGTTCTCAATGATATTTTCGCTCAACATTTTGTCTACTTGTCTCTGGACTTCTTCCTTGTGAGCTTGTGGTATTTTATATGGTCTGGTATATACAGGATGTGTATCTGGCTTAACAGTAAGCGAGGGTTGATAAATTTTCGTCACTGTTAATTTGTCATCTTTCAAACAAAAAATGTCGTTATATTTTATGCACAATCTTTCTATCACTGGTCTGTCCTTGTCATGGATTTCAGTCAGTTTTAATTCTGATAAAAGTTCTTTCGTTCTAGCAACATTATATTTTGATGCACCGTCAATCTCAAGTATATCATAATTTTTAAAAGGTTTTGCTTGAGGTTTTAAATTATCAACCTTCACAGCTTTATTTTTTATGTTCAGTATCCTAACAGGAATTTTTCCTTTTTCAGGTTTTACAATTGCTCCTGCAATGTATACTTGTGGTTGTATCTCCTGATTTAGAATAACCATTTGTTCTGAGAAACAAGTTTCAACAAAAGCAATCACTTCAGTTCGTGGAGGAATTATGAAATTTTCCTCAAATCGGGGGATTCTTAATGTCATTTTAGAATTTTCGAAATTTATCTTTGCTCCAAACTTTTTCAAAAAGTTGGTTCCAATTAAACCTATGACATTGGATGGTAGCTCATCCATAACGTGAAACGTAATCGGGTACATGTAGCCATTATATTCTGTAAAAGTATCTATTGTACCTAGTGTAGTGGTTACTCCATTTACACCACTTACTTCAATTATCCGTGATGTGTCAAGATATGAATTTAAATTTTTCGTTAAATGACGCTTATCGAGTAGACAGCATGAAGCTCCACTGTCCACTACTAAAAGAAAATTAGTGTTATCTATTTTGAAATTCAATATTAGAGCTCTCTCGCCGCTAAAATTACTCACGAAAAAACTCTCTTACATTTGCTTCTGCTCGGGGTTGTTGCTCTTGTGGTTCCTCCGCCACATTTGCATTTCGTCTCTGGGGATTATTATTATTGTTGAGGTTGTTGTTATTCCGAGGAGCATTGTTTCCATTGTTATTGTGGTTATTATTATTTTGGTAGTTATTATTAGGATAGTTATTATTAAGATTGTTGTGGTTATTGTTGAAGTTACGTCGATTGCTTCGATTATTATAATTGTATCCTTGATTGTTATTAAAATATCCAGGGTTGTGGTTATCGTAACCATGGTTGTTATTGTAATAACCTTGGTTATAATTTCGTTGATTATTGTTATTATGACGATAACCACGGTTATTATTATTGAATCTGCGGCCTCCTCTACGGCCTGGGTTTCGGTTACTAAAATGATTACTGAAATGGGGAACTCTGTTTCCCTGAGCCCAGAATGCTGGCTCCGTCGATGATTGAGGTTGAACCTCCAATGCATCAGAAATAGCCAAAGTCAAAGTCTTTGGATTTCTGGACTTTACTAAATAAGCTGCCGATTTGTCTCTTAAACCATTTATAAAGGTGTGTACGGATATAGGCTCCACCACTGGCCTAGCGGAAGCTTCGGTAGTAAATGGGGGGCCTTTGGAAACCCATGCAGCTGCCAGTTTCGTGGCTAGTTTTTCAATTTCACTGCCGAATTCGGTAACAGTTCTACCACTCCTCTGCTTTAACGATCGCAATTCAGCTTCCACCGCTATGGGGGTGAGCTGGACAGCAAACTTCTCTTTAAGTGTGGCTTTCGCTACCGCAAGGGTTTGAACTCCTTCGAGGGATCCGCGTGCAGCGCCCACTAATCGGGATTTGAGAAAGGTAATAAAGCTGACTTCCGGTACTTCCGGGTCATCAGCTCGTAGGACATCCACGTTGTCCAACCAAGACTGGAGAGAAGCAGCATCCCCGTCGTATTTATCAACGACTCGGATAGCCACTCCCAAATCAATTTTATGAGCCATTGTGATCGTTTTTTGGCTTATTTCGCTTAAATTACTTTCTTTGTCGTCGTCTTCGTCTCCTATGTCTCTTGGGTCGTTTTCTGTAATCGTTAAATTTAAGTCTCCCTTTAACAAGGTCAAACACTGAATGGCTATTGTTTTTAATTTTTTGTATCTTTTTCTAATGACAATATAGTCGGCGGTTCCTTCAGCGGTTACTGTTATCTGCTTGATTTCTCGTAATAGATCGTATACCGCTTTAATCTTTTTATGCCTAGTCGGCGCTGTCAAATTCTTAAATTTTTTTTAAACTAGCTAGCAACTTGTTTAGAGTGTCACCAGCTTCAAAAATTTTTTCCATTTAGCATTAAAGCATAGGTTGTATGTTACGTAGTTATTTATTTTTTTTTTATATATATATATATATATATATATATATATATATATATATATATATATATATATATATATATATATATATATATATATATATATATATATATATATATATATATATATATATATATATATATATATATATATATCTTTCAGACAGGAATGGTCATAATAAGTATAGAGTGTTTTTGATACGAGGAAAATACATATATATATATATATATATATATATATATATATATATATATATATATATATATATATATATATATATATATATATATATATATATATATCGTTGGGTTTGCGGACGACATCACACTTGAGGTCTACGGCGAGTCGATCGAGGAGGTTGAGTTGACGGCTTCGCACTCTATAAGCGTCGTCGAGGACTGGATGCGCTCCAAAAAACTGGAGCTTGCGCATCATAAGACGGAGATTTCAGTTGTCAATAACCGCAAGTCGAAGCAACAGGCGTTGATCAGTGTCGGGAATTGCACCATCGCCTCTAAGCGCTCCCTGAAGCTGCTGGGGGTGATGATCGATGACAAGCTCGCCTTCGGGAGCCATGTCGAATATGCCTGTAAGAGGGCTTCAATGGCTATTGCAGCATTATCTCGCATGATGTCCAATAGCTCAGCAGTGTACGGCAGCAAGCGGAAACTTCTAGCTAGCGTGACTTCGTCCATACTGAGATACGGCGGGCCAGTGTGGTCCAAAGCACTAGGTACTAGTAAACATCGGGGTAAGTTGGAAAGTACCTACAGGCTCATGTGCCTGAGGGTTGCGAGCGCGTATCGAACTGTGTCATACGACGCAATCTGCGTCCTGTCCGGCATGATGCCTATCAGCATAGCCATTAAGGAGGACGTAGAATGCTTCGATCAACGTGACACAAGGGGCATACGAGGTACCAGAAGATCATTCTCGATGATCAGATGGCAGCAGGAGTGGTCCAATTCCGTGAAGGGTAGATGGACGCATCGACTTATTCCGGATGTATCCGGATGGGTCGGGAGGCGCCATGGAGAAGTGAACTTCCATCTGACACAGATTCTGTCAGGCCATGGTTGCTTTAGGCAGTATCTACACAGATTCGGGCATGCGGGGTCCCCCATGTGTCCCGAGTGCGCGGAAGCGGAAGAGACTGCTGAGCATGTCTTCTTCGTGTGCCCTCGTTTTGTGCATGCGCGGAGCGACATGATGGTAGTGAGCGGGCCAGACACCACTCCGGACAACCTAGTTCGGAGGATGTGTAAAGACCCAAACATTTGGAGGGCGGTTTGTACAGCCGCCTCTCAAATAGTTTTAGAATTGCAAAACAGGCGACAGGTTGACCACCGACACGCCAGTGTTAGCTAACGGCCAGTCTCCAGGTTAGTTAGCTAAGTTAGCAAAAAGACCTAAAGAACCAAGAGGGTGCACAGAGCACAAAAGCCGCTCCCCGAAGCAATACCTAGCGGTGGTCCCGGGGAGTATTATGGGCTGGAGACTGAAGGGGTTTTAGTGGGTCCGGTCACTGATTCAAACCAACCCCACACTCCCTGAGGTTGGTCACCTCAGGGGTTTGGATGCAAATTTCCCCTTCACCTGAAAAAAAAAAAAAAAAAAAAAAAAAAATATATATATATATATATATATATATATATATATATATATATATATATATATATATATATATATATATATATATATATATATATATATATATATATATATATATATATATATATATCCATATCTACTTACACGTATACGTGGATAAGTGTTTTATTTTTTTTTTCGTTGCTACTCCATATGTAAAATAGAATACTTATATTCTTGTTGTTACCTAAAAGGTATATTTTTAAATATTGCGAAGTTTTATTAAACAACTCACGATACTCTCCTTTAGTCTAAAACGAGTTGGTCCATTGTATATTTCAGTGATTTCCCATATTATTCCACAACAGCACTGTATCTATTTCATCGTATAGCGCTGCCAGAGCGTTGAAAGTTGTCGTTGGTGCGCTATATCTGATGGCTGCATTTGTAGCTAGGTGGTACAGGTGTTCCGAAAGTTTCAAGTATGCTTCGGCCTCTTCCGGCATAAATGATCGTTGTTTGATATGGTCGTACAAAGTGTCTCTTAATTGCGTTAGATGATGACGGCAATATTGCACTAGAAATTGCGGCTCTATGGGATCTATCCATTTTTTTTTTACTTATTGTTCGTGATTGCTCATAATTGTTTATTTTTCAGCAATAACGTCTGTCAAGCGGGCGATAGAACGTGCTGTGCGTTCTGCGTCCCGTGTTTTTGCACTTTTATATCGCTTCTCTAATTCTAGAACTAAAGAGATAGCGACCACTACACAAATGACCCACAAGATGACACTATGTTCTTCGTGATATGAGGTGTGTAGGTCTTGATTGTTGACCACTTGCACCAAAGCATCACCACTGGTGTCCGTCTTGGACTGGGGTGTGCCCATTCTTACATCGTTAACACTCACTGTGGCCTCTTCTAGTGGTGCATTTGGTCTTTTCTGGTTCATTCGAGGAACCTGGAATCTTCTAATCGCCTCATCGTTAACTTTACGTTGCACAATTCCACTGACTGATACTGCACCTTTTCTACTGCTCTTCGGGTTATTGTTCACTGTTTTGAACATTTTACATTTGTATATCTTTGTTGCACAATTTCAAACACTTCATAACTGGGTTCAAAGTTTTCAGTAAAGCGACGCCGAACCGATACACCATCATAGGATCGCCTCCTGGCAGGATCGCCATGAAAAGTTGTTGCCTGTATATATGTGTTTATGTGGGTTTCGGTTACTAAAAGAGAACTCGAACCTCTCGAGTGTACGGTCGATTCAATAATGCTTTTTTTTTTTTTTTAAGGGGGGATTTGTTAGTAGCTTAAGTATTTATGATAAATATTAGTAAATAATGAGTATGTGTGTCCAATCACAAATGGTGACTTCTCAACACTGTTAGAAATTTGTAATTTTAATTGTTAGGATTTGTTTGCTTTCGCAATTAGGACTTATCATTCGTAGGGATTTAAACCTACTTGTCAGAAAAGGGGAAGTAAACTTACAACTAACTTAATTGCTAACTTATTGGCTATAAAGAGAGCTTATCGTAGCAATTGAGGATTGCAACGATTTTTGTCGAAAATTGTTAATAATTTTATTTGACATAGCTTCTAATGGTTCAACACCAGTAAGTCTATGTAATTCGAGTGTACCAAACCAAGGAGGACGCTTCAAAATCATTTTCAGAATTTTATTCTGAATCCTTTGGAGCGTTTTCTTCCTTGTTGAACAGCAACTTGACCAGATCGGTACAGCATAAAGCATTGCTGGTCTAAAAATTTGTTTGTAAATCAAAAGTTTGTTCTTTAAGCAAAGTTTAGAATTCCTGTTAATGAGAGGATATAAACATCTCGTATATTTGATGCACTTGGCTTGTATACTCTCAATGTGCTCTTTGAAAATAAGTTTTTTATCATAAATTAGTCCCAAGTACTTAACCTTGTCGGACCAACTTAAAATAACCCCATTCATCTTGACAACGTGATTATTGTTTGGCTTGAGGAAAGACGCCCTAGGCTTATGCGGAAAAATTATCATTTGAGTTTTAGAAGCATTGGGAGAGATTTTCCACTTTTGCAAGTAGGAAGAAAAAATATCTAAACTTTTCTGCAATCGACTGCATATGACACGAAGACTTTTTCCTTTTACGGAAATGCTTGTGTCATCGCAGAACAATGACTTTGTGCATCCTGGAGGCAAATCAGGAAGATCTGAAGTGAATATGTTGTACAGGACTGGACCCAAGACTGAACCTTGAGGCACACCTGCTCTGACAGGAAATCTATCAGATTTTGAATTCTGATAGACAACCTGCAGAGTTCGATCAGTAAGATAATTTTTTAAAATTTTGATTAGGAAAATTGGAAAATTAAAAGTTTGCAATTTCGCAATCAAACCTTTATGCCAAACACTGTCGAATGCTTTTTCTATGTCTAAAAGAGCAGCTCCAGTGGAATAACCTTCAGATTTGTTAGCTCGTATCATACTAGTAACTCTGAGCAATTGATGAGTTGTGGAATGCCCATGGCGAAATCCAAACTGTTCATTTGCAAAAATTGAATTTTCGTTGATGTGTGACATCATTCTGTTAAGAATAACTCTCTCAAACAGTTTACTTATTGAAGAAAGCAAACTGATTGGTCGATAACTTGAAACTTCAGCTGGGTTCTTATCCGGTTTTAAAATGGGAGTAATTTTTGCATTTTTCCATAATTTGGGAAAATATGCAATTTTGAAGCAGCAATTGAAAATTTTCACTAAAAAATCCATTGTGCTCTCAGGGAGATGTTTGATTAGTATATTAAAGATTCCATCGTCACCAGGTGCTTTCATATTTTTGAAATTTTTAATAATTGATTTAATCTCATTCAAGTTAGTTTCAATTATTTCTGCAGGTAAAAAATTCTGGGAAGAAATTAAATCAAATTGACGTGTGACTTCATTTTCAATTGGACTCACAAAATTCAAATTTGAGTTATGAACACTCTCAAACTGCTGAGCAAGTCTTTGAGCCTTTTGTTCATTGGATACAAGAAAACGTTCACCATCTTTTAAAACTGGAATAGGCTTTGAAGGTTTCTTAAGAATCTTCGACAGCTTCCAAAATGGTTTTGAATATGGTTTCAATTTTTCAACTTTAGTCTCAAAATTTTGATTTCTCAGAAGAGTAAATCTATGTTTAATCTCTTTCTGTAAATCTTTATAAATAGTTTTAAAAACAGGGTCACGAGAACGTTGATATTGACGTCTGCGGACATTTTTCAAACGAATTAGAAGTTGAAGATTTTCGTCAATTATTGGTGAATCAAATTTCACTTGAGCCTTTGGAACAGAATAATTCCTGGCATCAAAAATTGCACATTTTAATGCTTCCAAAGCGGAATCAATATTCACTTCGTTTTGCAAATCAAGCTCATTATTGAAATTTCTCTCAATATGAGTTTTGTATTTTTCCCAATTTGCCTTGTTATAATTAAAAACAGAGCTCATAGGGTTTAAAACTGATTCTTGTGATAAAGAAAAAGTTATTGGAAGATG
The DNA here is from genome assembly GCF_029784165.1 of Wyeomyia smithii. Taxonomy (NCBI): domain Eukaryota; kingdom Metazoa; phylum Arthropoda; class Insecta; order Diptera; family Culicidae; genus Wyeomyia; species Wyeomyia smithii. The sequence continues at coordinate 49,153,889 of NC_073695.1, read as the reverse complement.
GTCAGAATCAAAGTCAGCATGTGTGATCAAATCACTACATACATGACTTTGATCTGTTAGCACCAAATCAATTGTTGAAGGGTTTCTTACAGAAGAAAAGCATGTAGGACTATTCGGAGACAAAATAGAATAGTATCCTGAAGAACAATCATTGAATAAAATTTTGCCATTGGAATTACTTTGAGAATTATTCCATGAACGATGTTTAGCGTTAAAATCGCCGATTATGAAAAATTTCGAACGATTTCTGGTGAGTTTTTGTAAATCACCTTTAAAATAATTTTTGAGCTCACGTGTGCATTGAAATGGTAAATATGCTGCGGCAATAAATAAAATCCCAAGTTCAGTTTGAACTTCAATTCCCAAAGTTTCAATAACTTTCGTCTCAAGATGGGGAAGAGCACGATGTTTGATTCGGCGATGAATAACAATTGCAACTCCACCGCCGGAACCCTGAATCCTATCATATCTATGAACCACGTAATTGGGATCATATTTTAATTTTATGTTAGGTTTCAAAAATGTTTCAGTAATAATTGCAATATGCACATTATTTACTGTTAAAAAATTAAAAAGCTCATTCTCATTGGCCTTCAATGAGCGAGCATTCCAATTTAATATTTTAATTGTTTTATTTAAAATCATTGCTAAATTTTAAATTAGAAACAATTTTAATAGTAAAATTTGTGCCTATTTGAATGGCTTCAAACATTGATTTTGCCTGCAACATGGCGTTCATAAGATCGAACATTGCCTGTTGCAAAAAAGAAAGTTTACCTGCCGTAATAGGCCCCAGGCAGTTGACATTAGAAAAAATATTTTCGGCAGCAATATTAGCTGGAGTAATAGGTGTACAATTATTTTCTAGCGTGTTTTGCTTACCCATATTAACGGTCATTTTCGAACTACCAACACTAGGCGGTATAATGTTCGAACTACCTGTAACCTGTGCATAAGTTAAACGGGTATGCAAAGGAGTAGGTAAACTATGCGTCACTGGTACGCTTGGAGAATTTTGTTTTGAAGTTGGTTTTAATTGAGAAACTGAATTTTGTTTACCTTGCCTTGCCTTAACAATTGCTAAACGGACTGGGCATTGATAAAAATTTGACATATGGTTGCCGTTACAATTCGCACAGCGAAAATTTTTACTCTCTTTCACAGGACATGTGTCCTTTTTGTGAGAAGAGTCTCCACAATTAAGACATTTTTGGTCCATGTTACAGAATTTGGAACCATGGCCATAACGTTGGCAAGTACGGCATTGGGTGATATGCTTTTCACCTCCGCCATACTTCCTATAAGTTTCCCACTTTACACGCACATTATACAAAGCATGTGCTTTTTCAAAAAATTTTAAGTTGTTAACCTCATTGCGGTTAAAATGAATTAAATAATTAACAAGGGAAATTCCAGTTCTCTGACTGTTTTCGCCTCGTGATTTTTGTTTCATTAGAATTACTTGGGTAGGGGCTATGCCAAGTAATTCTGTTAAAGTAAGTTTGATCTCATCAACGGTTTGATCGTTGGTGAGACCTTTCAAGACAACCTTGAACGGCTTGGCGTTCTTGGTGTCATATGTAAAAAATTTGTACATCTTGTCAGTTAAATACTGAACAAGACGATCACGACCCTTTACTGAGTCGGCTAATAAGCGGCATTCACCTCTACGGCCAATTTGATAGGTAACTTTAACGTCAGAAACAAACGTTGAAAGTTCCTTTTTGAATATATTAAATTCAGAAGAAATAGTTACCACAATAGGTGGAACTTTCTCCTTTTTTAAAGATTTTATATTTTGTATAGTTTCATTATTGGTAACTTCCATTTCACCAGCTTCTTGCTCAGGCAAAATATCAAAAGGATTGTCACTACAGACACTCGATGTGTCAGAAAGAGATGCCTCTCTTTTCCTCCCCGCAGCGATGCGAGGTTTCTTTTTCCGTCCAGTCATTTCAGGTGATATGAAAAAAGTTAAAACAAATGTTAAATTCAAAAGTAGGTAGTCTTGAAAAAGACTGATGGGAAATAACTTTCAGGTAGTCTTTAAAAGACACACTGACAAAACACAAACTTTGAAGCTATAGGCAGTCAAAGACCAGTCCACAAGCAACCGAAAAAACGTCTGATCTGTAGGACAGTTCAAGACGCACTGATTCAATAATGCTTTATTATTTCTATTTCATAGCCTATACAGGCCGCACGATCGCAGATCGATACGTGACCTTTAATGCTGTGCTCAGCATAATCGCCGTCGCCCGTTCCTCGCGCGGGTGGCGTGATAGCGTGTGGCGTGATAGTGTTTACACTACTTAAGTTTATATTACTTTCTTTTGCTTATCCTTAAAGGGGCCGTATCCACCACAGTGGAAATTTGTAGGTAATGATGCATAAACTCTGTTCAGCAAGAGTTTTGGTTGCAACTGGAATATTTGAAAATTTTTGAGGAATCCAACAAGTTTCAGAGCATCATTGGCTTCTTTTTAAATAAGCATATTATGGACGAGTTTGAATTAGAGTACTAATACAATATATGGAATTTTGTATTAAAATGAATATAACATCAATGTATACTTATGTCCGTAACAATCCGTTTAAAAAAACTGCAAAAAGCCATATCGCAGGTATTATTTATTTTGGAAGGGAAAAAAGTACTGGAATGAAAATTAACCTTTCGGAGAAACCAGGAAAAATCGAGAAATTTCATTTTTGGAGTTGACTTACTGTTTTATAGTTAAAAACGGTCGAAACAAAAATGGCGTTACTTCCAGTATTTTGGCCCGGAAATACTCTAGGACTCCAGATCGTGCCAAAGAATGTTTTATTTTCGGATATTCGGATAGAAACATTGAAGCAGACTATTTCTAATGCAAATGTAGAAAGTAGATAGCAACGCTTTTGCTTGTAATGGCTAACGCTGTTGAATGAAATTGCCAACTAATTGGAGCTAGTACGTATGGTTTGTTGTTTGATCATAATGAACACTGAATGACCAATACAAAAATGTACACGACACCAAGAAAAAAAAAAATCACCGCTCACATCCATGTAGGTTTGATGAAAATATGAAAAATCGCGTCACACAATTAGCCTGCTCGTGTCAAGATTGGCCTGGCAGACAGACGGTGGAAATCTCGCAAACCTTTTGCTGCGAGACGGGGCAGATCATGCGGAAGTCACACGAGAGAAGGCGGTTGGCGGGGTTGTGCAGTACAGGTTCGGTGTAGGATATGGTCACTTTTTTGCTTCGACGGTAAATTTAAGTCATTTAGTGTGAAAAACGATCGCGAACGATTAGGAATCGCCGCGGTTGGCGTGCGCGCGATGACTTTTCTGTCCTGACCGCGGTTGACACCCGCATACTGGTTTGTAATGTTTACGTGTAATCGGCGAAGAGGTCGGATGTTGCGGTTCGCATGTGTGAAACAGTGAGGGTGATGGCTCTTCAAATGTCATTTGTCAATCAGTTGAGGATTTGTGATTCAACACACCGTTATAAGAAGAATTTCGCAAAATTGCATAATAATACAGTGCCTGCAATTATCAAAGCATCTCGAAATTTCCTTTTTAGCGAAAAAATGTTTAGTGAACATGCTGCATTCTACGAACCGTCCTACATCCATTGGCGGACTGTGATTCATGTGACAACGTTGTTTGTTTTTGGTTTAGCCTACCGCCCCTCGGCTGCTGTAGACAGCCCAGTCGTTAATTCAGCAACATTAGGCACCGCATAAAACTGCCGCAATGATTTACCTAGTATGCCAGCTTATGTCGACTAAATATGCTGCTTTTTGTGCGAGGCATATTGCCAAAATGACTCCCCACATAGCACTATTCGCGGTCAGCCAAAACTGTGGACACCTGCGAATATCATACAGAGTGAATCCACTGTCCAAAGCTAACAATACAACCGCTTGCTCATCCACGGCCGGCATGTTCCGATCCGAACGGATTTGAGGTAGACGGCCCGCGTTTCGCGGCGATGTGAAATGGATGTTAATTCAATTATAAACAGTACATGCGATGGCACATGTTCAACATCTACTTGTTTATTAGCGTTCCCGTAAAAATATGGATTTCGCTGTCTATCGGCAGCGTGATGTCACTTCTTTCATTTAAATACGTAGTTGCGCGTAACGTAATCAGTACTATTTGTGTTTCGATGATATTTGTACGATTGGTTGTAAACACACAAAAAAATGATGGGATTGGAGAAATGTTGCATTTGCAAAAGTTTTTCTTAAATCGCTGCACTTCGGAAGTTCCGTATTTACAACAATTATCAGGATTTTGAGAGTTTAATTGTCAACGAAAGCTTAATGGTTAATTCTTTATAACTAAATTAATATTATGTTCACACTGAGTGTCTACAAAGTGATTACCGGCTTGCTTTATGTAGGATCGCATCACCTCCAGGTGTTGATACTAGGAATTGAGGCCTTTCTAAAATTTATATGCATAATCCTCAAGTAATTTATGTTACTATTCATATCTCTCTGTGTAAGTCCCTCGGTGGTTGCCTCCTTCGCTCATACAAAACATAATTGTTTAGCCCGACACAAGAGACAACGAATGGCACCATGAATTGCAGCGAGCAGTTTACTTTGCAGATTTGCTGTTTGCAAGTAATTAGGATCGCTTTTATTAGATTTGCATATTTTCGCTGGCAGGACGACTAACGTCGCACACACAGTTATCGTTGGTTTTATGGAATTTTAGCTTACATAATTGGGGGATTACAAAGTAATTTGCATTGGATTTGAAACAAGAAAAAAAGAAACGAAGTGGTTCATTGTTTCCCACAGTGTCAAAGCTTGAAATTGTTGCATGAATCAGTGCGTCTTGAACTGTCCTACAGATCAGACGTTTTTTCGGTTGCTTGTGGACTGGTCTTTGACTGCCTATAGCTTCAAAGTTTGTGTTTTGTCAGTGTGTCTTTTAAAGACTACCTGAAAGTTATTTCCCATCAGTCTTTCTCAAGACTACCTACTTTTGAATTTACAATTTGTTTTAACTTTTTTCGTATCACCTGAAATGGCTGGACGGAAAAAGAAACCTCGCATCGCTGCGGGGAGGAAAAGAGAGGCATCTTGTTCTGACACTTCGAGTGTCTGTAGTGACAATCCTTTTGATGTTTTGCCTGAGCAAGAAGCTGGTGAAATGGAAGTTATTAATAATGAAACTATACAAAATATAAAATCTTTAAAAAAGGAGAAAGTTCCACCTATTGTGGTAACTATTTCTTCTGAATTTAATATATTCAAAAAGGAACTTTCAACGTTTGTTTCTGACGTTAAAGTTACCTATCAAATTGGCCGTAGAGGTGAATGCCGCTTATTAGCCGACTCAGTAAAGGGTCGTGATCGTCTTGTTCAGTATTTAACTGACAAGATGTACAATTTTTTTACATATGACACCAAGAACGCCAAGCCGTTCAAGGTTGTCTTGAAAGGTCTCACCAACGATCAAACCGTTGATGAGATCAAACTTACTTTAACAGAATTACTTGGCATAGCCCCTACCCAAGTAATTCTAATGAAACAAAAATCACGAGGCGAAAACAGTCAGAGAACTGGAATTTCCCTTGTTAATTATTTAATTCATTTTAACCGCAATGAGGTTAACAACTTAAATTTTTTTGAAAAAGCACATGCTTTGTATAATGTGCGTGTAAAGTGGGAAATTTATAGGAAGTATGGCGGAGGTGAAAAGCATATCACCCAATGCCGTACTTGCCAACGTTATGGCCATGGTTCCAAATTCTGTAACATGGACCAAAAATGTCTTAATTGTGGAGACTCTTTTCACAAAAAGGACACATGTCCTGTGAAAGAGAGTAAAAATTTTCGCTGTGCGAATTGTAACGGCAACCATATGTCAAATTTTTATCAATGCCCAGTCCGTTTAGCAATTGTTAAGGCAAGGCAAGGTAAACCAAATTCAATTTCTCAATTAAAACCAACTTCAAAACAAAATTCTCCAAGCGTACCAGTGACGCATAGTTTACCTACTCCTTTGCATACCCGTTTAACTTATGCACAGGTTACAGGTAGTTCCAACATTATACCGCCTAGTGTTGGTAGTTCGAAAATGACCGTTAATATGGGTAAGCAAAACACGCTAGAAAATAATTGTACACCTATCACTCCAGCTAATATTGCTACCGAAAATATTTTTTCTAATGTCAACTGCCTGGGGCCTATTACGGCAGGTAAACTTTCTTTTTTGCAACAGGCAATGTTCGATCTTATGAACGCTATGTTGCAGGCAAAATCAATGTTTGAAGCCATTCAAATAGGCACAAATTTTACTATTAAAATTGTTTCTAATTTAAAATTTAGCAATGATTTTAAATAAAACAATTAAAATATTAAATTGGAATGCTCGCTCATTGAAGGCCAATGAGAATGAGCTTTTTAATTTTTTAACAGTAAATAATGTGCATATTGCAATTATTACTGAAACATTTTTGAAACCTAACATAAAATTAAAATATGATCCCAATTACGTGGTTCATAGATATGATAGGATTCAGGGTTCCGGCGGTGGAGTTGCAATTGTTATTCATCGCCGAATCAAACATCGTGCTCTTCCCCATCTTGAGACGAAAGTTATTGAAACTTTGGGAATTGAAGTTCAAACTGAACTTGGGATTTTATTTATTGCCGCAGCATATTTACCATTTCAATGCACACGCGAGCTCAAAAATTATTTTAAAGGTGATTTACAAAAACTCACCAGAAATCGTTCGAAATTTTTCATAATCGGCGATTTTAACGCTAAACATCGTTCATGGAATAATTCTCAAAGTAATTCCAATGGCAAAATTTTATTCAATGATTGTTCTTCAGGATACTATTCTATTTTGTCTCCGAATAGTCCTACATGCTTTTCTTCTGTAAGAAACCCTCCAACAATTGATTTGGTGCTAACAGATCAAAGTCATGTATGTAGTGATTTGATCACACATGCTGACTTTGATTCTGACCATCTTCCAATAACATTTTCTTTATCACATAAATCAGTTTTAAACCCTATGAGCTCTGTTTTTAATTATAACAAGGCTAATTGGGAAAGATACAAAACTCATATTGAGAGAAATTTCAATAATGAGCTTGATTTGCAAAACGAAGTGAATATTGATTCCGCTTTGGAAGCATTAAAATGTGCAATTGTTGATGCCAGGAATTATTCTGTTCCAAAGGCTCAAGTGAAATTTGATTCATCAATAATTGACGAAAATCTTCAACTTCTAATTCGTTTGAAAAATGTCCGCAGACGTCAATATCAACGTTCTCGTGACCCTGTTTTTAAAACTATTTATAAAGATTTACAGAAAGAGATTAAGCATAGATTTACTCTTCTGAGAAATCAAAATTTTGAGACTAAAGTTGAAAAATTGAAACCATATTCAAAACCATTTTGGAAGCTGTCGAAGATTCTTAAGAAACCTTCAAAGCCTATTCCAGTTTTAAAAGATGGTGAACGTTTTCTTGTATCCAATGAACAAAAGGCTCAAAGACTTGCTCAGCAGTTTGAGAGTGTTCATAACTCAAATTTGAATTTTGTGAGTCCAATTGAAAATGAAGTCACACGTCAATTTGATTTAATTTCTTCCCAGATTCTTTTACCTGCAGAAATAATTGAAACTAACTTGAATGAGATTAAATCAATTATTAAAAATTTCAAAAATATGAAAGCACCTGGTGACGATGGAATCTTTAATATACTAATCAAACATCTCCCTGAGAGCACAATGGAATTTTTAGTGAAAATTTTCAATTGCTACTTCAAAATTGCATATTTTCCCAAATTATGGAAAAATGCAAAAATTACTCCCATTTTAAAACCGGATAAGAACCCAGCTGAAGTTTCAAGTTATCGACCAATCAGTTTGCTTCCTTCAATAGTAAACTGTTTGAGAGAATTATTCTTAACAGAATGATGTCACACATCAACGAAAATTCAATTTTTGCGAATGAACAGTTTGGATTTTGCCATGGGCATTCCACAACTCATCAATTGCTCAGAGTTACTAATATGATACGAGCTAACAAATCTGAAGGTTATTCCACTGGAGCTGCTCTTTTAGACATAGAAAAAGCATTCGACAGTGTTTGGCATAAAGGTTTGATTGCGAAATTGCAAACTTTTAATTTTCCAATTTTCCTAATCAAAATTTTAAAAAATTATCTTACTGATCGAACTCTGCAGGTTGTCTATCAGAATTCAAAATCTGATAGATTTCCTGTCAGAGCAGGTGTGCCTCAAGGTTCAGTCTTGGGTCCAGTCCTGTACAACATATTCACTTCAGATCTTCCTGATTTGCCTCCAGGATGCACAAAGTCATTGTTCTGCGATGACACAAGCATTTCCGTAAAAGGAAAAAGTCTTCGTGTCATATGCAGTCGATTGCAGAAAAGTTTAGATATTTTTTCTTCCTACTTGCAAAAGTGGAAAATCTCTCCCAATGCTTCTAAAACTCAAATGATAATTTTTCCGCATAAGCCTAGGGCTTCTTTCCTCAAGCCAAACAATAATCACGTTGTCAAGATGAATGGGGTTATTTTAAGTTGGTCCGACAAGGTTAAGTACTTGGGACTAATTTATGATAAAAAACTTATTTTCAAAGAGCACATTGAGAGTATACAAGCCAAGTGCATCAAATATATGAGATGTTTATATCCTCTCATTAACAGGAATTCTAAACTTTGTTTAAAGAACAAACTTTTGATTTACAAACAAATTTTTAGACCAGCAATGCTTTATGCTGTACCGATCTGGTCAAGTTGCTGTTCAACAAGGAAGAAAACGCTCCAAAGGATTCAGAATAAAATTCTGAAAATTATTTTGAAGCGTCCTCCTTGGTTTGGTTCACTCGAATTACATAGACTTACTGGTGTTGAACCATTAGAAGCTATGTCAAATAAAATTATTAACAATTTTCGACAAAAATCGTTGCAATCCTCAATTGCTACGATAAGCTCTCTTTATAGCCAATAAGTTAGCAATTAAGTTAGTTGTAAGTTTACTTCCCCTTTCCTGACAAGTAGGTTTAAATGCCTACGAATTATAAGTCCTAATTGCGAAAGCAAACAAATCCTAACAATTAAAATTACAAATTTCTAACAGTGTTGAGAAGTCACCATTTGTGATTGGACACACATACTTATTATTTACTAATATTTATCATAAATACTTAAGCTACTAACAAATCCCCCCTTTCTGTTGCATGAATGGCAAACACAAAGCACCCTTATTCATAACGATTGTTGCCGTAGAGAAATTCGTTTTATGTTGGAACGAAGCAGTATTTCATCGAAATTGTTTAGAGTAGCCGTACGGATTGGACAGTCATTGCATATCTTTTCTTCTAAACGTAAGTATTGAATGTTATGGTCAAAAAAAAAACCTAAACATTTTTTTTATTATTGACACTATGTTTGCATTATCAAAACAAACATGAAACAGTCTTCTGCCAGGTGACATTTTAACTAATGGTTTAAATAATTTAACTGAATTTGTGTCTTCTACGTTACTATCTTGATATCACCATCTTTATCAAGAAACACATATCGCAGCTAGACATGGAAGACAGGTTTCCAAAGTTAGGCAAAACATATAGGGAAAATTAACGATTAGTCTTAGAACATTTTTCGTAAACTTTTTTATTTCAGTATTATTGCTATTTTTTCGTAAATTTTTCAATTGCTTTACCGACGATCATGTACTGTAGTTTCATGTACCACCCAGGCCCTGATTTAAAGGGGGGCAAGGGGGCAACTTCCCCGGCCCTCCCAACTTGAGGGCCTCCCCTAGTCCTAAGCCACATCATTGCTAAAGCAACACGTCAGCTTGGCTTCATTTCTAAAATTGCTCGTGATTTCAACGACCCCTACTGTTTAAAAGCTTTATATTGTTCGTTGGTACGGCCTCTACTTGAAAACGCAAGCATGATCTGGTGCCCTAATCAACTAGTATGGTCCATTCGTATCGAACGTGTGCAGAAAAGGTTCATTCGTTTTATATTAAGGAATCTACCTTGGCGGTACCCGATTACCCTGCCTCCTTATCCGGATCGCTGTCGTCTACTTGGACTTGACACTCTTGATCGACGCAGGAAAATTGAGCAAGCACTTCTAATAGCTAAAATCATCAATGGTGAAATCGACTCCCCCTCCTGCATTCGCACATTCCTTAAGGTTGACGACCTATTCAATTTTAGGGTACTGTCATATAGTTTTAGACAGCAACTTGCTAACTGTAGATTTTTATGAAACGTTTATTATTATCATTCATGTAAACCTAGGATAGATTAATTTATACAAATACAAATACAAATAACAGACGGGAAGACGACAGCATAACAGACGGGAAGACGAAGTGAAAATCTTTTTTTTTTGATCGTCACCTTCCAGCGGAGCGTGAAGTCATTGCACAATTTGAAATAATATTACTTCTAAATTTAAGTTTTAAGGAAAAAGGGCCTCACGAATTTTTTCAACTCCGGGCCCCCCAACACCCAAATCCGGCCCTGATAATTTCTAATTTTTATTTTAAACTGGCAAAGATCTAGCCTATAGTTAGGCACTTATTCAATTGTACCGAAACAAGTTATCCAGGTTTTATGGTGTTTCAAGAAGAGTTAGGTAATTTTTTGAGTCTTTAGTAATTTCACTGCAATATTATTTGGTTCTTTTCGTCCAGGAGAAATAATATAATGTACTAAAATTAACTTTACAGTAATACTCATAGTTTATGTATATATGAAGAAGATCTTCAACCGCTTGGAATAGATTTTGAACAGGATCGATTGAACGACCTCTTTCGCAAAATTTTGTTTCTCGTGAGCGCTTCCAGCAAGAATAATTTGAAAATAACCAATAATATAATCAAACATTTTTGATTCGAATGAAACCTATACCCACCCCTCCTTCTGCTACTTCTGCTCCTACGCCTACTCCTACTCCTACGCCTACTCCTACGCCAACTCCTACATCTACCCCAACTCCAACGATTCATCCTGGTCCTACGCCTATTCCTACTCCTACGCCTACTCTTACGTCTACACGTCTACTCCCGCGCATACCCTTACACCTACTCCTATACCTGCCTCTAGGTGTAGGTGTAGTAGCCTACTCCTGCTCCTACGCCTACTCCTACTCCTACGCCTACATGAAACACTGTCCGTATGACACGAATAAACTCGAGAACAGATCAGCAGATCGGTGTGAAATATTGTATGTATGGGTTTTTAGATCATAAAAACTAATGTTAACTACCAAAAGCTTTTTGATTCAAAATAACTCTCTGCATCTTTGAAAATCATCAGAATACAAATATTTTGGAAAATGTTTGAAATATAATTTTCATAAAAAAATTAATCTACCATAAAAAAAATAATTTTCATTTCTCCATCCTGGACTTTTTTTAAAATTTGCGTATTAACATCAAGTTTATTAAAATAAAATCAACTCTTGTTTTTAAATTGAAATTTAATGTTTATTTTTAATTTTTTTTGGTCAAAAAAATTTTTTTTCGTACAGTATAATTTTTTTATGATTTATTTTCAATTCTCTACAACTCATTCTCAGACAGTTTTTCTATACAACCAACGGTTTTTGGGCTACAATGCTTCGAATAAAACCTATGCCAAAAGGCATACGCCCTTTTAAAATATAACTCATGGGTGCAAAAAATCTCCCCATCTGTGAAAAATGCTCAGTTTGCTGAGCCAAATACGTGTGCAAAGTTTCATTCAAATCAAAAATGTTCGATATTCGACCATAGGTCATTTGGCGCGATCTTGCTCTCAAGCAAATAGAACCAAGTGAGGAGGTCTTAGGGGACAAGACATGTTTCTATGGTGGTTTGATATCCCTCCCTCCCCCGAAAGGAAGGGTTTTTAAACAAATGAAACACAAATTTCTACATAACTTTAGAATCAATTAGGCATGTGGAACAAAATTTGGAAAGCGAGAATTTTTGAGTACAAGAGTTGTTTTTATGAAGATTTGACACCCCTTCTTCCTTAGAAGGTGGAAATTGCACACAAATGAAGCTATTTTGAATTCCAAGACGGCGACTTTCGGTTTCTGGAAAACAGCCCAAACTGGCCGAATTATTTTCAAAGGCCAGAAATTGACTCCACATGTCAATTTAAATCCAAGATGACAACTTCCGATTTCGGAAAAACAGCCTAAAATGACTGAATATCGTCCAATATCGGTATTTCCGTAACGGTATGATGCCCAGGAACCAAAAAATGACCCCAGATGCCACCAATGGTTTTCAGGGCCACTATTAGGGTGGCAATAAAAATCGACTTTTCGAATTTCGCTTAGAAGTAGTGCTCAAAAGTTTCATCTCATCGAAAAAAACTCCATGCAAAATTTCAGTTTAATTGGACCTTGGGAACACATGTTTCAAGGTGGTTAAGTTTTCACTCTTTTGATTGATGGAAAAGTGCTCAAAAATTTCAGAGTCGCAGAAAGTCGATTTTTTTTCGAAAATGTTTTTTTGAGATAACACTAGATCTCTACGTTTCATGCATTTCTAAAACATGTTGCATTAAAAATTTTATTTCGATATTGACCATTTCATGTAACTAGCTATGTTTTTCTTAATTACCTTACCTTAGCGCTAAACTGATTGCATACATTCATAGCAGCTACTCCGTGATTGATTCGAATCAATAAAATTTCACAGTGAATCAACTGAATGGAGCTGGGATTGACCGATCTGCAGATTTTTCTGTTTGAACTCAACGGCAAGGTTCTAGCATATATGAGCCGTTGCGGAACAGAGTGGTCTAAAGACCATTTTTTTCGAAAAAGAGTTTTTTTTTGCATAAAACGCATCTACTCAAGAAACTGAAGTTGGGAAATAAAGACAACTTCGAAAAATCGAACTTCAAAGCTGATGTATAGCGTGTTGAAATTTCGCGAAACAGAATAGGGTCTATGAACATAAATCGGTGTAATAATATCATATAACACGTAATATGAAGCATATTACATGTGATAAGTAGCATGTCACTTGTTCTGTACATGTCACAGGTGCGAGCGCTTTGAAGCACCCCTAAATCATGTCCGATTGATCCAATCTCGATGATGAATTTTTTTTTTCATACAAGCATTGCCACTCTAGTGTCCGTGGAGATTCAGAATCTTCTCCAAGCAATTTTCCTGGTACACCTTCTAGTTGATTTTTCCTTTTTTGTTATGATCTTCGCCGGACAGCCACTACCGGTCGACGTTCCGGGATCTGGTAAACAGTGCTCACGGGCATATTTTTCTCCCAAAAGTGGTCTACTGCAAACTTTTTTCTTCGATTTTCATGTGTTTCGAACCGTGCAACGCGCTCGCGGAGTGCTTGTTGTTTCGATGCCATCTTTGATCGAACTGACAGCACCCGCGCGAAAAGAAACTGGCGACCCGTTTCTAGGGAGCCCAGAGAAAATCTCTCTCAGTGAAATTTTTTTTACGTTCTTTGCTTTTCTCCATACCCATTAATTTTGAAAAGCCAGATTTCCAGGAACTTGCTCGAGAACGGATAACGTTTAAACCTATTAAATATTCAATATTCGAATCGACTAAGTCGTAAAAGTTGCCTCTCATGAATATGAGGAGTTACATGATGCAAGGCAAATTTAGTGAGACTAGGCTTACATTAGGACAAGGTTTATTCGAAACTGATTGAGAATTCCACTAAAAAACTATTCGAATTTAGTATCAATTGCAAGAAAAGATAAATTAAATTGAGAGTGCGAAAAACACGAAACAAAAAAAAAAAACGAAGCAAACTAAAAGTGAGCAAAAATTTGAGTCAACTAAACTGCCGGTAACCGCAAGTCAGTCCCATCTGTAAAAATGTTAAATTGAGAAAACAGCTTCGAAAGATATTTCATTCACGCTCAGTTATAACTTATTTAAAATGAATTATTTTGACAACATTCATGCTAAAATATAGTTTGCATACTAGCCTGCACTAATTACGTTGTAAAAACCACTGAAATCATTGATTTTATGATAAAAACCTTGACTGACTTGCCGTTACATTCTACACCGAAGAGAAAAGTAACCGCAAGCCAGTCACATTGCCATGTTGAAACTATAGTGCGTGTTGACGAATTGTTATTCGTTGCCGTGGAAAACTGTCAATCCTTCGCTGTTAGGAAGTGTATGTCCATGAGAACCATTTAAAACATATCAACGTTGGAAAATCTCTTGATGTACGGAACCGATGAAGCTTATCCGGTGAGGACTCGGATAAAGAAACTGAAGCCTGGTTTGCAGTTGGTTCATCCGACAACAAATGTCAACATGATACAAATCCATATGAGGTTCGAGAATCACCTTTGGAGATTTCTTGGAACGATTCGCTGGATTCTGATGGAAGTTTTTTCGATAGTCAAGATCTCCCGGATAGATCTACGAAGAAATGAACCAAGAAAAAAAATTGATTTGAATTCGTATTAGCAGAAAATTCATCACCAATTCGAACTAAAAAATAATCCCAATTGATAATTGTTACTAGATAACTTATTTTCATCTAAACGGTCATATCGAACTTCTCTTCTTCACTCCCCATCCATTTTACTGTTGTATTATGCATGTTTTTTTGTAAAACGGGACTGACTTTCGGTTATTTTTCTTCTGGGACTGACTTGCGGTTACTTTGCATAATGGGACATTTCGACTTGGTATTGATTTCCACTTTTGTTAAACAAACCACTATTTTTATCGGTACATCTGAAAATATACTCAAAGCTAGGCCAAAATCCGATGCTAACTCAAAATTGACAAAATTACAGATGGGACTGACTTGCGGTTACCGGCAGTAAAGGTCATTGCTAATTTGGGTAAAAATTAACACAAAATGTCGTTAGTTTTGCTTCAGTCGAGTTCCAATGTGTTTTGATATAAATGAATACCGATTTGTTATCAAGTTTGTTTTCATACGCGGGATACACCGATTAATTTTTTGTATTCCCATCTAACCTATTTCGAAGAATTTATTAAAATAAAAATTAAATGCAAAATATTTTACTTTATTAACCATGTAAGAATGAACCAAAATTGTGGCAAATCAACAAACTTCTAAAATAAGTCTAAGGAAAATTAAGAAAGTTTCGAATAATTTCAATTGAAATAATATAATAAAATAGACAAGACAATATTTAAACAATGCTACAAAATATCAAAATTCTTGAGTCAGAAAATTTTGAGTTTAAATAGATAAAAAATTAACGTTCCTTTATTGGTTTGTGTCTACATTAACCACCTCAAAGTTAGAAGGTTACCTTTTTTCAATCAAATACTTTTATTTGAAATGAGTAAGATTTTTTTTTTCATTTCCCATATCAACCTGTAGTTGTTAGGATTTTACGCTAGCAGCGAAAGGCATACGATATAAATAAAGCAAGCTACCCTTGAAATGTGTTTTCCAGCTGTTCCATTTCGTTTATTACCAATTTCTTTTTTTCACATTTGATTTTCATTGATGACAGTTGTTATTTTGAATAAATAACCACATCACTACATATATTAAAGTTGTACTAGCAAAGCGCGTAATTCGTTTCCATCAAGTATCCAATCAAAATTTTACTGTTTATCAATAATAACGAACCTGCTTCATACAACATAACTTACGAAGGGTGCAATCCATTTAAAACGTACTAATTGCTCTGTCGAGTGTTAGAGGAAGACCGGTGCGCCACGGTATATAAATAAAGCAGAAAGCAATAACTAAATATATTTCATGGGCATCACGGTGTTACGCAAAGGGCATCACGCGATATATCACATTGCCAATAGCAAGGGCAGCATGGTAATCCTGAAAATAAATACACACACCTAAAAATATTTTATTTTGCGGATACTGATAGTGATAGTGGAGGTGGAGCAGCTTTTGTTTTGAAGCAGCTATTATCCCATATTTTTTGCCTACGAACCATGTTTAATAGTTTAGGAAAATATTGCTAGTTGCGGTTTTCTCAATTGCTTTTCTCTACCATGTAAATATTTACCACTTCTTTCCCATAGCGCCATAACTTCCTGTATGGTGGAGGTGATGTTTGTAGTTTACCGTTTGGAAGTCAGTAGTTCACAGGACACGACCCACTCCTGCCCTGCCCGGGTTTCGATAGTTCAGTATTGGACTGTAGGCAAGCAGTGCTATTCCGAACCGAAACTTTGTTGGTTTTGTTTATCTCTTATGTCCTACTCATCTTTTTTCGCCGATTGTAAGCCAGTCCTGTTAGCAAAATGTAGTCATAATTGACACGTACAAAATAGATATAAATAATTAGTCGCAGTGGTCTAGCACCCTGCAGGGAGAAAAGAATGGTTCTACTAATTTCATTATCGTTTGTTTTTCGCTTCTATTCCATAGAACCACAATCTGGCCCCAGCAGTGAGTGCAGCACAAATGTAGTTAATCAGCAGAATCTATCGCTGTCGGAACCACCGTCTCTATCGGACGGTTTATCATCGGTTGGCGGCTCCAGTGACTCTACCAGCATCATCACTAATGCTCGCAGTTCAATTAATTTCACCGGAACGCCAAAGCTTGGTAGCGGCGATCGCAGCTCGAAAAACGGCTCGCAGCTGTTGTCCTCTTCAGCCCCCAGTAACGGGTCCGGTTCCGGTCCTGGACCAGGAAACTTCGGTACAGATGGCAGTTTTGCTGACGAAGGAGATACAGTGACAATAGTGGAAAATCCTGCTGAAGTTGAAACGATAAAATCTCCGATGGCCACAACCAATAATTCGGTGCGATTGGGTCTGTTGCCCTGGAACACACATAATCGAACGTCGGTCGTTCATAGCAGTGCATCCGTGACAGTCGATTTGATGGCGGCTTGCGACGGAACGCTGCGACCGGGAGAAATCGTAATGCGGACATTGTTTGCTGATTTCACACTGCAGGCGGAAAAAAAAATTGAAATAGTGATGCTGGAAAGTTCCGATAAAAATCTTGCTAAATTATTGCAGCGTGGTGAAGATAACCAGTTTGATCAGTTGCTGCAAGCGCTGGGCTCTGTGGCTGAGCATTGTTTACCATCGTTGCTGAAGGCGTTGCTAGCTTGGTATCGGCATCAAATCTGCGATGGCGATATTAAACGTGACTACAAACGTTTAGAGACTGAAAGGCAACCGATAGCTGCAAAGTTCAGCAATGATTTGGAATGTCAGCTGCAGCGAAGAGAAGCGGCAGTTGAGTTTATTTTCTGCCTGGCGCTGATTGAAATTCTTCGGCAGTTTCCATTTCATCCGGGTCATGACGATATAGTAAAAAACATCGAGAATCTCGCATTCCGACAGTTCAAGTACAAAGAAGGTGTACAAGGATCGCCGAACGCACAGTACAATCACATGATTGCGGATCTCTATGCGGAAGTGATTGGTGTGCTCGCGCAAAGTCGCTTCGCCTCCGTTCGCAAGCGATTTATGACAGATTTAAAGGAATTACGTAGCAAGGAACCTACTCCACATACCACACACAGTATTATAAGCTTATTAATGGGGATGAAGTTTTTCCGTGTTAAAATGGCTCCCATCGAGGAGTTTGAGGCATCTTTTCAGTTTATGCATGAGTGTGCTCAGTACTTTTTGGAAGTTAAAGATAAGGACATCAAACACGCGATGGCTGGTCTGTTTGTGGAGATACTTGTTCCTGTAGCCGCGGTAAGAATAACTACCAGCGAGTTTCAGCACTTTGTACTAATATTTCGTATACTTTTTTCACAGGCCGTCAAAAATGAGGTTAACGTTCCATGTGTGAAAAACTTCGTTGATCTACTGTACTCGCAGACGCTGGATGCGTGCACCAAATCCAAACACAAGCTGGCGTTGTTTCCGTTGGTGACGTGTTTGCTATGTGTATCGCAAAAATCGTTCTTCCTCAGCAATTGGCACTGCTTCCTTGCCATGTGTCTTAGCAATTTGAAGAATAAGGATCCCAAAATGAGTCGTGTGGCTTTGGAGTCACTGTATCGGTTACTGTGGGTGTACATGATAAGAATTAAGTGCGAGTCGAATTCAGCGACCCATTCGAGACTGCAAAGTATTGTGAATTCGTTGTTCCCTCGTGGCTCAAAAGCGGTTGTCCCGCGAGACACTCCGCTGAATATATTCGTCAAGATTATCCAGTTCATCGCTCAGGAGCGGTTAGATTTCGCTATGAGGGATATTGTTTTTGAGCTGCTTTGTGTGGGGCGTCCCATAAAAATAATTATGACACCGGAACGGATGAGTATCGGATTGCGAGCGTTTTTAGTTGTGGCAGATTCTCTGCAGCAAAAAGATGGTGAACCTCCGATGCCAAGAACTGTTGGCGTTCTACCTTCCGGAAATACGCTGAGAGTGAAAAAGACCTACTTAAACAAGATGCTGACGGAAGATACCGCACGAAGTATTGGGATGTCTAATTATTTTCCACACGTGCGGCGGGTTTTCGTTGACATTTTGAGAGCACTTGATATTCATTGCGGTAGACCACTGATGATGACGATTAATCAAAATCTCAACAAAGAACCGGATGAGATGTTGACAGGTGAAAGGAAGCCCCGAATCGATTTGTTTCGTACGTGTGTAGCAGCTGTTCCTCGAATAATTCCGGATAATATGACGGGCCACGAATTGGTCGATATGCTGTCCAGACTTACAATCCACATGGATGAAGAATTACGAGCGTTGGCACATCAGTCTTTACAAACGTTGGTTGTAGATTTTCCCGATTGGAGACAGGATGTGATTCAAGGATTCACACAATTTCTGGCAAGAGATGTTGTTGATACATTCCCCCATCTGTTAGATAACGGAATGCGTATGCTTTTTGCCTTTTTAACTGTTTGGAAGAATGCGTTAAGCAATAGTGGTGCGAGTAATAGCAATAACAATACGCTCAACACAAAAGTTGGACCGAATACAGCTGCAGCGCAGCGCGTTGTGTTTTATCAACAAGATTCAGGATTTTCAAAATCCCAGCCTCAACCAAGCACTCCTTCGTTGAATGCTGCAACAATTAATTCAAACTCGAGTGGCAGTTCTGGAATTTCTTCAATCACGCAAACCACTACCATTCCTGCGGTTGGAAGTGCGGATACGACTGGCCATGGCTCAACGCTAAACTCTGCGGGGAAAAAAAGCCATGACCAACCGCTTGCTACCACTATGCATCTCGTGGAGGGCTTTGCGCTTGTAATGTTGTGTAACTGCCGACCGGCACCGCGGAAATTTGCGGTTAACATTTTGAAAGAGGTACATATAGAATAGTGTTATATGTTTCCGTTATTGCGGTGCATAATTTGAAATGAATGCGACTCATTTGGTTGTTTTTCTTTTGCTTTATTTTTCATATTCAACATGTGTAAACGACTACATCAAAGGTGAAAATTTTGATGAAAGCCCTCGGAATCGTAGAAACTGAGCCACCACTGATTGATGTCATCGATAGGTGTTGTCCTCAGGTAAGCTTCATATCCCTTTTCCACGATTATTTTTAATCACATTTTTTCAAACGAATGTTATATAATCTGTGTTGGTATGAAAAAGTGTTTATATGTGATCATTTTTCTATGTAGGATAGTTAGTGTATAAATTGGCCATTTAATACTCTCAGCAATACGAAAAAATAACAAAAAATCCACACACGGTTAAGAGAAATTGTAGAAGCTGTTTTTTCTACAATTATCTTATTTGATATCTTATTTGATCGTCCGCATGTTTCCCGCGTTTGATGGAAACAGCTGAAATTGGAAACCCAGAAGCTTAACAAAATGCCAATTAAAATTTTGGTTATATGAATGTTGAAAATGTTGAGATTAATTAAAGAAAAATAATTCACTGAAAAGATTCTAATTTAACGAAACCTAAAAATGACTTTAAGTTGTATGTCCCTGGACAATTACTGAGATGAAAATGACTGTTTATTTATCGGATGTTATTGCGAGATGTCTAGTGAGTTGCGCAATTATGCTCACACCACAACGTAAAATGAATCTTGCACAATAGAATAAGTCAGCGGTTTTCAACTGGGGGTACGCGTATCCTCAGGGGTACGCGAAAGACTTCAGGGGGTATGCGAAAGACTTCAGGGGGTACGCAAAAGAAAAATCAGTTATGGCGGGCAAAGCAATTTTCCTTTATAATTCAAACTTGTTCTTAAAACATGACTGTAGCAATCAAACAAACCATAGTTAAATTTTAAACCTTCACTAGACAGAAAACGGCTGAGTACCGCTGGAATAAGTCAATTATCCGGATATAATCCGTTTGTTGGCAAGAATTTCTTTCTACCAACGAAATCTGGATAAATCTAGTACCATATATACATTTTGAAGAAAAGTTGGACACAACAGCTCAATAAACTGGTCTTAGAATAACAATGGTCGACTAAAGCCAAAAAAATGTTGCCCTAAAGCTCCAAATAGTTACTCTAGAAAAATTATAGCTTTAAATCGTTTCCGTGAATTTTGGTGCCCCTAGTGTATGTAGTGGTGAAAAAATGGAAAAAAAATAACAAATAAAATATCTTGAAAAGCTAATTTTGAAAAAAAATATCTTAGTAAAAAAAATGTTTAAGGAATAAATTAAAAACATAATATGAATCGAATATCTCAAAATGCGCATTTCTTATAATCTTTTTCTTACGAGAACTTCAAAATGTAAGCGTTATTCTTAGTAAATTTAAACTTTAATATGGTATTCAATTCAAATAACCATTCTTGCTTGGGTAACATTCTGCAATTTTGATATGAAAATAGATTTTTTAAAAATGATCCAATTATTCAGAAGATAGATGTCAGCGCCATCTGTAGAAAACAATAAAGTTGCTTGAATACATTTTTCAAAAAGATGTTTTTATTGTGAATAACATTGCCGAAGTCATGAATACTGTAAAAACAACTGCTAAGGAGTTATGAGGTTTTGTCGCACCAACGGATCAATTTGCCCCATTGTGCGTCACTCACTTCCAAAACGGATTGCGTTGTAGTAGGAATATGACTGCGGGAGAATATTGAAGCAAGGGAAAAGGAGAGAACAACGTAAAAGATGAATTGTTTTTCTGCGATACCGCTTACGCGTTATATGAACAAACTTCAAGAAAAAAGTTCCCATGCATAATCTCTTCTCAACCGTGAGGCAGCCTCTTTCCCAGTGCCAGGTATAGTCACAAAATTCCATTCCTACTGACAGACAGAATTAGTATGCAACCTTCCGTTGCACAGTCTGAAATAATATATTTTCCCGACATTCCTTCGTCGGAATAAAATGTTGATACTAGACACCTTGTTTCCCATGGGAAAACTACGACGGTCACATGACAGCGAAATAAGCAGGCAATAAAAGAGTTCCTCTTTTTGAACATCAAATCGCCTCCCGCTTGTCTGAGCCACCCACAATGTATATCTTAAAACGGTTCGAAGAATATCTAAGTATTGACAGGAAATTCGGAAAAGGACAACTGGTTTAAAAAGCGTCGAAGCAGAAGCTAATTAAAAGCACTCAGAAAACGCTGATTGACTTTTTCATTCGACTCGTTTAGTCAGTGTTAACCAGGAAAACCAGATGTGCAGATTTGTCTGCAAAACGCAGATTTTTAGAGTCCGCGTGCAGATTTTTATTAATCCACAGATATTTGCAGATTTTCAATAGTTTCTACAAATTTTTGTCGGAGTCTCCTTTTATATACGCAGTGTGCAGATTTCTGCCTGCGTGAGCGAGTTTTTTTTTCGAATCACGGATAGATAGACGGATAGATATTTTTCAGATTTCAAGTAGATTTCTTCGGTTTTTTCGAGCAGTTGCAGACATTTTTCAAAAACATCTGACATCTCTGGTGGTAACGATGACAAATGAAGTCATCGCGAAATTTCGTAAAAACAGAATTTAAATGTTTAAAGAATTATTCGATTCCCGAAATCAAACCGCAAAATATTACCCACTTGCGGTCTACCCGCGACCTCCCAGCTGCTGGATTCAATGAGATGATGCAGCCCAAGCATAAACATTGTTTACATTGGATTCCGGAACCGGAACTAACGAATCAGAACTTTTTAGTTGCACTTTGGCCACGCAACTAAATTAACGCTAATGTGGCGAAGCAAAAAAATTTTGCCTATCCTACTTATTTTGACTATCCCCTTTAAATTGCTGATTTTTCATGGGTTTATCTTTACACGCACTGACAAAACTATCCATTCAGCATTAATCATAGTAACCCATGAGTCAGCAGAAAACAATTGACAGCTCTATCAGTCGAACTCTTACCTCAATGGAAAAAAACAAAGAAACTACTTCGTTCAGTACTCAGTAGTGTGCATCTACGACTTGGCACTTTTGGACAACAATCAGAGCATCGAAATAAAGCCCGGTTCTGGACGGCCGACGATCCTGAGCGACAAGAAGCTCCAAAGATGCTATTTCGATGCGTGCCCTTGTCGGTGCAACCGGTCAAACAGTGAAAAAGTGCCAGGCGAGCATGGACATACAACGGCAAAATTGTTAAAATTCTGTCCACGTGGAATGGGGATGGCCCCTAAACAGAAGGTCGAGTTCCGAATCGGAATGTGGCACCAAGGCTTTGCTTTGCTTTGTGGTGTTGGCTCACAAAATTTTCATCACACATCTCTCTCAATCAGTATTTCTTAAGCTAAAATTTCATTTATTTATTCCTTCAAGCAAACTCGAAGTGACTTGCGATTAGGGTGTAATTAGCAAAATGTAAACTTGATGAGCTCCATAGTCGCAACGTTACAGAGTTCGCTTTGACAAGCGGATGGTTGTGAGTTCGAATCTGAGTAGAATCAGACTATTTGGTGGTTGTCAAAGGACTTTCAACATGAGTTTGCTTTCAGGGTCCTCATCACATGTCCTTTAAACTAAATTCTACTGTACCCCTGTTGACTCTTCTCCTCGCAAAAAAGGCCCTTTTATAAAAAGTCCCTCTTATAATAGAACTGGTCTGCGTATACGTATGATAGTTCTCTTCGCGAAATTGTAAATAGGTGATATTGGTAGGATGAAAAGAGGCTCGGTATAGTAGAGCAGTGAGCACACACAATAGATCAAATGGCTCTGGTCCACACAAAAAAAAAAAAAAAACAACAAAATTTCAACAAACCGTTTCATTATACCATAAGCACTGATAAAATCCATGACAAGCATCCTTTCTTTTGTAGTAACCAACAGAATTATTTGAATAACGTCTTTAGTGAAGGGCGCTACAAGAATTAAATTAGAACAAAGGATAGTTAGAAATTTAACCTTCTTCACTGTTTAGAATTAACAGGCTCATTTGCAAATTGTTTTTCTATCAGGCGATAGTAAAGGCCGAAACTTCAATGCCGGAAAAATCTCTGGAATCACGCCTTCCATCGCATGAGGAAGTAAGCCGTTGGCGCCGGTCCGTTATTCAACGGGTCGTTAGTTAGGGTCCTGGGAGGAGTCGCCTCCCCGGGCGTCGGTGATTGGCACAAACAACAGTGGCTGAACTAGACCGACGGAAAATAAGCGAGAATAAAAAAAAACGAAATAGTACTGTGCGAATCTTAGTATCAAAATGCTTTGATACTGAATGGCTAGAACTATTTTTATTTGCAAGAAAAATTATGGAAAACGCAAATTTTAAGTCAATTTATGATGTTAAAGCCGATTTTCCAACCTAAGATTTAAATTCCGGAATAAAAATGTACTTGCAAATTTGTAAAATAGGGAATAGTGATAAAATCGGGATAGGGAAAGTGATAAAATCGGGAAATTTTTAAAATTTTATTTTTTTTATTGAAGATGTTAAATCAATAAATAAATACGTAAAATCAGCGATTTTAATTTTTTTTGGAAAATTCATCTGTACAAACATATGAAAAAAGCTGCAGTTGTTTTTTCATAAATCGATATATCTGAATAATGACAAAAGATAGAGAAAAGTTGTTAAGGAATGAATTTGAGAAAACTGTCTGAGCTTTTATAAAAAAATATTTAAAACATTCAATTTGAGATCCTGTACTGAAAAAAAAATCAAAAACAAAAAGTGACTATAAAAAATCGATCATCACTATTTTTTTTAAACATTTTTTTGGATAGATAATTCAGTTGCCTAAAACTTTTCTGAACAAACCTAAAAAAATTAAAAAAAACCTATAAAAATCCATGTAAAGTTGCAAATAAATTACAATTAAGTTTTTTATTCGTTCATGTTTTTGTTTGAATTGGTAAAATGAATTACTTTCTTTTTTGTAGCGCAGTACCATAAGCAAAATATTAGATGTTCTCACAACACTAAACTTTGCCGAAGACAGCATGCTGATATCTCTCACATATTGCAACCAGAAAAATCTTAAAATGTATATAACGATTTTTAATGCCTTCTCATAGAAAACTTTATGTTGCTTGCAATATGTAAGAGATAGAAACATGATGTCTTCTGTAAAGTTTCTTGTTTTGAGATCACCTAATACTTTGCCTAGGACACCAAGCGTCTATCTTTATCTAATGAAAAAGTAAATATTCTATCTCACTTTTAGGAGGATTGATCACCCAGATTTCTACATCAAAAGATGCGTTTTCAAATATTTTTAAACTTCTACGAACATATTATGCGGTTATTATAAACATTTGTATCACTATTCAATTAATCGCACGATAACAGCAAAATGTAACATTGTGCATCGGTTGAATTTTTAATGTAAACTGCATCCAGAATGATACACAGAATTATGAAAAATATCTTAAATATTGAAGCGTAATAGAAAATCAGTTCACCCTGACATTTTTTTAATGAAATGTTTTATGATGATAAAATCGGGTGGAAAATGTGATAAAATCAGGGGCTGATAAAATCGGGGGCAGATAAAATCGGGTACAGATATAATCGGGTGATTACTGTATTAGAAATCATTTGTGTCTTTAATATTGTGTAAGTAAAGGTTCTAACGTTTCAATTCGATAGCCAGCGGTTTGAAAATGCGATTTCGAATCCTTTTTTTTTCAGCTGAAGCGTATATACTACTATCGTTCTTCCAGTGTAATGATCGGGTGCTCTGTGAATGCAGCTTGTGAGTTATTTCAAGGAGTCCGAAATAGTGGGAGGTTGACAGTTTAGTACAGCAGCAGAACTATAATTTACTGGTTTATATCTCAAACTACCATTAGGTACTTGAGTTTCCCAATCGTTACTCTAATGGGACGATACGTCCAATTTACCATGCTGTTTTTCTACAATTACTCTTTTGAGAGCCTGTTTTGTTCTTCAATTTCTTGCTCATTTGCATCACTGTGTTCATGAAGTGTGAATAAATCGGTTTTTACTACCCTTAACTCTTTGAAACGATGTGAATGACCTGTTAAATTTAATCACTTGTCAATGACAATGGATGCAAAAAGGAGGTAAAACATGAAACTTGACTTGATTTTTGATTTTGACTTCAGTTATCACATAATTCAAAAACAAATATTTTACATTCATTTCACCCAAAACAGGTGTTGGAGAAATGTTTGCATATGCTGCCGCAGGCTGATCGCACTGCCATGCTAAATGCAAACCTCATCGATCTGCAGTGGATAGTGGACCGAAACAGTGGCGTTTGGACGGTTGGCCATATCGAGGACTCGACAAAAGCCTCAACGCTCACCCTGTGCCATTCGCAGTCTTCCGGCCAAGCTTACGACCCGTGGAGTGTATGTTTGTTCGGTTTCATGGAACGTCAGCATGTTTTGCAGTATTGCCCGTCGGCGGTAGCTCAGGCGTGGCCTATTTGTTACCAGCGGGTGACGAGTTTGTTCAACGTGATTGATCCGACGTAAGTTAATTGATATTCGAAACTGAGTGGGATGGCGATTTGTTTACCTACTTGACACTTTTCTTTATCGTCGGTTGTTTTCACCCCGTGCAGGCCAGTTAGCGATAATCGGGCATCACTACTGCGGAGCTCAGCCCCGCCCAAGAAGCCACCATCCGAAGCGCAACGGGATTCCTTGGCGCATTTATGGAAAAATCAGGTGGCGCTGGCAATGAGACTTGTGCCGCAAATGCCCAGTGTGGCCGTACGTTGTGCGTCCCCTGATCTCAGTCTCAGGTAGGTTTAGCATTGTTGTTGCTGGCGGTGGCTTGTTTCTAGTTGATTGGCTTACAATTTTCTGTATTTTTTTGTTGTTATTTTAACCAATTACCATCTCTACTTGTTTGTGTGTTTTCGTACGTGGTAAGGCATGTCACATGCGTAGCACATCGTCTGTTTAATAACACGTGGTTCAAACTGTTGTCATGTTAGTTGCTAAATTTCTTTCATGTAATCTAATGTCTGGTTCAAATATATGTATAATGGGTAGCGCACAATTTAGTGTCTCACGCCATCATTATCATGAATGTATAGGATAGTCTCATCATCTCAGTGTCGTGTACGAGAATAGAGAAAAATAGCACCAGAGCTTATAGGGACTTTTATCAGGTGTTTATGTTATGGGTAAACATTATGGTGCTTTGCACTTGTCGTGTATAAAAGGCGTGTACCGTTATTTATTCAAATACTGATTCGGGATTTATTCAGCAAATGTATATTACGTGACGTTTTGAACTATCAAATTACTTCATTGCCGAAAGGGGTTATTGACTTATTGAGTAGTGCGAAAATTTCACTTGTAATAATATTTCACGCGTGTATTACCGTCAAGGTGTTTTCGGAATATCACAAACTGCTGTTGTAGCACAAAAAGCTAACTAAGAAATCAGATATTTTCAGATATATTGATCCATTTCAAATCAACTGCCTGTATACAAATCGCGAAGTAAGAAATCTAAAAAAGAGCGCCAAAATACGTACAAATCAATGTGGTTGGCAAAAATGCGGGTTTCAAAAATATTCCACGGCATAAGAGCAACAGATTAGAAATATTTTTTCTTTATTTTGATTGACTCTTCACTCAATTTAAATTGAAAATTGTATAAAGAAAGAAGATTATGTTTTCCAAATTGTTTTGTAACTGTAAGGCGAATATTACTCCTATCAACAAGGTGTCATTGACCATGCGCCTCCATTAGTTGATGTTACATGGAGGCGCTGTTCAATACATACATTCGAGGCTATCAGAAAAATGAGCTCGGTAACCTGAAGACAGGCCAGTAAGAGCAGATGTTCATATATTGCAAGGGATTGAAAATGATCATTATAATAAAAAAACCGGCAATGATTCTCTCATTTTATTATTTGTTATTTAAGAGATTGGATCTTCAAAATATTTCAGTTTAGTTGCTTGAACTGTGAGTCAATCTCAGTTTGAGTTACTGTTATTATTCGGTAATGGTTTAGTGGTTTGCAATATTCGAAACAGTCAACACTTTGTGACACGATTCATTTTGTTATTCTAGTTTCATATTGGTTCAATCGATAAATGGAAATCTCTCAAAAATTATAAATATTTAAACACTAAAATACTCAGTTTTTTCTTGTTTTGTTTTGTTGTTTTTGGAAGGGTTGTAAAGGTTGAAGGAAAAAGGTTATATGCGTCAGCTCACAGACTAAACATCCTCACATCATGCACACGATTTGTACATAACAATTTTAGTTATCTCAACAGTGTCACAATCATTGGATTTACCATCATCATTACGGTTTTGGGTTGCGTTTGGTTTCTGCACCTTTATTTCGAACCTGAGTTGTAATGTTTCAGTGAAAAATTAACTTTTATTCTCTTTTCTTCCTTTATTTATGATCGCGCCTAATCGTCATGAATTCGGGGGTTGAATTTTAACAACAATCGAATCCAATACTTCTGCTATTTCTGCTACTCTACCACTACTTGTACTACTACTACTACTACAACTACTACTATTACTATTACCACCACTATGTATTTACTCTACCACAACCACCATCACTACCAACCAACCAATCAACTTTTCAAGTCTGCATGACCAGTCGGATTCCCGCTCATTGTCAGATTCGCTGGACAACATTCCGTCATCGGTGTTTGGACCAGAAGGAATCGTAACTCGGTTCACCTTGCCTCTATCCTATGGCCGCAAAGATGCCAGACATAAACGACAAGGGTAATGTTCGGAAGTAGTTGATTCTATTACAATTAAGTACACTGTTTTTAGTTTTATTGTTATCGTTTGTACAGCTCATGTTAAACTGCGTTGTTAGATGCAGAATGTTGAAATGATTCTTAGTGCGGGTGCATTTAGTAGTGCTACAAGTACATGCGTAACTTAAAGTTTCCATCAACCAGAAAACTCACACAATTGAAGTTATTTTGTTCATCGTCGAGAATCATACCATGGCATATTTACACACTAACTCAGTCATATTTCTTAGGGCTTATAATAGATAACGCTTCATAGGCCGTTTCAACACTTTTTAATAATCGATATTTTTTTAGATATTAGATATAGTAATATAGCAGTGCTATTAAAATACGCTAATAAGTAATTTCGTTGTGTACGCTAGATATTATTATAACGTTTGGCGATGCCTCACTTGAGAAAAGGATTATTTCTGATAAATCTTCCGCTAAAGATTTTAAAAATCTGGTGTTGTAGTGTTTGCGAATTTGCAAAACTAGGTTCTGTATCGAGTTCAAAGAACCGACCAGGCCTGTTATTCTCCACAATATGTGGAAAGAGCAGACTGAATATTCACCGCTCACTTCTTACCCAGGATGAGCGCTGCATGTAGCCATTTTTTGCGTTAGTGATATACTTCATTCGGAAAAATTTCTACGCATTTTTTGCGCTTCTTTTAAAATAGACGATTTAGAGATTATTCCACCAATGAGAGACATGAAGATTTTTTTTTGAGTGAGATAGACAGCCAGTAGGGTGGGGCAAAAAAAAAAAGTTAGCTCCCATGTACTTTTCGTGTTACTTATGGGTCCTATAACAACTGTGTAACTTTTCAGATACATCGGTAGAACTATATTTTTTCGCCCGATTTTTGAAGTTTTCATACGATTTTACATGGGACTATCGACTTCTTCAAATTTTTTTCTCGGGAGATGTCCAGTTGGCTCCTGAAAATATATCGATACATGATATTTATAGGAAATTTTCCTGGGAAAAACTCTTCTGAAGACCGTAAGGTGCTACGATGCTTGTAAGTTATTCGCACCACATTGATTGAATGTCTGACGAACGGCTCACCATTGAATTTTTTCAGCAACACTGCTGCAGCATGCTGCTATTGCAAACTTGCTTAATGATGAGAAATAATTTCGCATGGAATTAAGCTTAAAAGTGTGAATTTTGCTATTAGTATCTGCGGGGAAGCCTCCAAGATACATTTTACGCGATATTATTTCTTTTCACATGGTTGAAAGTGCAAAAGCAGCATGCTGCAGCAGTGTTGCTGGAAAAATTCATTCAGTTTGAGGGCAATAACTTTTTCTACAAACATCGTAGCGCCTTACGGTTTTCAGGAGAGCTTTTACTAGGAAAATTTCCTACAAATATCATATATCGATATATTTTTAGGAGCCAACTGGACATCTCTAGAGAATAAATTTTGGAAAAGTGGATTTTCCCATATAAAATCGTATGGAAACTCCGAAAATCGGGCTAAAAAATATAGTTCCACCGATTGATCTGAAAAGTTACACAGTTGTTATAGGACCTATAAGGAACATGAGAAGTGCATGGGACCGAAAAAATAACACCATCGCATCTTTTCCATTTAACCGTGTCCCAGTCTAACAGCCAGTGTCTTCGAGAAAGTTGTAGCAGATGTCTTTTATGGTAACTTTGTCGGAGATGTTAAATTTACATCTCTTTACGGAGATATGCATAGTTATGTAGGGGAAGTTTAATCAATTCATAATTTTCAACATGATTTTTTTCATAGATTTTTTGCATATTTTATATCTTCTACAAGGTTATTAGCCATACAAAAATACATTTTATTGCTGAGCACTTTACTTCGCGACAGTTCAAAATAAAAAAGTTTTTAAACCATTATCGGTTTTCAACGGTTAATTGAACTTTTAATAACTCGTTCGTACGCAAAAATATGCATAAACCTTATTGGTATTCTGAAAGGACATCTGTTTTACTTCCAAAGGAATATAAAATCATTTGTCCAAAAGAGTCTTTTCGATTGCTTCAATTCAGAAAATTCTTTTGTATAAAAATTTGTATTTTCTTGAATAACTTTGTTATTTTTGAAGACAGCGGTTTTTAATATTCAGCAAAATTATGGGTCCATGAAATTCGCGTAATTTTGTTGAAGAATTTAAAAACGTAAAAAATCATTTGAAAAAGTTATAATGAAAAATGTGAATGTTTGGTCAAAGTTTTATACATGACGACATCTAAAGTGTAACAATAATAAATTTATTATTTTTATCCTCCGTTGTCTTCTTTATTGTTTATTTCAAATGTCTTTGGCAGTGTTTATAGGGCGACCATAAAAACGGCATTATTCGATTTATTTTATTTTCAAAAATTCATATCTTTTGAATCAGTTGATCGATTCTTGATCTTCTGGGATCAAATAGAAGGTAATTATTTCTAGTTTCAAGAAAAAATTGAAAAAAAAACTGTGTGTTTTCAAAAGTATAATTTATAAAATCAATGAATGTAAAACAACTTTTTTTTATTTCTACAAAGATAAAAAAGTTAGATACATACTTGATTTCTTCGAAAATTTGGGTCACCCTAATTTTTGGAAATCGTCCAAAAAGCGCCTTATCATATGTAAAAACTTTGTAGAAGAAAGTTTTTCTTCAAAGTTCTAGCCCCTTAATTAGTTTCTGAACCATCGTGCAGTGTGAGAGCATTTGTTTTCGCAGTGAAAGATATTCTCCTACACGCTAGTGATTCTCTGAGGAGAAACGACAAGTCTGGAACCGACCATGTACATTTCGTTTTTGGCCCTAAAAATGACCTGTGCAAAATTTCAGCTCAATCGGACATGGTTTAGGGGTGCCTATTATTTATAGATATTTTTATCCTCGAAAATTTACCAGAGGGTGTACATGATCCCCGTGGTTCTGTGGTTAGCGATGTCGGTCGGCTAGCTCTCCCACACGGTTTTGATGGTGGGTTCAATTCCCGATCACGTCAAGGATCTTTTCGAGCTGGAAATTTTCTCGACTCAGCCCTACACAATGGTCCAGAAACCAAATTTAGGGGGAAATTTGGGTCTGGAGCTCTATAGCAATGTTTTAGAGAAAAACTTTCTTCTACAAAGTTGTTACATATGATAGAGCGGTTATTTAAAAATTATCAAAAATTAGGGTGACCAAAATTTTCGATGCAATCAAGTATCTAACTTTTTTATCTTTGTAGATAGAAAAAAAACTTGTTCTACAATGTTATAGCTCCAATAATTTTAAGTAACTTTATAAGAAAAAGTTTTTCTCTATTTTTGAAAACAACTGATTTATATTGAAAAAACACATTTTGCGCTCTTCTTTATTTCAAGTTTCATCTCAAAACTGTCTTTAAAAGACTTTTAGAGCTTTTTAAGAGAAACAGTTTGCAATTCTGATATCGTAAATATCTCAATTCTACTCAAAGTTATTATTGGTTTTCATCAAAAAAACGTGTGTTTTCATTTGTTTGTCATTCTTTTAGGGGTAAACATAAAAAATATCTCTTGGTTTCATTTTGAAGGGCAAACTTGACTCTATAAATGGAGGAATTTTTGAAAATATGTTATTTTAAAAATTTGAGTAAGTTCAATTTAAAAACATGACAGAAATTTCAATAATTTTATATATTTCGCATATAAAAGCACGCAGATATATTTTTCTGGTATTTTTTCTTATAACTTTATAGTCACCCTATTTCGAAGTTGGTCACGCTAAGTGCTTCAACTGTCTATGTTGAAAATAATCAAACCCTATTTTTTCGTTGGGTGGTCCGAAATAGGGTGACCATAAAAAACGGTTATATGTATTTCAAAAAATTCATAACTTTTAAACCAGTTAATCGATTTTCAATCTTTTTGGAATCGATTTTCAATCTTTTTGGATTTCTAGTTATAAGAAAAAATACCAGAAAGATAAATCTGAGTGCTTTTATATGCAAAATATATAAAATTATTTAAATCTTCTTCAAATTTTCAAATTGAATTTACTCAAATTCAAAAAATAACATATTTTCAAAAATTCTTTCTTTTATAGAGTCAAGTATGCCCTTCAAAATGAAACCAAGAGATATTTTTTATGTTTGCCCCGAAATGAATAACAAACAAATGAAAAACGCATGCTTTTTGATGAAAAACAATAATAACTTTAAGTAGACTTGAGATATTTACGATATCAGCATTGCGAATTGTTTCTCTTAAAAAGCTCTAAAAGCCGTTTGGAGACAGTTTTAAGGTGAAACTTGAAATAAAGAAGTTAGAGGGCAAAATGTGTTTTTTCAATATAAATCGGTTGTTTTCAAAGATAGAGAAAAACTTTTTTTTACAAAGTTACTTAGAATTATTGGAGCTATAACATTGTACAACAAGTTTTTCTGCTAACTACAAAGATAAAAAAGCTAGATACTTTATTGCATCGAAAATTTTGGTCACCCTAATTTTTGATAATTTTTCAATAAGCGCTTTATCATATGTAACAACTTTGTAGAAGAAAGTTTTTCTCTAAAACATTGCTATAGAGCTTTAGACCCAAATTTCCCCCTAAATTTGGTTTTTGAACCATTGTGCACTGAACACCAAAATCTGAATAGAATTTTCAGCAAAAAAAAAAAACACTGAAAAAATTTAGTAAAAATATTCTTGCTGATTATCAGCATTCAGAATTTTGTTTGCCGGAAATCAGCAAATTGCTGGTAATTGCTGAATTTATAGCAACTCCATCCGTCAAACTGTCAGAACAATCGCCATTTTGTGCGTAAAAAGTGAACAAAACTATAGAGAAATAAAATGAGCTTATAAGCATATGTATCATTGATGTGGAATTTAAAAATGCCTTGCATGCGCATAAATAGAATAATTGTGATATAAATAAAGTGTTTGATAAGTTAATTTTCAGTCTTTTCTAGGAAGGTTATGTCGATGGGCTACAAAAAAATTTGAAAGTTCATACTGATAATTCAGATTTAAAGTCAGATAATTTTTAAATAAACATTCGTAATGTAAAACATTTGTTTTGATAAAATAACAAAAACAAAAGAACATTCTGTGTGTTGTCTAACTTTTGCTGAGATACAACAGCAAATTCATGTCGAATGCTAAAATGCTGAACAGGCAGCAATTTATTCAAACAACTGATTTTCAGCAAAATGGTGTCAAAAATTTGACGTTTCGATTTGCTGATCGTTTCAGCGAGAAAGTTTGCTGATATCATAGCTGATTTTCCAGCATGTAGAATATCAGCAAAATTTTGCTGGTTTCCAGCAATAAAAATTTAGTGTGTGGGGCACGGTGTATCGTTGTAATTATCCTACAACATGAAAAATGTTTCAAAAACAATTTCGATAACGAATTCTCTCAACTAATAATCTAGTTGATTGAGACCGCATTAGCCCTCCAGATTAGCGTGCGATATTGTTGTTGTTGTGTACAATCCCTCTACAATTAAGGGTCAGTCAACGTGTTGTCTGAATGTTCAAAAATGGATATAAAATCGGAAAAACTATCAACTATGAATGTTTTACTATCTATCTCTGTGTTCTGATGTGTACTTTCAATCAACAATTAGTTTCACTGCAGTTGATGCGTGTAAATCGGTTGGGAAGAAAAATATCACTTACATAGCCAGAGACACAGTTATGGGTCACTTTTGGCATTCGAAATCATTTAGTCTATAAAATCGTCAAAATACATAACGCAAGTTATTTTATTGTTATAAAAACTTGATAATAAGTATGCTTGATATAAAATATGGACTGACCCACAATTGTGTAGGTACCGCAAGAAGTAACATTACTACAATTATGGGTCACTTCACTTATTGCACCGAGCAGAATTATAGTTGTTAGTGACATTTTCAACTTTTAATCATTTTAATCGTATGAATGAGGTTACAAGTGAGTTGCAAAAATACCGCTGCTAATGAAAATTGTTCAGTTTCGTGAGAATAGACGATTTTAAGTGAAAGTAACCCATAATTGTAGCTGACTCATAACTGTGGAGGGACTGTACATGAAATTGGGGAAATCGAAAACAAATTTTCTAATACAAATGACATTCGAATTTTTTATTTCGATTTTCCAAATTTCATGTACTTCCTGCACACAAGAGTTGGATGGTGCGCAACCGCATCAATATTGTGTTTTATTAGCACATCTCCTGTACTATTTTGGAACGTCTGAATTTTGAGTAAATTTCACAATATTTAGTTTAATATGGTCTACAAAAGAATGAAAAAAATCTTATTCTATAATTTTATAATGCAAGAAAATAAAAAAGGGGTTTATTGAATATTGTAAACTACAATGTAGATAAAAACTCAAATATTTAATACAACTTCAATTCACGTTCCGCAAGTAGTGCGTGAAGTAATTATAAAAGCCTACCCTAAAGACACCCACTGTTTAAAGGGTATGTAGCTCAAAGTTCCTTTAAAAGGTTGGAATTAATATGCTTCAATGCTGGATGAAATGTGAAATCAGATATCCCTTCAATGTTATATCTAACACAGGGTGTGTTAGATATAACTTGCAGCTTTCTCAGCTCAAAATAAAGAGTTCGAGATCAACCATATTTCCCTATCGATTAATAACAGCGTTATATTGTTGCATATTCATCGTCTACATTAGGATGTGCGTCACCTGTAATCTGCTAGGTTGGAAAAGCTGTACACTAGAATGATGCTGCTGATTATGGATTCGAAGAGAGAATTTTAAAAGGTTTTAAAATCTATTGGAAAAACTGGATAAAGTTTGACAAAGTTAATAAATTTATTTGGCAGAGTGCTCATTAGGAACAGAGTTATTTACTCAAAATTTCTGAATTGTAGAATACCGTTATTAATTTTGTTACTCTTTAAAATTTTTTTAAGGCATTTTACATCTATGTTCCCCAGCTGGTCTCGAGGTACGATGCTGGCCTTACAAGCCAGTCGTGGTAGGTTCGAGTCTCGACTCGGGAGAGACTGTTAGTGTCAGTAGGATCGTAGCGCCAGCCCCGCAATTGTCCTGTACACTTAACGGTTGGCTGCGAAGTCTTTGTATAGTAAACAGAAGGTCAAGTTCCGAATCGGAATGTAGCACCAAGGCTTTGCTTTTACATCTCTGTTTTGGCTTTAATTAGAAGGTATTGATAACTTTCAAATGTATTTGCATTATCAACAAAGAGAATTAAAAGAAAAACGTGTCAAACATTTAAAAGTGTCGAAAACGTCAGTAGGTTGTATTTAGTTCAGTGCAGGTTTAACAAAATTTGAATTATCAATCAATGGTTGGTGATCTCAGTAACGTTGACGTTGGAAAACGGCTTGTTTGCAAACAAAAGAGTCGCAGTGAAATAATGAAAGTACAAACAGAAAAATATATAATGCTTCCATTCTTACAGTAGTACTTAATAGCTCAGCATCGCCAGTTTTCAAGTGAAGATTTACTTTTCTTATAACCCTTTCCGACCGAGCCCACACAATTGTGTAGATGAAAATGACGGATAACAAAACCTAAATCGGAACAATTCCTTTATAAAAACACTTGCTCCGGTTTATTATATTTCGTAGTAACTGCGATGTAACACTAGCGTTGTGAGCAATAAAACAATGAATAGGAGGTTCAAAAAGCGAGAGAGAAGGTTTTGTTTAAGTCACCTTCTACCCACGCAATTATATGGGCCCGGTCGGAAAGGGATAAAAGCATTATTCATCAAGGTGAAATGAGATTTGAGGAATTCATGATAAAGATTAATTATGAAAGTCGCATATTTCGTGCACTGTATATTATGCGGCGACTAAGCCGTTTTATTTTAATCTATCCGTTCAATAACATCAATAGGCCATTACGGTCAGCATAATATCATAATAATCTATGATTTGGAAATAATTGTGGTGTTGCGGTGTGTTAAGACCGTTGTTTCTCTTTCCGTCATGGCACGTAATTTAATGTATTCAGTGTTGTTACATGAAACAATCCTTCACTGCAACAGGGGTTGGAATGAATAGGAATGATAATTGTGCGCAACTGTTCAGGACTATCTAAAATTTTCAAAAACAATGTCTGCGGTTCATCACAGCCACTGACAGAACCTTTATCTAACGTCCATTTTCTATTAGCTCAATCTTCTATAATATTAAATACGTTAATCATGTAGTTTTTGTACTAATCTTATTACTTAGTTTTTTTTTTAGAAAAAAAATCGTGAAACTGTGAGGATTTGCACGCATTCGCTTTAACAGCATTGTGTTTTATTGTTTCCAGCTCATCGCCTGATTCGCTGTCAGCAGACCGGAGTGACAAATCCAGTGGAGCCACCGCATCGCCAGTTGCGCTCTACAAACTGGTAATTCCATTGCTGCGCTGTGAAGTTTCCGACATCAGGGATTCGGCCGTCAACGCCCTCGGGATGATTAACCACGATGCCCTCAAGTATGTTTGTTCGCGTGCTTTTTTTCTTCTTCAGATTATGGTTGTTTTCTCATTTTTGCATACCGTGCCAAAAGGGGAAGTTTATGTTAAACGATTTTCCCACTCCTCGTTTTTTGCTCACTGAAATGGAAACATTAAGCATGTTTATACAGCATAATTGATTGAATTCTCCTAACTGCGAATTTTTATTTAGTTTCGACATACTAAAAGCATGAAGCAGGCAGCCTTTTTGGAGAGTCGTTTAAATCACTTCCATCCTAGAGGCCCTCAAGTGTTTTTGTATCCGCCGATTAACCGGTGTCTAATTAGAGTGTTTACGATGGCTGTATTTTCATTGACTTTAGTTTAACTTTCGCGCATCTGGTCTTTTGTCGGATTGCGTTTGATGGTGAAATATAGAGTTGGTTTCAGTTTCCTGGGAATTTAGCGGGTCGCTGCCAAAATTTCACAACCGAGTTGATTTTCAAACTGTTGTTTTCACCTCCAGTGAGAACAAGTTTTCTTCAAACGATTTTTCATCTCTGTCTACTTTCTGGGTAAATTGAAAGTAATCATACCGGTTCGCTAATTCAATTATAAAATTTGGTTATCCAGACACATTACCTCCAGGTTACCATTTTTACTTTTAGGAGCAAAGAATGAGAAGTTATAATTGGTTTATATTATTTAAGGATAAGCTGATTTCTGGTGCAAGAATCCAAGAACTTTTAGCATACCTTTAAAGGTTTTCAGTATAAAAATTTTGCAGCCTGCTCCCATTCGTGTGTAATTTTTACAAAGTACTGTACATTTGTTTTTTTTTTTTCTGTATCAATAGAGACCTGATGGAAGAGTTGGTGGTTTACATTCGTGAAGCCATTGATCGCAAACAGGAAAATATGCGTAGGCGTAGACGTCGGGACGCCCTCCGGCTGCAGCTAGTGCGGGTGCTGGAGAAGATTGTTGAAAACGGCACCTTCGGCATCAGTCCCTTTGTACTGGAACGAGATGCAATGTCGCTTCATCCGACGTTCGTTGAGTACATCGATGGTGCACGACTCTATCTGGAAGCGGAAACAGACAAAGACAACAGTAGCATGCGTGAGGTTAAAACTCATTTCTGTGATTTCATACGAAAAATGATTAAAAACTTTTCGCTGGAGTCCTGCCCGACACTGCTGACGCGAGAGTTGAAGCGGAATTTAGTTAATTTGTTTGCTTCCTGGAGCGGCTCTTATGCTGTTCCCTTCGGGGGCAATAGCGGCGGAGTCAGTCACCATGCCGTCAGTAGCAGCACCATCAGCAGCATTTCGGCTGACGAGGAAAAGCTTCAGTTCAGTGCGTTACAGGTCAGTTCAGCCGTTGTTGTTGCATTGCTGTCGTAGTCTATGTGTTGGCTAACGGCATGAGTTTTTTAGTTATGAAAACGATGAATGATCATTCACTAGCTTAATTCAAAAAAAATTTGATTTTAGTATGAATGATATGGTCTAGCAACAAACTAGTTTTTGTAGAGAGATATTTCTGAAATTGGATGTTCTTTCCGGCATTTTCGAAGCGACTCTCCAGAGTGTGTAAAACACGTGACAATCACGCTAAAATATGGATTCAGATTCTGAATTCAGGAATTCCCAGATCAAATCAATCGTACCCTCTTCTGTGTATGTAACGTATTCATCCATATTTAAATCATTTTTTATGCTTCTGTAGGCTACATCGGCTCTCCTGTGCTGTGGTCCTTGCTTTGAGCCCAACCATTTAGCTGAGGATGGTGTTATATACAACTGGCTCGATATGCTGATGGCTTCGAAGGATGAAAAGGTGAGCAAATGTTTTGCTTTTTTGTTTGCTATCTGTATCCTGTTTGATCTCACAAACCGTTGATGTGCACTGCTAAGCGTAAGATTAGGAGCTGCCAGTTTTACTGAATCACGTTTATTTTATACTAGAATGCAAGGTTTCTGAAAAAATTTTATCGTTCGGAAAATGTGAAACAAACAGGCAATTAATTAAAACTAACCAAACGAAAGTTGCTATAAACACAATATGAATCTCTATATACTTAGAGCTTTTTGGCGCTAAATGATGGAGTGCTAAGACACGACTGTCTCTGGCTCAAATGATACTGATATTATTTTGCTTACCATGAAAGATTACATATGGTGTGAAAAACAACAGGTCGCGAAAGTCTCCGTGTTTTATTCAATTAAACCTTTTATTGCATTAATTTGAAGCACTGAAATTGTGCACATCGTTAACGAGAAATGCAAGTTTGGATGTTATTGTTTGTGGTGAAAATAAGCTTTTTCCGTGGAGAATAGATTCAATCTATGACTACAATACAATTTTGTACCTTAGTAGAGCTTAAAATGCACACGACAGGGTATTCTTTTAAAATGTCAAAGTATTATGTGAAATACATTAAATATTTAAAAATTATTGAGCTAAATGGTTGGTTAGAACTTTGTCACTCTGTTCAGTTTGTAAAAATAATTGATCATGAAAACATGAGTAAAAAATTATTTTGTAATCTGAGGTTGGAATGTATAATTTTTGGTTTATTGCGAATAAGTTAACAGTCTATTAAATTCATTTACAGTTCAAGTAGATCAATTGATATTTTTCATTGTTAAAAAATATAACTATAATTTAAAAAAAGTATAGTTTTCAGTTTATTGCAAACAAGTTAACAGTCTGTTAAATTAATTTACAGTTCAAGTGGATCGATTGTCAAGCTCTCTCTTGAAAACTGGTAATACTGGTTCAAGCTTAACCTATTTGAAGCGATTCACCGGAAAAAATTTAAACGACTCGTTTTCACCCGACATGCATAGCATATTCGTATGCCAAGCAGATCGGGTAGAATGTTGGGTTTTGTTTAGCAGGAAGCTCCAATCGGGTGTTGCTTGGCTTTCCTTTGCTCGTTGAAGCGCGAAATAAATTTCTTCTCAGTAGCATGCGGCGTTGGAGAACGAATTGACTACACTAAAGAAAATCTGTGGTAATCTTGTTAAGATTGTTATTCAGTTGGTTTTGATAACTGTATCACCTTACAAAAAATGTATCCTTGACGAAATAAAGGTAAACCACGCCGTAATGGAAATCATCCAGCCAGGGGCGACTCGTGGCTTTTGAACCTAGCTGTTCAACTACAATTTTGAAAATCGCAGTTTGAGGAAGTAATCACAATCATGTCCGCGTAATCACGCAAGTCTATTCTATTTGTTACTATTTGAAAGTGAAACTAAAAACCAATAAAATATTAATATAAATTTGCGATTGAAATATATTTTTTGCATGGCGTTCCCGTGTGCAATGCACAGGTTGCACTTATGGACGAGTCGCCCCTGCATTCAGCCCAATTGAGGGAAGATTTGGACTCAAAACATGTTTTACCGGTTTTTTCGTGGTAGATGGAAAAAGTTTATCATTCAACTTGGAGCCTTGTTTCAAATAGTTTTAAACAGATAATAATACTAGTAAGAGAAATATTCGATTTGTAAATCACAGTGGAATAATTGGATACATATATTCAAAATCACTTCAGTAACCAACCTACGCTAATTTGAATCGCGATAAATAAACAGTCGAAACATTTCACTCGTACTTTTAATGACTAAATAACGATTTGTATTCGATTGCGTTACACTAATCCAATGAATAAATTATGGTATGAGTGCTAACTTGTTTTTTTTTGTTTCGTTATCCTCATTTTCCCCAGATTTACGATCTCGCCAAGGAAACGGTCGTACTGCTGCTTGAATCAAACCCAGACATTGGTCAGCTACTGGAGTGGGTTATCGATCGATGCTACACGGCCTACCCACGCGAGGCAGATGCCTGCTTTCTCGCTCTGGCCGTCATCTTCAGCGCGCGGTAAGTAACGGAGGCCAGACAATTGTTGCGGTGGAATTAATTTGCTCAACAGAACATTTTACTTTTCTGGCACTGGTGAATCCGCCGTTATTAAATGTACTGCATATTCTTGACTGGTAGCAATTTATGTTGAAAGAAACAAATAGCAGCTTAGTACCATTATTCAAAAAATTTGTCATTCAAGAAACGTGTTTGAAAATTAGCAGTTATTCATCACTGCACTCTCACGTTGGTTTGCACGATACACATGTGTGCTCTAGCTAGCCTCATGAATTATTAAACTCTTGCAACTAGTTGCATCTAGGTTAGGACTAACATATGTTTAATTCGAATTAGTCTGTTCTTCCTACAAGTGCCACCTATGCAAAAATCTATAATTGACACTGTTTAAGCCGAAATGCTGCATTTCAACTATTTCTCACAGCTGCTAACAATATTATTTTACATATTTTACAACCGTAAAGCTGTATTGACAAATGCCGTGTCAACTGCTTTAACACAAGTCTCGTTATTTCCTTTGAACTGTCATTCCACAACCCCCGTTTATGCTTTGCTTTATTGCGGTGAACACTGCTATGTCTTCTGTAAGATTTCAAGAGAGATTTTCTATGCAGTCTGCACATATCTACCGTAACACTGCTTTGAATCGTTTGTTGAAATGTGTGTATATAATGCCATGGAGAAGACATAATATACCGTCTGCCGGGGTGAGATTAAGCCACGGGGGTGAGATTGAGCCAAAACGGAAAATGTTTGTATGTTCAATTACTTGAGATTTCTAAAACCTAATACCTCAAACTCGATACTTTATGAAACGTGACATATTTATTCACAACTTCAAAAGGAATATAGATAATATCAGTGAACTGTTTCACATAAATAATGTTTCAAAGTACAGGGTGAAAAACATGCGCAAATAACGTTATCCAAAAATGTCCCAGGGAAACCAACCCGATCAAGAAATCACATAAACTTACTGCTCAGTTGGTACGTTAGGTTATCGTCTCCAATGTGTATAGAAAATATTATGCATTGAATCTGTGTTGGCTTAGAAAATAATGTTTTTTCAAACTGTACACTTCATGAGCCCTTTTGGGGTGAGATTGTGCCAAGTTATAATGAACGGTACAGTGTGCGGAATTCTCATTCACGACAAAATTATATCAGTATACACCAAAACTCTTCCATTGTTTACTTAGAGTATGTTTTTTTTTTCTTCACAGCATAGGGTATGTTGTCTAGCTATGATATTATTTGAAATAATGACAAGAAGCTTACTGCTCTCACCTGTTAGATGAAAATTTACAATGATTGATATTACTTATGGAATGTAACAAAGTTTTGTACACCTATTCTATATAAACTGATGACTTTTAAAGCGAGGAAGGAGGGCTGTGGGTACGTTTCCAGCGGTTTTGAGATCTCCAATGGAATATACAGTGGTCAAATGACGCATAATAATTGAAACGAAAAGTCTTGTCAGGCTTTATGTCCTAACGTTCTTCCTTTCTAAGCTACCTGGATACGCCACTATGTGTAAAGAGACTGTCTATAAGCCACGTTCTCATAACTGGTTACTCCAGATATCGATTTGATTCAGTCATACATTTTTTATAATTCATATGAAACGTAGTTTCTGGTTAACCCCCTACAGCCCCTTAATAGTCCACGTTGTTTATGCTCGTCCCTATACTTACTGTTTTATCATTTTATTCATGTGGATTATTCGTAGATGCGCTACTGTTTGTTTAACAGGTATTGAATTCAATTTTTTGTTTTTGGCACAATTTCACCCCATAGAAAGGGTGAGATTAGGCCAAAGTTCATTTAATTTTAGCTAAATTATAGTTTATTGTAACTTAACCATATTTGCGGCAGTCGTTAACTAAACATTTAAGTGTGCATTGACGTGATTTGGATCAAGCTCATTGCCTAAATGTGTGCATTACCAGCTAAGGAACAAAAACATATCCTTTTTTGGCACAATCTCAGCCCGGCAGGCGGTACTCACTACACTTAATAAAGTGAATATCAATAAGTCATAGACCTACGAGAATCTGTTGCAAATATTGAATAAATTATGCTACTCTGTTTGTGGGGGAAAAGAAAAGTGATTTTCCGCATCAGTATACCTTGTTTAATTTGAAATAGCACACCAACTTGAATTTTTAAGCGGCTAGATATTCTGCATGCTTTATTCATGTTCACTTTGCATGCATGAGATAGTGTGAGCATAGGGATTAGCAACTAGTACTGATCAAAGAGAGGTCAGATTGCTATCTATGATTCTTTGTTCTCAAGAAAAAGAAATATCGATAGTTATTTTGGTTTCTGGCAGCTTATCCTCTTAGAGATTAACATCAAAGCGTGCATTGAAAATATATTTTTAGTGATAAAGTTAAAGGTGAAACTCACAGGTCTTATGATTTTTCTTCTCGTTAAATCGGGTTTGAATGAAAAGATAATTGTTTCCCATATACAATGTAATGATACGATTGCTTTACCAAAGCATTCTTCTGTTAATTACTGATGAAGTACTGATCGGGCATATTCTGAATATTTATTAAAAATGTGTGAATTTGTTTTGTTTTTTTTTTCTCCAAGTTCAAATAGCTATTGATGTTTTGCTACTTTTCGTGTTATTTATGTTTTGCTTACTTTTCGTGTTATTTATGGGTCCTAGAACAACTGTGCAACTTTTCAGATCGATCGGTGGAACT
Organism: Wyeomyia smithii; assembly: GCF_029784165.1. NCBI lineage: Eukaryota > Metazoa > Arthropoda > Insecta > Diptera > Culicidae > Wyeomyia > Wyeomyia smithii. The sequence goes on along the minus strand of NC_073695.1, from coordinate 49,110,816 downwards.
ATATTTTTGCGCCTGATTTTTAAAGTTTCCATACGATTTTATATGGAAAAATCCAAACTGGACATCTGGACATCTCTAGAGAATATGTTTTATATTCTCTAGAGATGTCCAGTTGGCTCCCAAAAATATATTGATACATGATATTTGTAGGAAATTTTCCTGGAAAAAACTCTTCTGAAAACCGTGAAGCGATGCTTGTAGAAAAAGTTATTCATTCCAAACTGATTGAATGTCTGATGAACAGCTCACTATTGAATTTTTCCAGCAACACTGCTACAGCATACTGCTATTGCAAACTTGCCCAAGGCTGAGAAATAATTCCGCGTGGAATTAGGCTTTAAAGTGTGATCTTTGCTCATAATATCTTCGGGAAACCTCCAAGATCAATTCTACATATGTTTGGAAGTAGGGTAGGGAACATATTCTAAGCAGCTTTAGGAACCGCCTGTGTATTCAGACGAAATACTCGAAATGTGTTGGGTGAAACTCAAACAGTAGTATATCGATCTGTTCGCTATCGTTTTCTCTGTCAGAACTTGTTATCAGATTGTAAAACTAAGTTAGCAAACTTTAGCAATCAACAATCAAAGTTACCAATCGAAGGACACTATTCCAATCACCCCGAACCTATTATAAGCAGTTTCCATCTGTTTTGCAGGCGTTTTTTTCAGCATCCGAGTGGCTCCTGAATGGCTGCAATAAAGGTCGATTTGTTTCAATTGCAGTTGTTCACAGATTTCTTTGTGATTAACGGTATTTCTTATATTCGTAAGACAGCTAGAAAATCAAAGTTTTCGTTTCCATCATTGAAATTGTCGATATTGATCAAAATGCAGGAGTTTGAGGCCTGTTTTCTCCGACTGATTCAAATAGGCGCTACTGCTTAAGCCGTTCCCTACCCTAATATCAAACGCTCATGTTTGATGGTAAACGAATGAAAATTCAATTAAAAAAAGTCCCTGTTAAGCAAAATTAGATTCACTAATATTTCTATTTGGCTGAACAGGAAATGAATTTGATTCAGAAAGACCAAAAATAAAACATATATGTATATCAGCGAAATGAACTTACCACTGCGACTGTACATGGACCCATCCATCTAGCAACAATACGAAATGGCTTCAACTTATTAGAATGCTAACGGAACTTCTTTGAAGATGTGAACCGAATTTTAAATTTTAACAATTAACATTAACGAGGGCAGACTATTTGACATGACTGACGTCCCGGTTATAATAAACTCATATATAATATAGGTACAGTCAGTTTTTTTTTACGCGGGGTACATACCTCGTTAAAAAACGTGTTAATTCGAAAATCAGCGTAAAAAACGCGTTAATTGAAAAATCTGCGTTAAATAACCGCGGTAATTCAAAAATCTGCATAAAATAAACCACCAAGAAAGTCTTTAGGAAAAACTCGAAACGCTTTACGACCAGTATTGAAAATTGTTCTCTTCGACGGTTATTTCGAATCTTTTGGAGGGCGGAGGTTTTTTTTTTGACTAAGTCTTTTACTCAATAAAAACTTAGACGTTTTCAGTTCCCAACTCACGTTGATTTGAAAATCCGCGAAAAATTGATTGAATTTGCACGGTGTGTCGCGTGGAAAAACCGCGTGATTACAAAAATCGCATTAATTCAAAAATCCCCTAAAAAACCTCGTAAAGACCGCGTAAAAACCTGACTGTATACCCGGATGAACACATAAGTTTCGCATAGATCTCATAAACCAAGAGTTTCTTTCCACAAACCCACTAATAATCATGTTGTTAAGATGAACGGTGCAATCTCAAATTGGTCTGACCAAGTTAAATATTTAGGGCTAATCTATACATATAAAAATGCAGCTCTGTCTGTCTGTCTGTCTGTCTGTTCCATATAGGCTTGGAAACTACTGAACCGATCGGCGTGAAATTTTGTATATAGGGGTTTTAGGAGCCGAGAAAGGTGACTAAGATAGTTCTAGACCCCTCCCTCTTCTGGAAGGGAGGGGTCCCATACAAATGAAACACAAATTCATGCACATCTCGTAAACTAAGAAAGTAAATGGAACCAAATTTGGCAGGTGGATGTTTTTGGGGCTAACAAATATATCTATAATAGTTCTATACTCCTCCCTCTTCTGGAAGGGAGGGGTCCCATACGAATGAAATACAAATTCATGTACATCTCGCAAACTAACCAAGCAAATGGAACCAAATTTGGCAGGTGGATGTTTTTAGGGGTAATAAATATAACCATTATTGTTTGACACTCCTCCCTCTACGGAAAGGGAGGGGTTCCATCCAAATGAAACACTAATTTCTGCACATCTCAAGAACTAACCAAGTAAATGGAACTAAATTTGGAAGGTGGATGTTTTTAGGGGTATCAAATATATCCATAACAGTTTCACACCCCTCTCTCTTTTAAAGGGAGGGGCCCATACAAAAGAAACACAAATTTCGCACAGCTCGAGAACCAATCCACCAAATAGAACCAAATTTGGCATGTAAATGTTTTTAGAGGAAATACGTATGTCTATAATGGTTCGTCACCCCTCCCTCTTATGTGAGAAAGGGGTTCCAAACAAATGAAACACAAATTTCTGCACATCTCGAGAACTAACCAAATAAATGGAACCAAATTCGGCAGGTGAATATTTTTAGGGGTAACAAAGATGTCTATAATGTTTCGACACCCCTCCTTCTTCTGAAAGAAGGGGTTCCACACAAATTTCTGCACATCTCGAGGAATAATCAAGCAAATGGAACCAAATTTGATATGTTGAGGTTTTTGAGAGCAAGAACAATTTTCGACTCCAGACGCCATTGTTAAATTTAAGATGGAAACTTCCGGTTTCTATCCGGAAAATGTCTCCAAATATCATTTTAAAATCCAAGATGGCGACTTCCGGTTTCTGAAAAACAGCGGCAAATGACCAAATATGGGCGTTTCAGGGATTGTTATGATGCATTGAAGCCACAAACCGACCTCAGACAACATTTTGAATTGTAAGATGGCGACTTCCGGTGACTGTAAAAGAGACGAAAATGACCAAATACCACCCAATATGGGTGTTTCTTTAACCAGAATGACGCGCAGAGGCCAGAAATTGTCTCTGAATACCATTTTGAAATCCAAGATGGCGACTTCCGGTTTCTGAAAAACAGCGAGATATGATCAAATACCACCCAATATGGGTATTTCCGAAATCGTGATGATGCACTGAAACCACAAATCGACCTCCGACAACATTTTGAGTTGTAAAATGGCGACTTCTGGTGACTGGAAAACTACCGAAAATGACCAAATACCACCTAATATGGGTGTTTTTTCAACCAAAATGACGTTCGAAGGCCAGAAATTGTCTCCAAATACCGTTTTGAAATTCAAGATGGCGACTTCCGGTTTCTGAAAATCAGCGGCAAATGACCAAATATGGGTATTTCCGGAATTGTTATGATGCACTGAATCCACAAATCGACCTCAGACAACATTGTGAATTGTAAAATGGCGACTTCCGGTGACTGGAAAAGAGACGAAAATGACCAAATACCACCTAATATGGGTGTTTCTTTAACCAGAATGACGCGCAGAGGCCAGAAATTGTCTCCAAATGCCATTTTAAAATCCAATATGGCGACTTCCGGTTCCAAAACAACAGTGGCAAATGACCAAATAACACTCAATATGGGTATTTCCGGGATTGTTATGATGCACTGAAGCCACAAATCGACAACATTGTTGTTCATTCAGGTAACATTGTGAATTGTAAGATGACGACTTCCGGTGAATGTGAAACTGCCGAGAATGAGCAAAAACCACCCAATATGGGTGTTTCTTCAACAAGAATGACGCTCAGAGGCCAGAAATTGTCTCCAAATACCATTTTCTCCGGTTTCTGAAAAACAGCCAAAAATGGCCGATTTTCATCCAATAGGATATGCTTCGATACGAGAATGATACACAGGAGTTAGAATCGACCACAGACACCATTTTGAATTCTAAGATGGTGACATCCGGTTTCTAGAAAACAGCCGAAAATGACTAAATAACACCTATTATGGATGTTTCTTGAACCAGAAATACGCTCAGGGGCCAGAAATTGTCTCCAAATGCCATCTTAAAATCCAGGATGGTGACTTCCGGTTTCTGGAAAATAACCTGAAGTGACCAAATACCACCCAATATGAGTGTTTCTTTAACCAGAATGATGCATGGAGCTGAAAATTGACCTCAGACACCATTTTGAATTGTAAGATGGCAACTTCTGGGAAATAGCCGAATACTACTACATATGAATTTTTACGTAATCGAAATAATGTAAAGAAGCCAAGCATTGACCCTGGACACCATCTTGAATTCGAAGATGACCACTTTCAGTTTCTGGAAAACAACGAAAATAACTGAATACCACCCAATATAAGTATTTCCGGAATAGAGGTGATGTACTGAAGGCAAGGCTCCAAATAGAATGAAAAAAAACTTGGTTCTGGCTTTCTGCTATCAAGTTTCTTTTTTTTTGCATATGACGATTCCCCACCCTAATAAACACATCGCAAGAAAAGAAATCAATGAATTTGGAATATTCGAAATTATTCAATTAAACACAAGAATGGGCGGGACGAAGTTTGCCGGGTCAGCTAGCTTATGATAAAAATCTTACTTTCAAGGAGCACATTGAGAATATCCAAACAAAGTGCAATAAATATATAAAACGTTTGTATCCTCTTATCAACTGAAATTCTAGACTTTGTCTCAGGAATAAACTGGTAATTTACAAACAAATATTTAGACCAGCAATGTTATATGCAGTCCCCATCTGGACAAGTTGTTGTATATCCTGAAAGGAGATGCTTCAAAGGATTCAGAATAAACTTCTGAAAATGATATTGAAGCGTCGCTCGCAGGCTGACTAATGTGGAAACATTAGAAGATATGTCAAACCAAATTATCAATAAGTTCCGACAAAAATCGTTGCAATCCTCAATTACAACGGTTAGCTCACTTTATAGTCAGTAAGATAGGTGTAAGATTAGGCTAAGGTTTAATTTTAAATTACTTTTTTTTTGTCTTGACAAGCAAGTTTACAATTTTCCTACAATTATATTCACTTAACTGCGGAAGCTATTACAATCTTTTAATGAAATAAAAATTAAAATATTTGTAATAGTGTTGATATGTCACCGTTTGTGGCAGAACACACAATATAAATTCTGAATAAATATTAGTAAATAATTAATTCATCACAAAACATCTCCTCCTATGAAAAAAAAGTTTCGCATAGATTCCCAAGGAGGACTTTGTAATCGTGGGTATCCTCGATAAGTAATTCTGAAGAAATACATTCTCAAGACAGCCCAGTATATGGGACTAGGATTCTTGAATGAGAATCGTGCTATGAGAATTTCTCGAATATGAGACCTTTTACTTTAATCTCACTTTAAAATTCTAGTAGCCTTTGCAATTTTCATCCAATTTCAATAGTTTTAGATTCAGTGATTTTTTTACTTTCAAGAGAAAGAGAGGAAGAATCATCTCTGGACACTGCTTATTTGAAAGTTTATTAGTTACTGAATCTCTTGGTGCTAAAGCTATTGAAATTGGATGAAAATTGCAAAAGTTACAAGAACTGAAGGTTAAAGTAAACGGTTTCGTATCCGAAAAATTCTCATAACACGATTCTTTTTCAATAATCAGTCACAGTCATTTACATATAGTAGTTTTACTTATCATTCATGCAATTTAGAAATTTAGTTGCTAATTTCAGCTATGTGTTTTCTACCAGATAGCAATACTATGTGGACAAATGAAAGACATTTGTTTTCTTATCATCATCATGTTTTCTTATTATAAGTTTGTTATGGCAAATGTATTTTATTATAACTTTACAACTCATCGCTAGTAGTGGGGTAGGGTCAACATATCCAAATAAAGGCAATCAATCGGACAGCGAAATACTTGAAGTTGCTGGAATTTGCTACCTTTTTACTGTCCGCCAAAGTCTAATACGATTTGTTCCAAATTCATGCTTCACTGCACATCGACTGACCAGTATCGACTTTTAAGTGGCACTCTTCTGAGAAAAGTAACACAAGTTTACGACTTCATCGGTCAAACGGAAAAAGTATGATTGAGGTTATTGACGTTTCCCTTTTCGATGTTCACTTTCAGCGAATATCCATGTGATCACTACACATCGGTTATCAACGTCACTCTCTTGATGACCGGATGTCCACGCGTCGAGGTTCACTCAACCGCGCTCCAGCTGCTGCAAATTTTAGATAAACGATTTTTCGGAAACGTTGGCCCGCTGCAGTCCGAAAACGATAGAGGTATGTATATGGTGAAGCTTGGCGCTTGACATGTTGACAATTTTTAAGTGGGATGGTTATTAAAATGCTCCATCAACGAACGTCAGGCAATGCGCTTTTTAATATGAATAACGATGCCCGCCAGGAAAATGAGAGAAAATCGATTTCCTCATTTTCTACTGCTTTATCGATGCCCAGCGGCGGTCAGCCGCGATGGATTGCAACGTGACTGCGAATAATGGTACTTCAATTAATCGCTGGCAAGCACTATGATATCGGAAAAACAGAAAAGCTTACACTGGGTTGACAGAAATCTGCGTATGGTTTACGTTGTTGCTTGTGAATGGAAACGATTCATCACCGTTTGTAGTTCCTCTAGAATTTACCTTATTCTAAAAAGCGTGACTCTATATTTTTTCACACTTCAATTGACGTTGATAAATTGGTGTTTGGTTTGCTATTAGGATCGGTCAGTTCTAAAGCTTTTCGGTGTGTATCGTTAAGGCATTTTAAATTGTGAAATTTCCCATGAGCTTAAACGGGTAGAAAGAAGCACCACTGAAAGTGGAAAGCGGTTTGGTTTATTTTAACGACCCTTTTTCCCTTATGGTCGCTTATATTGCAGGAGGTTGGACAAGGTTGCATCAGTGGGTAATCCATTCGCTCGCGGGGAGCAGGCGGTCTCTGACGAGAATAAAATGTTTCTGACGCTACGCACGATATTTCTGAGGCAGTCCCGCGGCGCAAAGCACGAATTGTGTTACGTTACTGCTTGTTGTTATAAAATTAAACGACATTCTTTGCATTTGCGATAAATGTGAAAATGACTCATTTTGAATTCTCTTCGCGCCGTTAGTACCGATTCTGCTGGTCGATATAGGTTTTTATGTTTATTAAGATTGGAGAAGAACGTAATTTATAAACCGAATTATTAGCGAAAACATATAATAGAGATAAATATTCCATAACACAACTAACAATAAAGTAAATGCTCTCTAATCAGAATTGTATCGGAATTAGCAAAAAATGTGCTAGAACAAAAGTTAAGGCGTAAATAATGTTTGATTGCGCGAATAGGGCATTTTAAAAGGTGTACCAATAAATAAAATATAACATGTTGGAAAATCTTGATTTTGTTTGAAATGAAACCATAAAATCAAACAAATAGGTTGAAAAGTTTTTTTTGTAATCTTGTAAGCCAATACAGCATGCGAAATGAGTATAAAGTCTCTAATTTCGTTTTGTTTTTTATCGACCTTTTTTTCCTCATGTTTAAACTTACCTTTACCTATATAAATTCAAAAGAATATTTCTCTGTATTGCTTTTTTGCTCAAAAAAAAATACTACCTAACTTCGACTGATGCCCCTCACTGGCCACATTAATAAAGTAAGGTTGAACTGAATAAAAAAAAATCCAGCAGCTACGTATGCCTTTAATTTCATTGTTTTGAAAACTAATTTGTGTACACCTGTTCTATTTCCTGTGCTAACACGACACAGATCATATTAAGTTGCATGACTGAGTGCTGGGGTCATGTTATTCGCCAATGCTTTTGATTTTCTAGTGCATGTTAGCGATTCGGTTTCTGCTTGTTAGTTTTCGCCGTATTGCTGCCACACAAACAGGAATATTGTTTCGAACGAGATCTGCACTTTTCTGCGGGAGTGTCGCTTTTCACGTACGAAGGTTCTTGCAGGAAGTTACTAGCGGAATAATTACACACTAGGTAGTGGGTTGGGCATGGCGAGGTGAATCCAGCACGCTGAACGTTGTACACAACGAGACTGCAGCCAATTCGTTCTACCTGGTCGTTCACCATAACAGTGAAATGCCCAATTGGACCACTGAAAAAGTTTTAGGAAACATCAGCATATATATTCGTGCTAGTTCTATAGGATAAATGACATTTTTTTATAACAAGTCTGGGAAACACCTTTAAGTGTCACAACATACAAACCCGTCCACTTTTCCAGGAAAGCTATCAATCATCGCTGGAGTGGTGTTTTGGTGTTCCAGGAACCAAACGTTGATACTGGCGGTAATAACTTCCTCTGGTTTTAGTGGTGCAGCTTTACCGCAAATCGTTTTGGATGCAATATTCTGTCCCGGCCATTCGAACTTACTCGTGCTGCGACACCGGTCGTGACCATAAACACATCGCCTTGCGTTGCACCAGGCCAAATGCTGTAACTCATTGTCCCACAGCTGAAATGATAAAGTGTACCAAATTAATTTTGCAATTCTTCTGAGGCAACACATCCATTGGCCATTCGAGCCAACGTAAATTTGTTTTTGGAATCACTTTGACCTCTGCATATTTAATATCGATTCGTAGAACTAAAGTTTAACACGAAAAAAAGAGATTAATGCCATTGCCATCTCCAGAGATAGTACCACTTCCGGCATGCCAGCAGCTGGCTGATGCGGGATTACCAATCCGCACGCTATAGAATTTCGTCTAGTGTTATGTTCTCGTAGGATCAGCGACTTCAGTCTGCTGTCGATGGTTACTTTGCGGGGGCGTTTACCGGCGCATTGCGATCCGTAGGATGTCTTTGTTTGTGAACCACAACCACAACCGATGTTTCGTTCGGCATCGGGACATGAGTCTTTGCGGCAGTATTTATCGGCTTCACGGCTCAAATCTATTTGCAACACTAGCGCAGTACACAGCAGAAATAGCGCTACTGGGTTCATTGCTTTTCACCGGTAGCGGGGGAGCACGATGATTATGCGGACGCAAATCAATGATTGAGAATTACGTAGGAGACACTAATCAAGTTCACGACGGTTCGCTAGGTAACCGTTCGATATGAATTCACTACGTAAACATCTTTTTCTTTCTATGGTAACGCTTATTAAACAACTTACTGTCAGAAGGGCTTTTATAATAGAGCAGGGACTTGTTTCTACCACTCGTGATATACTAGTTTTGTTCTACAAATTTATGGAGAAGTCATGAGTTAAACTATCGGTGTGAACAATAGCTGCAGGGTTAAACTTTTTTTCTCACGTTGCAGTAATCGACGGGTAAACGTGACGTGGAAAACTTGTTGTAGTTTACACTGTGTAGATATATATATATATATATTTAATAGAAAAACATGGCGCCACTGGGACTGAACTTTTCTGTTACGCTACCAAGTCATTTTAATAGAGCAAAAGGTACACTTCGACACATCCAGAATATATTATATTTCAATTTGCAGGACATCAATTCCTAGTGAAATCGTATTGAAAATTCTGAAAACTTAAAGAAACAATTTTGATTACGCTGAAATTTCGTATATATGTTCTCGGCTAGAGGACACATGCCTTGTTAGATCTATTTTAAAATATTGTAGTGCGTGTTTTTCAACCATGTAAAATTTATGTTATTTAGAAACTTTCGAAAATTGTCGTAGCAAAAATTACTTTCGAATTATTCCGAAGAACAATTTTTTGGAGCAATGGCTAGGACACCATACAAAGCCCTACAAGTTTTTTTATATCTTCTACCTTTGCATCAATATGTACAAATCTTGAAGCGGAAAAAAGTGCTGTCAGGCTCAAACGTGTTAAAACTTCTCTGAAAAGGGATTTTAAGGTACATTTACGGATCCGCAACGCGATCCTCCCAGTTGGTCCAAACTGGCCTGACAAGCCAGTCGTTGTATGTTTGAGTCTCGGCTCGGAAGAGACTGTTAGTGTCACTAGTACACTTAACAGTTGGCTGCGAAGTCTGTGTATAATAAACAGAAGGTCGAGTTCCGAATCGGAATGTAGCACCAAGGCTTTGCTTTGCTTACGGATCCGCAAAGATTTCCAATAGAACACCTTAGTAAACATGAATGAAGACTGGACTAATTTCGATGTTTCCGCGCAACAAATGGAAAGAAGGAGGTCCTAAATCTTGTCTAGGAACACTCTTATTTTATACAGAGAGGCAAAAAGTGAAACTTAATTCCATAGAGCCCTTCACATAGTGGTATGGTTTAATTGGCAAAGTTGTAGAAGATTTAAAAATATGAAACTTTGTAAAATCAGCAAAATTTCTATCTTCGTTGAGTGCAAAATATGGAAATTAATCAAAATTTAGTTTTTTGTTCTTAACTTTTGTTAGTTGCATTTTATAAAAAAAAATTGTTTAGAGGTTGTTTAATTATCTAATAATCATTTTTTTATTTTTTTTTCACAAAAAAAAATAATTTTTCGGAAACACAAAATTGTTATCTACAACTTTACCGAAGACTAGGATTCGTTGTTTTGCTTTCGTCTCGATTAGACGCAAACTGTTCATCTCCGTTTGAGTTCGCAAAATAACAATACACGAGTTATCGTACGGGTGTTTTTTTTTGTCGATTAGTTCTTGTGCTGCGCGATAACAATAGCCTGCAGTTTATCGGCAGAAACATCTTCTGCACACTGGTAGGGGCAGGCTACCCCGCCAGTGATCTGATACGCAGCTGATATATCAGCAAGAATAATTTTCCCGCACCGCTGTTACCCCGCTAGCAGCACGGACCACCATACGATCGAGCGAGTCAACTACAAGTGGAATCTACAAGGTCGCGTGTAGGATACGGCCACTGTGTCACAACACGAAGCTGGATCGTCATTGTTTGTTCTGCGGAGACGCTCGATTAATCCTGCTGTCAGCCGTGAGGTCGTGACTTAGACGTTCGGTGAAGTATTCACTTTAGAATTTTTATCATTATTATTAATATTATTATTGTTATTGTTATTATTATAATTATTATTGTTATTATTATTATTATAATTATAATTATTATTATTATTATTATTATTATTATTATTATTATTATTATTATTATTATTATTATTATTATTATTATTATTATTATTATTATTATTATTATTATTATTATTATTATTATTATTATTATTATTATTATTATTATTATTATTATTATTATTGTTATTATTATTATAATTATTATTATTATAATTATTATTATTATTATTATTATTATTATTATTATTATTATTATTATTATTATTATTATTATTATTATTATTATTATTATTATTATTATTATTATTATTATTATTATTATTATTATTATTATTATTATTATTATTATTATTATTATTATTATTATTATTATTATTATTATTATTATTATTATTATTATTATTATTATTATTATTATTATTATTATTATTATTATTATTATTATTATTATTATTATTATTATTATTATTATTATTATTATTATTATTATAATAATAATAATAATAATAATTATTATTATTATTTTTATTATTATTATTATTATTATTATTATTATTATTATTATTGCTATTATTATTATTATTATTTTTATTATTATTATTATTATTATTATTATTATTATTATTATTATTATTATTATTATTATTATTATTATTATTATTATTATTATTATTATTATTATTATTATTATTATTTTTATTATTATTATTATTATTATTATTACTATTGTTATTAGTATTAGTATTACTGTCTTTGTTTTTATTTTGATCCATTGTAGTTTAAAAAATTGTTTTTAAAATTTAATAGCAACTACTTGACCCCCCCCCCCCACATTCGAACCATTATCGTTTGTGTGCGGTAGAGCGTAACGCTCCCGCAAAATGGACGACATGCAGGTGCAACTATTCCTGGATGTGGAAACAAATGGGGAAGAGATTGAGATCTCCCCCATCAATTCCCCTCTACCTTCCCCGCTTTCTAGCCCCGTCCCAAGGGTACCGGCAACACGGGTGAAAGCTTACCCAGATGCTTCGAAAGGTCCGTTCGTAGTTTACTTCAGGCCCATGAAGAAGCCTCTAAATATTATTCAAATCGGCAAGGACCTGGCAAAACAGTTTTCGGACGTAACCGAAATTACAAAGGTTAGACCGAACAAACTGCGAGTTGTTGTGAGTGGCTTGAAGCAAGCAAACGCAATTGCTAGCTACGAGCTCTTCACGAGAGAGTTCCGCGTGTACATCCCTGCCAAGGACGTGGAGATCGACGGTGTGGTTACCGAAGTAAGCCTCACGGTCGATGACATTTTGCGTCACGGGGTTGGCTGCTTCAAGAACCCCCTGATTCAAAATGTAAAGATACTGGATGTCAAGCAATTGCATTCAGTATCCATCGAAGAAGGGAAGAAGAAATTCTTCCCTTCGGATTCCTTCCGTGTAACATTCGCCGGATCCGCACTGCCGAACTACATCTCTTTGGACAGGGTTCGTCTGCCTGTACGCCTGTTCGTACCGCGGGTCATGCATTGCCAAAACTGCAAGCAGTTAGGTCATACAGCCACCGAATGCTGCAACAAGGCACGCTGCAGCAAGTGCGGAGGCAATCATGCTGAGACCGCTTGCAGTGAGAATACTGAAAAGTGTCTTTACTGCGAGGGAACTCGGCATGACCTTTCGGCGTGTCCCGCGTACAAACAGCGCGAGGAAAAAATTAAGCGTTCCCTCAAGGAACGATCAAAGCGCTCTTTCGCAGAAATGCTGAAGAGTGCTGAGCCACCCTCGACAGGAAACATCTTTTCCTTTTTACCAACCGATGAGGGTACATCTGACGATCCCGTCGAAGGGTGTTCTTATGCCATGCCAGAAGGATCTAGGAAGAGGAGAATGATCAACTCTCCTAATCTTTCTCGCTAAAGGTCGCAAGATAACCCCTAGCGGAATGACCAATAAGCCAACACAAAAAGGAAGCGGTGAAGAAAAACCGAAGCAAGTACCTCCCGGTTTTAATTTTAAATCAAACCAGGAGTACCCACCGCTTCCTGGGGCACCAAAAACCCCTCGTGCACCCATTTCTCGATCAGAAGACATAAAAGAAACAGGGTTCATAAAATTTTCTGATATTGTGGACTGGATATTTAAAACATTCAACATACCAGATCCCCTACAAAATATTCTTCTTGCCCTTCTTCCTACAGTGAAAACCTTTTTGAAGCAGCTAGCAGCAACTTGGCCCCTCATTTCAGCTATCATATCTTTCGATGACTAATACGGCGAAAGAGGTTAGGAATTTTATCACTGTATTACAGTGGAATTGCAGAAGTATCATCCCCAAATTCGATCTATTTTCTCATTTAATAAATACATACAATTGTGACGCATTTGCGCTCTGTGAAACCTTTCTCAATTCAAACGATCAACTCAATTTCCACGATTTCAACATTTTTCGTCGAGATCGAGACTCACACGGTGGAGGGGTACTTTTAGGGATTAAAAAGTGCTATTCCTTTTTCCGAATCGACCTCCCCTCGATCTCGAATATTGAAGTCGTTGCCATTCAAACGAATATGAATGGAAAAGACCTATGCCTTGTTTCGTTATATATCCCTCCATCCGCGCGGATTGAACAGAGGCATCTCACTGATATATCAGAGCTGCTTCCCGCTCCTTTTTTGATATTGGGAGATTTTAATTCTCACTGTTCGCTATGGGGGTCGCTGTACGACGACAACCGATCTTCTTTAATCTGTAACTTAATCGACGACTTCAATATGACACTTTTGAATGCTGGGGAAGCGACACGTGTACCTAATCCTCCAGCACGCGAAAGCGTGCTTGACCTATCCCTTTGCTCGACATCACTAGCGTTAGATTGCCAGTGGAAAGTAATCAATGATCCCCACGGTAGTGATCACCTACCAATCGTTATCTCAATTGCTAATGGGTCAACTCCAACGGATCCAATCAATATTGCGTATGACCTCACACGTAACATTGATTGGAAGTCCTATGAGACCATAATATCGCAACGAATCGAGTCCCACGTGGAACTTCCTCCGGAGGAAGAATACGCGTTCCTTTCTGGCTTGATCATTGACGCCGCGACTCAAGTTCAGATGAAACCGATACCCGGGGTAACGATTAGACGGCGCCCTCCCTCCAAGTGGTGGGACAAAGAGTGCTCAGACCTGTACGCGCGGAGGTCCTCGGTGTATTTGGCCTTCCGAGAACAAGGCACTATCGATTTGCTCCGAAAGTACGATGTACTGGATAGACAAATGAAGAGCTTGATAAAAGCAAAAAAACGCGGATACTGGCGGCGGTTTGTGAACGCGTTGTCGAGGGAAACAGCGATGAGCACTCTTTGGGATACCGCCAGGCGCATGCGGAATCGTAACGTTTCGAAAGAGTCCGAGGAGTATTCAGATCGCTGGATACTCGATTTCGCCAAAAAGGTCTGTCCGGACTCTGTCCCCGAACAGAAGACCTTTCGCGACGCGTTTTTAGTAGCTACGGAAGAGCCTCCATTTTCGATGTTGGAATTTTCAATGGCTCTCCTCTCGTGCAACAATAAAGCTCCAGGGTTGGATAGAATTGAATTTAACTTGTTGAAGAATCTACCCGACTCTGCAAAAAGACGCTTGTTGAACTTGTTCAACAAGTTCCTTGAGCTCAACATTGTTCCGCACGACTGGAGGGAGGTAAAAGTCATTGCTATTCAAAAACCCGGAAAACCCGCCTCTGATCATAATTCTTATAGGCCGATTGCTATGCTCTCTTGCCTCCGGAAATTAATGGAGAAAATGATCCTCTTACGGTTAGACAAATGGGTCGAAACAAATGGTTTACTCTCAGATACTCAATTTGGCTTTCGCCGGGGCAAAGAAACGAACGATTGCCTAGCGTTGCTTTCTACCAAAATTCAACTCGCCTTTGCTCGAAAAGAGCAAATGGCTTCTGCATTCTTGGACATTAAGGGGGCTTTTGACTCTGTCTCTGTTGAAGTTTTAACCGAGAAACTTCATTCGCAGGGACTTTCACCAAATTTGAATAATTTTTTGCTCAATTTGTTGTCAGAAAAGCATATGTATTTCTCACATGGTGATTCGACAACTTCCCGAATTAGTTACATGGGTCTTCCCCAGGGCTCATGTTTAAGCCCTCTCTTATATAATTTTTACGTCAATGACATCGATAAATGTCTTGCAAAATCATGCACGCTACGGCAACTTGCAGACGATAGCGTTGTATCCATTACTGGAAGCGAGGCTAACGATCTGCAAGGACCATTGCAAGATACCTTAGACAATTTGTCTGAATGGGTTCTTAAGCTGGGTATCGAATTCTCTCCGGAGAAAACTGAGCTGGTCGTTTTTTCTAGGAAGCATAACCCAGCTCAGCTGCAGCTGCTACTAACGGGTAAAACAATCACTCAGGTTTTAGTCGCTAAATATCTCGGGGTCTGGTTCGACTCTAAATGCACCTGGGCTTGCCATATTAGGTATCTGACACGAAAATACCAACAGAGGAATAATTTTCTTCGTACGATTACCGGAACCTGGTGGGGAGCCCATCCAGGAGACCTTCTAAGGCTTTACCAAACAACGATATTGTCTGTAATTGAATACGGGTGTTTCTGCTTCCGCTCCGCAGCAAACACACATTTGATCAAACTGGAACGAATACAATATCGTTGTTTGCGTATTGCCTTAGGCTGCATGCAGTCGACCCATACGATGAGTCTTGAAGTGCTAGCGGGTATTCTTCCGTTGAAACATCGTTTTTGGAATCTCTCTTACCGGTTACTAATTCAATGTACGGTCATGAACACATTAGTAATTGAAAATTTCGAGAGGTTGGTCGACCTTCAATCTCAATCCAGATTTATGACTTTATATTTTGACTTTTTGAGCCATTCAAGATATTAATCCTTCTTCATACGATTCCTCCAATGTCGCACTTTTAGATACTTCTAATAATGCTATATTCTTCGACACCACCATGAAACAAGACATTTCTGGTATCCCGGATCGATGCGACCCCAAGAGATCCCTAAAATTTTTTCCAATAAGTTTAAACATGTTAGTTATGATAAAAGGTTTTACACTGACGGATCTTATCTAGATGAGTCCACTGGCTTCGGTGTTTTCCACGAAAATTTTACCGCCTCCTACAAACTCGATGCTCCTGATTCCGTGTACGTCGCAGAACTTGCTGCCATTCAGTACTCTCTTGGGATCATCGAAACCCTGCCCATAGACCACTACTTCATCTTCACAGACAGTCTCAGTGCCATTGAGGCGCTGCGATCGATGAAGACTGTGAAGCACACCCCGTATTTCCTGGGGAAAATTCGGCGGTTTTTAAGTGCTTTAACAGATAAAAATTACCGGGTTACCTTAGCGTGGGTCCCTTCTCATTGTTCCATTCCGGGCAATGAAAAGGCTGACGCTTTAGCTGAGGTGGGTGCTGTTGACGGCGATATTAATGTAAGACCAATTGCTTATGACGAATTTTTTAGCATTTTGCGTCAGAGAACACTCAACAGTTGGCAATCATCATGGAACTCAGATGAACTGGGACGGTGGCTACATTCCATTTTTCCTAAGGTATCGACGAAAGCATGGTTCAAGGGGTTGAATGTAGGTCGGGACTTTATTCGCGTGATGTCCAGACTTATGTCCAATCACTATACGTTAAACACGCATATCTTTCGTATAGGGCTTGTAGACAGTCACTGCGTTTGTGGCGATGGCTACCATGACATCGAGCATGTTGTTTGGTCGTGTACCGAATACTGTGGTGTTAGGTCTGAGCTTATAGATTCCCTTCGGGCCCGAGGAAAACAACCGAACGTACCCGTTAGAGACATTCTGGGAAGCGGTGATCTCCAGTACATGACACAGCTATACGGGTTTATAAAAAATGCTGGCATTAAAATTTGATTTCTTTTATCTATTTGCTAGAATACAATTTCTGTCACAAACTGAAAGAGAATGATACACCCGGCTGGAGACACTAAAACGAAGACTCGGCATCTCTATGTTTACACAGACACCTCAGACCAAAACTGCTCAAATAGAACATCACTGGTTAGCCACGTACAAATGAATACATTCTGTAATATAAAATAGTTAAAAACAAAATTGTAACACCCCTCCTCTCACCTTAAATCCCCACTAGCTCGTAGTCGGCCGCGAGAATAAAAAAAAGGCCTCCCTCTTTTCCCTGCTAATTTAGAATTTAAAAAAAAAATGTACTTGGCTCAGTTAAACATAAATTGTATCGTGCCGTGTCAAATAAACTATTTAAAAACTAAAACTAACTTCACCGAAGACATCATACCGATCAAACAAACCGTTTTGACCCTAAAAATATTTGTAATCATCAATACCTCCCCAAAATAGCATTTTTCAATAGCTTCTCAAAAATAAGTCGTGTTCCAAAAAATTGAATATATAGCACAACATGGCATCTTTTGCCTATAGAAAAATCTATGCAATGTTTCAGCGAAATCAAAAATAGTCGATTAAATTGGTTGCCCGTTTTTTGTGGAATTGCTCATAGGGTAAAAAGAGGCAAGTGGAATCAAGATGTCAAAACTTGTCCTTTAAGCTAAGCTCAAGTAGCACAATCTGTTTGTGGTTTCATTTGTCGCGATACATTCATATTACAGAACGACGAGCATATGTTACTGTAGGTTTTCATTTAATAACAATACTAACTGTTGTGTGCCAAGTGATAGAGGAATGGTGTATTAGGCAAAGTTGTGGACCATGTGCAAACATGAAACTTTGCTGAATACGATATTCCTATCTTTATTGGGAACGGAATTACAGAATATTTCGTATGAAAGTAACTTAAATTAAGTTTTTCGTACTTAACTTTTGTTAGTTGCATTACTCAGGAAAACATCGCTCTAAAGAAGCATACAAACTCACGTTTTAGTTGAAGATCAAATATCTCGCGAATTTTTCCTACAGTTTAAAGCATATTGTAGCTATTTCTTCCATAACTTTAAGCACGTATAAGGTAAAAAGTGGCTGGATGGGGACAAATAAAACTTACACACCAGTTTGTAGTACTTGAGTTAAACTTTGGGGATAAGTATTGACGTCATGATTCCACTTGCCTTTTTCATCCTATACGCTCTTGAATTTATCGAAAAAATAAACTAAAATATGCCATAATTTTGTAAAGCAAAATCCTGGATGTGTAGTCCTCGACAAAAACGTGTGTTTTGCATGCTTAAATGCTTCTTTAGAATAACGTTTTTTCTTGTGAAATGCAACTAACAAATGTAAAGTACCAAAAAGAAGTGGAAGAGGTTGTTTATAAGAAACGTCCGCAAGGTTAACGTAGAATTACGACAGCCTGTCTTAGGGCAATAATTTTTTGCAATAGCTTTGGAAATACACTCGATTAGGGTCAATCATTTAAATGGTGTGAAGCGATATATTTTTCCGTATTTGTTTCGTATATTATTTTTGCTTTAAAAATAAACGGAATCCGTTAGAAACTAGCTGAGTTCAGAACTTTTGAAAATGGGCAATATTCATGACGCTCTCGATGCTTTCGGTTTTACAATTTGTACCCCTATATATGAAATATACGAATCATGAGTATGATCGAGATGCTGTAAGAAGTGACTGGTTTGTAATGATGAAAACTTAGTAAATTGACATTTACGGATTTGTTTCGCATATACCGCTTGTGATGCACAGTGTTAATGAATCGTAATATACACCACACTGCTGCGCAATTGCAGCAGCATCAAACTGCACTCAAAGTTGCAATTTAGTAATAACCATTCATTATGCTCTTCCAAATATTTTTAGTAGCCTTAAAAAAGACTGGTTGCTGCAGTTGCAAATTTCATTCAATGAATAAATGCTTCATGGTCCAGATAGCGCGCGATATCCGCTCTGACAAAGATTTTTTACGCACGTTGTGGAATGGGATAACTGGAAAAATTATTTCCAGTTATATCATTCTACAACGTTCGAAACAAAGAGGATGGGCTACGCTGCTCACAGTTTGTCGGGATATAAGCGAAATTTGAGCGTAAAAGCGCATTATTTTAGCGTCAACTGTGTACCTGGCATCAAATGTATCATAATTGAGATGGCACCAGAGGCAAGCGACAAAGGAGCCAGGAAATTTGTCACAACAGGTCAAACCTCGTTGTAAGGAGAAAAATTTTCGGTTGCTTCCCGGTTGGCGGATTACAACAAACGTTCTACTATTACACTTGCCGCAAAGTTCAGACCGCCGTACGTTTGCTGCTCCAAGTAAATTGTTACATTCCTCTTGTCAACCTATTGTTGCCTTATAAAGGCAACAATATAACATATATCGTGTGTTGCACGGCTTGAAGGAAGAAGATGTTCCCGTTCTCGTATCGGATATAAGGGTCGCAATTATGCTGTGATGTCAAGCAACAACCGTCTTCTTCAAGACGTTACATATTTGTTAATGAAGTGTTATGGATTTTCTAAAACGGACTCAGCGCCGTGAGCAGGAGTTGCTGAACTTTTCTGTTTGGAATTGGATTTGTTTCGCATATACCGCTTGTGATGCACAGTGTTAATGATTCGTAATATACATCACACTGCTGCGCAATTGCAGCAGCACCAAACTGCAATCAAAGTTGCAATTTAGTAATAACTTCGAAACAATGACAGTGGTAATTCGCGGCAAAAAAGTTGAAAATTCGCGGGTGGCAAAATAGAAAATATTCAAAATTCGCGGTAATTTCGCGGCAACTCGTTCTTTAGAATACGCCAAATAAAGTGCATTTTTTTGGTAAAAACAAAAAAAAAACTGTTATTAAATTTAATATACGGTAATTTAACAGTACGATTCATGATTTCTTTGCAGTACGGACTACTGTGTCAAATTGTCTTCAATCATATTTTGGTGTCGGCAGGCACGTATTATTCCAGTTATTCTGACTCACGCTGCGTTTCGCATCTACCGAGTTTCCAGGAATCGGTAAATATTTATTTGCCAGCCGGAAAAGTTGAAAAAACCGTCCTCGTTTCGAATACTTACCAAAATTATTAAAATGCAAAAATGCTTGCTACTTGAACTAAGTAGGTATATCTTGCAACTTCGATTTTGCGCACTCGAAAATTATATCATGCAGGTCCCCAATCGCCAAAATCTTTGCTCAAAGAGGATCTAGTAACTGAACCGTCCGAAAACAATTCAACTCAGACTGACAAAATCTCGTTGTGAGAGAGCAGTAGTACTATTCCATCTTATTGTTTGCGTAGGATAAGGCCTCCCGTTGCCATCGTGGTGCTTATTGATCTTTAGATTGTTCGTGTTGTTGGTTTTCGCGGCATTTCGCGGATTTCTGATAATTTCGCGGCCGATGCTGGATTTCGCGAAATTCGCGGCTTCCGCGAAACCGCGATTTACCACTGTCCCTAGTAATAACCATTCATTATGCTCTTCCAAATATATTTAGTAGCCTTGAAAAAGACTGGTTGCTGCAGTTGCAAATTTCATTCAATTATCGCATAAATGCTTCATGGTCCAGATAGCGCGCGATATCCGCTCTGACAAAGATTTTTTTCGCACGTATTAACTTAAGTATCAACGCGCCCAGCGCGATCAGCCAGAAATTGAAACCCGGCTTTTCTTTCTTCTTCACGATCAGCAACCAACGTCCGTGTGGTATCGGCACAATCATGGAATGGATTATACATAAAACACAAAGCGCGCATTCTTAGTCAACTAGGTATATTCTGTCGACCTTGTAAGGGAAGGAAGCATTGTGCGACCAATCAGATGTCGACATTTGCGTTTCGACAAGGCTTGACAATTTTCAATAGTACAATCTTTCGAACAATCAGATTTCAACTTTATGCATTTGGACGGGTGCTTGGTTGATTTTCCAATCGATTACTGCAAAAATGACGAAAATCGGTTGGAAACTGACTGAGCTTAAAACGGTTGAAAATGGACATTTTTTGTGACGCTCTCGATGTTTTTGGTTTTTGAAATTGGATCCCTGTAATGAAACTGGTTCCTGTGTATGTTGCCGTAATACGTAATTCTACGTCAAAAAACAAAATTTCAAGTAACTTTCATATGAAATACTCTGTAGCTGGGTACCCAATGAAGATGGGAATTTGGTTTATTCAGCAAAGTTTCATGTTTTTACATGTTCTAAAGCTTTGTCTAATAAACCATTTCTCTATCACTTAACACAAAAAAGTTAGTATTGTTATTATATGAAAACCTACGGTAACATATGCTCGCTGTACTCTAATATGGGTAGATTGGGTTAAATGGAACCTGCAACAGTTTGTAGTACTTGAGCTAAACCTTAAGGAAAAGTATTTACATTGTGATTCCAGTTGACCCTTTATACCCTTACGTTCCCCAAATTATCGAAAATTTAAGCTCAAATATGCTTTAACCCTCTAGTGCTCAATGCCGCCATTTGGCGGGCTTCAGTCGAAGTTCCGAAAAGCTTCAATAAATACTTAAAAAGTGTTTATAATTGTTTATAGTGATTTAATCGCAGTCCGTTTAGAAAATAATTTGGGCACTAGAGGGTTTACTTTGTATGAAACAGCCCTGGAGATTTGTGGTCTTTGATAAAAATGTGTCTTTTATGTGTCCCAACAATTCCTCCGAACAATGTTTTTTTTTGTAAAATGCAACTAACAAAAATTAAGTACAAAGAAATCAATTTCGAGTTACTTCCTATATTACAAAAGTTCACATCAATGGACAACGTAATTCTAATTCCCTAACAAAAAAAAAAAACTTCCATCAAAAATCACAAAATTTTGGTTTGGCCAACTGAGCATTTTTCACAGATGGAGAGCTTTGCATGAGTTGTATTCTTAATGGGCGCATGCATTTTGGCATGGGTTTTGTTCAAAGCATCGTAGCTCAGAGACTGTTGGTTGTATAGAGAAACTGTCTGAGAATGAGTTGTAGGGAGTTAATAATGCCTCACAAAAAATAAATAAACTCTTGAAAGTGTTGAAAAAGAAAATAAAAATTGAATTCTAAATCAAATTTCGAATTGAATATTTTAAATACTAATAACTCAGACCTAATATTAGGCAATAAGAATTAACAGTAAAGTTTTGGATTAGGGATTTATTGTATTCAGAGAGGGATATGAGAATTTCGAATTAATATAAGTTGTTTTAAAATTTGAAGTAATAAAAATGTTTGGAATTGAAAAGTTTTTCAAGAATTTGAGAAATGAAACTTACAATGTCGGACTTCGAATTTAAAACTAAGAATTTAATTCAAGATTTGAGAATAAGGAGTACGATTTATGATATGGGATTTTGGGCTAAGGAAACGGTATGGAATTTCCGTTCTCAACATCTTGGTTTTTGAATTTGGATTCCAAATCAGGAATGTAGAGTGGAGGGAATTTCGGATTTTTGAGGAGTGTCTGTTCCACAAAGAGACAAAAAAAGAGAAGATTTTGAAAAAAATTTTTGGAAGCAATAAATTAGTTGTTGTGCACGTTTTTCTACTACATAATGTTTTAGTGAAAGAAGTTATTTTTCTGCGAAAAATATCAGTGTCATTCGAGAAATTTTTATTTCTATGTGAAAAGAATAGCCAACTTGAATAAAAATGAAGGAATATTAAATAAGATCAATTGATTCTAAGAAGCATCAAAGAGCTCTTGAAGCGCTATCTAGTTGCGGATAGTAAACAAAGTAGTAGAGCATATTTCGTCCCCTTAATGCTAGAACTAGATAACTCGAAAATTGACGTTTCGAGAAAAACGAGTTTAAAAATTTGACCTATTCTGGTGATGATGATTCAAATGCAATTATTAAAGGTTCAAATTTTATGAAACGCATCCATATCGTTCCAGGCCCGTTATAGCAACGTAAAAATCAACAAATAACCGAGTTATTTAGTTTACCTACAAAATTCGCTTGTTTTTCGTTGAGATATCTAGTTTTTTAATTGATTAATAACACTTTTTCTTGTAATCGTATTTCAACGAGTTTTGGATATGTTATAGAGCTCGGCGCGATAAATATGATGACATACTTAACTCAAAATCGACAAATTTCGAGTTATCTAGTTCTAGCATTAAGGGGACGATTTTTCCAACTCAATATTTGGAGATTTGAATTTTATTGCAACTTAATAATGAACACATTGGCTTTTTATTTTTTGATTTCTCTAGCGAGTTTTTCCCACATTGTTTCCTGAATCTGGAATACCTATGCAAATATTAAGAAATTTGTATATTTTATGATACAAACCACGCACATGTGTGCGTGGACCTAACAGCATCTTTACTATTGGTTTGAACCGATTTCAAATCGTGATATTTAATACAATTTCGATATTCACTAGACAAACCACACATACTTGTGCATGGCCCCAACAGCATTCTTTTTTATTGTTTTTGGTTTATTTGCATTTCTTTCAAATAAATAACAAACATTTGTGCATGACCATAGCAGCCTTCCTATGCTATACTGGTATCAATCGGGTCCACATCGTGTAGTATATTATCTGGCATTTTATTGGGATATACCACACACCTGTGCGTGCTTCAATAGCATTTTTGTTGTGTGTTGGTTTTAATTAATTTTAAATCAGGAAGTTTAACAATGTTGTGCTCCATTCAAATAAACCACGTATGCTTGTGCGTAGTCGCAATAGTATTTCTAATGTCTGTTAGTGGGTTAGAATTCGTGAAACGGATCACTAAGAATCGCGATTTTTAATTTTTTCAAATAAGTATTAAAAACTTCAAGAATTTCACACGGGAAGTTGATTTTTCAATTGTTATTGAATTTGAGTAAGTTTTGAAGTTGTTATTGTCATTTGAAATTTAGCTCAATATTCTTTTTAAATAGACCTATCTTTAAAACTATTGCATCGAATTTGATGAAATTTTCACAGCAGATGCATATTTTTACAATAGTACTGAAAAATCTGAAAAAACACAAGTATTTTCGACGAAATTTCGAAACCCTCCTGAAAATTTCGAGTTGGTGTTATTTTTAGTTCAAAAGATATGGGCTTTTAAAGAATTCTGAACCGTTGCCAAAAATAAATGTGCTGATTGTGTATCTCTTATCAGCCGCCTGAACATAGACTAAACCGGAAATAACTCCATAGAAAAAGGTATAAATTATGTATGATCGCATATCTTATCAAGGTCTTGATCGGTTGGGTCCCTTCTGAAAAAATCTGCTTCCTGTACCCTTTGGGGAGGTGCAGGGGTCTCCAGACAGCACGCTAATATCCCTTTCCTGTCTGCAAGGTGTATTGAGTCATTAAAACTTGTACAATGAGACAATGAGAATGATCAATTGTTCTGCAAATTGTGGTTTGGAAATTAGAATTTTTGAGTTTACGATTTAAAATTTTAATTTTAAAATGTCGAGTTAGGAATTTAAGGAAGAATAGCAGAATAGAAAATCAAGGATCTAGATATTAAAATTTAAAAATAAGAGTGTGCAAGATATAGTGTATTTATTCTATAACATGAAATTGTGATTTCAGCAATGGTCCCTAACCGAGAATAGGATTACTTTTGCTAACCAGTGTGTTCAACAGTTCGGAAACCAATCGTGAAGATTTATCCATTTTTTCTTGCTCGAATGGCAGGATATGTCATAACAGCTTGTGATGGCATCCAGCCGAAATAGTATTCTCAATAATAACTATTTGGTTGATTTGGTTTCTATGAACACCTAATACAGCAGCCCGTCATGCGTGAAAACTCTGTCGAAACGGCGCCGAATCGAAATAATTCGACATTTATTTTATTGATACTGGAACTAAACACCGGCGACCTTCTGCTCACATTTTGCTGCTGGTTGTTTGGGAAACCGGATCGGGGAGAGTAAATATTTTTTTACTCCAGCACGAAAACATTACTGCGAATCAATGCATTCTGCAATTAAATCTGGGGGTTGATATTTTGTGTGTTTGGTTTGGTATTCATGTCTTAATTAACTGTGAAGTATTGAGTTTTGATTTGTATTAGAACTATTTTACGGTTCATTTTTTCAATAAAGCATATGTTTCATGTATGCAAATTAAAATTCAACCTCGAACGAAATTTTACGAAGCACATTTAGTTTTTCCAATTCATCGGACATTATAATAACGATTATTCGTTTTATGTTCAGTTCAGTATTCGGTGGACTAAAATATATAAAAAATAGTTCTGCGAAGCCAATGTATTCACTGATACGCAGCATCCGTTTAGATATACGAACATTTGAATAATATTACTATCATTATCTTGTGCCGTATCAATTGAACGTTTTAGAGAAAAAAAAGCATGCGATTTAATTGGCTGGAAATCGGTTTTCCGCTTTACCAACAGCACAGTTTTATACTTTCCATGAATTGACGTTGCACAGGGGCGAAAGGCAAAATTGTATAATAAACTACCAACAATTTTCACTTCTGCGTATTCGTTCAAAACTGTTTTAAATGCCACGTTGCATACTTGTGCATTCGCGAGATTCAAAATTGAGATAAAATTTTTCACTGTTGGAAATAATTTTAAAAGACTTATTAAGAGTAGTTAAAATTTAATTAGCTCTTTTAATGTATTTTCTATTTATTTTCCTCCAACGAAATTGTTCTCAATATTTCAACATCATCGGAAGGCAACACCCATAATCCACTCATTATACCTAGTTAAGTTGGGGTTTGTCGGGAAGATTTAAATTGCGTCCCATTCTAGCGACTTACTGTGCTTAGCTAGGAACAAAAAAACAGCTTCAATTAATCACTTTTTTTGTTTAATTTTCAGAGTTTGACAAGGTTGGAACCTTGGATACTGTTCTAAGCGGAGCGTACTGCCGCTCCCAGATGTACCTCTCGAGACAGATGGCCAGATTGCGACCCGAGTTGACAATGTCGATGTTTTCCGGTAAGTTCAGCTAACCACAAAACTTTCTGGGAAATAGGATGTATTCTGCTAGATTTAATTTATCTATGGCATTAGAGACCAGATGTACTATTCGGTGGACATAGTATCAATGCATTATGCCAAATTGCATTTGTTGGCGTCTTTATAGAAGAAAAAAGTTGAGTTGACGTTCGTTCGGATTTATTTCTGTTTATCTGTACCGGTAAATTTAAACTTTTCTTTTGCTTGGTTGAGCAAATAATATCGCAGAAGCGTTGTTGTTTAAGCTTTGACAGCTTAGCTATGCATGACGGTATAAACGATAAATCGAAAAAGGTTTGACAGAACAAGATTGTTGGAGGGACTTTGTGTCACGCTTCAACAAAATAGTTCCCTCTGAAGTTGTAAGTTGTGTATGTACTTCTCAACTTTTTTACCTTTTGTTCGGCAACATTTTTCAAGTCGCTTTTTAGTCACTTTTTACTTGAGACATTCGATGATTTTTACTTTCTCAAGCATGAATCAACATACAAATATCGCTTGGTAAAGCTTTGAATATTTTATACTTTTGATGTTTAACCCTTGATGTTTTATAGTTTTGATTGTTGTTTTCAAAGCTTTTCGTCTTTAACGATAAACATCCTAGTTTTAATTTTTGGAATGTAGATTGATGATGTTTGATTTTTGTTTGTGACGATTGATTCATTATTTAGTTTTCTGGTTTTTGATTTCTGATTGCAAGCAATTCTAGTTTAATACAATGTTGACAAATCATCGCTTGATTTTCCTGCGCACTACATGTGTGCCTTCGGGCTGCATTACTAATGGTGGCAGTGACAAGGAATGTATCGGGGTTGCGACTGGTTGAACGCGATTATACGTTTTGAATAATGATAATATTACTTCAATCCGGCTTCCGAGAAATATGAGTGAACACGGTGAGTCGAGTGAACACAAAGCTGGTCAAAATTGTAAGCTGGCAAAATGGAAATAAGTGGATCAGTCAACAATATTCCTAAATAAGGTATAGGTTTTTGTCCGCCATTGCCACTGTGTACGAGTTTTCGTTGTGCTTTCTTCGTTACAGCCATTTTTCACAGAAAGCACTGCTTTTACTCTGCATGACGGATGACGTGTTTTGCAAGATCCTGACGTATCCATTTATGAGCGCGAACGGAAGTGAAGTTTTGAGAACTTGAGAACAGCAAGTGATTTATTCTGTCAGCCAGCAGAAACGGGGTGTTGGAATATCTGCATAAATGGTTAATGAGGGTAGCCGGTCGTATTTCTTATGCAAAACTTTGACGCAACTTGTCGGGTATCTTTGTATACTTAGCGCTGGAGCATGGATTATTTTCGGCGTCGGAGCCTTAGTTGCTGAAGCGTGGCTATAATAATAAATCTATGAATTATAAATTTCTGTACGCATCGAAGGGCGTGGTTGATTACATCGATTGTTGTATAACAAATCAATAGGTTGGAAAATGAAATAGATAGAGCTATTTTGCGTAGCTGTTTGTATCAAAAAAGTTGAACACCAAATAATAAAAGTGGTTGTGGTCTATTTCCTACATCCTTTATAATTACATTTGTTGGATTTTGAAACCAAAGTGACTCAAATCTCTAAAATATGTTATCGCGTAGACTAACCGACTCGTTTTCAGCAAGTGCCAAAATCGCTATGAATTGAGCCGTTGCGGAACAGAGTGGTCTAGAGACCATTTTTTTCGAAAATGAGTTTTTTGCATAAACCGCTTCTGAGCATGAGCATGAGCATGAGCATGAGCATAATTGACCGCCCGCGGTTGCTACTCCGTTATTACCAGATCAGCAGTAATTACACAGAGAACCAATAGATGATGCTCGGGATCAACATGCATCCTCAATGTGTAAAAACTGGTGATCTTAATCTGTTCATTAGGCAATACCAGCGCCGGCCGCATCCGAATGCAGGTCAAAGAAGGAGTTTGTATAGGAAAATGTTGACGTGATCCTCGCTTTATGGAAGCCAAGAACACCTCTGCACTTCCACGAGAAATCACTGGGATGTTGGAGAAAAGGCAAGGTATACAGCAGGGTTCGTTTTGGTAAACGATGCGCTGATTTCGAGCGTCGGGTTCTTTACAACAAGTGTAGCGCCAACAAGTTCATTACATCCGCCACGATATTCATAATGCGATTCGAACTTACTCAGTTTGAAAATGTAACACCGCAACAATAAATCGTACGCAAGGATACTGGATCTTTGATCGAATCGAGACAACTTCAAATGATCGGATATCTCCTCGTAAGGTGATCCTCTTTATACCGAAAGCTATTACGCGTTGTTGATCTATCTGAGATAAAACGGCCTCATGAAAGGAATAAACGCGGAGTCTCTAGAGGTTCGGTCAACCGGATATTTTCTATCTAACAGATCGACGCACGACCGCTATTTTCCCTTCTGCCGACGCAGACGCTCGGGGACACGACATTTCGATGCGAATTTTACCTACACCCAACGCAAACGGGGAACATTTTATTACTTTAGGGCAATTTTTTATTACTTATTGTGTCTTATGACTGCGCATTATACACAAATAGTAATAACCGAAAAGTAACAATAATTATGACGGGCACACGCTTGTATGTGTTTCTGCAGGAGAACATACAGCCAAGCACCGCAGTGCATGTGTTAGACTTCACTCGCTGCATTTGTATTGATGCAACGATCAGATTTATTTTTGCTTCCCTTCATCCTCACATAATGAGAATCTCACCCGTCAACCTCAAATGTCTAATTAGAAACACTTTCGTTTCGTCCCCCAGTGTTTACATGAAATAAAAATATGTTATACTGTCTGAACAGAGTTGCCGAAGTTGCGAATATTGTTCTGGATGGGCACGAGTTTTGTATTTTCAAACAGGTGCAAATGGGTTTCCATGAACCAATGAGTATGTGTTTTAAATAGCTTGCAAGAAATGGAATGTTTTTGTTTTTCTCTAACGCAGTTTACAGATCGTGATGTCATTTAAAGACGCATTTCAAGTCTTTGAAATCATCAACGTTTGCATACTCTATGACGGGGAAAATGCTGCTTGGCAGCTCTTGTCATATTCTTCCTCTACTCCGTATGCATACAACGAGCGAACTAATACACGCTCACCGGATGAATTGGTGATTGAAGAAACTTGTAACATGTGCAACATATGCGACGGTGTGTGATTTTTTTTTAACTTGTGATGGAAAGGGAGCAGTTTATGACAGAAAAAATCTTGCATGTGGTTGCACGACCATTATTAGATGGTCGTACTCCCGTAACACGTGCTAAATATATGACAGTATGTGTTGTTACTTGACTGGGGAAGAATTTTATTACCTTTTTAGTAATAGGTTTGATTATAGAAAAGTTTTTGGTACCCATCTTTAACATCGACAACCGCCTCCCATCGATAACATCGCTAAATTCCTAGTGTCAACGACAACCGTCGATATTTCGCAGGTGGCACAAAGCATGTGAACCACCTCCTTCACCTGAAAATCATCATATAGGAAAATTATCAACTGCTTCACCACAGTCAAACAGACTTAAGAAAAACTTAGAGGTAAACAAAAACTATCCCTGCTCCCGTGACCCCGCACTGTTACCAAAGCCAGATAGGTCCTATTGAAAACGTCAAAAGCCATCGGTAATTTCTCGATAATATCGATAAAAACTCGGAAACAATCGATGTCATCGTCAACGACTCCGCTCGATATTTCCCATCACTATCTGAAACAATCTTAGAACGAAACGCGATGCTCACTATATGAACGTAGCCCATTGTCAGTGCGAACGCCAAGTATGATGACAGTTCTATAAGGTATGCTATTCACGTCGATGCATTAGTATTAGTGATCGTTATGAACTTTTTCCAATTTTGTATGAAATTTGAAATGATTTTGCATTTTAAACTAAACTTATTGAGCATTCTTTCCTGAAAAGTTATAGAAATGATGTTTTTTTTTTATTCTCGCTTATTTTCCGTCGGTCTAGTTCCGCCACTGTTGTGGCCAATCACCGACGCCCAGGGAGGCGACTCCACACCCAGGACCCTAACTCACGACCCGTTTATTAACGGACCGGCGCCAACGGCTTTACTTCCTCATGCGATGGAAGGCGTGATCCCAGAGATTTTTCGCCTCAGAAAATCTCCCGGTGTCGGCTAGGATTGAATCTAGACCAGTTGGGTTGGTTGTGAGTGGATCACGCCACCTCACAACCATCGACACCTATGTCGGCGGTGGGATTCGAACCCAGGCGTCGAGCGTGGTTGGCGGAAACTTTACCAACCACACTAGGCCCCCGCTTAGAAATGATGTTGAAACATGTTTTATTTGTGGGGAATACATAAACATGCTGCGGTTTAGGTAAAATATGCTGTTTTTCATCAATTTGCCGGTAACCTTTTTGCACTTTTCGTTTTTTTTCTTGTCCTCTAATAGCGCTTCTAAATGGAGTCGCTCATGTTTCATACAGTAACAAAAGTCATGAGCTATGACAATGATTAAGATTATGCTCCAACTATTAGAAATATAGCATTTTTATATATTTTATTTCGACATATTGTCGCAACTTTTCACACTAAATCTAAATTAATATCAATTTCTAGTGTGTTTCAACTGGAGATTCACTCTCCAACTAAAAAAATCAGATATAAAACAACATAAAACGAGAAATTTCCAAAAATGTTCTGAATTCCATACAAAACGCAAAATTTTTCATAACGAGATTTGTTTGTGTGCGTGGATAGCCAAAAATGTAGCATACCTTGTAGAACTGTCATCATACTTGGGTGCGAACGAGCCCAAGTATGATGATAGTTCTGAAAGGTATGCTATTCACGTCGATGCGTTAGTATTAGTGATCGTTATGAACTTTTTCCGAATTTGTATGAAATATGAAATGATTTTGCATTTTAAACTAAACTTATAAAACATACTTTCCTGAAAAGTTATAGAAATGATGTTGAAACATGTTTTATTTGTGGGGAATACATAAACATGCTGCGGTTTAGGTAAAATATGCTGTTTTTCATCAATTTGCCGGTAACCTTTTTGCACTTTTCGTTCTTTTCTTGTACTCTAATAGCGCTTCTAAATAGAGTCGCTTATGTTTCATACAGTAACAAAAGTCATTAGCTATTACAATGACTAAGAATATGCTCCAACTATTAGAAATAAAGCATTTTTATATATTTTATTTCGACATATTATCGCAGTTTTTCACCCTAAATCTAAATTAATATCAATTTCTAGTGTGTTTCAACTGGAGATTCACTCTCCGACCAAAAAAATCAGATATAAAACAACATAAAACGAGAAATTTCCAAAAATGTTCTGAATTCCTTACAAAACGCGAAATTTTTCATAACGAGATTTGTTTGTGTGCGTGGATAGACAAAAATGTAGCATACCTTGTAGAACTGTCATCATACTTGAGCGAACGAGCCACTAGCCAAATGCACGAAAACAAGCGTTCAATAAACTCGTTTCCACATCAACCACTTCATTCGCGCCAACACTCATACCACCGCCGAGTAACCATCGCACCGACTTCATCACATGTACACACAAGCAAATAAATCTTGCCTCTCTACACTCCACCGTTATAAATGCACTGAAAACTGACCTTTTTCCACACAAAACAATGTTGATAACAATGGAGGTTATCTAATGTGGTACTTATCTGAGCATTCCAAGCAGTCCATTATGACTGCTTTCCTTGCCCGCAATATGGTAACATCGACGTGCCCCGGTCTCCAAAAGCTATCGTTCATAACGCAGTGCTAACCAGCGCGATGCTTGCACTCACACCAACACAACACTGCTGGCTTTTCATTTTTGAAGCATAAATGAAATCTATCACTTTCATACTAAGGACACTGAAACTTTACTTTTTTCATGTAGAAAAATCACTGAAGAACACTTATTTTTACTTTTCAGCAAATTTGTCAACAGAAATCACTTGCAAAACAATCTGAGTTTTTTGCATAAACCGCATCTACTCAAAAAGCTGAAGTTGGGAGATTAGGAAAATTTCGGAAAATCGAATTTTGAAGCTGATTTATTCCGTGTTGAAAATTCGTCCGAAACAGAATGGCCGTTTTGTTTCGGAACAGAGTGGTCTTTGTACATAAATCGATGTGATACTACCATGTAACACGTAACATGTAGCATATTACATGTGATAAGGAACATGCCACTTGTTTTGTACATGTCACACGTGATATGTAACATGTTACACGTAATGTAACACGAAAAATGTAACATGTAAAATATTATGTAGTATGTAATATCTTGTGTTACATGTAATGTAACACGTGACATCTTACATGTGACATGCTATATGTATCATATAACATGTGACACTAGCCATTTTATACGATTTACCGTCATTTTCTTTGTGTACATAGACCACTCTGTTCCGAAACGATTCGAGGATTCCAGTGAATATATATATGAAGTCAGAGTGGTCTATGTACATTGGTGAGATAAAATCACCGATTTCGCAAAGAAACTGTTAATTTTATGTATCCCAATGTTAAACCACTCCATAACCCTTATATTAGAACATTTTGTTTGAAAGAATCCGTTGAACAGAATTTTATTCAGAGATTTTTCGAAAATTGCTTCTCCTGAACAATTCGCTCGATGGCACATAGACCACTCTGGTTCGCAACGGCTCAATCAATAACCATAAAGCGTAAAAATACAAATAAGGCACTTGTGGTTGATGGTACAAGGACGCTGCTACGCGGTTACAAATAAAGTTGCAGCCTGAAGTGTCGCACAAGGTGACTGAAAATTAATTGTATTTTAAAATAAAATAAAATGCATTGGTAATATGAATTATGATATAAGTTTATTATTCAGTTTTTTTTAACTTTCATAAAAATTATTGGTGTAAACAAAAAAATATGTGTGTTTTAAGGTTAATTTTTCATATAAGCTCTTAACACCATATCATTGGCTTAAAAAATTGCATGTTTGCGATAGGCGAACTCATGGCAGACTAAATATTGGTGGCATTTATCATTTCCTGGCGCCGATGTTGGCGAATATATCCCTTGCGGTATGGAAGGGCTGGCGAAGCATTTCTATTTCCCGACTTTTGGGACTGTGAGAACAGTAATGGCATCCGTCGGAATCGTCGCCCGATTCGCTCTCCTTGGCCAGTCGGAAGTGCTGAGTTGTTTCCCAGCAGGCACGTTGAAAGCTCTTGTAAGCTTCGATTATATCTCTTTTCCAGTATCGCGGCTTCGGGGAATAAAGCCCGTATCGGTCGTTTTCCAGCGGAGGTGGATACAGGAAGAGCGGCTCCATTAAAGGACTGGGAGGGGTATCGCGTCCTGCTGCGATAGTTGCATCGATTTTCAGTATAGGTGAAAGCTCCCGATTTGGTTGGTTTGAGTCTCTTCCTAGGAAAAGATCTTTTGAAGAAACCGAGGTTGATTTTTTATCTACGTAGCTAACATTTGACAGGTTAAGAGAATCTGAATCTTGTTTATTTTGCTTTGATTCCTCCATAATTTTTGCAAAAGAATCAGAAGCAGCAACTGGTATCGGAGAATTTTCATTTTTTTTACTGTGTTTGTTTTCTGTCGATAGTCCAAAAAAATCCTGATGGGAAAATGACAAACTGCCATCCAGTGGTTTCGGTACAATGTTGAGAAATGAGTCTCGTTCTTTTCGTTGTGGATGTTTGCGACTCACCACCTCTGGCGGCTTGAGTGAATAAGCATCATTTTTCACCGCAAACGCTGGTTCTTGTTTAATACGTTTTCTTCGGAAAACCGGAGTGGTTTCCAACTTCTTCTCATCTGGCACGGGGTAAAACCTGGGTACCGGTAACATGTCTGGGGGTTTGTTTTTCAAAGTCGTCGTCGATTTTTTGTTGTGTTGTTGTACGGCGTGATTTGGCGGTACAACAGTACCGAAAAAGTCGACTTTCTGTCGCATTTCTGACATGGCTTCCAGTTGTAGGTCAAAATTATTCGTTTGCAGCCATTCACTACACTTACGAAACGTCGTTTCTCGAGCAGGGTTCGGTTGGCTGAGTCCATAGAGAATGTCTTCATCGTCCTGCCGAGGCATCATTGCAATTTTTAACAATTTTGAACTGGTCTGCCGTCGGCTGGGAGATTCGTTCGGGTTTTTAGCGGCAACCACCTCTGCTTTGTGTTTGCGTTTCAAGCAATTCCGGTACTGTTTTAGACAGCGAGACAAACAATTCCGTATGATTGGCTCATTTTGCTGGGTTAGCAACTCATTGTTGGGAAAAGTCACAACTATTAGAAAATCTATAGCTTGCCGATGTTGGGTAAGAATTTCATTCACTGTCGGTAGCAGTGTGCCGGCGGGTTGACCGTTTATAAACGTAACCTGTATCGGTTCCAGCGCTGGACGTGCTTCACGACGACTGAAAAAGCACTCAACAAGAATGCCGTCCTTGCGGCAAGTGATCACATCAACATCCGATTCGGTTAGCCCATAGAGCTCGCAATACTTTGGCAGCAGGGCGGCAATCCTGTAAACAATGGAATAAAAAGCAACCGGCGAGTAAAGATGTATTCTGGATTTATGTTTCCAATTCGATGAGATTTATGGCCCATATAGAGTCCCATGAGTATGAATAATGCTGCAGACGAGACGTTGACACGTGGAGGGATGACCGAAGCCGAAACAAATTGATTCATATTAACTGATTCTTTGTGATATTTTTTTCACAGTACGAATTCAATTTAGGTTGCTGTCTTGAGGTGACAAAAATAATATTAGGAACTATTGCTACTTATTCATTTCAACTGCTGAATCAAAATGATAAAAATCAAAAAAATTAAAATGTATAGTTACTACAAAAGGTGTAAAACTTAATAAAACTCATTCAGGTCTGTGTATAACAAACAGACGATAGAGTTCCGAATCAGAATAAAGCATCAAAGCTTTACTTTGCTATGAAAATAATCACAAGATTCATTCACTCACTTCTTGCTCCGGAAAACTACCTCCGTTGTGGTAAGATCCTGCAACGTAAACGACCGGTCGTGATGGATCAGTGCAAGTAAACGCAAATCTGCCAGAAGCCGGCGGTAATCCTGTTGGATCCATCGGCGATTGTGTTGACGCTCGGGTTCATTGTAGAAGATGTTTTTCAGTGTGACAGTTGTGCCTCTGGTGTTGCGAGTATGAAGATACTGGGACACAGACTGGAAATTCCGCTGTGATCCTGCAACGGACTCTTGTTTGAACAGTCTGGAGGAAGATTTAGTGTCTACCGGTGCGTTTATATCGAGCGATTCGATTAAAACTTCCTCACACTGGCCGATGATTTCCGATAAGGACGAGCTGGTCAAGCGGGCATACCGCTTCGTTGGTTTCTTTTTTTCGAAGTCAATGTTCAGCACGCAGCTAGGAATACATATTTATAACCAAAGAAGCAGCTGAAGTTTTGTTGTCAACCAATACGAGTAATGCCTACCAATGTCCAATGCTCTCAAGGTCTTCCCTGCTAATTCCGTTCCCGTTATCCAATACTTGTAACCAGAATAATTCCAAGCAGATTCGAATTGCGATGCAGGAGCTGTTTGCGTCAAGGGAATTTCTTAGCTGTCGAGAATAATAGCAAGCCAAGTTGTAAATGTCTGCAGTTATTCCACACACATACTTACCAGTGCGATTACAATTTCGGCCAACGATTCCATCGGTTCTGACCCGCAAGTCAGGTCAAAGGCAAACAACACATGGATGACTTTAATATCTTTATTCATAGCACGTCTGGGTTGGCCATGGTTGGAAGCATTCAACGTACAGCAACATATTAACAAGGACGAATGAGTGAGATAGACGAATATGAAGCTTTGTTTGCTAAAAGGTTGTTAATCTTCTGATGGGTCTTCATTTCGCATGATTGCTGGTGAATGTGTGCTTCCAGTGTTGGCTATTGAGTGCATTGTCAATAATCCGCTATTGTTATCGTTGACAGTTGTGACATTAATAAATGATTTGCTCTTGATATTGATTCGTCTCTATTTGAAAGTGTTTAGGTAGTATCAATTCGGACTACGTCGGTGAACATCTTAAATGGGATATGCCTCTGTAAATATATTAAACATAAACGACACTTAATCTGCTTGTTATTTTATTTGCTTGATTAGGAGTCAATTCGATGGAATGAGGTTTTCGATTATTAGAAAGTCTTTTTGTCGGGTAGTTCGTTTGTTTTTGATAAATTATAGTTTTAAAATAATACTCAAGGAAAATCAATAATTTTTCACGTACACTGGGGTCTTTTTTTACGCGGGTTATTTTTATGCGGTTTTTTATACGCGACTTTTTTTACGCCTTTTTTTTACAATAACGCGGATTATTTTTACGCGTTTTTTTGTAATAACGAGGATTATTTTTACGCGAATTGGAAGATTATTTTTACGCGGTAATTAATAAGTTTAGTATAAGTAAATCCAATGAAGTAAAAAATCAATCATATGGTTCATGACAATAAGATATTCTGTTTTATTAATCTAAATAATGCATACTTTTAATATATTTGCTGTTATTATCAAAGAATAGGCAATTTCCGTTGATTCAGGAAGAAGAAACAAAAATACATTAATAATTGTATAACGATACGAGTCAGGGTCGTTGCGATTACTTTCGATTAAGGAATGAAAGCTTAAACATGTAGCAAAATTATTATAAAAAAAGTTGTTGTCATTTTCTTCAATGAATTTTCATTTTAGAAGCACTATGAACTCATTTCGTGTGTTTAGTTACCATTTTTACAGCATTTTTCAAGTTTATATTTACTTACGTGCCATTATTTTTAATCGGAACTTTTTATTGAATGGAGTTTTTTTACGCGATTGTTTAAAGTTACGCGGTTTTTTTATACGCGGATTTTTTCAACGCGGTACAACCAACCGCGTAAAAAAAGACCCCAGTGTACATATTCTAATTCGGAGAGAGTCAGTAAGCAAAGTTGGTCAAAAATTGCAAAACTTTTGCGAGACCATCGCTTCTCTCCTGAATTAAAAAATCCGGAGGAAAAACAAACTAAGGCAATACTCTAAAGTCGCTTCTTACGCGGGGGATACGTGCCGCGTAAAATGAAACCTCGTAAATTCCGGAATCTGCGTAAAAACAAATCGCGTAAATTCCGGAATCCGCGCAAAAAAAACAGGTACACTGGGGTCTTTTTACGCGGGTTATATTTATGCTTTTTATTTATTTATAGAATATTTACTTTACAAAAGTGAAATTTCGGTGACAGACCGATCATCGATCCGGTACTGAATCCAGAATATGTCACCATGTTGCTCGATCTTGGGCTGCTATCCTCCAATCGACAGCACACATCCATCGAATGCGGGGTCGGGATTCCTGCTAAATATAGCCATTGCTGGTCGCTCTTCCGTCATTCTGCCGTGTTTTATCCACTTGAATATATCCGCCAAACACCTTGTTCTAGTTTGTCACCAAGGATGGAACGCAAGATCCTATGCTCAAAAACACCAAGAGCGTGCCGGTCGGCCTTTTTCAATGCTCATGCTTCATGGCCATAGACGGCCAATGGGGGAATCAGTGTTCTATAGACTGCAAGCTACGGTACTTAAGGTGAAACCTCATTTAATCCAAAATGGCCGACTTCGAGTCACCACTTCGAATTTTCATAAGCACAAGACTCGGAAATACTCTTTGCGTTCTCTATGAAAATTCTATTTTATGTTTGCTTCACCACAGCAAATATAAAATAACATTTTCACATGGAACGCATTAACTATTTCCGAGTCTTGCGCTTTCGAAAATTCGAAGTGGTGACTCGAAGTCGGCGATTTGTGGATTCAATGAGGTTTCACCTTAAGCTGGTTACGCAAGCCGTAGAAGGCCGTGTTTGCGGTCGCTTTCCGCCTTTTCATTTCACGGTTAATCTCGCTGTCGCACGTCACTCAGGTGAACAACTTCGTCGCTATTTCAAATGATTACCTGTTCGCTTACAATTTACTGCTTCTTAATCTCGACCTAGATGATTGATCCACAGCTCGTCCATTATTTTTAATATTCATCCTACTCCTTTTGACGGCTTTGTCTTCCTCGCCGTTCAATATCACACTAAAATGTTGTTTTTAACGCCTGGCCACCTCCGTTTTTCCGGTAATCAGGTTTCCCTCCCTGTCATGTACACGACAGGGGCTAACACGTTACAGTTCCGAATTCCTGAGTCGTACCGTGGATAAATCTCCACTGTAAGTTCAGGTACGTTTGAAAAGACTCAGGTGCCGAATATAAACAAATCGAAATCGATTTTTTCGATTCTAGATAATTTAGAAAGTGTTTTGTTTTATAAAGAGGAAGGTATCCATTATCTTGATAACTACCTTGACCCTATTCTGATGGGTTCTGTTTTATGTAGAGGTCCATGTCGTCAAGCAGAAAGTTTTGTCATGAACTGTTAGTGTTGGGTGAAAGCCAATTATTTCTGTAATTTCTAAGATAAATTCAACAATGCTGGAGTTTATGTTTAGAATTACCAAATTGATTAAAATCACTATAAGTCCAATTCAAATTAATTTTCGTGAGGTGTACATCTCGCGATGAAAAAATATGAGAAGGGTTGTTAGCGAAGTCACGACCGCAAGGAACCAGCCTTGTTACTCTCCTCAAAGTGTGGGAAGAGCAGAGTTAATATTTACCGCTAACTTCTTACCCAGCATGAAGGCTGCGTATAGCAACTTTTTGCACCATACTTCTTCATTTCACTTTGTGCTGTGTTTCTACCGCTTGCAGAAAAATAATACACTTGCTACTTACACCACAGCTGAGCGAACAAGAGTGATGAATCACTCTAATGAGAATACACAGGAGTACACCGCAGTGATCACTGCTGAGATAAATTCGATAGCATTCGAAGAGCCAACATGCGTGACGGGCGGCTGTTTTTTTTTCAGTTTCGAGATGCAAAGCAAACAACGCACTTTACTTTCCTACCTCGATGTTGCCTTCGTTTGATATATGTTGCTAGTAAAAGCCCTGCAGTGAGCTCTGTTGTATAGACATTGAGCGTAATGTCCTTTCGTGTGAGGAAGAACACACCAATTAATCATCTCTCTGGCGAGATGTTTCAAATTCCACCGCTGTGTTTTTCTGCAAGCTACTCAGATACACACGATTTGCTGCTCTCTTCAAGCAAATGCGACGCTTTGTCCACCAGTGTGAGAGCAATTGTTCTCCTACACGCTGGCGATTCTCTGAGGATGAATGACAAGGCTGCGTAGAACTACATATTGCTATTTGTTATAAAGGATGTAACGTCAAAAAATTCAATTTGCCGCATTATTTTAATCGTGTATAAAAAACCTGAACATCCCTCATTCTAAAGATGTGTGTATAGTATCATATCTTCCGTTTGATTTTAACATTTGCTCTTCAGTTGGGAAAATTGCGTCGAAGCAAGAGAAGCAACGCATCAAAATTCCCACAAAATTGTTGCAAAATTGTTGAATGTGGCCAAATCAACCGTCACCAAAGTAATAAAAGCGTTTGGAGAACGTTCGTCGACTGCCAGGCAGCCAGGATCGGGGAAAATAGAAACCTGAAGGCCACAAAAAAGACGACAGGAGTGGTCAGCAGTTTCAAGCGGAATTCATACCTTTTCGTTCGTGATGTCGCAAGCAAGCTGGGAGTATCGTCTACAACTGTGAATCGAGCTAAAAAATGAGCTGGACCAAAGCCAAACCGGATGAGCCAAAAAAGTGGTGATTCCCAATCGTGACGATAAGCAAACCATATCTGCTAGACAACGATCGCGAAAGCAGTGCTGACCCACGATGTTTGATTGCGTGTTATAGGATGATAAAACTTACGTCAAGACAGACTTTAACTAACTTCCTGGACAGGATTATTATACGGCAACTGGAAAAGGAAAGGTACCAGAGATTTTTAAATACATTAAGCTGTCCAAAACTTGTTTGACCAATTTTTGGCCGTAACACCCTCAATTGCTTGCATTATTGCATTCTGTATTTATTGCATTATTGCAAGCCATAAAGGATAAGTTTAAAGCATACTTCACTTCACTTCACACACACTTTCAATAAGTCTTCTCACGCTGAAATCAGGTACTATGGATTATCTTGTATAAGCATGTTTAATGCAAATAACACACCAATAAAACACTTTGGAAATAATGCGGTGGCTCTGAAACGATTTAAACTGGCATCTGGGTTGACTCCTGGATTTCATTCCGGAAATACTCATATTCTGTTGTATTTGACTATTTTTGAGTGTTTTCCAGTTACCGAAATTTGCCACTATGGGTTACAACATCGCATCTGCGTTTGATTTTAGGCCTCTTGGCATCATCCCGGTTGCAGAAATAATCATATTGGGTGGTATTTGGTCTTTTTTACTGTTTTCCAGAGAGCAAAACTCGCTATCTTTTATCCTAAAATGGCATCTGGAGTCGATTTCTGTTCTGTATTATTCTGGTTCCAAAATAGCCCTATTGTGTGGTGTTGGGTCATTCACGGAACCGGAAGTTGTCACACGGATTTTCAAAATGGCGTCTAGATTTGATTTCCGGTTTTCGAGCATCATCTCGATTCCGGAATGATCATTACGGCGCGCATAGAATTCATGAGATTGATAGCTTCCATATCGGTACGTCGTGTTGAAATCGTATATAGCTTGCTAGAGGCTAGCTATCCGGCAAACTTTGTCCCGCTCATTTATACTTTCTTCATTTAATTAACTCTTGCCACTAAGACGTGTTCACCTTTTTCACCAAATATTCGTGACATCAGGTTTTTCAGGTGTGTTTTTCGCGGTATCGTAGCGTTTTTTCTTTTAGAACACACGAAGTCTATACGAGAGACGTCGCTACTTGATCTGTAAGGTAGAAAACTAAATGTCCGGTTGACCAAACCCCAACAAACTCCGTGTCGATACATTCCATGAGGTCGTATTATCTACACTGTAGATTCTACAGATACAATAACGCGCAATAGTTTTCGGTATAAAGAGGATCACCTTACAAGGAGATGTTCGATTAAGTCCAGTATCTTTGCGTATGCTCATTATTGCGGTGTTATTTCATTGACATTTGGTCTAAAGAACCCGACACTCGAAATCAGTGAATCGTTTACCAAAACGAACCCTGCTGTATACCCTGCCCTTTCTCCAACATCCCAGTGATTTCTCGTGGAAGTGCAGAGGTGTTCTCGGCTTCCAATGAAGCGAGTATCACGTCAACATATTCCCATACAAACTCCTTCTTTGACCTGCATTCGGATGCGGCCGGCGCTGGTATTGCCTTACATAAAGATTAAGATATCCAGTTTTTACACATTGAGGATGCATGTTGATCCCGAGCATCATCTGTTGGTTCTCTGTGTAATTACAGCTGATCTGGCAATAACGGAGTAGTAACCGCGTGCGATCAATCATGCTCATGCTCATGCTCATGCTCATCATCTCGATTCCGGAATGATCAGCTTCTGATTACAGAAATACCCATATTGGATGGAGCTTAACCTTGTTTTCAGCTCTGATTCGTCGAAATCTGCGTTCTAAACATGTCTCGACATTTTTCAATAGCACAATTGTTAGTATGATAGAATCACAATTTTGCCGCACGATGATGGATGAGTTATAATCGATTGTTGTAAAAACAAAAAAAATCGTTTCAAACCAAAATCATAATAACACGCGTTATGAACGCCCTCAAAACCCCTCGCAATTAAATTTACATGACGATCGGAATTAAGGTTTCTGTTTTTCAATAGGAAAAATTCACTTGCCCGAAACGCGAATGTCCTAGATACAAATTTTCAAGATGACTTATTTAATAGTTAAAAATAATGAAGGTTGATGTAATTCCCCCTTCCTACGCCACTGAGTTAAGAAATCAAGGTCACAGGAATATACCTTTTTTGAGAGCTCTCGTGTTCAAAATAACATGGTAATCGTATTTTGTGGTTAGGAGTTTACAAAGAACAAAATCGCTGTTCCTGCCCTCCCCCTTCCCCTAACTATGCCACTGAGATATAGCAGAATATCAAATGACAGGGTGATGTCGCAAAACCACGTTTTATACTAGAAAATGCCTGTATGCTAATTTTTATGTTGAAGTTTTCGATAGTTTACAAATAATGATATTACTTTTATAAATAAACTTCATAGGAGTTCAAGAAAGCTATTCATTGCAAAATCGATTCACATGCAACCGCCAGGTCAATTTGATTCACTTGCCTCTCAGTCGGCATCTATTATTATATACATACTTTTAAATGTAAAAACAATCTTTCTCAGGTACAAATTTTCATCATCAGGATTATGACGTAAACATTATGATTTCGACAATAGTTAATTATTTCAAAGGGCCTGCTTTTCAGAAACTTTGCAAGAATTGTCAAGCTAAGCAGGTTTTAGTTTGTATGACGCTATGGATGGAGAAATATAGGAATATAGAACAGAGCGTTTTCTTACACCTTAGTATTCAAAATGACAATTAAGTTATGATTATACAAAATGATTTTTGATTTAATAATTTAACATATACTCTCGTTCATAATGTCCGGACGTTACTTATTAAATTCAATTCACAGGCATCTATTATATTCTTGTATTCTAATTGGCATGAGTTTTGTTATGAAGCGAAGTCCCGAAAAAAAATGAAAGAAATGAAAGCTTAAGGAAATATACAATCAGTTGATGGAAAATCATGTTTCTTCATTCAAGTATTTACGTTGATAAAAGAACGCATGCAAATTCAGAAAGTATATGGAAAGATGCAATCAGTTGATGAAAAATCGTGTTTTTTTTTTAATTAATGCATTTACCTTGATAGACGAACAGCTTTGCTGGAACATCTCACTCGCAAACTGGCGCCAGACGCATTTCAACCTCACACATACTCACATAGGTCTAAGTTCAAGCAACGACGAAAACAAAAACCGCTCACCTGTAGGTAGAACTAGAGAGCAAAAGTTATGGGCCATTTTACGCTACCATCTAACCGTGCCCAAAATTTGCCAATGGTGTCAATTCAGCATCATATTGCCGATGGTGAAGCTGATACTGTCAGACATGAGATTTTTATCGTGGTATTCTGCCTCCGTTCACTGGGT
Source organism: Wyeomyia smithii (assembly GCF_029784165.1). Taxonomy (NCBI): domain Eukaryota; kingdom Metazoa; phylum Arthropoda; class Insecta; order Diptera; family Culicidae; genus Wyeomyia; species Wyeomyia smithii. The sequence continues at coordinate 49,067,753 of NC_073695.1, read as the reverse complement.
GCCGTACGTACATTTTTACGCCTAGCGAGAAGGTTGAGATTGGGTGGATTGTTCATTGGCGCAGAAAAGCGCCTTAAGGTGAAACGGGATTGTGGCCTTTTCCTATACAATTTTGAGGTTAGAGTTCTTTTTACTTCTGTATTTTGATCGTAAAAAATTCGGCTTCCACTAAATAAACAGCACTCAAATTGCTAATTCAGGCATGCAACAGTTGTGAAAACAATTGATCAAAGTTTCATGTACGTAGTCTTCATAAATCAAGAAAAAATTAGATTGCAAAATTCGAGTTGATCGCGACCACGTCCCGTTTCACCTTAAAGTCATAATAAAAACAAATCGGATCATTCGAGCGTGCCTCATACGTGGTTGCCGTTTTTCGTCGCTTCAGTACCTGCTGGTAAAATAAACTGCCCTAGTTATAGATGGCGCTGTAATTTTATTACGCTTGCGAAGCGTGTTCGGTTTTTCAAATTCTTACAGGAACAATTACTGTGTGCATATTTGCAAGTAATGCAAAAATGAACGTGGATTTTATAAAAAGAAAATTAAAAGGAAGATAATCTTGCTTATAGGCGGTTTTCCTTATTTTACATGCTTGGCAAAAGCAGGAGATGATAGATTGCACAAAAGTCTCACCTTTCTAGCAACGTATTCGTAAAGTTTTATTCAACCACTTGTTCCAGTGTACATTCAATGTTCAGTTCAACCGACCAATGATGCACGCAAGAAGTGGCATCCAATAATGGCATTTGATGATAATTTCTCCACTTTCCGCTTCCAGCAAAAATTCCGTGTAGGTGTTTGCATAATATCGCCACAATTTATCACGTTCTCTCTCGTCATGCTCATTCCAGAAATAACACATCGCTTCCAGACCGCCCGTTCGGAAGTACGTGCCCTACTATTGCAATGTCTGCTGCCCTGGCTGGAAAATGTGGAACTGGTTGCAACCAGCGTACCTCCGGCGACGCCCCTCTCGTACATCATGGTGAGTATCGCCAAACGGCAAACGGGATGCGGAAATTGTAGTAAATTTTGAATAATTTATTTCTCGTTGATTTATCTTACCGATTTTACTAATCGCTCTGGAAAACTCTCTACATAATAAACGTTTTCTGTTTTGTATAGTACAGAAAACCTCAAATAATCATCATTTATTCAGAAAATTTTATCTTATGTGGCCGCAATTTTAAATTACCTATCCCTCAACCCCGAAAGCGGTGATGTACAAGGTCTTATCTCCGCGGGAAAACGCTACAATTAATAATAATCTAATTATTTTATTCAATCTGGTTTAGATGGTTTTCTGCGGTTAATTTGCTTCTGGCCACTGTTTCTCGTGCACAGCATAAATTTATCGTCATTTAACCTAGCCCGAGCATTATGCTGGCAAAATACTACGCACATACTTGAGCAAAGCTGGCCATTAATGCGACGATGATAAGCGTGATGTTGACATAAGCGTTTGGGTCAATTTGTGAGAGGAAACATTGCAAACAGCAGCTTTCTTTTGTTCGTTCATCGCACGCAGGACGAACGACTCCGTGTTTGCGAAACTTGGGAATGGTGAAACTGTGTTTCTGTTTAATATTTTTCTTTTTTCTTTGTCTCCCTTTTTTCTAGTACTATCCAGACTCAAGCACGCGAGGTCGACGCGAGGGTTCCGGTTCAACGGAAGCCACCGAGATGATTTTGAACAATTTGTTCTACATAACGGCGAAGGTAGGTACCGGATTCTGATGTTGTTTTTTCCAATTTCACTTGATTGGGACGGCTGAGGTACAATTATGTCCTTTGTTGGACTACTGTAACGATTACTGTGAATAATCATCGCGAATTTTTGGTTTTATCTGTGAATTCATTTTGTTTTTCTTGGCAATATCATGTAACAGCTTAGCCCACGTATTTTTTTTCTTTTCTTCGTATTTCCTCTTGGAATGAAAAGATTTTTACAATAAGCAATAGTTTTCTTTCAAATCGAAAATATTAAAAAAAGAAATGTTGAGTTATTATGTTAGAATATAATTATTCCACATGTTTTGTTACGCTGTTACTCCATTTTCACGGTAGACTCCGCTATGGAAACACTAATGAACATCGTTGAAGTTAATTTCCATCATATCTTTTGATTATCCCAGTAATTAATTGACTGATATTATGTGTTGAGCATCCACCAAAAGACGAGTTGTTTACATCGCAAATCTGCGAATTACACTGTTAATCAGGTATTCTCCTGAATCCCATTGTTTACTTCAGTATCAGGGATAAGACCTTTCGTGATCATGCTAATATGGTTTGATTATAATGAGTCGCCTGTTACAGAAAGCCCTCTTGAGGGAGGCACTTTTGCTGAACTGAAGTAAATTATAAAGAACAGAAACTGGTTTCGGTAAGATTTTTTGCTCGCATCGAGTTTGTGATTGGGACCAAAAACAGTATTAAATTAACATTTGTTCAGGTTTAAGTTGGCGTTATCATCGTTTGTGAAGCAAAGGACACGGTTTCCGTGCAAAACACTTGGTTCCAAAAAAAAAAAAAAAACAAAAACTAATTTGAATTATTTATTTGGCGCGAGAAGATAATTTCGTTGGAAAGTTTATTACGGTATGATACTCTGCAGAATAGCAGAGTCTTGCACTGGTTCAGGGAAGAAAAATATTGAATGCAATGTAACTTGCGCACATATTTTCACCAGATGTATAGATCACAAGATAGTTAGTCTCGACTTCTTAATCATCTGCTCAGCATTATTAGTTTACGATGACCTGTAGACTGTTTGTGTGTAAACCGCAAACTTTGATCTGCAATGCAGTTCGTAATGAAAAATGGGTACATGAAAAGATTGAAAGCGTTGCATAAGATTATTGTTTATCTTCGAAATCATGATTGGCATTTTTTCTGCTTTACCTAGATTTACGAGAATTTTCGTATTCTTCGTTTCAAATAATTCTTCTAGATAAAATATTTAACTAACCTCGAATTTAAACTTGAAATTACCAAATTAGAATTGAATTATTCGGGATGGTCAACACTTTGAAACTCACAAATTCTCTCAAAATGACTCAAAAAACAAGACACTGAAAGCAAATACTTATTAATGTTCTTCTAAAAATTAGGAAATACAAATTGTGAAACAAGACAATCGAACATGGTTTTCCTATTTTGTTCATTTTCATTTAGATTTTTTATCCAGTGAAACAACATTGCAATTCCACAAAAAACGGGTAACCATAAAATCGACATTTTCTGATTTTGCTGCACAAATGTTCTCATGGGCTAAAGATGTCATTTTGTGCTATTAGTACTTTTTTGAATTACGACTGATTTGTGTAAAGAATATAGGTGTATAAAACAGTTTTGATGAATACAAATATTTTTAGAGCCAGCACGGTTTGTTTGATCGGAATGACGTTTTCGGCAAAGTTGTAGATTCCAATTTTGTCTTTCTATAAATAGATGAAGAGGTTGTTTATAAGACGCGACCGCAGGGTAAAGGTAGAAATACGACAGCCTGTCTTACGTTAATGTATTTCTTCCTATAGGTTTGGGAATACGATCGACATGTTCTTATGTCGATCCCCTTTGAGGAAAGAGTGAAAAAAATTGTGTTACATATTTTGTAAAGTCATTTGATTGTAAAGAGGTTAAAATTTTTTGGCACTTACGAGTTTTAGAAAATCTATAACGAGCGTCTTAGCAGAGTGATTGAGAAATCAAAGAAATAGTTATTGGTTTCCGTTACACTCTACTAAATTTTTAGTTTAGTAAATTTAGTAGAGTATAACGGAAACCGATAACTATTTCTTTGCTTACTCACGAGTTTTGTTATATTTTGTTGTCTATCTGCTGGGTGTTATGAACAATTTACTCTGTTGGTCCGTCCACTCCACTGCTGCAACTTTGCTGGTCGATCCTGTCCCCAGTAAATCATCCTTTTGCAACAGTGTCTGATATACCACTGCCATTATTGCTATCCGCTGCTGCTATCAGCTGCTACTAAGTTGGAATCGTTCTTCCCACCATTCATTAGTAAAATGATTGGCTTTAGCACAAGCAGGCTTATCTATAGTTCAAAAGTGCATTACCAGTTAACAAAGTATAATATTCTGTGGACCGTTTTGGGGAAAGTCAACATTGAGTGACCTATCAGAGGGAATTCGGCGTTTCAACAAGGTTTGACAATCTTCCAATCGATTACTGTAAGAATGAAGGAAATCCGTTGGAAACTGACTGAATTTAAACATTCGATAGTAGACAATTTTTGTGATGCTCTCAATGTTTTCGGTTTTTTTAATTGTGCCCCTTTATAAAAAAACTTTGGAATTTTTTAAGTAGTTTTTAGAAGCCACCGAGATGATTTTAAGAAAAAATTTTCTTCACGGTTTATATTTTTTTTGGAATGACAAAATGGAAAAAATGCCTTTGAAATAATCCTGACGTTTAATGCAATGCATGTTTAATGCACAAATCCGGGACTTCAAATTTTGGTATTATTTTTCGCACTGAGTGCCTAATAATGATGAAAACCATTCTTTGAATCTAAATGGTTTGTTTGATTGGTATGGTGTCTTCGGCAAAGTTGTAGATATTAATTTTGTCCTTCAAAAAAAAAAAAAATTATACTGTGGAAAAAAATATACTGAGGAAAAAGTTTGATAAAAAAAGTTAGTTATTTATGACAATTTTTTTTAATTTCTTTTATTTCTTCTAGTTCAGTTGACTATTTTTGGTTAGTTTATTATATGTCGTTTTCGTAGAAAAAAAATCAGTTTCATAAAAAGTGATTTTTTAGATACACTAAAGTCGCTTTTTACGCAGGGGATACGTGCCGCGTAAAAAAAACCGCGTAAAAAAACCGTGAAATTCCGGAATCCGCGTAAATTCCGGAATCCGCGTGAAAAAAAAACCGCGTAAATTCCGTAATCCGCGTAAAAAAAACATCGTTAATTTTGCATCCCGAGTGAAGAGGAACCTAAATCCGGGCAAAAAAATATACCGCATAAATTCCGGAATCCGCGTAAAAAAACCGCGTAAATTCCGGAATCCGTGTAAAAAAAACCGCGTGAACTCCGGAATCCGCGTAAAAAACCGCGTAAAAAGCGACCTTAGTGTATTCAATTTATGATTTTATTTTTGTGTTTTAATCAATGTCATCAATGTTTAGCTGATCTTTTGTAATTTTTGTAAAAAAATTTAATCAAATTTTGAAAATATGAGCTTTTTAAGATAATTCCTAACTTTCAATTTTTTTACGTTTTTTCTCAAAAAAAATTTTTGTCCCTATTGTATATTGTTTTCAGAAAGACAAAATTATTATCTACAACTTTGCCGAAGACGTCACATCACAAACCGGTCTGGCTCAAAAAATATTTGTAATAATCTATACTTTTAACATTTTTACATAGCATCTCAAAAACGAGTCGTAATTTAAAAAAAAAAACAATAGCATTAAATGACATCTTTCGAACCATCTATGCAAAGTTTCAATCAAATTAAAAGTGGTCGATTAAAATGGTTGCCCTTTTTTTGTGGAATTGCTCTTGGGCGGTACACACTGCATACTTTTTCCGAAGCTGCGAAAACGTGAACGAAATTATTTTGACCTCAAAAAATTGATTCAGTGTGTAGTGTCTTCAGTAAAGTTCTTCTAAAGATTGATTATTTCACATGTTATAGACGTTGCAATTTAGTGATTAATCTATATTAATGCGAGAAACGTATATCCACTTTGTTTGGCAAAGTTGTGGTACATTTTATGATGAACAACTTTGTCGAAGATTACATATTTCTTTTGTGAAGTTTTCTATAAAACAGCCCTTAAAATTTATTTTTCCAATATAACATTTTATAGTAATTTTCGATAACTTTTCAATGTTCTATAACATTGTTTACTATAACAAAACACACAATTTCACCGAGGAAAGTTTATTTTTACCTCTTATATGCCTTTAGTTATTGAAGATTGTTATTAAAATAATGCACAAATTTACTAACGAATATCTACAAACAGAGACAAACGCCTATATCTGGATTGAATGATGTTTGACTTATACTTTAATATAGAAATGTCTGCGGTAGGTAGTATTCGATTCGCTCGTTGCCTAATACATAGAAGATATACAGGGGGTAGACAAAATGATTGAGACAGGCAAAATTTTGTCAATTTTTAAATAGCCAGAACTTTACGAAAAATGAATCAATTTTGATGAAACTGGTTTCATTTTACTGGAAAACTATCCTGGTTTCATAGTATTACTTGACGACCAACGGACACCGGGATTGTTTCGGATTTTAGAAGTATGTGTCAAAATGTGTATTCTAGCAACGCGTAGAGCTTTTTCTGACATCTTGTTTCTTTTAGGTTTATACGTTTCCAATAAACTAGAATTCATTGGTACCCAAAGGTTGAAAATCCGTCAAGGAACCAGAAGTTTTGCTTTTGGTTGATTGATTGAAATTTCGTCAAAATTATCTAAATGGTACACGTGTTAGAAAATAAACTGCTACTGTTTTGGGGAACTATTTGAAAAAAAAAATGAAATGCCGGTTGGGCAATGGATAAACATTCCGATATGGAGTAATGCTGCCCAAACATGAGAATGGCAATCAATCTCACACAATCGAATTTTAATCTTTATTTAACAGTTTGCCGATTCCCATCCGTACATCGAGGAGCTCTGGGGGACGCTGTGCCAGTTTTGGCCCAACAACTTGAAGGTCATTTTGCGATATCTGCTGATAATTTCCGGAATGGCTCCTAACGAGCTGCTTGCTTATGTAAGTACCGCTCCGTAATTTGTAACGTCTCCTTAGATCTGAAGTGAGCAGCGGTTACCCTTATTGAATTTCAAATCATCAAATTGACCGTAAATATTAATTTTCTCCTGTTTCATTTCTGTTCGTCACCGTCGGAACACCAAGGCCAAGCGGGTGGCACTCTATCTGGCCCGGTCCTGCACGAACCGGCTTCTGGACGAGCTGATGAGTGAGCTGCAAACTGTAGAAACGTTGAATTGTCTAATTGAGCGTACCGAAACTCCACCGTTCTACCGGTTAACGAGCATGCGGAAGGCCTCCAGCCATTCGGACGGTGAGTAATGTGATGTGACATTATTATTATGTTGATTTGTATTCTCCAATATTATTAGTTAATTGCACGACTACATTGCTGTCTGTCCGTGTTGAAAATCTAGATGCATCTGTCAAGCTCGAAAACGGTATCTAATGGTGGTGGTTTGATATTTATTCAAATGGAATCGGGATTTCAAATTAGGTCACCGAATATTTTGTTTGGTTTGCTGTAATTATAGTAGGTTAACAGAAAGTATTAATTACGCTCTCTGGCTAAATAAACTCTAATATTCGGGTCAATCATCATGACTGTATTTTGTTTACGAGAAATTAATGGCAAATCATCATATTTCTCAGTGCTCACTGATGAAATTACATCTTGAAGAATTAGTATAATGTTACAACTAATACATATTTATGAAATACTGGAGGTGAAAATGCTAACAAATATTTTCCATTCTATTGTACTCTCAACGGGCTAATTTATACAGAAATCAGTTCCAACATGGGCTCAGCGTGGTCGTGGCTTTTTTTTGGATGTCATTATATGGGAATATCCATAAATGACGTAGCTTTTTTAAGGTTTTTTTGACCCCCTCCTCCCCCATCGTAGCATTTCGTCACAAAGTCAGGACCCCCTCTAGATAATTACGTAGCTTATAACAACCCCCCCCCACATAATTTTTTTTTTGCAAATTTTTTTATCCAAAACATACCTTGAGTCATTAATGAACAAGAAAAGACGAGGAAGGAATAAGAATGACCCTAAGCAGACAAAACAGTGATAAAAAGAATAATTAGAAAAAATCCAAATTTTTTTCTTAGTTTCATGTTTGCTACGTAGCTTGGCTTGAACCCCCACCCTCCCCCTCGTCACATTTCGTCACAAAACTGCAAACCCTCCCTCCCCCCTCAAATGCTACGTCATTTATGAATGTTCCCTATAGAGAAAGTGCTAAATTAATATATTACGTTTTTCCAACCTCACTTGCCACGCAGTCACGGTTTACGCGGATTTCAAGTGTTTTTGCAGTCGAAAAATTCAATTCAATTCAATTAAATCACCCACAAACAAGTCGTCGTTCCCCCAGAGCACGCCAGTCCTCCTATTAACACCCTTATTGGTTGCGGTGATCAACAGCTCAGCAGGTGGTGATTAAACTCATTATCCTATTTTTGTGCGTTCATCAACCCTAGAGCCGTGGTGCGGTTGTTTTTTTGGGTCGACCGGTTATCGTAACGTCTTGTACTGCCAGGCCTTCTAATTTCAGTTTATTCAGTTCAAAGACCATTTAAGTTGTTTTCTCTTACCTAGGACCAGCCTCCAGCAACAACGACCCGAAGGTGCAGGATGTAGGGGTGGAAAAGGGTACTATTCACACGAAACGGCACAGCGGCGAAGATCACATTAAGTCGGGGTAAGTATTGCCGCATTTTGATTTTTTGATGAAATATATGCCGTACGTTTTTGTGGAAAATGGAAATTTGATTATTTTCACCGCTCTTCGTTATTTGAGAGAACGAACACTGAAAATGGATACTATAAATAATGTTTAAAATTAACTGTAATCGTTACAAAAACGAAAACATGAAAATTGCAACATACATTAAAAAATACACATAAAAATATAAGATAGCAACAAACTTAAGTAATAAACATTTCGGTATGAAAACCAAATCAACGCGATCATTGGGACTAAACAGTCCCAAATTCTTTCTGCTAATTCCGTACGCGGAATGTCTTCCCATGCGCGACTTCAGTATTAAGCAAGGTGTCACATATCTTGTGGGAATTGTGAATTGTGGAATCGAAAATTTTTTTCATGGAAAATGTAGATCTTCCATGCTACAATTCAGGAGGAAAAAAAAACATTTTCTCTATTCTTGTTAATTTTATATATTCCATGGGTTTAATTTTTTCGTTTATCATGTCTGTAGCAATTTGAATCAAAATGATTCGCGGAAGATTTTTGATGTATCATGTCAACAAATCAAGTTGAAAAATAATAGAACAAAAAACAAAAGCTTCGTTCTGTTGTCCTTTGTTTGTTGTAGCGTATCGTGTCAACAAGTCAAGTTGATGGGAAATAACAAACCTTCGGTCTGTTGTCTCTTATGTGTCGCCGACGGGAATACACTTTTACTATAATATCGTTACACCCGTTTTTCAACCCTTTTTTGTTATCTTGAAAATGGCTTGTTTTGTACAGAATTCATTACATGGTGTACGCGCTAATTGGGAAAACTTCTAATTAACTTGTCAAGATATTCAAAAAAATCTTACAAGCAAACTTTTCATTATAGAAATGGATCTTGCGTAATTACGGAGTGTTTACAAAGTTTTCATGCGCTGGTATACAAATTACTGTATTAACCTGTGCTCTGACGGAGAAGTTTTCCCATTAATCTATAAAATCAATAAAACTTTTAAGATGATTTGTGCATGAAGTTCAGTAGTCATCATACATGACACATCTAGAAGTTGTTACGTGACACCGTTGTTGGATTTTGCGCTCCCCAGTCGACAGAGAAAGTAATTCAAACCAAATGGTGAATCCATTTAGATAAATTTCGTGCCAGGGAATTTCTCACTCTTTGCTGATTGTAGACAAAAGATTGCTACTAGTATCACCGTTCTAACATGGGGAAATCATACATAAAACGAACTTCATCAATTTTTCAGTATCGTAGCTCGTTGCATTTGTAAAATAAACTGCCACTAGCTGGCATCCACTCATTCTGATTCTCTGTGATTGATTCTAAATGCCACCTGTGTTAGAGATTGGTGGCATGTTTAATCAAACTGGATCAGTGGAAACCGGTAGTTGTTTCCTTTGAAAAGTAAGCACTTGCCTATCAAGTTGCAAATGAGATTTGTATGATTATGTGCAGTTTTGTGCGAATGCCTCTCACGGTAGTAATTAGTTTATTCTTGTTTATCTTCAGTAGTTTTGTTATGGGTGAATGTGTTTCAATTCTGACGATTTGTTGTGCTTTATAGAAGTCTGTGTGTCTATGAATATCAATCAAAATTCATGTGTATTTTCTAGGTATTCCCACTGATCAGTGAACGGGCTTCATTGCTTAATATGTGATAACACTGATAAAGATTTTTTTCTCGTTTTCATATGGTTATCGAGTGACTCTTTGCATGATTTGTATGATTTGTGATTTGTGTGCATGATCAAATTTTAAGATCATGCTTCGTGTGGAACCTGTAAATTAAAATTCGACTATTTGAAAGTAAAAATGAAAAATTGAAATTGATTATTGCTGAGTTTTTCAACGGTTTCTTTTACTTGACGGTTCTGAGAGTTATACCTTTGTTTTTTTAGCTCGTTCGTGCATTTTGCATATGTTCTGAATTTAATTTAGTGACTGTTTTCTATCTCTGTTTCGACGTACAATTTTTGAAACAATTTTTCATGATAATGAGGTTGAAATTCATAACTAATATGATTATAGCTCAATGATGCCATTCAAGCACTTCCCCAGTACACTGCCTATAATCGCACATCAGTCCTATATGCATTTCATTGTTTTAGAGTTAAGTATCAGACTCCATCTGTTTTTTGCTTTACTATCGATTCAGGTCAAATTATCTCATTTTAAAAATAGTCGCATATCAGTTCCACCAAATGTTTTTCCTGAGTATGGTCACATTTTTTTCTTCAATATAGATAACAAATATTTGGTGTTGCTTTTTGAGCTTTTTACTCATTAGATAATTAATTCAAAAATCATTAGATAACTAATGAATGCAAGGTTGTTTCAAATAAATTTTACACAAAAGTTAATTTCAAGTAGACACTATAACTGCAACTTTTTCTGATAGCTCGTTCCAGAAAGGTTTCTTGGCTTCGTCAATCAGGGGATAATAGCATAATAGCCTTGAACAATGCTTCTTTCTGTGAGGTGTTAATTTTCTGCGGATGATTTGCTCGCGTTGGGGTAATATCTACCAAATGCTTAAAAAAACAAGGCTTTTTTATGTTTTTTTTAAAGGACATTTGAGATGTAAGGTATAAAAATAATATAGCATTGGATTGAGCAACTTTTGCAGAATGGAAAAAATATTTTTATTGCTATTTTTGTTACAAAATGGCGGCTGTGCAGCGATTGCCGTGAACCGCTTTTTTTTAAGTTGTTCCGCGGCGAGCAGTAGAAGTCGTGCCCAACTCCACCTATAACCAAAACAAACATTTTTTCATTATCTACATAAGTGTCGCTAGTGAAGTATACATGATTATATTTTTAGAATTTTTGAGCCTGAATATGTATTAGAGGACAGTTTAAAATATCGGTATTACCGCAGTTTGAACAAGACATAAGAATCTTGAAGCCTCGCTCGCTCGACTGTGAAAACCGCACATCACTATTACAATTTTTACACACTCCTAATTCAGAAAAGGCAGTAAATACAGCGAAAAATGTATGGAACAGTAGCCGAAATCCCTACCAACATCGCGATCACGGTTTATATCAGAAGATTTTTAATTTTTTCGCCGAGGTACTAACATACTCCGAATCGCTTTTGAACGCATGGTGGTTAGGCGGGTGTCGGTTACTAATTTTAATCCGGGTTGATCTGGTACTTCTTCTCTTACTGCCTCTGTGGCCCATGTACACCTTGTCTCTCGTATTAAAGTACTTTTGAATATAACTCACAGTTAATAGAGCAATTCAAACAAAGAACGTACACAATGAGAACGGCTGATCGATTAAACAAAAGGAAATTGTGAGGAAACACATGCTGTAGAGACGCTGTAACGGTCGAAACTTGATGCAGTGACCTTTTTTAATTTGCGAATATCTCGAGACGCTGAAGAGCTACAGGTGATATTACCATATCATTTTGAAGGGTTTTAGATGTAGAATTGAACTACACAGTCAATTTTTCCTGCAGTGTTGCCAACATCGCATTTTTTTCGATTTAAAACTTCTCTATCTCCTATCATTAAGAATGAAACGACTGCACACGTGATGACACTTGCTAGCTACTTTACACAGTGTTTTCAATTTTTAAATCATAGTAAATCTAGATAATCGAGTTCTTAAATCAGGAAAAACATGATCATTTGAGAAACGGTTTCAAATTACGTAACAGTCGAGATCGACCAGTAGCAAGCAGACTTGCCGCAGCACAGCAGACGTCGATTTTATGTTTGTATGATTATTGCTGCAAACACGCTCATTTGATTGCAGCATTCCGTAGTGGACGGCGCCTTGTTTGTTAAGTGCATCAAAATTATTCCATTGAAGTGATTATTGTTTTTCTGACACTCGCTAGTACATTGTAAATAGTGATGAAAACTTTGAAATTTCGTTTTTCTTCTTATTATTCATATTTTGATCGCGGATAGCAAAATCTGCTATTAAAAATATTTTAATTTCTCCACCATTTCCTCGTCTTCATCTTTATACTGTGTTTATATTGTTTTCATATTGTGACACACCAACTCTTTCAATTTTTAACGAGTTTTGTAGTTACGTGAATCTAGCTGTTTAATTTGTATTACACATACTGAACGATTCAATAACAACTACAAACAGTAACGCATTTCGTGATAGCTTTAGCTTCGGACCCAGCGTATTTGGCTAGCTCTCCTGGTAACAGCGAAAGTACGGGAGGCTAAACTTGGCTGTTCTGCCACTTATCCGAGGCCCGCTTGTGTCCCCGATGCCATCTTAACGATGTGTTTGTTAAGAGTTAAACAGTTGCAGAAAAATTATGTACTTTTCGCGCAACGTTCGTGCTTACACTTAAAGAAAATGCGCAGCGCAATCCAATCTTTTTCTACATTCTTCCATAACACCACATCCGCAGCCCCGCCTGCTTGTGGCTTGAGTCTTTTCCGTAGGTATTTAAGACAATCGTACGGGTTTATTTTATTCACAATCTTCATTCATTCGTCCACTGACTTCCGCACGATCCGGGTGTATATTTTAAAATCAGTTCCAGTCCACATTTATTCTTCGTGTTTCTCGTGATTACGTTCCTATTACCTAGGTGGAGAACGTAGAAGAAGACGCACGGCCTGCCCTAAGGCTGCTGATGTCACGACAAGCACTCGTAAATTATGCGGGTTGGTAAGATAATAGAACGATAATCATCCTGCAAGTGCAGTTCGCAATGACGAGAAACTGAACGAGCTTCTATCCGGTATTACCAAATTGTCCAGGGAAATGCTCTTCCAATCATTCAAGCTGTTCTGCCTTTGAATAAAATAGAAAAAAGACACAATGCGGTTTTCAGCATTATAGAACCCAATCGTTCTTTTAGGGATTTTTTTTCCTGTATGGAATTCCTCACTGTGACCAGAATCGTTGATCTATTGTGAGATATGTCCGGGTGGCTACTGTATCCTGCACTTCTATTATTATCAATACCGCTATTGAGAAGTGGCATGCTTATTATTATTATTTATCACAGTGTTTGTGTGTAATGTGCTACCCTTTCTTTTACACGGTTTCTGTTCTGCGTCGTAATTTGTGTACGACGTCTAAGGCAAAGTAATGAATATGCAGCCTGTAATCAATTTTTTTAAATGATTCTCGTAGACACGTGTCTGGGTGCAAATAGAATAAAACCTAATTTTTATATATTACCAGCCAAAAAGCGCACTAATAATATGAAAACAGTTTTTATTAGTGATGTTTGTTCACAAATTTGGGCTGTTGAGAAATTTGCATTATTCAACAATTTCGAGTTGCACAAATCAGAATCCAGGTGGGCTATTCAATAAAGAGTTACTTGATTTGAACAAATAAAAGTATACTTAATGACTCATTAATGATACATTCTCAAGAAAGCATTTGTTAATACCAACCCAACAAAAATCTGTGAAACATATTTATGTACAGCTTATTAACCTGTAGTTCAGCCGGAATTAGTTTAATAGCAGCTTTCAAGCTATAAATCAACAAAATTGTTTGTCGGGAAGTGTACGTATTTTACCTCAGTTATGCGGACTTGTCTTGGATACAACCTCCTAATATTTTTTCAAAGTTTAAAACTACGTGAAGTACTGTCCTCTACACTTTGCTTTGAAAAATTTCCTAATAAAGTTTTCAAAAACAATACGAGGTGTGCTCAAACATACCGCTTACTTGGGAGGTATGTTTATGCATATAGTTATATCTCCGGGACCAGGACTTTGGGTACCAATGGCTTTTGCTCCCTTTACACCTTTCAAAACCCGGTCTACAAAGAAGTACCTTTTCTTTCGGTAACAGTCGTTAGAGATGCAGAGGTAAACTCTGTCTCTGGCAACAACGATTGTAACACTTCCTTCTTTCCATTAGCAAGCAAACATTAACAAGCTCAAATCCATCACGGAGGAGTAACTACAAATTGTGCGGTCGGTCAAGCTCAAGCTCTATTTTTTGACATGTTCAAGCCGGAATAGTGAAGCAAGTGTAGAGCAATGAATTATTAATTAATTATCTGAATTATGATATCGCTAAATGATCCGGCGTGTGGCATACATCTAATACCGAGCATAACCACCAAGCCCTTTTTACTGAATCGATACAAGAAAAGTAGAAATGTTCCTTCTGAACGTTGTTATAGTTCGGTAGTCTATTTACTCGTTTGTTTTTCGTCTGCTTGACACATGTTTAATTAGATTTGCTTTTACGATTTTCTCCCCAGGACATGCAAATCAGACAGCGCATTGCGAACGTTCGCTACTGGATATCGTCCCCCACGCGGTAGCGACAAAATCCGCACGGCGTCCGGACCTTGCGTGCTGCCCCGCCACGAAGACATGCTGCTGATGAACGAAAGTGAGATGAATCAGGAGGACAATTTCGCTCAGATGCGGAATAACGAGCAACCGACGGCGCCGCATCCGCTGCCTATGCCAGAGTACGGTGGCTATTTTGCCCCCTTGACTGAGTTTCTGCCGGATGCAACAAGTCCAATCAGTGGTTTCCACAGATGCAATGTGGCTGTTATGCTACTGACCGACATCGTAGTGGACGGCATTCCAGGATTGGACTGGACATTGCACGTGCCACTCATGCTACATATTTTGTTTCTTGGGTTGGATCACACCCGGCCAATCGTGCGAGACCATTGTAAAAAGCTGCTGCTGAATTTATTGGTAAGTGAATTGAATTTCATCCGAATGTGTGACGTTGCGAATTCTGTATGACACGTAA
The DNA here is from genome assembly GCF_029784165.1 of Wyeomyia smithii. Lineage (NCBI taxonomy): Eukaryota > Metazoa > Arthropoda > Insecta > Diptera > Culicidae > Wyeomyia > Wyeomyia smithii. Next base: position 49,052,516 of record NC_073695.1, on the reverse strand, counting down.
CAGGAATGTGCGCAAAGATCAGAAGCAACATGTGCTTTTGTGTTTCGGAAAAATGCTTTATAGGCTGTATTGTGTGTCTTTTTTTTCAAATGAGAATTTGATAAATTCTATCAACGCTATTTTCGTGCATCTCATACTGTGTTATTTATTGTTCGTGTTTTGATTAAGCACATTTTTGCTCTGGAATCTTTGCAAATGACAAATGTGAATCCCTTCTGGCTCTTAATTTTGTTTTGTATTTTTAAACAGCACGTTCATTTACACAAGCGATTTCTTTATACATAATTTTTAAACTCTACCCACATATAGATTGTCCTTGCGGAGCATAACGATCATCTGAACGTTGCCAAAATTCTTCTGAACAGCGACACGTCTAAACTACGGCTGGGATTGAGTGTTCCTTCGCTGCCGGTGATCGACCACAACTTTACCGAGCCAGATCAGGAGTTCGACAGTTATCTGTTTGGGTTGAATAGTAACGTACCGCAGACAACGCTATCGCCGGCATCCAACCAGCCGAATGAGGAAACGCCGGTCCCAACGATTGTCACCGAGGAGAATGCGCCTCCGCTACCGGGACCCATGATGCCAACGGCACACGTTATTAAGAGCTTGATTAGATTCCTCTCCCAGGACAGCGCTCAGCCACTGTGGAACTACGAGGATATCACTGCGAAGGTGTGGACTATTAAGTCGGCGGAACAGTTGCAGTGCTTCCTCCGGCATATCGTGAAGGTGTTCTCCGACAGCTATTCTCATGCGAGAATTGCCGAACGGTGGGCACAGACGGCGTTGCAACTGGGGCTTAGTTGCTCCTCGCGTCACTATGCCGGACGTAGTTTGCAGGTGTTCCGCTCGCTCAATGTGCCGATCAATTCGCGCATGCTGAGCGATATTCTATCGCGGTTGATCGAAACCGTAGCCGAGCAGGGAGAGGACATGCAGGGATACGTTACAGAGCTACTGCTAACACTGGAAGCGGCTGTCGACAGTCTGGACTCGGACTTTAGACCGCTGGATGTGATGAAGGACATATTTAAAAGCACACCGAATCTTAACAATAAAGATGGAGCCATTTCAAATGTGTACGGTAATAAGAGGTCCAGTGATGGTCTGCCTGGATCCCCACAAAATATGAATAACATGGTGACTGGAGGTCACACAAGAAGTACTAGCTATTCAATATCGTATTGTTCTCGTAAAGCCGCCAATTCACCGATAGACAAACAGGTTGAGTTGCGTAATCGTTCCAACGCTCTAGAGCTGGAGCGAAGTGCTAATAAATTTGGATCTTCACTGTCTAGATCTCGAAGTGCACAGAGCTTGAAACTTTTGGGTGATTCAGCCACTCAAGATGACAAGATGACAATTTTGGCGCAACTATTTTGGCTTGCAGTATCTTTACTGGAAAGCGATTACGAGCACGAGTTTCTGCTAGCTCTTCGTCTGCTAACGAGAGTGCTCCATAGACTTCCTCTGGATCGTCCGGATGCTCGTGACAAGGTTGAAAAACTTCAACAGCAGCTCAAATGGTCCGCATATCCTGGTATGCACGCATTGCTTCTGAAAGGATGTACACACGCGACCACCTATGAGCCGTCAATTACGGTACTATCACAGCTTGCACCGCTTCTTAATCTTCCTGTTTGCGATCCGACACAAAGTTGTGCGTTCCCAATGAATGTAATCGCCCTTCTTCCGTACATGTTGCTCCATTATGAAGATGCGAACGAGATTTGCATCCGAAGTGCGGAGAATATAGCCCACGTTTCCTCAGAAATGGGTCTCAAGTTGGAGAATCTTGGAACGGTGATGACGCTGTACAGTAGGAAAACTTTCAGCAAAGAATCCTTCCAATGGACAAAGTGTGTCGTAAAATACTTGTACGATACCTACGCCCACATGGGACTGCATATGTTGGCATTTTTGACGGACATCATGGAGAAAGGTCCAAACCAGATTCAGCTGCAAGTGCTGAGTGTGATTCACTGTATGTTGCACTACATTGATTTATCGTCTGTGCAAGCACAGCCGATTGCCGGGGATCTGCTTCGTGTTATCTCTAAGCATTTGGATGTAAGTGTATACTATATCTCTTAGCTTGCCGTTGTTTCCTGTAAATTATTTTCTTTCAGAGCCCTAATTGGAAGGAAGCATTGAAAATACTCAAGCTGGTGGTGACTCGCAGCTCCAGTTTGCAAGTGGTTCCGCAGTCGTCGGAAAGCAGTTCCTCCTACGCCAACATTCACGGCAGCTACTCGGACTCGGAAGTGTTTTGCAAAAAAGAGCTGGCTGGACGGACGATGGAGTTCTCGTTTGATGTATCACAAACCCCGCTAATTGGGCGAAAAATTTTGCTCAAATCAGACGGGGACAGCAATATCGTTTCCTCTGGTCAGTTTTCCAAGAATGGACTTTCCAGTGCCGGGGGTGGAGCTCACTACGGTGGTCATGCAGGAACACCTAATTCTCCTCGGCGTAGTGCAAGCCTTTCCCCCGCGGACACAGCACCACTGAGTGGCTGGAAGCGTCCCTGGATGTCACAGGTAGGCGATTCGTTTATGGCGAAAGTTTTATGATGCTGTACATCCTGATACCATCTGGGAATACTAGCTCGTTCTAGGAATGCATTGTCGATGACACAAGTTGTTGAACTTTTTCAATCTAAAACTGTTTTCTGTTTTTTTTTCCATTGCGTGCGGAAATAGGGACGAGTTCGGGAATGTCTAGTGAACCTTCTCACCACCTGTGGACAGCGAGTAGGATTGCCAAAGAGCCCATCGGTAAGTTAACCCTTCTAGTTCTACTGAAATCAATCCCTTGGTGCGGTTTTCCGGCTGTGTTGCCGGAACCGAATGTGCTATTGGTTATGGAAACGAGTGATAATTATCAGCCCACCTTTTTTGGAGATGGGATTATATCGAAATTTCGCAGGCATATGCGACCGAGCTGGCATGATGTTTTTTCGGGTAACAGAGCTCGATAATAAATTGATGCTGCTTATGACAGATTTCGCACCAACTCGAAAAGGCTCGTTATCTATAATAACAAGAGAATGAGAAAGGTTGTCGAGTGATGACTTTCAGGAAATTGTTTGAATTTTCTTTTAAGAATATTGAAAAAGTTGAGATTCTCGACTGAAATATATTGATTTTAAAACACAAATTGATCTGAAAATAAGGTTAGTCGAGTTGGCGCGAAAACCGCCTTATATCAAATTTACTACGGCTGCAAAATTGGCTGTATTGATTGAAATCACCAAATAATTCGTAATACAGCTCTATATATTTTAATGGCAAAAAATCGTATGCAGTGCAAGTATCGCATAACATTCAAATTAACCATGATGCCGCTGGTGATCAATGCAGACATAATAATTCTTCAATAACCGCTAGTCAGCAATGACTCTAGAACTACGATTAAGATATACCGCACTCTCTGGAAGACAACATGCCAGACTGTGCCGCTGCTAGGCGTAATCGAATTGTTCACTCATATTGTCCATCAATTGTTTGCATTCTTTATCGCTTCTAATCCGTACCACGCAGGACGAAGTTCTAAGCTCACTTTATTCGAAGGTAAACGGAACCAGCGGAAGAAGTTTATTTCTTGAGCATTTGTCATCTTTTGTGTGCTTTCTAGCAAACACCTTTATCAGTCACCGTATGCTTCTTAGAAGTCACCGTACCGTAGGCGTTGCATAAGGGCCGTCAAGGGGTAGGGGCGCTATGGTCGTTTACCAATGCCAAAGGCTGCAGCTTTCTTTTTCCGGCTCCATAAGCACTTCCACCCACAGAATACGTTTGGTTGTATTGCACGGTACCTGTTCGTAAATTGCACCACGCGTAATAATGAACAAATCGGAAATGCTTGTTCCGAACAATTGTACGGTTGATACAGTTAAGTTTAACATTGCTGTAACAGCATCTTTTACCATCGGTTTGAAAAGTGCGTCGATGAAACCATGAAGAGCACAATGAAAAAAAAAAAAAAAACAAAATCATTTAGTGAAGCTAGCAAAGTTCAAGTCAAAAATAATGGAAAGAGCTTTTTTTCATGCTTTACCTTTGGATTCTCAGAGCGCGAAAAGTTATTTGTTCTCTTGACAGTCCTTAAAAGCCCTCATTATTATTCGTATCATTGTGCCTGATTTATTTATCCCGAATAATGCGAATGTAATGCAAACGACACATAATATTATTTGTTAACCGATCAAGATGTTTCGGTCTCATTGGCACGATTATACCCCCCTCCCTTGATTTATTGTGAGCCGTAATCCAGTATTGAATTTGTTTTTCAATCCACATTCGCAACTGAAGAAGGTTGCAAGTAGCAATTATTATTCACTCTCCGCAGTCTCTTCCATAGGTGTTCAAGGCTTTGAGGCTTCTCATTCTGATCGTAGTGCCATTATGGAGACGACTGAAGTTCCACCTCTTATGGTAATCGTTGCAAATTTCAAAGCTGTTCGTTCAGAACTTTCGTCATTTTCCTCAGGTGTGAAATTTTATTTTCAAATTGACCGCCGAGGCGATATTTGTATTTTGGCTACAGTTAACTGAAAATATGTACAATTTTTTTCCTTTGATGCCGAAAACGAAAGACCGTGTAAGGGGGCTATCGAAAATATCACGTGGTCTATTTCTCTGACTTATAATTTATTATTGCTACTAATATGAGAATGATGCAAACGATAACATTTTATGAAATTTATTCTAGGATTTAAAAGTTCTACAAAACTGCAGAACTGAAAATATGATAGTGTTTTTGGTCCTATTTACGTCATTAAATCGTTTTATCATCGCTGTTCTTTAATATTTAGGAATGTTATCAGTTCAAAACGCAGTAAGAAACGTTATTTTTTATTCAACTTTCAAACACTTTTTAAATTAGTAAATAACAAAATAAAAATCCACTCGAAATGATGAAAAGTTACACAACTTCCAAATGTTAACCCTCTAGTGCCCAAGTTAATTTCTGGATGGGTTTCACTAGAATCACTATGGATCATTATAAACACTTTTTAAGTATTTATTGAAGCTTTTTAGAGGTTTGACTGAAGCCCGCCAAATGGCGGTATTGGGCACTAGAGGGTTAATTAAGAAAAAAAAAAGCGGAAGGTAGTGACACACTAGTTATCAACTGAATATTCGAAAATTCGCACAAAAACTCGTTTTTTTAGATGAGTATAAATTTTACCATAACTAGGGTAAGGAACGGCTCAAGCAGTGGCGCCTATTTTAAGCAGTCGAAGAAAACAGGCCTTATACTCCTGAATTTTGATCAATATAGGCAATGATGGAAACGAAAACTCTGATTGTCTAGCTGTCTTACGAATATAAGAAATACCGTTAATCACAAAGAAATCTGTGAACAAACATAATTTTACTTTCAGTTATTGCGCACCTGGAAATTATTATATTTGTTAAAAATAATGGAATGTTATTTAAAAACAAAGATTCATCTATTCGTTTTCTTTTCTATGAAAATGAGATTATTGAAAATTTTATTCAGAATTTACCTAATGACAGTTGTCTTCAACCTGTTTCCTTGAATCTTGAAATTCATTGTACATTTTTCAAATATTATCACACATATATTTGCATATGTACATCAGAACTCAATTCTTTTATATAAAATTGCATCAGAGAGAGTAATATTTTGTTTTCAAAAATGTCTGAAGTTAATTTAAATTTGGCATATTTCTTGAAGAATATTCAATTCGACTTCCTTAACAAAAAAGTGATGAATTTTAAATTACCTGTTCGATACACACTTCAGCCAAAAAAAATATTGATTTACGCCTAATACATAAAATTATTGTTACTGCCGTATTAACCAAAATACGAGCAATATTTCATTTGCATCGGATTTGTCACAAACATGTTGTCGTTATCACTTTTTCAATTAATCTATTCTATTCGATGTTACGAACAGGAATAATCTGATTAGAAATACTTTTCGTGAAATTTCAATACCAAACCGGGAAATTTCTTCATACACCCGGAACCTGATATAACAACCCAGTCGTTATATGTTCGAATCTCTGCTGGAAGAGATGACCGTTGAAGTCAACCGGATCGTAGCGTTAGCCCAGCAATTGTCCTTTACACTAACGATTAGCTACAAAGTCTGTGTATACATAGAAGGTCGAACACCTAAACGGCGGAATGTTACTGGGCTTTGCTTTCTGGGGTGACATTGCGTACCTTGTTTCGAGTAACTTGAACAAAAATCAATGATCGCTGATGGGCGTTGTGTTTCGTCTGACGTATTATTTTCGACTTTGTGGGTTAGATGATCCAAAGGACAAATGACGATGGCAGCTCCTTTTAAATTTTAGGCAGGTCGTTAGTTAGCATTCTGGGTGGAGTCGCCTCCCCGGGTGTCGGTGATTGGTACAACAGCGGTGAAAGAGAGGAAATAATTATGCTAAGAAATGCCAAAATTGATTCTTAAATAAAATTCCATTCGATCCATCTATTCGAGGTCGAAAATGTGCTTAAAACATTTTAAAAAACTCTTCTATTCAATTAAAAATGACTATAAAAAGATTACCGGCAAACACCGAAAGTTAATATTTTGAATTGAAAACATTTCAGAGGCAAATTAATTAAAAACTTAGTTTGAGGAGAATGAATGCCGAAAAGCAAAGAAATCAGAAAAAGAAAAACTTAGAGACATTCCAGATGGAATTTTAGAATATCCCGAATAAGTTTTTAATTCAAGAATTTAGAATTTTTATATTTTTATAATAATCGCTAGTTAAGATTAAAACCCGTAGCAAACCTTTTTTTCTTGTATGGACTTCCTCACTGTGCCCAGAATCGTTGATCTATTGTGAGATATGCCCGGGTGTCTGCTGTATCCCGCACTTTTATTATTTTATTCATAGTTTCGTCGTGCGTCCTTCTGGTCAGTTTTATTGATAAGAGGTATTTATTTATGTTAGGAGAAAGTCATTATTATTATTCATTATTATTATTTATTGAAATAAATCCATCCGACTAGCAGTCTTAATGAATAAGTGAGTTTATGGCTGGGAAAAGCCACCTTGAAAGTCACTGGTAGGCGACTATTAAGGCGGCATAAAAACCCAGCATCTTTTTTAAAAAACAAAAACAAAAACAGAGATATTACAAAATTTCAATACAGATAACATAGATAAAGTCAAAACAAACAATGCACATTAATCAACTATACTAGAAATAAAAATTAACATTTTGTCGATTATAAACCAAAGCCATTCGACGAACAGGTTCATGCTGGCCATAATTCGTGCGGTGTGCGTTGGTCTGCAGTAATCGCTGATGACGTTGTGGACGAAGAGGGCATTGCAGCTGAAGCATTGTCAAGATAGCGGGGCAGTCATAGCAACCAGTGAGGATTTTGTGCACTGTTCTGGCCAGTATGTCCTTACGACGTTCTTCAAGGGGTTTCATCCCCACCAGCAGGCAAAGGTTTTCGTATGGCGGCAAATTATCAGGGTTCCTCCATGGCAATCTGCGACAAATCCTTCGGATAAAGAGCTTTTGAATGCGCTCGATTCGCTGTATCCAAAAATCGTAGTACGGGTCCCAAACAACGCAGGCAGTTTCTAAAACTGAGCGTACCAGAGAGCAGTAGAGTGTGCGCATAGTACCAGGATCGTGAAACTCCTTTCCAATCCTAAATATTAAACCAAGTTGACGATTGGCGTTATTGATGATCGCAGAATAATGCTGCCTAAATGACATACTAGAGTCCAACAAAACACCCAAATCAGTGACAACGTCGCTACGATGTAAATAAGTGCCAGCGATACGATAGTCAAAAAGCAACGGCTGTTTTTTGCGCTGGAAGCTGATCACGGTACATTTGGGAATGCTCTGCATCATATAGTTGCGTAGGCACTAGTCGTTGAAAGCATCGAGTAACGTTTGAAGTCTACAACAATCATCATAATTCTCAACAATTTGAAATATTTTAGTATCATCAGCGTACAATAGTCGTGTGCCAGGTGGTAGAACTTTAGTTACATCATTAATGTACAAAGAGAAAAGCAGCGGCCCAAGAATGCTGCCTTGAGGAACACCAGAATTGTTGCTGAACCAAGCGGATTGCGACGTTCCTAACTTTACCGCGATCTGTCGGTTGCGTAGATAAGAACTGAGCCATTTTACCAGTCCAGTTGAAGCTCCAAGCTTGTCGCATTTTGCACAAAGTAATCCATGATCAACACGATCAAAAGTAGCTTTCAGGTCCGTGTTAACAGCATCAACCTGAAGAACACGATCCATACCACGCAAGCAGAGTGAAAAGAATTCCAGCAACTTAGTAGAAACGGATCGACCAGGGTAAAACCCATGCTGAGCGGTAGAAATATAGCTTTTTATGCTGAACATGAGATGATTGTGAACAATCGTTTCAAAAATTTTTGAACAAGCACACAAACAAGAAATCCCACGATAGTGTTCCACATTTCGTTTATCACCTTTTTTGAAAACCGGAAACATCGAAGATTCTTTCCAGCTGCGAGGAAATTGATGACATTGAAGGGAGGGGTTGAAAATAGCGGCTAGCGGTGACTTTAAAACTGCAGCGCATTTCTTCAGGATAACGGCAGGAATACCATCGGGTCCAGGAGAGAATGATTGTTTCAGGTTGCAAATGGCTTCAGCAACTTCTTCGTTTGAGATTGTAAAGATATCGGCGCTAAATGTGTCACTAGGAACAAGAAACATGGCTTCAGCAATTTCATCCGAGGATGCACACTCGCTATTGAAAACACCAGCAAAATACTTGGCAAACAGAACGCATTTACTGTCATTCGTGGACGTTACACTATTTGACAAAAACATGCTAGATGGTAATCCACACTCCTTACGTTTCGAATTAAGAAACCTCCAAAAGCTTTGCGGGTTCGAACGTAGGTTGTGTTCTGTTCTGCGCACGAAAGACGAATATAGATTTCTGTTTAGGGCTTTATATGATCGACTGGCAGAGGTGAGACGGGTCCTATTGACGGGGTTTCTGTTTCTTTGATAGGCACGCAGAGTTGATTTGCGAGCACGATTGAGATGCCTGCTTCCCCAGGTAGGCTTATAGCGAGGACGAACTTTGGGAATATATGAATGTATAAGTTCCTGAATCAATGCAGTAAATCGTGACACGGCCTCATCCAAATTTCTACACTGGTTGATAAAGCTCCAATCGATACCTCTTAGTGCCAAACTTATCGCCTCATAGTTTCCCCGCCGAAAGCCGAAACTGGAAGGATCGAACTCATCTACAAACTGATCCTTTACAGGTCTGTTGAAGGTAACCATCAATGGTTGATGATGAACATCAATGTTACCCAGAGGATCGGGTGCAGTGGTGACGAAGCATGATGGCAAAGCGTGCAAATTTGCAAAAATTAAATCTAGGAACCGGCCATTCTGATTCCGAACAGGATTGATCTGAAACATGTTGTTAAAAGCCATGCCGTCTAACAAATGTGTACTACCAGCGTTCACAGATGAGTGCAGGGCGTCGACAATAAGATAATTGGACTGTGGCTGCACCGACCAGGATAGACCAGCGCGATTAAAGTCTCCGAAAAGAAAAAGATCGTCATTGATACCAGTGGAATTAACGGCTTTTTCTACTGACGAAATATGACGATCAATAATCTCAGTTTCATTTCGCAAATTGGGTGGAATATAGGAAACTCCGATTACGATTTTACATTCACTGTTGTTAATTGTTACCCACACTTGCTCGAGTGAATCATCAGCAGCCTCTGCTAGCAGCGCAGAAAACAATGAACGCCGAACGGCAATGACTACTCCGCCGCCCCTTGCTTTGCTGCTATTCAGTGAGCTACGATCAGAGCGATATACTGTGTAGTCAGAACCGAACAATTGCGCTGAAGAGATTTGTTCATCTAGCCAAGATTCTGTCAAAATGATACAATCATAAAGCGAATTGGATACTGCCAGCGCAAATTCTGTTATTTCACTGCGTAAACCGTTTACGTTCTGGTAGTAAAAAGTCAATGGATTGTATGAAGATTCGAGTCGTTGCTGGGCAGATAGGATGCTGTTAACAGTTGGCGACAAAACTGGGCTGGATATCTGTAGCGGCTCAAATTCTGCTGATGCTAACGAGCGATTCACGATGGTCACAGGTGCTGGTGGTAAATGCGCCTCAGCTACACTCAGCTCGATGTGGCGAGATGTGCTATGGGGTACGAAATCTGCATTAGTTTTTTGAGAGTTAAAAATTTGTAATGACTTAACTAGACTGGGGGCCGGTTGGCCCCCAGGATCCCTCGGAGGTTGCGCAGCTAGTTGAGAGGAACAAGATGAGGACTTGTTGCAGGCTGCGATGGTACGGTTCGGGGAAACTTCGATGCTTTTGGTTTCCAAAAATCCGATGATGCATTGCGTTCTTCGAACTGCCGAAAATAGATTCCTTTCGGCCAGTTATTAGCATCAAGGGCGGCATCTTTTAACTGTAAGTCAATGCCGACTTTAAAGGAAATAAAAGCGAGGGATTTAACATCAGCATCTTTTCTAACAAGCTTCTTAACGACGGGTTGTATGTCGGATACGCAATCACGAACGAGAGCAGCTATTTCATCCTCGGACACATGAGCGGACACATGATGCGCGAGAGGTAAATCCAAAATTTTGCAGTTGGTTGCGGGACGGTTTCGACTAAAGACGGAAAGTTTTCGACAGCTTTAGTTCCATTAATTAAACCAGAAAACCCTCTTGGTCGCTTAGGGGTGTCGCTCGGGGAAATCACTCTAGGGCGCTTAGAACTGCGATTAGCCGACAACATTACTGGTGTTGTATTTGTTAAAAGCTTATTAGAAATCGATTCTATGAAAGCATTTATTTGTCCAAGTTCTTTCTTCACTTCATTCATACAGCAGGTGATTGAGTCTGCGAAAGCTGATGTGGTATCGATAGCAGTATCCGATGAATGTTTCGTCTTCAGATTCTCGATAGACTTTAAGCAATCTGCGCAGAACCAAAGCAAATTGGGCTGCCCATTAACGAAATCCAAATTCGATCGTGCCCAGCCGAAGCATTTTATGTGTGCGACACTATCGCAAAGATGACATTTTATTAGGTTAAGGTTGGTGATCGGCTGCGAGCATTCGTAACAGTTTTTATCCATTATAGCTGAAGCTTTTTGTCTATCGGACGGCATATATACAGGCGATGCAATGACTGTAGCGAAGTTGATGTACGTGGCGGTAAGGCGTGGATGGTAAACGGTGAAAATACTTATAGTCGTTGATCACAGATTGCGCGTCGAGAGTAAAAATTGAACGTAGTTGTTGAGGACGGAGAAGATGCAGATTCTAAACAAAAATACACTTCGGCTCTATCACTGTAACCGGTTTTAGTGCACTGAAAATCCACTTTACTATGGAGCAACTATATCGCGGTAAATCAACAGAGTCACTTTCACAGGATTTAAATACGGATATCAAGTACAAAATGTAGAGTAAATACGAGCTCAAAAATAGTCACTCAAACGTTACAAAGGCAGAGTTGCCAAAAAAAATGCAAAGGTATTGTAGTTTTCAGCATAAAGGAAGGGGAACTAGTGGGGAGGAGCCAGAGAATAAACCTATGTTCAAGTCCTTTCTGACATCGAATGGCCTGGTTCTATTAAGATTCGAACTCACGACCATCCGCTTGACAAAGCGAACTCTGCAACCTTGCGGCTATGCAGCTCCTCTGTAATAAACCTTAAAAACAGTTATTAAAATTCATGAAATCAAGGCTTGAAATGATAGAAAACGATGTCAAAAAATTGTCGTTTCCGAAGCTCAGAGGCAGCCACAATGATTTTGAATTAAATTCAAAATTTATGAAAAAACTATCTGAAAGCTTGAAAAAGCAGAAACTGACTCTACAAAATGCCGAAAAGCTCAACCAGAAAGAGCAAAAAGTCATAAGCATCAAATCGCTTTAGTTAAGCAGTTTAGTTAGACCAGTTATTAATTTCTGAAAGTATGAAATGATATATTTTTTTTTCCGAAAAACAGCTGATCAGAAAGAATTGAAAATTGCTGTGAAAATATTCTCAAAATCATAAAGCACACAATGACTATAAATTGTATGTTGACTAAACTTGAGTGAATTAGAAAAAAATTTGGGAAAATGACTTAACATTGCTTGTACGTTATATGAAACATTATACGTGGTCTTCAGAGGTTCCGTCAGTGCCGAAATCATCAGTATTGATTACTGTTTGCACTGCTTTAAATATAGCAGCATTCTGAAAAATTTTACCAATACCTGTACAAATCAACATGATTTAATACTGTTTAATAGATCATAAATGTAATGATTTTGAGCCATCCAATACATTGAACATTCGCTAGAACACCAAATGCGTTATGAACAACACACATCCGTTGTAGGTACTGGTTCTAAAACAGTACAAGAGATGTCCTAAATTGACACAATATTGATGTGTTTCCGCACCGTCCAACTTTTGCGTGTAGGTGTCCTCTCAGCTAATAATTCAAATTCAAACAGTATTGTGCTTGGTGCAGAAAAGTCAACCAGATGTGATTTGGGTAGTTCCACTCCTGAGAAGATATACTACCTGGAATAATTTCTGTCAGTCAGCATTTGACAGCATTTGGCATAAAGATTTTATAGCCGAAAAATCATTTTTCAGTTTTTCTCTTTACATCTCAAAAATGATACATAGTTTTTTGATTGGAGCCACTCTTCAGGTTAACTATTTAAATATTAAATCTCATAGGTCCTTTTTTTTACTGGTGTACCTCAAGAAAGTATCCTGGGCCCAATCTTATATTATATATTTATTTTTGATCTTTCTGATTTACCACCAGCATGTGAGGAATTTCTGTTTTTGGAAGATACAGCAGTTCCGTATAAGAAAAAAGCCTTCGTGTCATATGCATCTGGCTGCAAGAAAGTCTAGATATATTTCCTTCATTCCTTTATAACTTAAAAGTGTTGGCAGTTCCCTGTTCATAAACTGAGTAGAATGGAATGTGTCTCTCTAAGCTTCGAAAGCAACTTTTGATCTGTCTTTAGCAACAAACGGGCAGAAAGTTGTAACACAAACTTTAGCAATAATAGGTGTAATTCAACCACAGAAGAAACATTTGTTTGTTTTGCATGTTCGCAGTAACACGTTTCAACCCCTAATGTTATTTTTTTTTCTTCATCTATAGTTTATTTGACACGGCACAAATACAATTCAATGTTTAACGGCGCCAATTATATCTGGTAGCTTACTTTCTAAAGTATCTTAATAACTAAAAGCAAATTTTTTATACTCGCTGCCGACTACGAGCTGAAACTAAATCTAACTTAAAGCTAGAATATTTTGCATTAAAAGCACAGGTTTGCTGTTTGATGGTTTTCATTGCCATAGGTAAGCAGCATATTAAATTTGTTCCGCTGCTGGGCCAAGATATTACGGACTGGCATATTGGGTTGTTTCCATCGGGCCTTGAGAGTATCGTGCGGGTCTGATTGCTGTTTCCGGATCCGGGGTCTTAACGTGTTCTTGTCGTTTGGTTGGATGTAGGCGGAAGGGGATAGGACTAAACTGGGGCGTGGATGGATTTCAGGAAAACGTATATAAGGGACATGTAGGATAGGTCACGGCTCGCCAAGACATCACGAACAGGAACAGCCGGCTGCCTACCTTCGGCCTGCAGGGAAGCTATTAATCTAGACCTGGCGTCACGGTGTACAGGGCATGACCAAACAACGTGCTCTATGTCGTGATAACCTTCACCACAGGCACAGATACCACTCTCCCCGAGCCCAACACGACGGAGATGCGCGTCAAATCTATAGTGATTGGACATAAGCCGGGACATCACGCAAATGAAATCCCGACCTACATCCAACCCCTTGAACCACGGGTTCGTCGATACCTTGGGGATTATGGAATTAAATAAAATTAAATTGTTAAATTGTTATTGAAGATACCGAAGCCATCAAGAAGTGATCCGTCAATGTAGTACATATTGTCGCAGTTGATGTTTCGATATTTATTGGAAAAATTTTTAGGGATCTGCTGCACGCGTAAATGATCCGGGATTCCACGAGTTTCTTCTATCATGGATGTAGAATCAGAAATATTTGATAAGTCGACACGATTTGGAATATTCGAAGAAGGGTTAATATTTTGGGACATGTGATTGAAATACAATGTCATAAAACGGGTTTGAGAATTAAGTTCGATTAACCTTTCAAAATTTTCAATCACGGGACGGTTCAAGACCTCACATTTGATTAGAATACGAGAAGACAGGCTCCAGAAGCGGTTTTTCAATGGTAGTACTCCAGCTCAAGGCGATACGCAAACAACGATATTGTATTCGCTCCAGTTTGATCAAATGTGTGTTTGCTGCGGAGCGGAAGCAGAAACACCCGTACTCAATAACAGACAGTATCGTTGTTTGGTAAAGCCTTATAAGGTCTCCTGGGTGGGCTCCCCACCATTGTCCGGTTATTGTACGAAGAAAATTCACTCTTTGTTGACATTTTTTCATCAGATACCTCACGTGACAACCCCAGGTGACTTAAGAGTCGAACCAGACACCAAGATATTTGTGTACCAAAACCTGATAAATCGTTTAACCCATTAATTGTGTTTGAAGCTGAGCAGGTTCATGCTTCCTAGAAAAAACTACTATCTCAGTCTTCTCCGGAGAGAATTCGATACCTAGCTGTAAAGCCCAAGCAGACAAATTGTCCAAGGTATCTTGCAATGGTCCTTGCAAATCGGCAGCTTTGGCTCCTGTAACAGAGATTACACTGTCGTCTGCAAGTTGTCTTATCGTGCATGAATTTGCCAGACATTCGTCGATGTCATTTACATAAAAGTTGTAAAGAAGGGGGCTTAAACATGAGCCCTGGGGAAGACCCATGTAGCTAATGAGAAAAGTTGCCAAATCGCCGTGCGTAAAATGCATGTGCTTTTCGGACAACAAATTGTGCAAAAAATTGTTCAAAATTGGAGAAAATCCTTGTCGGTGGAGTTTACCCGAAAGAATGTCAATAGAAACGGAATCAAAAGCCCCCTTAATGTCCAAGAACGCAGACGCCATTTGTTCTTTGCGAGCATACGCCAGCTGAATATCTGTTGAAAGCAACGCAAGACAATCATTCGTCCCTTTGGCACGGCGGAAGCCAAATTGAGTATCTGATAGTAGACCATTTGATTCGACCCAATGGTCTAAACGACGGAGTATCATTTTTTCCATCAATTTCCGGATACAGGATAGCATTGCAATCGGCCTATAAGAGTTGTGATCAGAAGCTGGTTTCCCCGGTTTTTGGATGGCGATCACCTTCACTTGCCTCCAATCCTGCGGTACAATGTTTTGCTCCAGGAACTTATTGAACAAGTTCAACAAGCGCCTCTTGGCATTGCCGGGTAGATTCTTCAACAAGTTGAATTTGATTCTATCTAACCCAGGCGCGTTATTGTTACAGGACAGAAGGGCAACTGAAAATTCTGCCATCGTAAAAGGTGATTCTATCGCGTCGTGGCCCGGAGACGCATCGCGAACAATGTTTTGCTCAGGAACAGAGTCCGGACATACTTTCCTGGCAAAATCAAATATCCACCGACTTGAAGACTCCTCGCTTTCGTTGACCGTTACGCGATTCCGCATTCTTCGGGCTGTGTTCCAAAGAGTGCTCATCGATGTCTCCCTCGACGTCTCGTTCACGAACCGGCGCCAATATCCGCGTTTCTTTGCTTTAGCCAAACTTTTAAGCTTGGTATCAAGCTCCGAATACCGTAAATAGTCGCCAGGTATACCTCCCTTCTGGTAGGCCAAAAACGCGTCGGATCTTTGCGTGTAGACATCGGAGCACTCTTGGTCCCACCACGGAGTGGGAGGCCGTTCTTTGATCGTTACGCCAGGATATTTCTTCGTTTGGGCTTGCAACGCGGCGTCGAGAATCAAGCCCGCGAGGAGGTTGTATTCTTCAAGTGGTGGATGATGTTGAATCGACTCGACCGCTTTTGAAATCATTTCCTCGTATAACTTCCAATCGACATTCCGTGTGAGGTCATACGGAATGTCAATTGGTCGCATGCGAGTTGACCCGTTTGTAATTGAAATAAGAATAGGCAGATGGTCGCTACCGTGAGGATCGAGGATTACCTTCCATGTGCAATCCAACCGTAGCGACGTCGAACATAAGGATAGATCCAAAGCGCTTGGGCGCGCTGGAGGTTTCGGGATACGTGTCATTTCACCGTTGTTTAAAATAGTCATGTCGAAGTCATCGCAAAGGTTATAGATTGAAGAGGAGCGGTTATCATTGTAAGGGGAACCCCAAGCCACACCATGAGAGTTGAAGTCTCCCAAAATCAAACGTGGCGAGGGAAGAAGTTCTATTAAATCAAAGAGCAGCCGTTGCCCAACCTGTGCTCTGGGAGGAATATATATTGAGGCAATACAAAGCTCTTTACCTTGTATTGTCATTTGACATGCGACAACTTCGATGCCTGGAATCGAGGGGAGGTTAATACGATAGAAAGAATAGCACTTTTTAATCCCTAAAAGTACTCCTCCATATGGGGTGTCTCGATCAAGGCGAATAATATTAAAATCATGGAAGTTGAGATCAATATTTGAAGTAAGCCAAGTTTCACAAAGGGAAAATGCATCGCATTTGTTTTTATTTATCAAAACTTTAAACGAATCAATTTTTGGTAAAATACTTCTACAATTCCACTGTAAGACAGAGATAGAATCCTTCATATACGCAGTTGAATTAGGCATCGAAGGATACAATCGCTGCAAGGAGGGGGCATTGGGCAGTCAACTGCTTCAAAAATGGTCTAACTGTTGGGAGGAATGCTGTAAGAAAAATTTTAATTGGATCGGGTACATTGAAATTTTCAAAAATCCAGTCCACAATGTCAGAAAATTTCACTAATCCAGAGTTTGTTTCATCAACTGGATGTGCAAAGGAACAACTGGGGTTTTAGATGTTCCTGGCATTGCTGGGAACTCCTTCTGGGACTTTAAATTTGCAAGCCCAGGAGGAGTTTGCTTCGGTTTTTCCGCTGCACTGTTTGGTTTGTTCGTACTTTTCATTACACTTTGGGAAATCTTAGGACCTTTACGGGGAAGTTTAGGAGAAGAAACATTTTTCCTCTTCCTAGACTCCCCAGTATTGGCATAAGATGTTCCCGCTGATGAATCGTCAGAATCGGTTTCATCAGAGGTCAACAGATCAAAGGGGTTCGATGTTATGGTATAAGTGGTCACGGTCTTCTTCAGCATCTCAGCATAAGAACGCTTTGAACGCTCCTTAAGTGACCGCTTGATTTTATCTCTGCGCTGCATGTACACCGGGCATGTGGAGAGCTCATGCTGGTTTTCCCCACAGTGAATACATTTTTCAGCATTAACACTGCAAGAATCTTCCGCATGAGTCTCCCCACACTTGCTACATCGTGCCTTATTGCAGCAGGCTTGCAATTGGTGCAATTCATAACACGGGGTACATACAATCGCACAGGCAGACGAACCCGGTCGATCGAGACGTGGCTAGGGAGTGCAGGCCCGGCAAACGTAACGCGAAACGAGTCTGACGGAGTGTAAACTTTTTACCGCCGACGAGAGACATGGACCGCAATTGCTTACAATCCAAAATCTTCGCCTGTGTTTTGGTATTTTTGAAGCAACCGGTTGCGCTTTTTAGGATACACTCGACAGACAGACTCGAATCGGTTATGACACCGTCGATCTCCAAGTCTCATGCGGGTATGTAAACGCGATACTCGCGTGTGAAGAGCTCAGAGCAAGCGATAGCATTGGCCTGTGCCAGATCACTGACCACGACACGGAGCTTGTTAGGTCGGACCTTGGAAATTTCGGTCACGGCCTTGTACCCCTTCGTCAGGTCTTTAGAAATTTGCAGTATGTTTAATCGCTTTGAATTCACTCCTGCCTTTGGACGAAAATAAACAGTATAGCTGCCCTGTTGAGATCCGTCCGGGTAAAGCCTGGGGCGAGGGGGGACTGGAGAATGAACAGGGGAGGGGGTAACAGAAGGGTCAGGGTCAGGGGGGCTCAGGGATGGTGGCACGGGAGGCGAGGGATCTATATCCATCGCGCTAAATGTTCTTCCTTCCAGCAGTGGTCCGATCGTTCGAAGCTGCACCCAAAGTAGCCAGCAGCACCAGTACAGCAGCACCAATACAGCCACCAGCAGTGAGCCGGGTGTGAGATCACTCAGCACAGCGACACGACTCGACTGTAAACTGATGGCCTTGAATTAGAAAGATCTATTCACTGTGCACAGATCAAAACTGCAGCTGGTATTTTGCACCAATACAGCCAAAGTTGCGAGCCGGGTACAGAACGTAGTATTCGTACACACGGACCGGATTGTAATAGAACGACCACTTTGCACGTCCGTTTCTGTCGAGTGTTCGACGCGGAATTTCCCCCTAATGTTATGTTTGTTATGGTTTGGCTACAATTACAAAGTAATTTGGCATTCGGAAATCACAAGGCATCCGTGTCGGGGGGATAAGTATCATTCTAGGAATACTTGCTAAACTCACAATAACATGCTAGGAATACTCTTACCAGTCTTGGAATTCCCATGTTGAATGCTTCGCAACGCAAACAGGTTGCTGTCTGTATCTATCTAAAAAAGTGCCCGCTCACATGGATGCAACAAGAAATGCATTTAAAAAAAGAAAAAAAAACTTAAGCCATTTAATGTATGCTGATGAGACATTTTCAATTGCAGCTTTACTATCAGCACAAATAGAAGCCATACCGAAAGAAGAACACCAAACAACTTCAATAGGAAAGACAAACAATCGGAGCTGACTCAGCCGGCAACTGTTTGCATTGTGGCAATTAGTAATCAATTTTTCAACTAATGGTTATCCTTGCCGTTTGGATTCGCCTCTGCTCCTTCTACACCAGGCAGTGTGGTGTAGTTTTCTATAGTGACAAGGCAAACTGTGCAGCGTAAGGGAAATTGTTGGCTGGTAGCGTAAACACTTCCCATTGTTGCGCTTGCCGAGGGGATGCGAGCCTATTTATACACACGCAAACGTATGCACTGGTAGGGGTTGCACTTGCTGATGCCATCGTGAATAGAAAACGGCACATGCTACCAAGCAGGCGGAAAAAACTGCATTTTCTATACAATAGACTCTGCACCAGGAACGTGCGGGTCTTCTGTATGTTGTCATGGAAAAAGCTCAGTATCCATCCGTGATTGTCCACTGTGGTGCTGCCGTGGTTTCTACTGTGCAACTGACTTACAATGTATTCACCGACCGGCTTTCAACAATCCTGTCATCAATGTTAAACCAACGTTTGTCTGTCGCCCATTAGGTTGTGAGCTGTTGCTCGTTTCAAAAGGGAATCAAAGTAAACTTTTTTTTATACCGATTACTGAAAATTGGTTTTTACTAGGTTCTGCGTTTTTTGTTTATTTTTGTTCTATTATTCAATGAAGCGAAATAAATATTAAACTCTTTTTAAAAGAAATTAACCAATTTTTCTTTCGATTTATTTTGAAGCAATGGCTGTCAGTCAAATTTCACAAAGCTTCAAAAAGTAAAAGACGAATCGTGAAAAAAAAAACAAACTAAACAATGTGGTTGAGATAGAACGAATGTACTTTCGCCTTAATAAACCCCAAATTTTACCAGTTGAAACAGCTGAGCTGTGCTGAAACTCATACTGATGAAAAGTCAAACAAATTCAATTAAAAACCGACATGCCATGTAGTTTATATTGTGAAACTTTCTCCAGCGCCAAATGTTTTGCTTGTGTTTTCACGTATGGTGAGTGTAGATAAATTCAAAGTGCAACCTAATTTATTTCTGTCAATTAGGTTGATTCGCTTTTGCCTGTTGAATATGCACCGAGGGGACAAATTAAATAGGCGCTAATTAAGGTTACTTCAGTGATTCAAATTGTTCAGAAATTAATGAAACCGGTAACGGCGGCAGTTCTATGGGTGAGATGACAAAAAAGTAGGAGAGTATACTTTTTCTTTGTGATAAAAATATTCATCAGATATAAATACTGTTTTTATATGTAGATATGTAACCTCAGTTGGAAGCGTGCTGAAAACGCCACGTTGATATCTGGAGTACAATAGCGATATTGGTTACGGTTCGGCAAATTCAAAGTAAATTAAATTGGTGAATTTACATCGCAGTCATACTAAGAAACTTGCGTTTTAAGTGATGGGCAAGTAGCACTGACGTCATTTAATTCACATTTTATTTCCCTATTGGCACTGGAATTGTTGCCTATCCCACTCATTTTTCTATGAAATTTCGATATAATGGTACGGAAGTTCTGCAAATAACCCTCATCCTGCCCAGTTGATAATCCTACAGCCCTCAGCAATTTGTCTCTCGTCCTTGTTGGTGCCTGGTGTGAGAATTTATTTGATACACTTGCACAAATAAGATACAATTTGTTCGAGTGCTTCACTGGTAAACGTAGCAAAACTGGGCATTCCGTGATTCCGCCTTCATTCAATGAACGTTTGTCGGCAAGTGACACTCAGTGTCGGCTGTGATGAATCGTCGAGACTTCATGCGGGACGGATTGTGAATGGGGATAGTAAGCTTCGTTCCATCGTGTCTGCTGCTGATGATTTTTCTGCTGTTTGTATAATGGAATTTATGTGTTTGTAAGGATGTGTCTGCGGCAATGAATGGTTGGTATGTAGAGCTATTTTTAGCCCTGAGCTTTTGAACCGTTTAAAGGTCCATTGCTGTTTTTGCTTTTCAACTTTTCAATTGCTGGAAAGTTACTTATCCATACATGAATGAATTTGATTTGAATGACATTCTATTCGATTCGTAGCGGAATATTGTCATTTTGAAGTTTAAGAAGTAGTTATATTTAGTTGCCTCAGTTACTGAGGCTTTAAGGTCGGTTCGATGATTCATGTGCTGAACAAAATAAAAAGCGTTTTGAAATGATAGCAAAGTTGAAACCAGAAAGCATACACAATTTTTCTAATTATTCGAAAACCGTAGGAAAGCTTTGATGGCATAATATATACGATTAACACGAGAGAGCAATTTGAATTGAAAACTCAAAATACGCTGCGAATTGTTTTTTGTTGCACGACGAGGCTGCTGCAGTTCTGTCATTTTTGACATTTATAACACTGTTTTTCACATATTTTTACATTGTTGATATTGTTAACATTTTTAATATTTTTGTTATGCTTTTGACAAGTTTTCAAAATTTTTGGCTTTTTATGCTTTTGACAAATTTCTAAAATTGTTAAGGCTTCTTCACCGTTTTGAATGTGCCTTCCAGATAGACACTTACTGACAGATTTTGTCACAGCTTGACTTTGCCACTGATGCTACAAATATAAAGTAATGATGTCTTCAATGCAGAGAAACAGCTTTGATATTCATCGCATGTACATCCACGTTGCCAACGGTAAATATTCATGATTGTTTGACTGGCAGCCGGTGATAAAAGCTGAGAGGATTTGGAAGCGAATAATGAATTGTTGGTGATCACGCGTCGTATGTTACAGACAATTAATTATTTCTCTCCCCCATTCATTGCCGACAACGTTTGTGTGAATAATCTCTGGCGGTGGTAAACCTTGGTGCTACCTTTGCTCTTAGAACTCAACCGTTTGCTTGGGCATATTTCAAGGATGTCGATTATGCAGAGTTTCTACTGGTATCTTTCTCGGTCAGCGTGCGGACGGAGAACACCTCCTTTTCCTGATGTTGAGGATGGTTAGTGTCAAAGCATCAGTACCGCTGCTCTATTTTTAACTCCAGTGCTTGTTCTTTCGTGTTGTCGCAACTAGATTGTAATCAATTTGAAAAACGGGAACAGTCGTAGCCTGAGGAGTATAAAAAACACGAACGGCTATTCATTAATTTCATTGACCTTCCTGCAGCTTTTATCTCAATGGTCTATAAATGGTTTTATCTGTCTCGTTTTATGAATAAACTTCCTCTCTTTGCTAAACTTGTTATTTTGTTGATTCTGCGAAAAGGTAACTGAAAGTAGATGAAGATTGAAAAGAAAACATCTTCTGGAGAAGTCCCCCAATTTTGAAGGTTTGTTCATTCCAGTCAAAAAAAAAAATAGATTCGCGAGTGAAATTTTTTGCCACGTCTTATTTACCTTACCATTGGATGACTTCACTTTTTTGCAATTGTGTTAATGGTCAGGTAAAACCACGAACTTGGCTTGGCTGAGAAGTTGGGATACCAGCCAGGATCAGTTTTGACTAATGGTTTCCTTTTGGCGGAATTGCGGTTGGTGAAAATATTTTTCCGCCGTTTTTCCACCGTTTTGGTTTGCTTGATGTTATTTTTAGAAAAGGGTTGTTGTTCAATATTTTTTATTGCTATGATCGAGGCCAATGAGCTGCTAGTCAAAGTTAGGGGCTGCATAACGATTTGAAAATCTTTTCCAGTTAAATACATTTTTATTTCGGTTAAAAAAAAGACTTGCAAAATGAATGAGGCCAAAACACCGCAAGCCAAAGAGTTTTGTTTCTTTTTTTAAGTAATGCTTATTTATAGTAAATCACTGTTGTTGAAATACACTGTTTTTTTCTCTCGAAAGTCACGGTAAACTGGTAAAAATAGCAAATAGCACTTGAGAGCACCAATGCCGTCTAGCGTATAAACTTCACGATCTGAAAAAATGTTTTGATGAAGTTTTATTTTTTAACTTTCTTCTCCTCTCTGCAACAGGTCATCTTCAGTCAATCGTCCGATCTGCTTGAGCGCCAATCATCGGCAGCTTCTAGTACGGATGAAACATCAGGCGCTCAGCAGGACCTCAGCGGTGGTTCGAAGCGGGACGACGGTCCACCAGACTTCGGTGTGTTCAAGGACTTCGACTTCTTGGAGTACGAGAGCGAAAGTATTGAAGGCGAATCAACAGACAACTTCAATTGGGGCGTTCGGCGAAGACCCCTTTCGGAGGGTGATAGCGAACCGCTATCGGTGACGAAGACCCATTCGAATATGGATGAAAGTTTAAGCGAAAAGACCCCTGTACTAAATCGACGCAGAAGACCAAACGCGGACGATTCCAGCGATGAGGAGGTTGAATCTGAATCTCCATTGGACGAAGAACAAAGGCCAATTTTCTCGAAGACTTCTTACCTTAGTGGTCCGCCCACTAGTTTGAGCTTGCGAGAGCGAAGACATCGGAGAGATTCAGTGTCTCGAAGCGATACCAGTGGCTCCAGTGCTGGAGATCTAGGCGATATTACTCCTTGCAATGCGTCACCGCACTTACCCGGTTTACTTTCGTTCCGGGCTCCAATTCGAGATGAAAGTGAGGAGGTTTGGCGAAGAAATTTGGTTGGTTTACTAGTGAATCAACCGTCTGGCCATGCTCCAGATTTGTTAAATCAGTTATTCAAGTTGATTAAGGAATTATCTCATCGATCGATCTCAATTTCGAAAGAGTGTATGCGGTATTTTACAGGAAATGGGGTTCAGTTGGGTCATCGTATATCGGTACTGTCCGATTTACTTTCCTCCAGAGGAGAACCACCAAAAATTTGGTACCATCAAAGTTTGGTGACAACTCCTAGGTTGTTTGAGAATTTAAGATACGGAGTTCTTGAAGTTCAGGAACATCTAGAAACATTTTTCGACAGAAAAGATACCGTTCTTGATAGTTTGGATGCGGTTAAAACATCTTGTAAGTTGGCTTTGTTCACATCAGACATTGATTCGGCCAACGAAGGAACCGGTTCGAATCTCATGACGTCGATGTCTGTTGATCCGGCCACAACGGAACTACTTATCGATCTCGGGCGTGGTCTGTACAAGCTGATGTTCCAGCTGTTGCTGTTGATCGAATCCGATCACAAGATAGCGGTCAGTGTTGTGCAGAATTTGCGTCAGAATGAAAAAATGCAGGATCTATCCAATCTTTACGTGTCGGTTCGGGGCGCGCTGCTGCGGTGCATCGACGATGCCGAAATGGAGTCGCTAGATACTTCAACTTCAACGGAGGGTGAAAACACGCCCACACCATCGCCCGGTCTGCCGATGAATAATTGCGAGTTCGAAAATAGTCTCATCGAGCTCATCGATAATCAGAGGTGAGTCAAGCTGTTTGTTATCTGTTTGAAATTGAAATTAGGTTATCCGTCACATGTTTTTAAAAAGCCGCCCATATAAACAGTTTGATTTCTCAACCCGTACAGATTGGCAATGAAATTAACAGGATAATAACAGCATGTATCAAATACTTCAAAGAATTTACAATATTATTATTAAACGCAAGTCGGCCTGAATTTCTTCTGCATACGTCTCACAGTTTCCATGTTTTGTTCAATCTAGAGCTCAAAGCGTAACGGCTTGTCGAATAATTAAACCGGTTCATTGTTTCCTTCTGTCTAATATCAATTTTATTGACGGTAGCTCAACTTTATGCTGTGATTACTGGATTTCTGAATAGAATTTTCCCTAGCTTCGATCAGTTTCTATTGAGTTATTCAGTTACAACTCGAACGCCACCACTTCCAGACCAGGCTTTTGATGCTAATGAAGTTATAGAAATCCGCTATGCATCATTTATCTCTCAGAAGGCGGTTTATGAATGCTTTTCTTACAGTCCTGTATGGCTGGGGGTTGCCCTATCAACTAATTCGCTTTGCAAGCCAACTCTCACTGCCAAATGAACTGGTTGATGTTTTCATCGGAAGTGAAATGCAGTGTAGATATACGCGGAATATTATTATTAGAAATCTGCATGGGAATTAGTACTGCACACGTCAATGCAATCAATCACATTAGTCATTCATTTCACTACCCTTTCCTAATTTTAAAACTGTCAATTTAATTTGTAATTTTACAGGAAGATATGAATTCCCGACAGGATTTAGTAATCCTCTCAGAGACGATACTATTTTGTCATACCTCGGTAGAAATTTTCCACTCTGACAGCTATAGTACGACCACGGTATGGCACAGGATAAACTGTTTGCAAAAAATCGCCTGGCTTTGGAAAGATAAAGATTTCATTTTGCTTTCTTTTGTAAAAGGAATATTAAATACATCACAGCATTTTCACGCGGGAATTGTGTTGTGTAGTTGATGTCCAAATTGGAAAAAGAAGCAAAAGTAAAAGAAACCTGCAGTTATCTCAGGAGATTCCGGTAGAAGAGGTAGCGTTTAATTGCGGATAAATTTTTTCGCAACGAGATCAAAGCTTGTGATATACACTAAGGTCGCTTTTTACGCGTTTTTTTGCGCGGCTATTTTCACACGAATTTACGCGTTTTTTTTCCGCGTATTCCGAAATTTACGCGGCACGTATCCCCCGCATAAAAAGCGACTTTAGTGTATTGTTTAAGTGTCGAAGTATAAAACCTGTTTACAACGTTTAACGAATGTTTATTCAGGCACAAGACATAAATAGTTGACATCACTTAGATCAACAAGAAAATTCATTTTCTGTTTTACATTACATTATGTTTTACTGTATAAAACATGTACTAACATGATTTTCCATCACAGTCTGGAAAATCTGAGTACCGATTCTCATTGTCCTTTCGACTGTAATGCATTCTCAAAAGAAGTCTCATATCAGCTGAACTACCGCGACATAACCACCCGAAACCGTCGGAAATCGTTCAAACCGAAAACTGGAAAATTGCATTCCGCTCTTTGCTGGCATCCTAATGATGGTCTTTATGTTTCATTTTGCTGTTTCCGCAGATGGTCGGCGGCCATAAATCACGTAAAGCAGCACAAACAAATGTCGAACTTATCGTCCTCGAATTACAACCTCTCGGGAACGGGCGGCGGCAGCGGAACCAATGGCGGCGGTTGCGCTGGAAGCAGCGCCTGTGGATTGCAGCTTGACTCGAGTTTCGGCGGTGGCTACAGCGTCAGTTCGGAATTCAAATCCACCGATGATTTATCGATTATACTGAATATCTACTCGCAGAGGCTTACGAAGGAACGAAACGGTACGTATTGTTGGCGATGGGTAATCAACCTTGGCTTAACGGAGATTCGAACGATTGTACGGAATAAGGATTTCCATGCGCTTGTTGCTTTCTTTATAAAATATTAAAACGTTGATTTATCATAAATCTGTACGCCCTCTGCACTGTTCGCAATAACTCTCGTGGAAATCGATGCCCGTGCGGAGATTTGGTCTGCGACCGAAAGACGCAATCAACGAAACTCTTAAACATGAAATAAGATTTACCACGCTTCGCTTCGTTTTCTGCTTTCTGTCAGATCGTTCC
The DNA here is from genome assembly GCF_029784165.1 of Wyeomyia smithii. Taxonomy (NCBI): domain Eukaryota; kingdom Metazoa; phylum Arthropoda; class Insecta; order Diptera; family Culicidae; genus Wyeomyia; species Wyeomyia smithii. The sequence continues at coordinate 49,026,243 of NC_073695.1, read as the reverse complement.
AATGTTTGGAATGCAATTTGTCCTTTGTTTCCATACCTTCTTCTCCAGTAGAAAATTGAAATTAGATACTGCCAAAATAGTTTCCTTTTCAATCGGGAGTCTGAGAGAATGTTTTGTGAATTAAATCAATTGAAAACCGAGAATTCACTGATTGTTATTCGGGTATCAAATAAGGTTTCATCACTGGTATTTGAATGTTTGTGTAACTGTAGTGAATTAGCTTGAATGCTTGAAAAACAAAAATAATAGTATCCTTGCTGTACTGCTGTAAACGAGAGCAATCAGCAACTAACAAGTTTCGATCTACTCGACAGATGTGTTCATCGCGTCTCGGTCGGAAATTGAGCTGAGCGAAATCTACCAAATTCTGATGGAGAACCTGCTGCACGTATCGTCCGCCCTGTCCAACATGGAGATCGGAATGAAGGCAGTCAACAATACTAGCTCATCGTCCTCGACGGTAACCACAATGACGACTGTTCCGGTTGCCACCGGGTCAACAGTGGGTGGTATGCCGGCACCTGGCATTGGAGTTTCTCCTCCCTCACCGCACGGCAGCAACGTAGGAACGGGCTCGGCTCCGACAGTGCCTCCGCTTGGTCCGGTTCTGGCATCAACTAACCCGTTCAAGGATACGGTTGATATTATCACAACGCTGTAGGCTGCATCGCAAACTGGAAACTCGGTCGACCAGCAATGGTTTTAATTAATTGTTTTTAATTTGCTATTGCCAACTGTAACAGAACGCATTGATTTATATTACCGTGGCTATTCAGTAATTGACACCGCTGAAATTTGAACCAAGTGACAGATGAATTATCCGCAGTTCGATGGAGCAAGACAAATTAGTGTTGGAGTTTAACATGATAGGTTGAGTTATGCTTGAACGTAAGTATATCAGTTAGTTAATATATGATTTCCACCGATTGAAGACTTGACGACTGTTGCTGTGTGCAGACTTAACATTGGTAAAATATGGATAGCATGCTTTCTTGATTTTGCACTCGAATAAGGCACAATTTAAATATTTACCTTTGGGTAAACATATACGTATGAGGTCGTAATTTTTTAAAGAGACTACTTAAAGGAATCATAAAGTTTTATAAATAAATACTACATTATAACCAGTTTAGATTGTTTTCGGTCATATTAATTTCCGGACTAAAGTGAGTATATCACGACCGTTAGACTATCAATAGTTCAATCAAGAACAATTTTTTGTAGCTTTTGACTTACAATTTCTCGTGGAGAATTACTATTCAAATGAAACCAGTCGAGGAGTAAATTTTGCATCTTTATTGTTCCTTCAATTTCGTCACAGATGTCTACAGGCAATTGTGTTGATCCCAACAAAAATAAACATTGGTTTAAATCAGCGGATAACGATTTATAGCAGACCGAAGAGGACTATTCTGCGTTGTATTTTGAGTAGCTGGGAGCGCTTCACTTCCGATTTGACAACCAGTTACAGGATTCTACGGATTGTTATATTTTATATAGGCAAAGGTTAATGAATGGTCATTCGGAAATTCACATATCCTATTAAGGCCCAAATACAAATTAAGGCCCACGCGTAATGAAGCCTTCTCCATACAAAATGGAAGGCGGGATAGCGATCACGCCTTCTATTTTGTATGGAGAAGGTGTCATTGCGCCGTGTGTGTATTTGGGCCTTTAATGTTTTATATCTGTGAACGCCGCAGGCCGATGCAAAGTTTCGTTTCGAGAAAAGTCCGACGTTAACATTCGCAAACAGTTGAAGCAAAAATTAACAACCCGTTTTGGTGTTTACCACCCTGTCACGCTCTCATTGTGACGCATAATTGCTCGCATTGCAATGAAAAAGATTTTTTGTTGCGACGGCAGAAGAAAGTTTGTTGATTTCCATCGGTTCGCTTCATCCCCGCTTTATCTGGTTGTGCGGTGACTTATCCTTATTTGCAGAAAAATAAAAAATGTTATCCGGTGGGTTCCGCCGTCAGCCGGCAACGGAAGGGATTTATATCATTTTTTTCGTTTTGTGTAATGAAGATGTTTTGACAACCGGTATAGCATCGTCCGTTTGCAAGGGTAATGTGTGTGTATATATACATATAGAGCAATCAGAAAAAAATCTACTCGCACTGATTCTTGCTCGTGGCACTAATAATGGGAAAATCGTTTTCCATTCTCCATTTGCCGCTGTTTACAAACCCAGCATTTCGATGAATATGAAATACAAATCCTACTGGTGCGCCCTTACGTTCGTGATGTTGGGGAATCGCTGGCAGATACAGAAATGTAGAGATCATTTTCTGCTTTTAAGCTGCAAGTGTTATTTACCCTGAACGAGTATCAAAATTTGTTCCGCTTCGTCAGTGATAAGGGTTTCAAAGATCGTGCTCCATTGGTTGGAATATGCAAAATACTTGTTCCGGTACGAGGATTTCACGGCGGATGATAAATATTGCAATGGGGTTTCGAAATCAGTATTGCATAACTGTCAGTATAATCCAAATGCGATGATATATCTGTTAGGAGTGTTTGTAGCCAGAAATATCTCTGACAATGTGTGAAAATTTGAGCGATCCTTTTTGTTTGGAATGAAACTTTGCACACGAATTTGGCTAAGCAAACTAAGTTTCTCTAGATTCAAGAGTAGTTTTCTGAAAGGGCGTATGCATTATGTCACAGGTTTCATTTAAAGCACTGAAGCTGGCTGATCTGTCTTCCCGAAAAAAATATGCACAAAGAATAAAAATTCTTTTCAACAAAAAAATTTAAATCGTACAGGGTGCTCCATAACTATTCCAACAAGAAACAGAGGACCGTCAACCATGTTTTTTGTAAGTGAGAGAAAACTTTTAAACTTAAAACAATTTATTAAGTATAAACAATGAAAAAAAAAAAAACAACTCATTCAATGTGTCACCCTTTAGCTCTGATGACAGCTCGGAGACACTTAGGTAAGGACTCGACGGTGGACCGAATGTCATATTGAGGAATTTTCTACCTGCAAATTAAGCAAAGACTTGTTCAACTCGTCCAAACTTGTGTGTATTTCGTGAGCAGGCCTTTGTTTCCAACATCCCCCAGATCGAGATCTGGCGAGTTTGGAGGCCACTCATTCTTGGTGAGTAAAGTTAAAGTTAAGTTAAGTACAAAAAACTAACTTTTAAGTAACTTTTACATGAAATACTCTGGAACTCTGTTCCCATTGAAGATAGAAATTTTGTTTGTTCAGCTAAGTTTCATATATTGGCAAGTTCTAAAACTTTGCCAAATAAATCATGCCTCTATCTCTTAACACAAAAAAGTTAGTATTTTTAAAATATGAAAATCTACTGTAACATATGCTCGCCGTACTTTAATACGGGTGGATTGGGACAAATGGAACTTACAAGTGTTTTTAGTACTTGAATTTAAATTCAAGAAATAGTATTGACATCATGATTTTACTTGTCTCTTTTTAACTATATACGTTTTCGAAATTTTTAGTAGTTTTTATGAAGAAAGGCTTGGAATATCGGGGAATTCATTTTTCGATCAGGGAAATCAGGGAAAAAAATTAAAAATATTTAGGAAAAAATTTTAATCGAGACGCGATTCTTTTTTTAACGACTCTTCAGCGCATAAACTGAATTTTGTAACATAAAAGGCCAATTCGGGACGTCTACGGTTCAGTTTCCGATTGAATACTTTTTCACTGGGATTTCAGAGTTGCGTCAGGTAAATTTATATTATATTTTCAATGTTAAAATCAGGGAATTTGATTTTAGAAACTTTTTCACCACCCTGAAAATATCTGTGCAAATTTTAACTCAACTAAAAAATGGTTGATAGGTCATTTGGCATTGAAACGCTCATCGTTACTATTTCAGTTTTTAATGTCAACATGATTTAAAAACAACCTTAATCATAACTTGAAGCAAGCTAGCTGAGGCAGTGACAAAAAACTCAAATTTTTCTTGCAGTCGGTCAACTTGAATAACCTTTTGAACGTCTCAAGCCTCCAGTTACTTTGAGCCCACAAAAAGTTTCTGTTTCGGCTGTATTCAACATCAAAGGTTAGGCTCGCAAAAGGAGACCAAGAAAACTGCTCCGGGACTTGAGAGCAGGGATCCCTGTCCGGAATGAGAATGAGGTCGCAATTTTATTCCCAATAGCACATCACAAATTTGTAATGATATTTTTATTTTGAATTTTTGTGTTCGTATTTACGTCGTTCGCAGCAGTTAAGCTAGTGATACGATTATGGTTACTATCAGCAAATTCATTCAATTGAATACATTTTTACTTGGTCCATCTTGAACATCATTCATCTTAGCGCCCTTCGTCGATTACACATTTTGTCAACAAACTTTGTTAAGCGGTGGCCTTTATCAGTATGTTTTTATCACATTGATGCGTTAGTTGTAAAATTACAGCAAGCAAATTTAAAGAAAAAAAAAGAACACTTTGTGCAAACATTAAACGAATTCCTAATCCTGTTTAATATTTAAACAGTCGTCCAATTTGGGAGACGTAATTTAAGACACGATTAGAGTGCTAAAGGTACGGGCATATAAATAAGAAAAGAGGAGGGATGACAACAGATATATTTAATAAGATCATTCCGGCAAACTAAGCAAAGACTACATTCTAATCCAACGTTTAAAGTAGAAAAAGTATTCAAGTTTGAAAATTGTACATTAATTCTCGATGTTTTTCAGTCTAAACAACTATACTGTCTAGTGAAGCTCTATAAATAAAGTGCAGTGACATGAACAGTTAATTGGAACATGAGACGGCAGAAAATTCCTATGATTAGAAAATTCCTACTGCATAGGCGCTGCTATTCTGTTGTTCAGGATCTCGGTTAGTAAATTGCATGCGGAACGAAAAGGTCACAAGGGCGATGGGTGGGCATGAGCATTTCCAGCTCTCACTAGAAAATGCTCTCACTTCACATTGATTTTTCACCCAATTTTGTGGTATAATTTCGAGTTTCCACTCAAAAATAGGAGAAAACAAACTCGTTTTGTGAAATTAATGTTTATTTGAACTTAGTGGTTAAGTTTTTTTTCAGTGGTGTTTTTTTACAAGACCTTTTTATTTAATGAAAGCAAAGGCTTCTGAGCTACTGTGCTTCAAGTGTATGACGAAAGCACGGAAAAGATTTTTTTTTAAGTTTCCATTGATTAATATTTGCTTTGGTGATGCAAACAAACTAATATTATAACAGGTAACACCTAAAAATTCGAAGTCTGCAATTTGTGATCCCCACTGCCACATTGGATCACCTTAAATGGAAATCGAAACCACCCGGAATTGGTCGATCGGTCATTTGGCGCGGATTTACTCATATGTAATTACTGGCGGACAATATGTTTGTATAATGATAGCTAGGATGGGAGAGGCCATGGATGATGTGCGATTGGTGGCTTACGCTAGAACGTTTGGGTGGTGACGATTCTGTAATGGTGATATTGAAATTTAATGATAGAGATAGCATGAAATTGTGGCGTGAAATGAGATGTTCACGTTTATTACTCTTTTCAAAATGGGTTTAAAGTGGTGGCCCGTCTGCAGGGTTATGTTTGAACGGTTATAACACTCTCTCTGAACCGAAACATTTCGAAGCATTTTGTCAAACACACGAGTGTTTTGGTTCTGATAGGGTAACGGCGAAGCAGTAAATTGAATTGAGTTGCGAACGGTCCTCACTTCTGGCAACGGCACTGATAGTCAGTTTCGAAGCCCATTTTCCGTGCGGGTTAAGTTGATCACCGGTTCGCAATTTAACTCTGAGTGAAATCAATACAGAAGAGAAATCGTCTGCAGCAGTTCCTATCGTATCGGTGGACCATGCTTGCGTGCCAGTATTTGCAAACATCAGAGTAAATACCGGGAAGAGTCGCTTATCAGCGGATGCCGATGTTGGACGATTCAGATTGTGTACCGTTGCCGTTGGACATAATTGAGATCCTGATTACATGGGTAAGGGTTTTTATTTGATGTAGCTATCTTTTTCTGGTCGCAAAGTAATCATAATACCGTCGAGTATTGATAGATTTAGAAAGGATTATCGTCATACTTGGTGAGTTTTTTACCATTACTTAATAAAAAAATCTTGTACGATAGTTTTTTCATATTAAAAGAGAATATTGCTATCGAACTCTAGATCCGAATTTCCCCTAGGCTCGTTCCCTAGAATAGTGGTGGGAAATATCGACCAAAACGGATATCGATAACAATCGATAATTCCGGGGCTTTTATCGATACTATCGATAAGAATCGATAATTTGACAGCCAACGTTTGGAGTAAAAAAATTTTTTCAGATGGTGATGAAAAAAAAACTATTTCAGATGGCGATGAAAAAATACTATGACATATAATTGAGTTGGATAAATTTCCCATGGAAGGTTATCATGTTAGCTTTCTCACAAAAAAATATTACGTCCTTGCGTGCAGCCTTTTGCCGGCAGTTAACCGGAACATTCGCTATGGCGGACGAAAAAATGCGTGTAGTTATGTTTTTAAGCTCTTTCTTCGTTTTTTTTTATTAATTCCTCCTCCTTTTTCACGATAGAATTGTTGGAATAGATCTTGCGCTTCAAGTTTGCCCAGAAATTCTCGATGGGAAGCAGGTGGGGGACATTGGGCGGATTCGCTGACTTCGGTACCACATCGATATTCAGCCGCTCCATCTCCTCCAACGATCGCTTCGAGTAGTTGTCCGACGTTAAATCTGGCCAAAACACCGTGTCTTCGCTCTTATGGTATTTCTTGATGAACGACGCAACTTCTGTCAGGCATTTCGTACTATAAATTTCCCCGTTCACGGCCAGCCCGGAGCGAAAGAAGCGCAACTTTGACATCCCTTTCTCGCTGATTGTCAGCCACAGCCGCACCTTCTTGGGGAACTTGGTCTGTGAAATAAACTTTACCTCGGTGCCACTGGCGTAGCGTGAGGGGGGCGGTCCGCCCCGGGTGTCACCCCCTAGGAGAAAATTTTTTACGCGTGTCGCCTTCGAAAGGGTGAGATTAATTACCATTTAAGTGGAGGTCGAGCTGAAATTCTCGAAAATTTATAAATTTTTCGAAAACAGGTAGATTTAGTGCATTTGAAAACGAGCGGACTAACTCTCGCCATTTTTGGTAACAAGATGATTTAACTGCAATCTGGTGGGGGTGACACCCAGAGGGAAAGGGGTGAAACCTAAATTTTCCGCCCGGGTGTCACCCGGTCACGCTACGCTACTGCTCGGTGCTCACTTCCTTCGTGGGGGAGGTAAAATTCGAAGAGCCCTGCTAGTCGTTGCCATCCAGGGTGAGATAGGTCTAGTCGTCCAATACCACTGCCGCGTCGCGATTCGCAGGGAAAATCGACTTGACCGTCTCATTCAACCGCTGTCGCTGCGTCATTGCCTGCAGCTCCGAGACCCAGATGTCTGGACGAGGGAATTTTTTTCTAAGCCTAAAAGTCACACCTTCTATTCCCGTTCATTTTCGCATCCTCGCAAACTGCATACATTGCCCGCTTTACTAAACTTATAATATAATACTGTTTTCTAGTGAAATGAAACCGGTTTTCAAAATTGATTCATTTTTCGTAAAGTTCTGGCCATTTAAAATTCGAGAGAATTTTATTTATCTCAATTATTTTGTCTACCCCCTGAATAAATCAGGATACTTTTTTGGCGCAACAATTTCGTTGATTTGGATTTTTAGTGGAACTAAAAATTGTTTGTTGGGTAAGAGATACTTTTAACTTAAACAGTTCCAAGTTAAACTAAACAATTACCAAAGAATTACCAATAGACTGCCGCTATGCATGTCCATCATATTATAAGAGTTAGCAAGCCAAAGAAAATGCATTTTATTACAATTTAGTATCATTGCTTTTTATGAGATGGTGCAAAAAGTTTGGATATTGTTATAAAGTTCACCAGTACTAAGTTGTCGAATTCATCTGTTCTTAGGAAACGAAAAACTATAAATACCTTTTTAGTTACCATTATTTCTCAGAAACTCAGTGACACCCGGGGCGAACCGTTACACCACCCCCAACAATGCTAAGTCTTGTCGAATAGCAGCGCCCAACAAATACCTAGCGGCAAAAGCAACTCCTGGGGTAGGGTAAGTGAGGTCTCCTTCTCTTGGGTCTCCTCCAGTAACCAGCCGCACTGACTTGTGCTCACCCTTATAATATCGATAATTATCGTTAACGTCAAAAAATTAACGATAATATCGATGACAAGCATTTATCGATATTATCGATAAGTATCGATAAGTTTCCCATCACTACCCTAGAACGCTGTACAATGGTTATTTGGCGTCTCCATCGGTTCAACTGTGAAAGGAGGCGCACGATTAACGTTCGTGTTAGAGTGGGTGAGGGCTTTGACGCGTTTTTGAAATCTTTTTTTGAAACTGTGTTGGCCAGTGTAATATAACATTATTTCTCGGACAAAAATTTTAGTTATTTTACGACTAGACCTAGAAACAACTTCTTCATAGAGAGCTCTAAACCATGAGAAAAAAATCGAAAACTCCATTTCCGCCTAAATTGGTGAATTCTCGTGCCCTTATTGAATGCAGAATTGTGTCAAAAGGTCGCAGAGTTCGTCGCTACTACGTTGGCCATTGGCTACGTCTGAAAAAAATATCTTTGCTAGGGGTTCCAAAATTCACAAGAATGGTTAAAAAGCTTTGATCTTTTCTTTTTTTAGTTTGAGTTCTGGGACAAAACCTTTATTTACCAATGTAATTTTCTGTTTGAGAAATAAAATTTCGGATTTTATTTTGAATTTCTGCTTTAGTATCTACTATCAAGGTTCAGTCTATCCTTGGAATTTCCATTTTTTGTACTTTTCCTTTTTAATTTTTAATAATTGATTTTTGCGTCAGTAACCAAAACTTTGTTATTCCAAATTTAATTTGGCATTATTTCCGTCTTCGACGTCTGCACTCTTTAACAAACTAGTGTTGACAACACGAACGTTCTCGTTGATGCTTCTGTTCACAATGTCGAATGCGATAACTTCTTGTTCTATCACGCTTTAAATTCTAATTTCACTCTGCTTCGCAGCACATTCTCTTATCATCAGACAATTCGCACAATTTGCTATCCAACACTCCGCGGATCCAATTAGGTGCGATTCCGTGAGAATTCCTTCTCTATTGCGAACCAGTTTTCTGGTCACACTCGTGCTGGAAACGTTCTGCTGCCAAGTGAGACACCATTAAGTTGTCTGATTGTGTTTTTGCGCCTATTATGTAGCGACGCGTATTTCTATCACGTGTTTGAAAATAAAATTTCATCTTGAAAGTTTTTTTTTCTTCTTTCTAATATACTGCACGAATTACTATTACTATACTATTGACTATGCAACTCCATTGGTTTGAAATCGATGGAGGCGCCTGGTATTGCAATCAGCAAAATTTCACACTTGCTCGTCAGTCAGCACAATATCAAAAGTACCATGCGGGGGAAGGTTTACTATCCTTCGCCTGTTCGGATCACCTGATGTTTGAGCAAAATCTGGTTTCCCACCCCGTCTCAGTTTGTCGCTCGAACGAAAGAAACAATCAAGCGCCGTGTATGATTATCTAGAGCAACAACCGGTAAATGGCTTTACCGTTGGATAGAGCAAATAATTGATGTTCCAAACAGTGATGGATCACAGCGAAAGCGACATGTTGTCATTCGTTATGGAATTTCATCATCTCTGTCATACTTATCGCTTTGCTTTGATTGCAAGCGTAACCGATAACCCCCTTGACAACCGGCAGCATGGCAGAGCAATATGTTTCAACAGATTAAAGGAAATCGAGCGTACTCTTCGAAGATTCGATCAATTCTGTAGACAAAATCTAGCAATAAGGTACGGATGAATCGACAATAAAGACAAAAGGTGAAAACTTTTCGAATCGTCACAAAGTTCGACTTCTTGCTAATCGGATGTCGATGCCTATAAAATATACCTAGCTACCGAACGGAACACCAGTCAGTGCTAATTGAGTCAAAGGATCGTTGCTCGGCTCGCTGGGAGACTCGGGAAGCCAGTGAATTGGAAGAGAAGAGGCTTGACAGCTGGTGTTGAGATTTATATTACGTTTCCCGCCAGCCGCAAGGATATACTGCCAAATTACATAGGCCATCTTAATTCAGTTCGACTCTACCTTATAAATGGATTGACGTTATTATCAGTTGGGCAGATTACCTCATTGATTGCCACAAAATTACAAGTGTTTAGTGCTGCCCAAAGAATATTCAGTAAACTTGCCGGCAGGTAGACAAACCTCCGGGTAATCAGAAATCCCATCATGCATCAGATACAATTTAGCCTCACATAATTGCATTGTGGTTTGGTCTGGTGCGGTTGATGATAAGAACAAGAATAATGGAGATGCACTGTGCTTTTTCGTTTTCCCAACGTCAATTTAGAAAATTCAGCTACAAGTACCGGCGACTCATTCTTGCAAAAACTTTCTTCCGAAGGAAGCAGGCTATCGTCAACAAGTTTGATGTTGCGAAAAAACTAGATAAGTAGAAGGTAGGGGTACTAGGGGTAAGCCCGGCACTGAGGGTAAGACCGTCACCCCTAGGATTTAACTAGAAAACGCTAATTAACTGTGTTTTGGAATATGTGAAGTGTTGGTATTTAATATTTTAGGCTTTTTAAGACACATCGAAGCCACCGCGAAACGTCAAACGTCAAAATAATAGGCAAAACATACGCTACTGCAGCTGATGCGTAAACGGATGTAATTTTTCGTGAGTGGAACTTAAGCTTTTATTCATTTGAAAAGACTACAATAATTTTTCGTTGCTCTACAATTTATTGTTTGAATTGTTAGCAATCACAGTAATTCGATCTGAGGTAAATTGAAGCGATAAATTTGTAGAAATACTCTTTTAAAAAAATGGGTACTGTCGGGGTAACACCGTCACCCAGTGAGTGGGGTAAGTCCGACATGGTCTGAGGCTAGTTGGATGTTAGTGACACATACTTCTCATCTATTACCGATGTCTCGCTGCTAAATAAATTAATTAATCGACTTAGAACCATGCACTCAAGCTCTTCTGTGATTTATGAATGATTCCAAGGGTTATTAAAGGTGTCGAATGTACTGAATCAAGTCACAAAACTGGCCGCTTTCCCGGTGGTATTTGGAGTATTCTCCAGTGTGGTCAATGTGATCCTGGCTTCGATTTAACTAGTTGATAATATGATTTAAAGTGCCACATGATAGGCTTGCCGAGTATCAAATTCTTTCATTGTTTATACATAATGTTCACCGGAACTTGTTCCGGCAATCTCCCCAGAACCAGCTAACCGACAACAACCAAATACAACAGTAACATACAGAAATGTAAGATCTCTCATTTGGCGGTTTCCAAATTTAAATTGGTTTAGTTAATTCAAGTAAATTCATGAACAAACTAAGGTGCCGGTGTTACCCCCAAGGGGTGCCGGTTTCACCCGCACTGGTTGCTAAACGTCTTTTTTATCTTAGTTTCAAAACTTCACTATTTCTTGTAAAATAACAGTTTGAAAGTACTGAAAGCTTCCATATCTTGTAGAGTTGTCGAGCTTCGTAGCCGCAAGGTTACAGAGTCCGCTTTGACAAGCGAATGGTGATAGATTCGAATCTTAGTAGAACCAAACCATTCGTTCGCAAAAAGGACTTTAAGTATGGGTTTATTCTCAGGCTCTTCCACACAAAATCTTCTCTCCAGATTTAATAACCTCTCGTCTAAAGCTTCGATAATATCATAGACTATAGCACGTTATATGCTTTTAGAGTGATAGCTTGCAGGAGGATATGATAGAATCGATAAGGAAGAAAGTTGGTTACTAAATCTGAATGAGAAGACAAAAAAAAGTACTATAACTTCCCTCCAGACTTAATAACCACTGATCTAAAGCTTCAATAATATCATAGACTATAGCACGTTATATGCTTTTAGAGTGATATCCTGCAGGAGGATATGATAAGGTCGATAAGGAAGGTAGTAGGTTACTAAGTCTGAAGGAGAAGACAAAAAGCACTATAACACGGAGCAGGTTACTTCTCAATAAGTAGCACTGCAAAATGGTAAAAAAACCAGAAATGTGCAAACAGCAAAAACGTCCGGACAATGCCACAATAGATCAAACAACTACTGGTAGCAGTGGGGTCCACACAAAAAAAAAAAACTTGTAGAAAACAATCTGGGAAATGATTCTGTGAAAGCAATATAACAATATTTGCCATCAAGTCCTACTAAAGAATCATTTTCCTTAGGGGGCCGGGCTTACCCCCAGTACCCCTAATGTTATTCTTAGTTTCCGTTCCAGGAAGCGTAACCGGTGAAAAAGAAACCAACGATGAACGGTATCCGGCTTAGGCGACATGAAGAAGGATAATTGATGGTTCAGAACTAACCAATATAACCTCTGTTTTATGCAGCTCAGCCCACACGTGGTTGTATATAATATTTTTACCTTTCAGCTAGCGTTTCTTATGCATTCAACACTCCTGTACCACTGTATCATCCGATAGCATGCAAGGTGTTATTCTGTTATAAATATTTATTAACTCGTAATGTACCGTTCGTGATACTGACTGATACTTGGTGGGTTTCGGCTAAGTCAATTTGCAGAATCGTTCCCTTCAAGGTTATGACTAATGCTATTCGAGATGCCGAAATAATAAAAATATACGCCAAGGCCACCAAAAGAAAAAGTTTGACCCCGGTGTGTATTAATAAGTACAGCAGCGTTCGTGAGCAGAAACTGAATGGTACTCCTTGAGGGAAAAACGTGTTTAATTTGATAGAGACAAGTATCAAGATACAACTCGTTTCGGCGTTACGACTTGATGCTAAGACATAGGGGAATTCATTATTGCTCTATCGTGCGTTGCGTTGGAGTTGGCTGCGTTGAATCTGGTTCAAGAGACCACAGGTTTATAAATTTTGCCGCTTTCCATATTTAATCTATTGGGCAAGAAATTCCTAAATTACCCGACAAAGGTGTTTTCTCTAGACAGTGGAGCCTTCCTTTTTTATTCTCATTTATAACGAAGATTGAAGCTTCTTCTTCGTCATTGCCATGCAGGGAATAAAAATATTCGAAATGGGAAATGGAAAAAAAACTCGACACAATATAACGTTTTACGGTGATCAGAGAAATCAACTGCGTAAAACAGAATTTTATTCTCAAACTTAAAACACCGATTACGATGTCAATTTATATTATTTTATACATTAATAAAACACATTATTCGAATCAAACGATGAGACTGTACAAATTCCCACTTGTCGAAATAGTGCATCGAACAAATTTATACTAATTGACCAAGCTCAACTGGTATATTTTTATCCGAAAAATTCCAATCACAAAATGCAAAAGTTTCTATTCCCTAGACTCCAAAGAAGCATTTCTCCATTACACCAGCCGCCTGGAATCTATACCGGCGCAAAGGAACACTCTACGAGTGAGATCGACTGAATGGACTCATATAAATCACAGAAATGAAGATTTCTTCATCAATGTGCGTCACATGAAGGGGCAATTTTGGCTCCCAGCGGCTGCTTTGGTGTCACAAATGATACTCGGGAGTCCGGAGTGGCGAAACACCCATGCTAACAAAGGCAATCTGCAAGAGCAGTAGCAAATGGACATCGTATGGATTCTTCTGTGTCCCTCTACCTTTCCGCCTTCCTCCTTACAAATTGCTTTGTATGCTACGGCTTAGTATGTTGTAGAAAAGCACTGAGCAGGTGGAACATAGCAAGGACACATTTTGATGACCATATCAAAAGGTCATGTCGTGCCCCATGTCATATTCACGACACAGTGACGAAAAAATCGAATACGAAACAAAAACTATTATCGCGCCACTGTTCAAACTGTTCTAATCGACGGATCAAAATTGACACAAGTACACGAAAATTTCACCCAAATATCACTAACGAATTGAGGTCTGTATTTCAACATATTTAATTACACTCCATTATATTTTATTATACCCCACATTACTTCATCATATTCCATCTATATTACCTCGATACCAGCCGGTGACGGTGATTGTAAGCTTAATTGAAGGGTCATTGCATCGACCATCTCGGATTTCAACCAATATTTGTGAGTCGATGTAGGGGAGGAGTGCCAGTTATGGCAATACCTAAAAAATGTACCAGTTATGGCATGAACCAGTTATGGCCTATGGAGTTTAAATGGTGTATTGCCATAACTGGTACCATTGCGCTTATGCGATATAACCATAACTGGTGCACTTGCCATAACTGGCTCACCTACCCTATTTTGGTCTGAAACATGAAAGCTACAATTCTGTACCGATTGGTGGACTTATCGGACTGCGGGACTGCCCCCACTATTTATGAATTCAGAATAACAACTTTTTCTTCAATTTGCAGACATTTCGGGACCCTTGTGTTGCCAACATTGCGTTTTCCTAAATTCAAAACCTAATTAGCAAATTTCTCAATATGCCCTCCTGTTTTCTTGGTTTTGACCACGTCAATGTGCTCTGCAAACGATTTAACAAAGGTGTCATTTATCAGGACAAAACAAAATGTTATACGGGTCGTTCCATAAGAAGTGACCACGAAAAAGCACTAACTTGGACACGACCATCACAGATTTTGCTCAAAGTTGGGGAAATAATTCTACTGTCACTTTGGAAAAATCCCAATTTTGGTGTCGATTGGAATACCCCCCGCTCTGTAGGACTCCCCTCTTTATTGCAAAGTCACGCATTTTTTGTTCAAAATCTCTTTTCTCTTTTTCTTACAATCCATAGAAGTAAGATGTCCAAAAAAAACTGATAGATGATTTTGGAAGAAAATAAACCAAGGAATCCAGAAAAAATTTAACTTTTGACCGGAAGTGTTGCCAGATAGATTATTTTTGTATTTTGAAATTAAATTTGAAATTTCGTAATTAATTATTCGTAAAAATGTAATATCTCGAGACTGGCTCATAATACCACAGGGTGATAAGTGTTTCTTACGTAAAATTTTCCGAGAAGTACGATGAAACCATCAAATTTAAAATAAATTTAGCTACATTTGCCGAAAAATGCAAACTTAATTTCAAAATACACAAATAATCTATCTGGCAACACTTCCGGTCAAAAACAATATTTTTTCTGGATTCCTTGGTTGATTTTCTTCCAAATTCACCTATCACTATTTTTCGGGTGTCTTACATCATTAAATTATAAAATAAATTAACTACGAAATTTACAACTATTTTCGTAAAAATGTTATATCTCGAGATTGGCTCATATTACCTCGGCATGATAGTTGTTTCTTAAGTGAAATTTTCCAAGGAACACGATGAAATTATCAAATTTAAAATAAAAATGGCTGCATTTGCCGAAAAATGTAAATTTGGTTTTCAAATACAAAAATAATTTATCTGGCAATACTTTCGGTCAAAAGTTATATATTTTTTTGGATTTCTTGGTTTATTTCCTTCATAAATCATCTATCACTATTTTTTGGACATCTTACGTCTATGAATTGAAAGAAAAAAAGTAAAGAGATTTTGAACAAAAAACGCGTGACTTTGCAATAAAGAGGGGGGTCCTACAGAGCGGCGGGTAATCCAATCGACACCAAAATTGGGATTTTTCCAAAGTGACAGTAGATGAATAATTCCCCCAACTTTGAGCAAAATTTGTGATGGTCGTGTCCAAGTGGCATGTACACTTCGTATGGAATGACCCATACGTATAATTTTTATTACCGTAAGCCGGGGTGAGATAAAGCCACGGGGGTGAGATTGAGACAAAACGGAGAATGTTTGTATTTTCAATTACTTGAGATTTCTAAAACCTTATACCTCAAACTCAATACTTTATGAAACGTGACATATTTATTCATACCTTCAAATGGAATATAGATAACATCAGTGAACTGTTTCACATAAATAATGTTTCAAAGTACAGGGTGAAAAACATGCGCAAATAACGTTATCCAAAAATGTCCCAGGGAAACCAACCCGATCAAGAAATCACATCAACTTACTGCTCAGTTGGTACGTTAGGATGTCGTCTCCAATGTGGTTAGGAAATATTATTCATTGAACCGGTGTTGGCTTGGAAAATAATGTTTTTTTCAAACTGTACACTTTATGAGCCCTTTTGAGGTGAGATTGTGCCAAGCTATTATGAACGATACAGTGTGCGGAATTTACATTCACGACAAAATTGTATCAGTATACACCAAAACACTTGCATTGTTTACATAGGGTATGCTTTTTTTTCTTCACAGCATAGGGTATGTTGTCTAGCTATGATATTATTTAAAATAATGACTAAAAGCTTAAGAAGCTTACTGTTCTCAAATGTTAGATGGAAATTTACAATGTTTGATATTACTTATGGAATGTAACAAAGTATTGTACACCTATTCTATAAAAAATGATGACTTTTAAAGCGCGGAAGGAGGGTTGTGGATACGTTTCCAGCAGTTTTGAGATCTCCAATGGAATATAAAGGGGTTAATGACACAATAATTGAAACGGAAATTTTTCTCAGGATTTATGTCCTAACGTTTTCCCTTTCTAAGCTACCTGGAGACGCCACTATGTGTAAAGAGAATGTCTATAAGCCACGTTCTCATAACTGGTTACTCCAGATATCGATTTGATCCAGTCATCCTTTTTTTATAATTCTTATGAAACGTAGTTTCTGGTCAACCCCCTACAGCCCCTTAATAGTCCACGTTGTTTATGCTCGTCCCTATACTTACTGTTTTATCATTTTATTCAAGTGGATTATTCGTAGATGCGCTACTGTTTATTTAACAGGTATTAAATTCAACTTTTTGTTTTTGGCACAATCTCACCCCATAGAAGGGGTGAGATTAGGCCAAAGTTCATTTATTTTTAGCAAAATTATAGTTTATCGTAACTTAACCATTTTTGCGGCAGTCGTTAACTAAAAATTTAAGTGTGCATTGGCGTGATTTGGATCAAACTCATTGCCTAAATGTGTGCATTACAAACTAAGGAACAAAAACATATCCTTTTTTGGCACCATCTCACCCTGGCAGACGGTAATTGAAATTTGTTCAGTACAGTGCTTTTTTAATTTTATCACTGTCAATTCTTCACCGTGAATTTGGCGAAACCGTGGATTTGGCGAAATGATGAAAATCGTTTTTAAGTTTTTATGATATTTTGAGTAAAATAATGCACTTTCATAGTTCAATGAAATAGAAGTTCAAGACTTTCTTAAGGCAATTATGCATGCAATTTTATTCTGGTTGATAAACGGATGGGCACACGTCACTTGAGATCTCATATCCCAACCTCCACGAGGTGCCAACCGAGACACGAGTAACTTCAGCAGAGATCGGGTAACCAACCCCCGGTGGAAGCTATGGTCGTATGCCGACTGGGAAGGGGGATCGTAAGCGGCTGTATTCCCATGTTAGGGGTGGCGTACAACAGCGTCTGATCAGGAGCGGGCGGCTGAATTACGAAAAGCGGTGCCTCGCCAGACGTCTAAGACGGCAGCCCCGTCGCGAGACTAGGTCTCGCAGCCCTAGTAAGGCAGCACACCGAAGGTAAAATACTACGAACAATCCAGATATAAACACGGAACGGAGTAATCGGCATGGAACGAAAAAGGGCAACGAATAATGGAAACTCGGTACTTGGTATGTAAGGACTCTACTCGAACCGACACGTTCAGGTATACTTGGTATCCTGGCTGCTGAAGATGAATGTGGAGGTAGCTGCCATACAGGAGGTGAGGTGACCGAAAATGGGAGAACGCGAATTCCGGGCAGTAGATCCTATTGCGGGAACTTCATTTAATGTAGTACCACATCTACTACAGTGGCGGCGTGAAAGCAGAAAGAAGTGTCGGTTTCGTGCTCATCAACAGATGAAGCGAGTCATTAGATGGAGGCTGATTAGTGACCGTATATGCGTGTTAAGAATTAAGGGCAAATATTTCAACTACAGCCTGATAAATGTGTACGCACCGACCAACGATAAACCCGATAAACAGAAGAAGGAGTTCTGTGAGCTCCTGGAAAAGACGTATAATGAGTGCCCAGGACACGACATCAAGATCGTCATCGGGGATGCAAATGCGCAGCTCGGGCAGGAGACCTTTGTGGGTCGAGGATTCAGGAGGTAGTCTGAATGAACAGTGAATGCATATCCACAGTACAATCAGCACCACAGCGGGAGAAGTTTTGGCTACGAGGTCGAAAGGAGCAGGATGGTGATTGAGGATGATAGCAAAGTTGTGGACCCACCATCCATGGACGAGGTTAAGAAAGCAGTGAAAGGGCTGAGGAACTGTACGGCAGCTGGTAAGGACGGCATTCCAACCGAACTTTTCAAAGTCGGAAGCGAACAGCTTTTTATTTATTAATTCATTTCGTCAATCAGAAGTATACATTATACAATATTTTAATAGTCTAATATAATGTTTTTTTTACAAACTATTTTTTATTCAATAAGCGTTGCGATTGCGTAGCTCAATCGAAAAATGTTTGAGTGTTTAAGCTGTATCGTGTTTTACACCAGATCATGCTTAGACTGTGGTCCGATGAAGAATTGCCCTCGGTCCGTTTAGAAAATTCTCTCCGTATCCTGTTCCATAGACTGAGGTCGTTGTCAGAGATCTTTGTTGGCGATTACCAATGTGGTTTTCGAGGGGGACGCTCCACTACGGACCAAATGTTCACCCTGCGACAGATCCTCGATAAATTTCGAGAATTCAACCTGCCTACGCACCATCTGTTCATTGACATTAGGGCAGCGTACGATACAGTTAAGAGAAATGAGTTATGGCGAATTATGCTCGAACATGGTTTCCCAACAAAACTAATTAGACTGCCACCATTGAAGGCTCTACATCATGCGTCAGGATAGCCGGTGAGATATCGAACTCCTTCGTGACGTTAGATGGTTTGAAGCAGGGAGACCGGCTGTCTAATTTATTGTTCAACATCGCATTGGAGGGTACCATACGGAGGGCCGGTGTGCAAAGAAGCGGCACCATCATTACGAAGTCTCACATGCTTCAAGGTTTTGTGGACGATATCGACATCATTGGTATCAACCGTAGAGCAGTGGAAAAGGCCTTCGGACCTCTCAGGAGGGAAGCTGCGAGAATAGGGCTCATCATTAACTCTGCCAAAACTCAATACATAGTGGCTGGTAGAGAACGTGGTAGTCACACGGATGTTATTGCTGAGGTGTTTTTAGCTGGGGAAACTTTTAAAGTAGTCGACGAGTTTATTTACCTGGATAGATTAGTGACATGTGACAACGAGGTTAGCCGTGAAATAGAAAGGCGGATAACTTCGTTTTCTCGAAAAACGTCATCATACAAAATTTCAACTCAATCGGACTTAGGAAAGTTGTGCCTCAAAGCGGCCAAAGTTTCATTTTTGCGACTGATGACGAGATCATTCGATATATTTTTTTCTGTACATTGAGAATTTCGTCATGTTACCTCTTTGCCATATGTTGTGACCATGGGTTTTGAAGCACTGTTAAGCAGGTATTGGACGACGCAAATATTTGCTATTTTTGGTACGATTTTTATTTGCACAAAATAAAATCTGTTTGAAAAAATAGCAAATATTTGCTAATAACACAAAGTTTTAGCAAAATTCATCTTGAATTGAACTTTATGTGATTTGGATGTTTTGGACACATGATTCTTCACCCCATTTAACCTCAATGTAAAAATCAAAATCTTGCAAAACCATCTAACTTGAATATACAAACAAACGCCTAAACTTTCGGCCCAATCGCAGAACATCAAAACAACATGCGGTTGTACCTCTTGCGAACTGGCTTATTAAGAGTGACACCTAAACTATTTTTCACTAAATGCGATCGTATTTTAACTATCGAGCTAGTTTGAATTTTGTTAGAAATTCATTTATTGTTTTTATTGAGTATGTCAATGTAAATACACAACGCTGAAAAATTATATGTTTAGCACATAAGAACATCTGCGCAAAGTTTCAGCTAGATCAAAAATGGTAGATTTAAATGGCTGCCCTTTTTTGTGGAATTGCAGATACACAATCAGTTTTGTCAGTTCTCCTATAAAAATTAAAAAGCGACGTGGAAAGTGGTCGACGTTGTACGCATTTAAATTATTAGGTGCGTAACTAAGTTTTCGCCTTGTGTTTGCGTGTGCGTGTGTTTTTTTTTAATAAAAATGTATATTTATTTATTTTGCAAAAATACCTATCTATAACTCGTTTGGTTTTAGCAGCGCAGAAGAAATAACATCGACTTGGTCCCACCGAACACACGATGTAACCTTACCGCGTAACTGCAGCGTGTCGATGGCATAGAAGCATGCTTGAGTTGCTGTAATGAATCCATTTTTCATCACCCGTCACGATGATAAAAACCCTTTTCCTTTGGCTTCAAATCATAAGAAACCCAATTTCTTTGTTTTTCAACCGTCCTCAAATCATGCAATCTCGGCTTGGCGGGTAACTTCCAACTACCAAAGCAAGTTGTTCCTGCGTTTGGCGTGGATCCTCAGCAAGCTACTCCTCCAATTAGCGTCTTCGAAAGTTCTTGGCCTTCCTACACGCGGAAGTGAAGGTATCAATCACGACACGTTGTTTCACATAGAGCAGCATTTACGCAAAATTCAGCTGCAGCTGCACTGTAGCCCTGTTTCCTGTGAATAAAATGAGAAAAATAAGACTTCCAGCAAATGGCGCCTATTTGGCACAAAATCAGACATAAAACACAATTAGTAAAATGTAAACAAATCGTTTTACTGTACCATTAGCTTCAAAATGACTAACAGCATTTGAGGCAACGACATACAGTTTTAGTAAGGGGCGATGCAAGAATTCAAATCTTGTCCAGTTCATTGTTTTAGAAGTAACAGACTCATTTGCAAATTGTTTTGTAAACAGGCGGATTTACATCATTTTTAAAACAAGAGCACATTTAAACAGGCGAAACTAAACGAAAAATAAAAACAAGGCTGGTGAATTTTATTACCAAAATTCTATGGGCTCATCTAAAAGGCTAAGCTAAAGTAACGACAATTTTTAGCGTAAATGCAAAGATTTACTGCTGTATTGTTGTGAAATTTAAAGATAGGCTCTTTCTACGTCAGTTTATAACATTAAAGTCGACTTATTCCATTGCATTCATTTATGAGCAAGATCGCGCGAAATGACCTATGGTCGAATATCGACCATTTTTGATTTGAATGAAACTTTGCACACGTATTTGGCTTAGCAAACTGAGCATTTTTCACAGGTGGAGAGATTTTTTACACCCATGAGTTACATTCTAAAAAGGCGTATGACTTTTGGCATAGGTTTTATTCGAAGCATTGTAGCCCAGAAACCGTTGGTTGTATAGAAAAACTGTCTGAAAATGAGTTGTAGGGAATTAAAAATGCATCATAAAAAAATATACACTGTACAAAAAAAATTTTTTTTGACCAAAAAAAATTAAAAATAAACATTAAATTTCAATTTAAAAATAAGAGTTGAATTTTTTTTTATTTTTTTTAAAGAAACTTGACGTTAATACGTAACTTTTTGAAAAAAGTCCAGGATGGAGAAATGAAAAATATTTTTGTATGGTAGATTAATTTTTTTATAAAAATTCTAATTTGAACATTTTTCAAAATATTTGTATTCTGATGATTTTAAAAGATGCAGAGAGTCATTTTAAATCAAAAAGCTCTTGATAGTAAACATTCTAAAGGCATCGGTTTTCGAGTTATTTTAAAATTAAGCTCGAAAAATTAATTATATTTCGGAAAATACACGTTTTTCTTCATTTGTCCATGGTTCTCCAGCAAAAACCATACGTTCATTGTAATGCTTGATCAAAATTGTATATTTTCATTCTTTGACAACAAAACGATTGGATAAATAACTCAAGCGCTAAACCTTAGCCTACCTACACGTTCCCCCTTGCCGAGTGTTTTATAAAAAAATATGTTTGTCGTGCAACACTACCTACTTGTTTACTAACAATAACTGTTTGTAAAGTACGCAACCAATAACTACTGGGTTACCTATAATATCTGTTTTCGTATACAAATACGATTGCACTACTCTAGATGTGTTAGTAACAGTTTGCATTTTGTGAAGATGAATAAAGTGAAAATGGAATACACCAAGCCCAAATGCTGTAAACCCTTTCCTGATCATCGGTGCTCATCAAGCTTACGCAAATTAAACGAAAACGTTATTGCAAAATTAAAAATGTTGAACAGTCAAGCTCATTTTAATACGTCTTTATCAATTTGTGATTCGTGTAGTTATTGGAATGATAGTCAAACCACCATTCATCCCTTCGTTGTTTTCTATTCAGAATCTGGAACACTTAAGAATATCAGCTTCATCATAATATCGGAAGTACTCCATCATGATACTGTTGCGGTTCAGGTGTTCATTGCCAAATTAATGAGTTTTTTGAAAACAACAATAGAGTTGAAAAAAGCGATATTAATGTCTGATGGAGCTGCCTCACAATATAAAAATAGAAAAAACTTTGCAAGTCTTTGCAAGTTTAAAACAAAATATAACGTCGATGCAGAGTGGCATTTTTTGCGACTTCTCGTGGTAAAGGCCCATGCGATGCAATTGGTGGCATATTAAAACGAATGGCAGGAAATGCAAGTTTAGGTAAAGAACATGAACATCCCATTACAAGCGCAAAATAATTGTATGATTGGGCTAATCAGAAAAGTAATAAAAATTCATCAAAAATGTCATTTAGTTGGGTATAATATGAAGAATATGAACAAGGAGTAATAGAATGGAGCAATATTTTCAAAAAATCTACAATGATAAAAATATTACTCTTTTGTTCCGATTTCAGAAAATAAGATACAAACGAAGCTGTTTTCAAAAGATGACGAATCATTTACTTATGATGTATATAAAATATAAGGTGAAACTAGTTCTGTAAAGTATCTATGTCATGAAAAATATATGAAAAATATGCTCTTAAGATAATAAAACTCGAAAATAAATATTTGATTCTTATATATATATTTATATCACTCAAAGCAGTTAACTCTTTTCTTGAGAACCGTTCGCCCAATCGTTTTGTTGTCAAAGAATGAATTGTATATTTTTGATCAAGCATTCCAATGAACGTATGGTTTTTGCTGAAGAACCATGGACAAATTAGGAAAAACGTGTATTTTCCTGAATAATTATAATTTTTCGAGCTTAAATTAGAAATAACTCGAAAACCAATGCCTTTAGAATGTTTACTACCAAGAGCTTTTTGATTTAAAATGACTCTCTGCATCTTTTAAAATCATCAGAATACAAATATTTTGAAAAATGTTTGAATTATAATTTTCATAAAAAAATTAATCTACCATAAAAAAATTATCTTTCATTTCTCCATCCTGGACCTTTTTTTAAAAGTTGCGTATTAACGTCAAGTTTCTTTAAAAAAAAAAAGTAAAAAAAAATTCAACGCTTGTTTTTTTAAATTGAAATTTAACGTTTATTTTTAATTTTTTTTGGTCGAAAAAAATTTTGTTTGTACAGTATATATTTTTTTTATGGTGCATTTTTAATTCCCTACAACTCATTCGCAGACAGTTTTTCTGTACAACCAACGGTTTCTGGGCTACAATGCTTCGATTAAAACCAATGCCAAAAGGCATACGCCCTTTTAGAATGTAACTCATGGGTGTAGAAAATCTCTCCACCTGTGAAAAATGCTCAGTTTGCTAAGCAAAATACGTGTGCAAAGTTTCATTCAAATCAAAGATGGACGATTAAATTTTCGCGTATTTCCAGACGATTTGAAATGATTCTGCTCTTATTATGAAGAAGATTTCGAAAAACTATCAAGCTGCTTCTAAAAAAACCGAAAGGCGAAATCAGATAAGAACTTATGCGAAAACTGGAAGGACGCTATAATTGCTCCAGCTCGAATTGCTGCGTGCATAATTGATTGCAACAAGTGTTCTCTTGTATTCATTTCGACAAATGACTTCGGGTGGCTGGATGTTAATCGGGTTTCGCGCGCATTTTTCTCGTGAGACTGTATCACCTTCCGTGGTAGGGAACTGATAAGCTTAGAAGTAGTTCTGCATATTTAGATTTGAAAACAATGCTTAAATTGTTTACTTGTAACCGCTTGTTTGATTATTTACGTTTAATTTCTTTGTGAAGTATTGTACAAACTTATAGTTTTTATTGAATGATTTATTTTAAAAAGTTTTCCTGAGACCTACAAGATTTGATCGTATTCAAAGTCCGCGTCTGTTAGGGAACCTGTCTCTTTGTGTTAGGCTTTGGAATTTTAAAACAATCTCTTATACTAAACCTGACGATTGCAGCAGAAAAAATCGTTTTCCCACAAGACAAAAATCGGATCTCTTTCATTGAAGCCCTGCATAGCGTCCTGCTCTCACAGATTAAGACTCGATGATTGCCTTGGACAGTAATACCAGTACGTGGTATTGCGTCTGTCGAGACGCGACGAAAATTGGGTTTTTCCTCAGAATTCACCGGTTCCGGTTTACGATTATTGCGCGTCGTTCGTACTTAGGGTCGATGTATAGACAGCTGAACAAGCAGCCTGTGTGTGCACCCTTGCCGGCAGCAAATACACACATTGATGAACTTCGGGGAGTTCTCGAATGAACTGATTGGTGAGTGCATTGTTCGTGCGACTAGCGGGCAGGACTTGTCGGGATTGGGAATGAACTTTCCCCAGCTAGCAGGCGCGAAATTGAAGTGCCGAATGTGCATTTCGTTGTCTGCTGGTACTGACGATTTTCCGCTCTATGTTTTAGATACCGTTTAGACTTTGGTACGTTCAGTCATCATCTGATTACTATAGCCTCAGGAATCGGTTCCACAGTCGGTTGACGCGTTGACTTCGGCACGAGGGTAATTCCTTAGCGGCTAGTTATTTCGAGTTTTTGGAATACAAGGATATGATTGATTTGCTATTGTGCTGTATGGGAAAAAAGTTTCGTAAGCATTGTTATAGGCTAATTAGCATATAGTATGCAGTTGACCTGATTACGATAAGATCAGTGTAGTGCAAGGAGCCGTATTAGATGTAAAAAGGCTGCTTAGTGGTACTCGAACATCAGTTCAATAGCATGGCAAACAGTTGACAGATTATTAACGTCGACGGTGCAAAGTGAGTGTGTCCAAGTGTCTAATTCCAGTTTGCTATCGTTGTGAATTTTAAACTGGAATACGATGTGCTTCATTGAATATGCAGAACAATTCAAGTGGTAATGCCTTCTGGGAAGGGAATGGTTTACACGAGCAAATGGTGCAACCATCGGATGCCAACCGCAGCCAATATGCATTCAGTGGTAGCGTTGAAGTGCTAAACGAGTTAGTGTCTGGCGAACAAGAGTTCTTAAGAGAGTCAAACGCTAGTGGAGTAATTTTCCGAACGACGTCGTATTCTTCTTATCTAGCAACGACTGCAGTGCTAACCGGTGGTTCGAACGAATCGTGGTATCATCAAACCACTTACCAGCCAGAAATCACGCAAAATGTTCACAGCTACGACATTGACCAGCATACCTTCATTTATTACGCTGAACTGCTGAGTATGATTAACTTCTACTACATACCGGCGCTGGTGCTTTTCGGAAGCATTGGAAACGTACTCTCGGTGCTCGTGTTCTTCAAAACCAAGCTCAAGAAGCTCTCCTCCTCATATTACCTAGCCGCACTGGGTCTAAGTGATACGTGCTATTTGTTCGGTTTGTTTGTACCTTGGCTCAATTTAATTGACATAAAAATCTACACCTTGGATGTGTATTGTCAGTTTTTTACGTTCTTCAGCAATCTGTGCAGTTTCCTGTCGGTGTGGTTCGTGGTCGCCTTCACGGTAGAACGCTTCATTGCGGTGCTATATCCGCTGAAACGGCAAACCATGTGCACCGTTAGGCGGGCGAAAATGGTGATAAGTGCGTTAACGCTGATTGGAGTGTTCATCAGTTTGCCAGTGATTTTTTTCGCTTCACCACAATACTCACCCGCCATGAACGAAACCATCTGTGATATGCCGGAGGAGTACAAAGTAAGTGCCTCTCGGATGACGTCTGTTTCCTGCTCACTTGCAACACGAGAGTAAATTACATTAGGAAGTCAGTTATGTGTTAATTTTTTTTTTTTATTCTCGCTTATTTTCCGTCGGTCTAGTTCCACCACTGTTGTGGCCAATCACCGACGCCCAAGTAGGCGACTCCACACCCAGGACCCTAACTCACGACTCGATTATTAACGGACCGGCGCCAACGGCTTTACTTCCTCACGCGATGGAAGGCGTGATCCCAGAGATTTTTCGCCTCAGAAAATCTCCCGGTGTCGGCTAGGATTGAATCTAGACCAGTTGGGTTGGTTGTGAGTGGATCACGCCACCTCACAACCATCGACACCTATGTCGGCGGTGGGATTCGAACCCAGGCGTCGAGCGTGGTTGGCGGAGATGTTACCAACCACACTAGGCCCCCGCTCTATGTAAATTTTTAATACATATAAGTAATTTCGTACTTGTTACAATGGAAATGACTTTCCACAGTGGGTGGTAATGGTTTGGCTTCGCTTCAAGCAGATCGCAACAGTTGAACGTTGCTACGAGTTAATTGACCTTGGAATTTTGACAGTCTTTTTCATTCGGTTTGTGTTAATCAATTCAAGACTAAAATTAAAAATATTTAACTCATAAGCTGCGCATCAAAAAAATGAAGGGAAGTTATGAAGACAAAAAACGCAAAACAAAACCTTTTTTTATAATTGTTTTTTTTTTTTTCAACCTTAGATTGCTAACTTCTTGACTATAAAATAAATTGCTAACTTCTTGACTATAAAGCTGAGCTTACCCCAGAAATTGAGGATTGCAACGATTTTTGTCAAAAGTTGGTAATAATAATTATTATTTCACACAGCGACACCAGTAGGTCTATGTAATTCGGGTTAAGCAAATCACCCGCAGGGCGCTTCAAAATGATTCTCAGAATTCTATTCTGAGTTCTTTGAAGCGTTTTCCTCCTTGTTAATGAGATTTTGCTTGTAGACCTTCAGTGTACTCTTTGAAAATGAGTTTTTTTTATCGTAGATTTGTTCCCAGTACTGAACTTTGTAAAACCAACTTAAAATAACCCCATTCATGTTGAGAACTTTCTAAAAATTATGAATCCATCATATCCTGGAAACTCAAGCGACACTGAAAAAATCTAAATAAACGGTTTGACAACCAAAAACCAAATCAAACCGTGTAAAAACCAACTTCTCTGGAAAGTTCGCGCAAAAAACGGTAAATTCCGAAATTCATGTAAAAATATTCGCGGAAAAACTTGCGTAAAAATAACCTGCGGATAAATCCGGATATAAAGCGACTTTAGGGTATGTTGTATCGGACTGAGCCTTGAAACCGAAATACAAAGACACTCGTAAATACAAAATTATCAGAATCTAAAAATACTTATGTAATGGTGACTTGTGGAGTGACGGTTTATCCTTAGAAATATTCAGCGAAATTAAATCAATATTAGGATAAAAGCTCGCACTTACTTTTCTTCACAACCAGAAGAAGGATGTGTTTCACCAATGATTACTTGCGATGTTTTCGTGCGTGTTTATTTCCAAAACAGTCCTTGCGTAAAACAGAAACAGCATTCAACGTATGAGAAGAGTTAATTCTTTTTAACTCCACTTATCGTACTTGTAAGAAACTCATTTCTTGCCAAGAAACTTTGACCACATACATCGGCACACGTTAAAAAGTTAATCCAAACTCACAGCCTAGATACAAAATAAATGTGTCTTTTTCAAACTCAGCTCATAGAAGAAAAGGAAGTGGACGCGTGTTGGCCAGAAAGTAAGAATTAATCAATTACCAACGGGTAATGGCGTAGGTTTCGAAGAAAAACCTGATTTCTCTCTGCGGAAGTCGGTCTTTTTCTACCGTTTGTTGGCTTGAATTAATCCTGAATGAATTGAATTTTTAACTTAATATACATTCTAAAATTATATAGAACACTGTTTACTCGTAGTGCCACAGTTTCAAATATTGTTTTTCTAAGAATTGAGTTTCGAAATTATGTTCTGCGTAATCATATCTCTAGATTCAGTCATTGAAGTTTTCCAAACACTGTTGAATTTATCCAGTGTTGTATGTGTAACATGTACCACAAGAGATCAAAGCAATGGTCGCAGAGGTCCGAATCTTACAAAAAACTGGACCGTAATGAAACATAGGTACTCATAAATGCAAAAACATTATTATGCAGCGTTCATACATAGATGCAACCTGAGACGCTAAGCAAAAAAAATTGCAATCCAAATTTGTGTACGTAACGTCTTCGGCAGGTTTTTGCACAAGACTGCGGTAGAAAACCGATCGAAGAAAACCACTACCGGAGACGTTCGACACCCTATATCTTTAATTATTTTTTTGTTTTGTTTGTAAACAGTACAGGGAGGATAACATGCGTTTTTTCTCGGACAATCATCATTACTTTGCAGTTGGAAAAGTAGGTTCAAAGTCCACGAATCACCCCTGCTTTGTAATAATCCGAAAAATAAAATAAAAGTACCGGTTTTTACCGGTTTTTATTTTTATGAATACCGAAATACCGGTTTTTCATAAAGTCGGTAATACCGACAACCCTAGTCGGAACTTATTGATAATTTGGTTTGACATATTTTCTAATGTTTCCACATTAGTAAGCCTGTGTAGTTCATTCGTGCTAAACCAGCGAGGACGCTTCAATATCATTTTCAGAAGTTTGTTATGAATCCTTTGAAGCATCTTCTTTCTGGTTGTACAACAACTTGTCTAGATGGGGATTGCATATAACATTGCTGGTCTAAATATTTGCTTGTAAATTAACAGTTAATTCTTGAGACAAAGTCTAGAATTTCTGTTGATAAGAGGATACAAACATTTTATATATTTATTGCACTTTGTTAGGATATTCTCAATGTGCTCCTTGAAGGTAAGATTTTTATCATAAATTAGCCCTAAATATTTAACTTGGTCAGACCAATTTAAGATTGCACCGTTCGTCTTAACAACATGATTATTAGTGGGTTTGAGAAAAGAAACTGTTGGTTTATGAGGAAAAAAATATAATTGTGTTTTTGATGCATTAGGAGAAATCTTCCATTTCTGCAAATACGAAGAAAATATATCTAGACTTTTTTGCAGCCTACTGCATATGACACGAAGGCTTTTTCCTTTTACGGAAATGCTTGTATCGTCACAAAACAGAGATTTCTCACATCCTGGTGGAAAATCAGGAAGATCAGAAGAAAAAACATTATATAATACTGGGCCCAAGATACTTCCTGGAGGTACACCAGCTCTAACATGCATCAGATTAACTATTTAAATAGTTAACCGGAAGAGTGCGGTCTGTCAAGTAACTTTGTATCATTTTTGTGATGTAAAGAGAAAAACGAAAATTAGCCATTTTAGCTATCAAACCTTTATGCCAAACACTGTCGAATGCTTTTTCTATGTCTAGAAGAGCAGCTCCAGTGGATTATCCTTCAGATTTATTAGTACGAATCATATTAGTTACTCTAAGTAACAGAATGTCGAATGCCATTGGCGAAATCCAAGCTGCTCATTTGCAAAAATTGAATTTTCATTGATATGTGTCGTCATTCTACTAAGAATCATTCTTTCAAAAAGTTTGCTTATAGAAGAGAGTAAAATAATTGGACGATAACTTGATGCTTCAGCTGGTTTCTCTTTTCAGCTTGATTCTTAGTTGTGGACGACACTCCCAATTTGCTTGCGATATCTCGGCCGGATAGGCTGAGATTCCGCTTGAAACTGCTGGCTACTCTTTTCGTCATTTTTGCGGCCTTCGTATTCCGATTTTGACCCGATCCTGTCTTCCTGGCAGTCGACAAACGTTTTCCAAAAACTTTTGTTTCGTTAGCGGCGGTCGATTTGGCCACATTCAACAACTGTACCAACTTGGCATGCGAGTGGTTCGGATTTTCGCGATGCGCGAGCAAAACTTTGATGCGTTGCATCTTTTGTTTCGACGCCTTTTTCTCAACTGAAGAGCAAATGTTCTTCAGTGGTGCTCAGGTTCTTTTTTGATACACGATAAAATAATTGCCGTATCAAATATTTAAAGATGACCAATGTTTGACCGTAACACCCTTCATGTAAGGTTTCTCGCTCCTCTTTCTGCCAGATATTTTTTTGTTCATGCATGCCCAGTTCTGTTCAAAACAGGGATACCAGATGTACAGATTTTTATTGCTTTGCAAATGTTTGCAGATTTTCAATAGTTTACGCAGATTTTTGTCAGACTTTCCAACTGTCTGCGCAGACTTTCTCAAAATGTGTGCAGATTTTTGCAGACTTTTGTCTGCGTGAGCAAATTTTTTACGAATCACGGATAGATGTTTTTCAGATTTCAAGCAGATTTTTCCGGTTTTTCAAGAAGTTGCTAACATTTTTCAAAAGCATCTAGCATCGTTGGCTTAGAATGGTGTTGAAACAAGAAGCATTGCACGAGCACATTGTTCCGTTCTAATTAAACTGTTCAAAAATCCGGCAAAAACTTCACTGTAAACCATTTTCAAAGCGACTTTTTATTGGAGTAATCTTTACATTTGGTAGTTCTTGCTCAAAAATTGGCTGCATTAGAATTTTTATTTCTGTTCATTTTTTCTGGATAGATTAGCTGTTGCAGACCCTGACAAAAGTAATTCGATCCCATGCTGTTGTTTTGAAGTGAAGGACAATTAAAATTGCTTTCTACCATCAAATTGTCAATCTTTTTGTTCAATTGAACAGCGACACCTTCTGTAAAGAGTCATATTCCTTATTATTAAAGCAATTCCTTTCAACAAAGGACAATTTTATTATGTAAAGTGAGAAGGATTTCACTGAACAAATTTCTTCACTAGTGACGCTAGCTTGTCGATTCCTGTTTCTTCCAAGAAGTTTTTGGCGCGAGAGTTTCACATTCTGAAGGAGATACACACTTGATTTATCTCGGCAAACTTTCCAACAGCTTAGGGGCCATCCACATACCACGTGGACAGATTTTTCTGTATTTCTGAAGTAGAAACCTCGGAACACTTATTGTGCCAATGCAGCGCATTGATTCAGCGAAGACTGCGTATTATAGTAAAAGGTGTCCTTATACGCCTAACGAGATATGGTTTGCTGAACTAACTAAGGTAAGGAACTTCATCAAAGAAGCCATAGCTTCTTGGGGTGCGGAAGTATTTTTTCTGGCAACCTGTTCAAGTTGATATAATACAAAAAGACATCATAATCTGCTAGAATAACAAAACTTTTCCGGTTAACTGCCGGAAAAAATAACGTCTAATCGCACAGAATAACAAAATCCCTATCTTATGACTGTTTGGAACTACATTTCATTTCATTCAGGTTGATTGTAGTAATATTTTAGAGTAGGTCCCGGTTATTTTAATTTAAATCTTTTTCTCCTCGGGTCAGTGTCAAAGCTCTCGTTATCGTTCATAGGATCATCGAGTTCATCGAATAGGTTGCTCACAAGTACACCCGAAACGTTATTCAAGCTTCCGTTGCTGCTATCCACTCTCTCGACCTGCCACTCAGACTGGCACCTGCTTAGAATTGTTCCCTTGTTTGCACTTTTTTCATTCAATATCTTTGCTCAGTTCCGCCTTCACTTCAACCCACTGCTGCTGATTCAGTGAAATATTTTTCCTGTTTAACAAGCAAGATTTCTCTTCAACTACGCTACTCAACTGTTCCTCAACTCATCTTGGACAATCCGATTTTAGATGAGCAGTCGACCAGGAAATGAAACATTTCTTTGTCATCCCCGTGTATGCATGACTCGCGGCATCTTCTCCTGTAAATGCATGCAGATTCTTCTGGTCCCGGAGTAGAAGCAATCGGCCACTTCTTATGAACAATTCGTTTTACCAAACCGAACATTTTCAGTAGTTATACAAGTCAGGTGCCTCCGGTGGCAGAAATTGTTAAATACTCTGTTAACTAAGTACAAAGTGTTATTCGAATCAAACCACTCGGAATTGGACATAAAAAAAGGTCATGCAAACGATCCACTATTGTGTCAATCACCAAGATTTCTCACGTTTGAATTAGCTAGGTCGACGCTCTAGTTGATATTTTTATGTACCAAAATTTCTTAAACTTTCCAAACCAAGCCTGTAGGGTGATAAAACAATTCCCAATTTAGTTTGTTTGTTGAGAATTCCATGTAAACTTGGTGAAAACTATTAAACAAATTGCAAACATGTATCTACTTTTATTCAAATACCAGTATAAGCGATTTCCCGGTCTGTAATCTAAAAAAAAAAACGAGAACGAGAATCTTATCTGCATTACTCGGAAATAAGTTATAACCAAAATTGGGCTTCCTGGAGAAGTCTCGCAAGCACTTATAACTTAGTCTTTTTTTTCAAAGTTTGCCCATCTGCTTTCGCAACCTATAAATCCGCTGCCTCTGGGCTGGTATTTCGGAATTACTTTCTTAGCACCGCCCACACTCGATTTCAGCGCATAAAACAACGTCGTCAGTATAAGGATGAGCAGTAGTAATCGCAGTAGAAGTTTTTAGCACCTTTCTGAATTTACCAAATTACCATGGCCGTGACTTGCAGCCGCGTAATGCTGAGCCATGATTTGTTTCTTTCTTGCTGCTGTTGAAATGAATCTACTTCTCATGGCTGATAATTATTCTGCGCAAAAAAAAACCTGAATAAACAAAATTGCGGAAGTAGCTACATCTTTAAGTTTCATTCTCTTACTTTTTATAACACGCTTCTCTTACTTTTTATAACACGCTGGTTTTCCTGCTGGTTAATGTCATTCAATCGCAGCGAACGGCTGCCACGTGCAGACATAATTTTGCATGATTTCTTTTCTATGGTAAACAACCGGTAGGTGTTTTTTCGCATATTTAGAAGAGAATGCTTGCAGTTGATGGCGAAAAGATTTTGAAGCTAGGGTGTTGTTCGGTTTCAGCGGTGTTGAATTTCAAACCGATTAAACGTATCGGATATTTTAATGTTCATTGATTCATCTGCACTGAAAATTAACTGAGAAGATGTTCCACATTTAGCTATCCAAACTGGTCGACCAATTCAACTGTTTGTCGTTATCGTTTATCTGAGGTTATTAACATTACCTTTTAGTGTTTTCCTGCCGAGTGCAAACGTATTTGTTATCGAACCGTTATCGAATCATCACGTGATTCTTAATGTCCCAACACGTAGTGACGAAATTGTTTGTGTTTGCAACATTCGAAACCAATCGTGAATTTCCATTTCACTCTGAAAGTGAAATTTGATGATTTCGAAGCATACCAAGCGAAAATTTCGAATAAATAATACACATGAGGCAATGATGTTGTTCCAATCGAATCGTCAATATGTGTTCCAATCGAGTGAGATGGCTTCCGCGAAGTTATTTTGACCAAAGTTTCCAAGAAGTATTGCTTCGCGTTACGGCTATGTATTTGCTAAAGTTACGGCTAGGTATTTAAAACTTGAAAGGTGAAAATTGCTTTCGAAGTGCTCAGATAGGATCGTTGCTCCCCGACTTTTTTTTACTCACCTACAAACCGGTAGTAACATAATGGCTAGCGAAGGGTTGATTATGTTGCATGTTTATAGAAATAAGTAACTTTTTACCTACACACACACACACTAGAAAACGTATATAACCGTGTAAAATTGTTCATGTCATCGTTAAACGGTAAATCATTGTATCCCGCAGCTTCTCAGCAGCTTCTCTCTCTATTTATTTATTTAGTTATTTATTTATCAACATCAACAGACAGCAGATGTCCCAATGATGGTTAAGTGTCTTAAACTGAAAACAGTTACGTTAGCTACAATACAATAAGTACAATACGATACAAACTACAGAAACTTCCTTATTTGTCAAGTTGTAGTAAAACACACAGAAAATCTACGGCGGATTGTGTCACGTGATAAATTAAAATCAAAAACAGAAGATACCTTGTTGAAAACTCGCTGTATACCGACCAAAGCGCTGTTTTTTTTTGTTCATCTATAATTTATTTGACACGGCACAAATACAATTTAATGTTTAACGGCGCCAATTATATCTGGTAGCTTACTTTCTAAAGTATCTTAATAACTAAAAGCAAATTTTTTATCCTCGCTGCCGACTACGAGCTGAAACTAAATGTAACTTAAAGCTATAATATTTTGCATTAAAAGCACTGGTTTACTGTATGATGGTTTTCATTGCCATAGGTAAGCACATGTTCCGCTGCTGGGCCAAGATATTACGGACTGGCATATTGGGTTGTCTCCCTCGGGACCTGAGAGTATCGTGCGGGTCTAGTTGCTGTTTCCGGATCCGGGGTCTTAACGTGTTCTTGTCGTTTGGTTGGATGTAGGCGGAAGGGAATAGGATTAAACTGGGGCGTGGATGGATTTCAGGAAAACGTATATAAGGGACATGTAGGATACGTCACGGCTCTCCAAGACATCACGAACAGGAACAGCCGGCTGCCTACTTTCGGCCTGCAGGGAAGCTATTTATTTAGACCTGGCGTCACGGTGTACAGGGCATGACCAAACAACGTGCTCTATGTCGTGATAACCTTCACCACAGGCACAGATACCACTTTCCCCGAGCCCAACACGACGGAGATGCGCGTCAAATCTATAGTGATTGGACATAAGCCGGGACATCACGCAAATGAAATCCCGACCTACATTCAACCCCTTGAACCACGGGTTCGTCGACACCTTGGGGATTATGGAATGTAACCACCTTCCCAGTTCCCCTCTGGTCCAAGCATTTTGCCAACTGATGATCGTATTCTGACGTACAAATGCGAAAAATTCATTAAAGGCAATTGGTCTTTCATAAATATCACCGTTTGTTGCGCCCACCTTAGCCAAAGAGTCCGCTTTCTCATTGCCCGGTATCGAGCAGTGAGAAGGGACCCACGCTAAGGTAATCTGATACGATTTTTTGGATAAAGCACTCAAATGTTCCCGTATTTTCCCCAGGAAATACGGAGAGTGCTTAACATCTTTCGTCGATCGGAGAGCCTCAATAGAACTGTGACTGTCCGTAAAGATGAAATAGTGGTCCGTGGGCATTTTTTCAATAATCCCTTGGGTGTACTGAATTGCAGCTAATTCTGCGACGTAAACAGAAGCAGGATTATCGAGCTTATAGGAGACGGCTAAATGATTATTGAAGAAACCGAAGCCAGTGGACCCATCAAGAAAGGAATCAGTCAGTGTAGAACATATTGTCGCAGTTGATGTTTCGATATTTATTGGAAAAAATTTTAGGGATCTGCTGCACGCGTAAATGATCCGGGATTCCACGAATTTCTTCTATCATGGATGTATCGAAAAACACAGTAGAATCAGAAGTATTTGATAAGTCGACACGATTTGGAATATTCGAAGAAGGGTTAATATTATGGGACATGTGATTGAAATACAATGTCATAAAACGGGTTTGAGAATTAAGTTCGATTAACCTTTCAAAATTTTCAATCACAGGACGGTTCAAGACCTCACATTTGATAAGAATGCGAGAAGACAGGCTCCAGAAGTGGTTTTTCAATGGTAGTACTCCAGCTAAGACCTCCAAACTCATCGTATTGGTCGACTGCATGCAACCCAAGGCGATACGCAAACAACGATATTGTATTCGCTCCAGTTTGATCAAATGTGTGTTTGCTGCGGAGCGGAAGCAGAAACACCCGTACTCAATGACAGACAATATCGTTGTTTGGTAAAGCCTTATAAGGTCTCCTGGGTGGGCTCCCCACCATTGTCCGGTTATTGTACGAAGAAAATTCACTCTTTGTTGACATTTTTTTCATCAGATACCTAACGTGACAACCCCAGGTGCCTGTAGAGTCGATCCAGACACCAAGATATTTGTGTACCAAAACCTGAGAAATCGTTTTACCCATTAATTGTGTTTGAAGCTGAGCAGGTTCATGCTTCCTAGAAAAAACTACTATCTCAGTCTTCTCCGGAGAGAATTCGATACCTAGCTGTAAAGCCCAAGCAGACAAATTGTCCAAGGTATCTTGCAATGGTCCTTGCAAATCGGCAGCTTTGGCTCCTGTAACAGAGATTACACTGTCGTCTGCAAGTTGTCTTATCGTGCATGAGTTTGCCAGACATTCGTCGATGTCATTTTCATAAAAGTTGTAAAGAAGGGGGCTTAAACATGAGCCCTGGGGAAGACCCATGTAGCTAATGCGAAAAGTTGCCAAATCGCCGTGCGTAAAATGCATGTGCTTTTCGGACAACAAATTGTGCAAAAAATTGTTCAAAATTGGAGAAAATCCTTGTCGGTGAAGTTTACCCGAAAGAATGTCAATAGAAACGGAATCAAAAGCCCCCTTAATGTCCAATAACGCAGACGCCATTTGTTCTTTGCGAGCATACGCCAGCTGAATATCTGTTGAAAGCAACGCAAGACAATCATTCGTCCCTTTGGCACGGCGGAAGCCAAATTGAGTATCTGATAGTAGACCATTTGATTCGACCCAATGGTCTAAACGACGGAGTATCATTTTTTCCATCAATTTCCGGATACAGGATAGCATTGCAATCGGCCTATAAGAGTTGTGATCAGAAGCTGGTTTCCCTGGTTTTTGGATGGCGATCACCTTCACTTGCCTCCAATCCTGCGGTACAATATTTTGCTCCAGGAACTTATTGAACAAGTTCAACAAGCGCCTCTTGGCATTGCCGGGTAGATTCTTCAACAAGTTGAATTTGATTCTATCTAACCCAGGCGCGTTTTTGTTACAGGACAGGAGGGCAACTGAAAAATTCTGCCATCGTAAAAGGTGATTCTATCGCGTCGTGGCCCGGAGACGTATCGCGAACAAAGTTTTGCGCAGGAACAGAGTCCGGACATACTTTCCTGGCAAAATCAAATATCCACCGACTTGAAGACTCCTCGCTTTCGTTGACCGTTACGCGATTCCGCATTCTTCGGGCTGTGTTCCAAAGAGTGCTATCGATGTCTCCCTCGACGTCTCGTTCACGAACCGAACGCCAATATCCGCGTTTCTTTGCTTTAGCCAGGCTTTTAAGCTTGGTATTAAGCTCCGAATACCGTATATAGTCGTCGGGTATACCTCCCTTCTGGAAGGCCAAAAACGCGTCGGATCTTTACGTGTAGACATCGGAGCACTCTTTGTCCCACCACGGAGTTGGAGGCCGCTCTTTGATCGTTACGCCGGGATATTTCTTCGTTTGGGCTTGCAACGCGGCGTCGAGGATTAAGCCCGCGAGGAGGTTGTATTCTTCAAGTGGTGGGTGATGTTGAATCGACTCGACCGCTTTTGAAATCATTTCCTCGTATAACTTCCAATCGACATTCCGTGTGAGGTCATACGGAATGTCAATTGGTCGCATGCGAGTTGAACCGTTAGTAATTGAAATAAGAATAGGCAGATGGTCGCTACCGTGAGGATCGAGGATTACCTTCCATGTGCAATCCAACCGTAGCGACGTCGAACATAAGGATAGATCCAAAGCGCTTGGGCGCGCTGGAGGTTTCGGGATACGTGTCATTTCACCGTTGTTCAAAATAGTCATGTCGAAGTCATCGCAAAGGTTATAGATTGAAGAGGAGCGGTTATCATTGTAGGGGGAACCCCAAGCCACACCATGAGAGTTGAAGTCTCCCAAAATCAAACGTGGCGAGGGAAGAAGTTCTATTAAATCAAAGAGCAACCGTTGCCCAACCTGTGCTCTGGGAGGAATATATATATTGAGGCAATACAAAGCTCTTTACCTTGTATTGTCATTTGACATGCGACAACTTCGATGCCTGGAATCGAGGGGAGGTTAATACGATAGAAAGAATAGCTTTTTTTAATCCCTAAAAGTACTCCTCCATATGGGGTGTCTCGATCAAGGCGAATAATATTGAAGTCATGGAAGTTGAGATCAATATTTGAAGTAAGCCAAGTTTCACAAAGGGAAAATGCATCGCATTTGTTTCTATTTATTAAAACTTTAAATGAATCCATTTTTGGTAAAATACTTCTACAATTCCACTGTAAGACAGAGATAGAATCCTTCGTATACGCAGATGAATTAGGCATCGAAGGATACAATCGCTGCAAGAAGGGGCCATTGGGCAGTCAACTGCTTCAAAAATGATCTAACTGTTGGGAGGAATGCTGTAAGGAAAATTTTAATTGGATCGGGTACATTGAAAGTTTCAAAAATCCAGTCCACAATGTCAGAAAATTTCACTAATCCAGAGTTTGTTTCATCAACTGGGAGTGCAAAAGGAACAACTGGGGTTTTAGATGTTCCTGGCAGTGCTGGGAACTCCTTCTGGGACTTTAAATTTGCAAGCCCAGGAGGAGTTTGCTTCGGTTTTCCGCAGCAATGTTTGGTTTGTTTGTAACTTTCATTTCACATTGGGAAATCTTAGGACCTTTTCGGGGAAGTTTAGGAGAGGAGATATTTTTCCTCTTTCTAGACGCCCCAGGATTGGCATAAGTTGTTCCCGCTGGTGAATCGTCAGAATCGGTTTCATCAGAAGACAACAGATCAAAGGGGTTCGATGTTATGGTAGAAGTGGTCACGGTCTTCTTCAGCATCTCAGCGTAAGATCGCTTTGAACGCTCCTTAAGTGACCGCTTGATTTTATCTCTGCGCTGCATGTACACCGGGCATGTGGAGAGCTCATGCTGATTTTCCCCGCAGTGAATACATTTTTCAGCATTTACACTGCAAGAATCGTCCGCATGAGTTTCTCCACACTTGCTACATCGTGCCTTATTGCAGCAGTAGGCGGCTGTGTGGCCTAGCTGCTTGCAATTGGTGCAATTCATAACACGGGGTACATACAATCGCACAGGCAGACGAACCCGATCGATCGAGACGTAGCTAGTGAGAGCAGATCCGGCAAACGTAACACGAAACGAGTCTGACGGAGTGTACACTTTTGTGCCGTTGACAAGAGACACAGACCGCAATTGCTTGCAATCTATGATCTTTACTTTTACGTCGTGACACAAAGCATTTTTGAAGCAGCCAAAACCGCTTGCCAAGATACACTCGACCGACAGACTCGACTCGGTTATGACACCGTCGATCCCCACGTCTCGTGCGGGTATATAAACGCGATACTCGCGTGTGAAAAGCTCGGAGCGAGCAATAGCTTTGGCCTGTTCCAGGTCGCTGACCACGACACGGAGCTTGTTTGGTCTGACCTTGGAGATTTCGGTCACGGCCTTGTACCCCTCCGTCAGGTCTTTCGAAATCTGCAGGATGTTTAACGGTTTCGATTTCGGTCCTGCTTTTGGCCGAAAGAAAACAGTAAAGCTGCGCTGAGATCCGTCCGGGTAAAGCCTGGGGCGAGGGGGGACTGGAGAATTAACAGAGGAAGGGTTGGCAGGAGGGACAGGGTCGGAGGGGTTCGGGGATGGTGGCACGGGAGGCGAGGGATCTACATCCATCGCGCTAAATATAGCGCACTAGCGCACAGAACACGTACCTCTTTACTTCTCCTTTCAGCAGGGTTGGTTGTCCGAACGGTCGAAGCTGCAGCCGTTACAGCCAGCAGCACCAATACAGCAGCTCCAAACAGCCACCAGCAGCGAGCCGGGTGTGTGATCACTCAGCACAGCGACACAACTCGCTGTCAACTGTTGGCTTCTTCTTTTTCTTCCTTTGTGTTGAGATTCTCGTCCACTGCTGTAGCACAAATCACTTAGCAGCCAAATCGGCTTACGCACCAGCAAACAGCCACGATGCGAAACAGTTGCACAAAGGCGGGCGACCTTGAACCTTCACTCGATCAGGCAAACAATGCCAACACTTGCTCGCGCGTCTTTTGTTTTATATTCTATCGGAGCGATCACCAAACACCTCCTATACTGATGCGTGTTCGGCACAGAATGAATGTAAAGCGCTGTTTTGTCCATAGTTGGTGCGTTGAAAGGGTATCCTCAGCATGGAGTTGTTCCGCAGTGCCCTGGGTTGCACGTTCAGATTAATTGCACCCAAAATAACAGGACAATCGGTTCTACCCTGCAACGTATCAGCAGCGAACATAGCTCTTGCGATGTTTCTTCGCGTCTGGAGAGTCTCCAAATGGATCAGTCGACATCGACTCTCATAACTCGGTAGACGAAACCGGTTTCGCCAAGGTAAACGACGAAGAGCAAAGCGTAAGAAGCGGCGTTGAACTGATTCAATTCTTACCACTCCGTTTTGGTAATGTGGGTGCCAGACAACGAAACAGTATTCGAGCGTGGAACGTACTAATGAACAGTATAATGCTTTAAGGCAATACACGCTGGTGAAATGCTTTGTGATGCGGAAAATAAATCCTAAAGTTCTGGATGCCTTATTCACAATGTAAGAAACATGCCGTTTAAACGATAGTTGGCCATCCAATATAACGCCTAGATCCTTCACATGGTAGACTCGTTGGATTTTGGTATCGCCGAGCTTGTAGTCAAAAATAACAGGTTGACGAATACGGCTGAAGGAAATTACCGAGCATTTCTCAGGATTGACAATCATGCAGTTTAGATTGCACCAATTCATGAAGGTGTTTAATTCGCGCTGGAGGCAAGAGGCATCCGCTACCGAGCGGATCTTCAGGTATAACTTCAGATCGTCAGCGAAGGATAAACGGGGACCTTTAAGTACACAGTTCACATCATTGAAGTATAATAGGAAGAATAACGGTCCCAAATGGCTGCCTTGCGGGATTCCAGACGATGCCGAAAAAGGCTCTGCTTGGAGATCGTCGATAGTCACGATCAGTTTACGACCAACAAGGTAGAAATGGCACCAACGCAACATACTGCCGCTAAGACCGAGTCTTTCGAGCTTAGCAATCGTAATGGCATGATTGATTTTATCGAAAGCAGCAGATAAATCGGTATATATGACGTCCGTT
This sequence comes from Wyeomyia smithii, assembly GCF_029784165.1. Classification (NCBI taxonomy): domain Eukaryota; kingdom Metazoa; phylum Arthropoda; class Insecta; order Diptera; family Culicidae; genus Wyeomyia; species Wyeomyia smithii. Next base: position 48,985,329 of record NC_073695.1, on the reverse strand, counting down.
TGAGCACGATCCACCAGGCTTTCAGCAACATATGACGTCAAGCATAGTAGATTTGTATTGGCAGATCTACCTGAGACGAACCCGTGTTGATCATCGCTCAGGTATTGTTTGCAGTGAGACAGCAACGGAGCCATGATCACAAGCTCAAACAACTTGGATATTGTGCATAACGACGAAACTCCTCGATAGTTATTGGCATTCTTCCGATCTCCTTTTTTGTGAACGGGGAACATAAATGCAGTTTTCCATGCAGACGGAAAAACCCCACTGGAAAGGGACAAATCAAACACGAGCTGAAGACGGATTAGCAGGTTCTCAATGTGCTTTTTTAAAAATGCGGAAGGAATTCCATCCGGGCCGGATTTTGTCGATGATTTAATATAGAGGCGGCACTAGAGATCATTGTTTCATTTATGGTAAATCCACTCAGAGTAATCCCAACCGTTAGTGGAACGTTGCTAGCAGCCAAGATAACTTGCTCAGGCGGGGTTTTTCGTCGCAAAAATTTAGTGCGAATTTCTCCGCAAAGAGTTGGCAGATGTTTTCTCGGCTCAGAGGCGACTTTACCATTCAGAGTCATGGTTGAAGGAAGACTCGATTCCTTACGCTGGGCGTTGACGTACCTCCAGAATGTTTTTGGTTTAGCCTTAAGGTTTAGCTGCATATTTTGCAGGTGTCTTCTGAAACAGTTCTGACTGGTCCTTTTGTATACTGTATTCAACCTTTTATATTGGTCGCGCAACACAAATGTACCAAACCTGGAATATTTCCTAAGCGCAGCTCTTTTTTTGGTCCTCAGCGTGCGCAGCTCACGAGTCATCCAAGGCTTACTGTTTGGCGAATGAACTGTTTTGGGAACATGCCGGTCAATTGCGTGCAATATTACGTGCAAAAGAGTTAACGCAGCGTTGTCAGCATCCTGTTTGCCGAGAACAGCAAGCCAGTCGATAGTAGCAAAAAATTCAGAAATGCTTCGAAGGTTAGCTTTCCGGAAGTCGTATGAAGCAGGTGAGATGGGTTTCGTTTGACATAACCACTGGTTCTTGAGAACTAGAATCAAAGGAGGGTGGTGCCTAACTATCTTGACCAAAGGTGATGGAGCAAGCGAAACAACAGGGGCAATGTCTTGTGCGCTGACGAAACATAAATCCAGACAGCGATTGCTTTCGTTGGTCACGTGGTTGATTTGTCGTAACGTGGCAGAACTATAACAGTCCAAAAGCCGTATTGCTCCGATGTGCAAAGTGGAATGATCTGGATCCCGATGAAAAAACCGTTACTCGATGGTTGCCAAGAAACACCAGGTAGATTAAAGTCCCCGATAACAAGATTTAGATTTATTTCTGATCACGAATAAAAATTATATTTAAAACCGAGTTTAAAAATAAGTGCTCAGCTGAATATCTGTCCAGTTGGTCAAAACGTAGTACAGTAAGGTCGTTTTTTACGCGGGTTGCTTTCCTCCATTACTCAAAAACGGTACAAGATATCGACCTCATTTCATACATGTTTTCCGTTTTAGGCCTCGAGTGATCATATATCAGTTTTCAAAAAAAAAAATCACAATTTTTGGTGTGAATACTCAAAATTTAAAATATTGCATTTTGGTCTCTAGATTGGCCACTATATTCAAACGAGGTTTAAACGTTTTAGGACGATTTTCTTTGTTATTTGCAACTCAAAAAAGTCGTTTTATACGCGGGCTCATACAAATTTAGAACGCATCTCCGCGTAAAAAACGACCTTAGTGTATTGGCAATGAATGAGTGATATCTTTTTGTTGTTCTCAACGTTTGGCTCCAACAGATTCGCACGTTAATAAGTTTATACACATCCAACGTTGCTAGTGAAGCTCATACCTTTTCTCATATTTTATCTGAATTCTACGTCATCAGAAAGCAATTACCAGTTTCACAGAGAAAAATGTACATAATATTCATTCATTTCTGAAAATTTCGTACAATACTTCTTAATTTTTTACTCTGTTTCATAACTTCAATGAAACTGGGTACAACTTTAATACTTTTCACTAGTAAAAGCTCGGCTTCAAAATTAAAGTTGGATTCACAGTTTTTCCGAGGTGAGAAAAGCGACACGGAGAAATGACCCTATGTATTTATTTAGAGGTAAGCTTTTCCATGAAAAAAAGTTCTATTTAATGATAGTTGAAGACGTTGTTTATAAGACACGACCGAATGTTAACTTAAAATTACGACACCCTGGTTTATGTCAATGTTTTTTTTTGCAATAGTTCTCTATTTCTTTTACTAATCTTCGCTTCGCAAGTGCAAGCAAACAAGACATAATGATCATACACACACGCTTCTGATACATTCACAGCTATTAGCAGTGGTCAAATGACTGAAAGCAGACGTGAAGTAATGAATTCGGACAAAACAACTAACATATTAGGACACGTTATTAGGACGTTTTTGGACATATCATTTTTAAGGGCTGTTTACCCCACTCATCATCGAAATAAAGTTGCCAGATCAATTATTGTATTGTGAGTTCCAATAACTTTTGAACTATAGCCTGGAATAAACGAATATCACAAAAAAAAACAATTAGATTTTCTGCGACATGATAGCAAACATAAATATCTGTTCCAAAATATGATAACTGGGTTTCTACACTTTTTCTAATACTTTTTTGATTACTGGAAAATAATAACAAAATTACATCGCGAAAATAGTCTAAGCCGTAATATTCAGCTGTGTCGGTGTTTATGTTTATTTTTACTCGTGATTTCATGACGTGTACGTACATTTATATACTATTTTAAATATCGTGGAATTTCGTGGAAAAGTAACAAAGTTGTTTTCGTCCATTCGTCCATCCACAAACTTCATTGGCCCCAATCCTTGGAGCATTAGTAGCTATTTGAGACAAAACATAACATAACCAAAAACAAAAGACTCATGCGCATTCGTAGTGGTGATATTATTTTTGGCCTACAAGAAATAATGTTTTTTTAGTGTAAAACAGTTTTTGTAAGGAAAATTTATATTCGGTATGATTTAATTATCTTATTGTGGTAAGTATAAACAATTAAGAAAATTTATATAGTCTTTCCTAATACCAAGATAATGTTACTTTGTTTTAATATTTTTTTTTAAAGAATTGAGAACCATTTATTGTGTAGTAGAGCGCAGTTTTAAGCAAAACGTTTCAAATTCCGACGCACTGTCGGCTTTCTGTTTTATCATCATCATCCTGATAATTTTGTTTAGCTATAGCCGCAAAACCTCTAAGCGTTTCTCATTATTTGCTTATACACTCCTTCAGCGATATTTAGAGCAAGAATGCATTGTTTTCCAGAAAAGAAAATAATAATTCTTGCCTCAATACAATATTATTTGATGGGAATAACGAAACATAAAAGTCAGAAAATCATCAAGTGATTCGCTATTAAACCCTCTCCCCTTTTTTCACGTGGTTTTTTGTGGTTTTCCGACACCATCCCCATCCTTCACTTTTTTTCATTAGAAACAACTCTCAACGTGTATCGTAGCAAGCGTTTGTGTTTTTTTACTTTAGCTATTTTCGCGGACGTGAAATTAATATTCGGGTGGGAAACTGGTACCCAGTACATTAGAATCACCACCGTAAAAATAGATCCTGGTATCGGTGAAAACATCAAAGCAAACTTTTGCACCGCGAGCATTTTTCACTGCTTGTAATTGACTTTTCTGTGTGTTTTTGTTACCCTAGCAAGTAGGTATCAAGTGTTTTTGTTCCCCAGATCGACTTGAACTGTCCTACAGTACGGTCGCATTTTACCAACAGCTCGAGGCTAAGTCTTAGACTACCGAGAGATATTGAAATTTGTTTTTCGCTTTCAACAGGCAATCTTCTTGAAAGACTACCTGTTGAAACGCAAAGTAATAAATTTGTTTTTAACGTTAACGAGTGTTTAGTGAGTAAATTTGGTTTGAGATATTTCTAATTAAATTCTATAGTGAAAGTGTAGTGAAGTTTTCCAGTTATGTCTGGAAAAAATAAAAAAGCTCGCTTTGATGCGGCTTCAAGGAAACGTGAGGCATCTCCTCCAAGTGACACTGAAATTTCGACTAACAGGTATGATATTCTTTCTTCCGTTGGGGATCAAGAAATTCAAACTTCTCATACTGAGCATAAAACCGTTATGAAGAAGGTTAAAGTTCTACCTATTGTGGTATATGTAGCAAATTTTAAAGCATTTCGATCAGAGCTTTCATCGTTTCTGTCGAATGTGAAAGTTAATTTTCAAATTGGCCGCCAAGGCGAAATTCGTATTTTGGCCGAATCTCTTGATGGCCATAAACATCTTTTACAGTATTTGACTGAAAAGATGTATAAATTTTATTCTTTTGATGCCAAAAACGAGAGACCGTTTAAGGCAGTTTTGAAAGGTCTTTCAAATGACCAAACTATTGAGGAAATTAAAGAATGTTTGTCAGAATCACTTGGTTTTGCTACCAACCAAGTAATTTTGATGAAACGAAAGGCAAATGCCAAAATTAATCAAACTGGAATACACCAGGAAAATTACTTAGTACGTTTTTATCGTACCAAAGTAAATAATTTGAAATGTTTGGAAAAAGCGCGTGTTTTATTTAACGTGCGAATAAAGTGGGACAATTTCAAGAGACATGGAAAAATCCATAATCTTACTCAATGTCGGAATTGTCAAGCCTATGGTCATGGAACTCGAAATTGCCATATGGCTGCAAAATGTATGATTTGTGGTGACACTAGTCACACGAAAGATATCTGCCCCGTGAAAGAGATCACTAATAGTTTCAAATGTGTAAATTGTGGGGGAAATCACAAATCTAATTTCTTTAATTGTCCTATAAGGTCAAAAATTATTGCTTCCAGACAACGTAGGAATTCTAAGCAACATGTTGTCAATGTGAGAAATCAAAAGACTTTCAATACTGTTCAGGCATCACCAGCACTTTCATTAGCAGGTGTGTCTGTAGGTAATAATTTAAATTCAGATAACAAATTTCAGACAAAAAATCCTATTCAGGCAACACCAGGCTGTTCATATGTCAGTGTCCTTACAGGTAATATTTCAAATTCAAACAGTAACAAACCATTCGTGTTTGGTGCTGAAAAGTCAGCCAGTATTGATTTAGGTAGTCCAACTCCAGAAAAGATTGAATACCTACAACAATCCATGCTGCAGCTAATGTCCGTTTTGTTGAACTGTAACTCGATGTACGAGGCTGTTCAAGAAGGTATAAAATTTACAACTAATATTGTTATGAAACTGAAATTCAGCAATGATTCTAAATGATGCTGTAAATTTTCTAAATTGGAATGCTCGCTCTTTAAAAGCGAAAGAGGATGAATTTTTCAATTTTTTAACAGCCCACGATGTGCATATTGCAGTTGTGACTGAAACGCTTTTAAAGCCAAATATTACACTAAAAAAGAACCCAAATTACATGGTTCATAGGTTTGATAGAATTGATGTTGCCGGTGGTGGAGTTGCAATAGTTATCCACCGTCGAATAAAACATCGTGTTTTACCCCATCTTGAAACCAAAGTTATCGAGAGCTTGGGAATTGAAATTGAAACAAGTATTAGCATTTTATTTATAGCCGCAGTGTATTTGCCTTTTCAATGCGCTGGTGAGCGAAAAAATTATTTCAAGGGAGATTTGCAAAAATTCACAAGAAATAAATCTAAATTTTTAATCATCGGTGATTTTAATGCGAAACATCGATCTTGGAATAATGCTCAAAGCAATTCCAATGGAAAAATATTGTTTAATGATTGCTCGGCTGGATTTTATTCAGTTTTATTTCCAAGTGGTCCTACATGTTATTCTTCTATTAGGAATCCATCTACAATTGATTTGGTACTAACAAATCAAAGTCATTCATGCAGTGACTTAATAACTCATGCTGACTTTGATTCTGAACATCTTCCCATAACATTTTCTATTTCCCATGAAACTATTTTAAATCCCACTAGATCTGTGTTAAATTATCACAAGACTAATTGGAATAGATATCGTTCTACGATCGAAGAAAATTTGAATGATGATATTATTTTACAAAACAGTGCTGACATTGACAGAGCATTAGATAATTTTAGCAGCTTAATACTCAATGCCCGGAATTTATCAGTTCCTAAGGCTCGAGTGAAATTTAATGCACCAATTATTGACAGTGAACTTCAACTTCTTATACGTTTGAGAACATACGAAGAACATACGGAGACGTCAATACCAAAGATCTCGTGATCCTGCTTTGAAAATTATTTTTCAAGAATTACAAAAGGAAATTAAACATACATTCACTCTCTTGCGAAATGAGAATTTCATGAGAGAAGTTTAACAACTAAAACCTTATTCAAAACCTTTCTCGAAACTTTCGAAAGTTCTTAAGAAACCTTCGAAGCCCATTCCAGTCCTTAAAGATGGTGATTGCATTTTCCTAACGAATGATCAAAAATCTCAAAAACTTGCTCAGCAGTTTGAGAGCGTTCATAACTCCAATTTGAACGTAGTAAGTCCTATTGAAAATGAAGTAAACCAAAAGTATGATCAGATCACCACCCAAGAATTTCTTTCTGAAGAGGTATTGGAAACAAACTTGAATGAGGTGCGAACAATTCTCAAAAAATTCAAAAACATGAAAGCACCAGGAGATGATGGGATTTTCTATATCCTTATTAAAAGACTTCCCGAAAACTCTTTAAATTTCTTGAAAAAAATTTATAACAGATGCTTTGCACTAGCACATTTTCCTACGAAATGGAAAAATGCCAAAGTCACTCCAATTTTAAAACCCGAAAAGAATCCAGCTGAGGCATCAAGTTATCGACCAATTAGTTTATTTTCCTCTATTAGCAAACTTTTTGAAAGAATAATTCTCAATAGAATGATAACACATTTTAATGAGAACTCAATTTTTGCAAATGAGCAGTTTGGTTTTCGCCATGGGCATTCCACTACTCATCAGTTACTTAGAGTAACAAATATGATTCGAACTAATAAATCTGAAGGCTATTCGACTGGAGCTGCGCTTCTAGATATAGAAAAGGCATTCGACAGTGTTTGGCATAAAGGTATAATAGCTAAAATGTCAAATTTCAGTTTTCCGCTTTACCTTACAAAAATGATACAAAGTTATTGAACTGACCGCACTCTTCAGGTTAACTATCTAAATGGTAAATCTAATAGATTGCCTGTTAGAGCTGGTGTACCTCAGGGGAGTATCTTGGGCCCAATCTTATATAACATTTTTACTTCTGATCTTTCTGATTTACCACCAGGTTGTGAGAAATCTCTGTTTTGTTACGATACAAGCATCTCCGCAAAAGGAAAAAACCTTCGTGTTATATGCAGTCGGCTACAAAAAAGTTTAGATATATTTTCTTCATACTTGCAGAAATGGAAGATTTCTCCTAATGCTTCTAAAACACAGTTAATTATTTTTCCTCATAAGCCAAGAGTTTCATTTCTCAAACCCACCCATAACCACGTTGTTAAGATGAACGGTGTGGTCTTAAATTGGTCTGATCAAGTTAAATACTTAGGGCTAATTTATGATAAGAATCTTACTTTCAAGGAGCACATTGAAAATATCCAGTCAAAGTGCAATAAGTATATCAAATGTTTATATCCTCTTATCAACAGGAATTCTAGACTTTGTCTCAAGAATAAACTGTTAATTTACAAACAAATATTTAGACCAGCAATGTTATATGCAGTTCCCATCTGGACAAGTTGTTGTGCAACCAGGAAGAAGACACTTTAAAGGATTCAGAATAAACTTTTGAAAATGATTTTGAAGCGTGCAATCCTCAATTGCAACGATTAGCTCACTTTATAGTCAGTAAGATAGTTTTAAGTTTATTTTAAGTTTTGTTTTATTCCTTTTTTTCCTTGTCAAGTAGGTTTAATAATTCTCCTACAATTATATTAACTTAACTGCGAAAGCTAATAACATTCAATAATATAAAAAAGCGTACAAATACATATATAAAATAGTGTTGAAATGCCACCATTTGTGGCAGAACACACAATACTAATTCTGAATAGATATTAGTACATAAATAAATCATTACAAACATTCCCCCCCTATTAAAAAAAATGTTTTTGTTCCCGTTTCCCGAACAACCAAGCTTAAAAAACTGGGCTGGGCCGTAGAAATCAGGATTGTTTAATTTACATTCACACCAGACCGTCAAATGAACATCTGTTTCATCATAATAGAGTGCACTAAAGCTCGTAAGGCGAAAAAGATGGATATTCGACGGTTAAAAAATAACGCATAGAAAGTATATCCATCCCTCAGGCTAGGCTTAGTACTTCGTGTGATCACCTCTGGTTTCAACAACTACTCGGCATTGTCGTGGCATCGACTCAACCTGCAGAAAACATTAAAGTCGTGCTCAGTTGGTTGAAAAATCAATGTTGGCAAAGTAACTCACCGCTGCCATCCATCCGGCCGCCAACACTCCTTTTTAAACTTTCACCGGTTCACCGCCATTTTCTTGTGATAATGTCAGACTTAAATAGTGTTACTTTCTCCTCGTCAAACCTCGTCTCATCACTAATCCATGAAATGTTTCGTACGGATTGTGACGTCAGATAAATGGAAAACTTCCTCGCAAATTTCGAAGCTGATAGTCTACGGTCCAGCTCCGCCTTTTTCATGATAGCTCTCTGTCAGTTTGGCGAGTTGTCTTTGAAGGACGCCTAGACACAATACTACACAGTAAAAAAATTTACATTTTTTTAAATGCACATGAATGAGCATTGGAAACCATGTAATATTCCGTATGGCATTATATTCACATGCAATGAAAATGAATATATTGTTAATTTGCATGCATATTTATATTCAAAGCTTTAAGTTTACATCACTTAACGTACAAATTTACTTGGTTTAAAACGATTTTGTAATGTGCATTATTAACTGTGTGAAATTATATATATTTTTCACTTTATGTGCTAGAAACCGCTATGTGCTTTCATTTGTTTTAGTTGTAAATTTCATTTTTTGGTACTGTGTAGACTATAATGTTTACATTCGAGAAAGTTGCTGAATACACGCTAAGTCGCAGTATCCGTTTAGGTGTGTATAAATTTTTTTGCGTAATATTTTACCGTCACGAAAAGATAGCCCTGTTTTCAATGGTAATGTCATAAATAAACATAAATTGTTAGATTATGGAGGAACACTCATTGAATTGGGTAAACGGTGGATAAACTTTTTTTGCGTACTGTAACTCACATAACGGGATGGAAAATATCTTATCGGGGAATGTGATTACTTTGCATAACTGTTGAAAACGATGGCCGAATGTTCAGCTGCCGAAAGCGAAACACGAATAAGTCCACTTATGGGGTTTTGATCAGTCCAAGCAGTTGTTTAAATTGCCGTCCTTCTTTAGTAATTTTGAATTTCATTGAGAAAAGTTACAAAAAGTTCAACGGAGCTTTTAAATTCGATTGTAATAATTTACTTTCCATTTGCGTTTTCGTCCACATTTGGTTTTCTTCATAAACAAAAAAAAAAGAGAAAGGAAGTTTTTGAACCTGTATTTTTTCATATACTTTTGTTGATATGAATTGGAATGCAAGTAAACGAAATTTTCATTACACCACCGTTCAAAGTACGACTAGGTTTTTTTTACAGCTGTTTGTGTAATACTAAAACTATTCAAGATGTTTGAAAATCTAGTCATTGAAAATAAAAGGTCATTAATCTGAATCATGCGGCAGTACTATCATGAAACCTGTATCTAATGCAGCGTCAAAAGCGAGAATAACTTTCATTTTATTACACTCAAATAAAGGTAATTTTGATCACAAATACTAGATACACACGGAATATTTGGTGCCGGAAGCCGTGTAACCTTTCCTCAGACTCAACTGGTGTAGGTCGAACGATAGAAGGAAACCTTTACGTGTTAAGTTCATTTGGTAGTTCAATATTTCAAAGTAACGATACAATCAAATAGCTGTGTTCGTTTCAGTTCTATTGCGGTGAAGAAGGCCAAAAGGAGGACTGCCAGTCAGAATATAAATGTCTCAAAAACAAGGCAACGGCAGAAGTCGGACAGAATAGTGCTTCACGACGGACTTATCGCCTGACACACTGCATGAGCTTTACAGCTAGACTATAGGGGCTAAAATACGCTAACCGCCTTCTCGTTTGGCGCGTCCCATGCAATGCGATGATGAAACTATGAGCATCTGCGTCTGACTGTGGCTTGTTCCGCATTACAGCGAGCCACAGCTGTCAGCAGATAAGTTTACACCCATTAAATATCATCTTCTTCGGGATATTTCCTTCGGTTTGCCCACTGCTTTCAACATGATCAATCGATAGCGGACGTTCCCGCACATCCAGACGAGTCAGCAGACTGGTTGTTGCATGTACGTACACTGATATGTACATATACTGTGTAGTGAACCCTAAGGGACATTTGTGGACAAAGCTGTGATTGACTGCTCAGATGATAGGAAAGTTTAAACATCAAACCCTTTGGTTGTTCTCTTTTTTTTAAGTTCATAATTTTATCATGCATCTCAACGTTAGCAAGGAGAATATTGAAGTGCTTCTAGGTTATAATATTTATGTATATTAATTATTATTTATTAATTCTTTAGTATACATGAGAACCATGAAAGATTGCTACGACGGCCACATATACATCCGTACCGGTTAGCAGGAAAACCACCGAACAACAAAAAAATCTCAAATTGAAAATGAATTGCTTTTTTTCGGGACATACTTAATAAGTCAAATGCAAAACCAACAAAAGACAAAAATAAAACTAAACCGCCTGTAGCGATTTGGGAGAATAATAACCCATACTAACTCGGAGTTTTGAGGCCGGAGCGGTACACTGAAACGCTGGAAAATTACAGGATCAGCCGAAAATAACATAACACTGGTATACACAGGATTTGCCCTAGAGATTAAAGTGGAAAAAGTACAAGATTAATCGGTTTCAACCATTTCTGTTAAATTTAGTGCCTCTAGAACATTAAGCCTTTTTTCAAAGACTTAAACGAGTTTTCTCGTAACCCAATGTAGAAGTGACGAACCCATTAAGTACTAATTGACCGGCACACTGACGCACTTCTGCATATGGTTAAAAAGCTATAATTTCTCTAGGGCAACTGTTTCGAGCTCCGAGGCAACTTTTGTTGACCAGTGTAATCATTTATAAACGATAACCAAAGCTTTCATCAAATTAAACGCAATATCGCCTTAAAATAGCATTGTGGGAAGCCTAGACTACGCTGTAAGCAACCCTCTAGAGCAGCGGTTTCCAACCTTTTTGGCTCTGCGGCCCCTTCTGTTAAACAAAAAGAGCTCCGTGACTCCCTTTGCGAAGCACAGAGAGCTTTGCGGCCCCTCAAAAGAATTTCACATAGAAGTTTTGCAATACTAGGTTGCGTTTTTCAGTCTTATATCGTCTTGGGATTCTAATATGTTTCACGTTTTCGTCCTAATATGCAAAAGAGTTTAAAATCCGCCCTCACATTGAATCTAGATAGAAATTTTAATCACTTGTCAACTTTATCAAGAGCGTCGCGGCTCCCCTAAATGAGTCTCGCGGCCCCCTTGCCGGCCGCGAGCCCCGGTTGAGAATCACTGCTCTAGAGTATCACAGTTGGCCACTAACTAACCCAAAACAAAAAAAAAAAAAAAACGGAATAACAACACTGACAATTTAGGAAGCTTATATATGCTTCTTGGAACCGGCACCGTGAAGGCCAGCGCCGTCTTCTCGATTCGCCATCGACCTGAACATTAGTTTCCAAGAACGGGGTTCGGATACCGGCAATAGTTACAGATTTACCAGTTTGTCGTGGTATTGGACGGAAACTGTTGCAATGAATTTCAGATATGGAAGACAATTTAGCATTATACGATAACCTCCGAGACTCGTTCCATAATCAATTATAACAGAACGGCCAGACCAGCATCCAATTCGACGAGGCACACAATCCCATACCAACAAGGTTGGCTAATTTGTTAAATGTGAACGGGAAAGCGCGAAATTATAATAAATTGATTGACGAAAATTGCGACCCGAAGAGTATTTCGTCAACCCCCAACCTCCAGCCGAGTTCTTGCGAGACGAACCGAAATACAGCCTGTAGATGCATAAGTTGCAAATGACTTGGAAGAAATATATTTTTGAGAAAGAACCAACTGAAGAGCGACTGGAAGACATGAAATTTAGGTAGCTCCCGTTCATTAAAATAGTAACGTCGAAAGGTGAGGTGAATTTATTATTAGGATTAATTTTATACCTATTATGTAAAAATGATATCGAATTTCATACAGATTGATTATTTAACTAAGACACCTATTAAATATGAAACATGACAAAGTCCATGCATGCAAAGCCCAATCACAATCAGAATATATCCGTGTCACGAGGTTTTACAAAGTTTCAGCACGATTAATTTGAAAAACAATCATAACGTTTGCGGTAAAAAAATGGACAAAGATTGCCGATTTGTCATGGGTTTACCTTGACACGCACTGACAAAATGACCAATGCAGCAACAATCGTATTAGCCCATGAGTCAGCAGAAAAAAATTGATGGGTCTATCAGTCGAACTGTAGCCGTGATGGCGGAAACAGCGAAGTTACTCCATTTACTCCATTACTCCAAAGTTACCCCGTCGCGTCGAAAACGGACATCACGATGCATCGTGCGGCAATTCGTGGACAACAATCAGAGCATCGAAAGAAATCCCAGTTCTTGACGGCCGACGATCCAAAGCGACAAAACGTTCCAAAGGATGGTGAAGAGGAAGACCGAGGAAGAAGTGGCTTCATAACTGCGTGCACTTGGTCGGGAGGTCGGTGACAACAGCCGAACAGTGAAAAAGCACCTAGCGAACATGGATATACATGTCAGGAAACGGCAGCCCTGTCCACTGGTCTCGGAGCTACAGGCGATGACGCAGCGGCAGCCCCTGAAGAAGAGGGTCAAGTCAATTCTCCCAGCGAATCGCGACGTGGCAGTGGTGATGGACGACGAGACCTATCTCACCCTGGATGGCAACGACTGGCAGGGCACTTCGTATTTTATTTCCCCACGAAAGAAGAAAGCACCGAGGTGAAGTTCCCCCCCGCTGTGGCTGACAATCAGCAAAAGAGAACCTCAAAACCGCTCTTCTTTCGCTCCGAACTGGCCGCGAACGGGGAAATTTATAGTACAAAGTCCCTGCCGGAAGTTGTGTCGTTCATCAAGAAATACCATAAGGCCGAAGGCGCGGTGTTTTGGCCAAATCTGGCATCGGCTCACTACTCGAAGCGATCATTGGAGGAGATTGAGCGGTTAAATATCGATGTGAATTCTGGGCAAGCCTGAAGCGTAAGAACTACTCCAACAATTTTGTCGCAAGGAGGAATTGATAAATAAAACGAAGAAAGAATTAAAAAACATGCCTACACGCACTTATGGAACACTTATGTCGAGTTCGTTTCGCGGTGTAGCTACGCTCGGACTACACCTTCTACCCTGTAACTGATTTTTTTCACTCTACGGGCTACACTTTTTCTGTCTCTGACTACGTTTTTTTACCCCGAAAGAAGCAGAGTGTACTTTTAAGGAGTTACCAACACATTCACACGCATCTGTCAAAACTGGTTTGTTTTGGTTCTCGTTCCACGTGATAAAGTGTCACATTTGCAAGATGGAAATCTACTATATAAAAATAGAATTCCGTAACGTCTCTGAGGTGTACAGTAATCATTATCATTTTGAATCGTTCTAAATCAAAAATATAAGCGGTGATCTGTAGGTTTTTTACATAAAAATGTTTGCCAATGTTCAGGAAAGACATTTGAGAAAAAATAATAGGTGTATGAAAACTAAAATTTGAGATATTATTCACAAAACTACGTAAAACATGCAAAATTATGACTTTTTCTGCTGAATTTGCCTCTAAATCAAAATTTAAAGCGATGACATATGATTCTTTTTTAATTGAAATGTTTGTCATGCTCATTAAAAACATTTGAAGAAAAACTATTAGTATCTGATTACTAAAACTTGAGATATTCTTTCACAAAACTACGTAAAACATGCGGAACTATAACTTTTTGTGCTAAATTTGCCTCTAAACCAAAATTCAAAGCGATGACATATAATTCTTTTTACATTAAAATGTTTGGTAATGTTCAGGAAAGACATTTGAGGAAAAATAATTAGTATCCGATCACTAAACCTTGAGATATTATTCACCAAACTGCGTGAAACATGCAAAATTATGACTTTTTATACTTAATTCGTCTCCAAATCAAAATTCAAAGCGATGACATGTGATTCTTTTTTCACTAAAATGTTCGTTGATGTATAAGAAAGACATTTGAGGAAAAATAATAGGTATGTGATCACTAAAACTCGAGGTATTATTCACAAAACTACGTGAAACATGCAAAATTATGACTTTTTAAGCTGAATTTGCCTCTAAATCAAAACCCGAAGCTGTGATCTGTGATTTTTTCTATAATAAATCATTCGTTGATGTTGAAGAAAGATATTTGAGGAAAAATTAATAGGTATCTGATTATTTAAAATTTAAATATTTTTCACAAAACCACATGAAAATGCAAAACCATGATATTATAGGGTCAATTTGTCTCACAGCTATGATATATGATTTTTTCATTAAAATGTTTGTGTATGTTCAGGAATGACTTTTGAGACAAATAACACTATGTAAAACATGCAAAATCATGAATAGTTGGGCTCAATTTGCCTCTAAATCAAAATTCAAACCTATGATATGTAATTGTTTTTCATTGAAATGTTTGTTAATGTTCAGGAACAACATTTGGGAAATAATAATAGGTATCTTATTGCTAAAAGTTGTTACTGTTAGTTGTTACTTTAAAAACTGCGTATGTTTGAAGTATGTTTGAAGATAATTTTGTGCATACAGAAAAACACATTAAAAGACTCTTTTTGAATATTTGAATGCATATAATGCATGCAAAATTTTGACTTTTTGAGCATAAGCTTAATTCGCCTCTAAATAAAAAATCTAAGCGATGACATGTGATTTTTTTTTTCAATAAAAAGTTCGTTGTTCCTTCAACATCTGCAAATATTTTATTGTAGCAAAATCCATGTTTCGATTATGTGCGAGTTGAGCAGAAAAAAAAATACATTTTTGATGTTTTCGTAGTTTTGTGAATGGTAAACACATTACGGGATTCGATTTCCTTTTTACGTTTACCTAAACTAGATCTTGGGACATTTGGCTGTAGGAAAGGCCACATTTCATTGGTCTAAACATCGATGAGGAGGCGACTTATGCATTAATTTTTATTTAATTTCTACGTAGTTTTGTGGATTAAAGCATTTACTTCTTCTCAGACGTGTTTCTTTGGACACCGAAAACATTTTCGTTATGAAAATTCACATGTCATCTTTTTAGATATCATTTTAGAGGAGAACTAAGCATGAATGGTCATGCTCAATTCTTATTACTTCGATTTCTTTCTTTCAAAAGTTACATAAAAAGAGGTTTTACTGTAAACGATTATCGAATATCCGGAAATCACCCGAATTTGGTATATTCGGAACTGGGATGACCCCACACAACATTTTCCAAAATGGCGACTTCTGGTTTCAGAAAAAAAAACCAGAAGTGGTATTTAGCCTACCATTTCAATACTTCCGAAAGTGGAACACCGTACGACATTTTGATATCTGAAATGGCGACTTCCGGTTTCTGTAAAACAGCCCAAAATCACAAAATGCAATCCAATATGAGTATTTCCGTTCTGTGCGTTCTCAGAATATTAAATTACTTAAAGTGATGATGGACGTATAAGATGTGAAATATTTTTGAAGTGAGTTGTGCTAATATTGCAATGAATTATAAAAAATGATTCTTAATTTTGAAGCCTTTGATCCCGAGCATCGCCGGGAACGTTCAACTAGTATGAAATATAACGAGACAAAAAGACGATGGTGATAATGACCAAAACAAAACAAAATGACAGCTATCCCTTTAATTTTATTTATTACCCTGAAACTGTTTTTTTTTAAGCTGAAAAGTGTAGTCCGGAACGATGTAGCTACACCGCGAAAACGAATTCGACATTAGCTTTTGGTCTTCGGATGTTTAGCTGAGAATACTGTTTCTTAAAGACGAGGAACGCTTGTGGAACACTAATTCTTTGCTATAAAACGGTTTGTTTCCTGCCAAAATGCTTGACAGTTAATGTCAAATTCGTTTCTGCGGTGTAGCTTCACTCGGACTACACTTTTCACCATGTAACTGTTTTTTTTTCACCTTCCGGATTATACTTTTTCTGTATCGAACTACACCTTTTCTATCCCGGACTACACCCGGAAGAGACAGGGTGTAGTTTGAAAGGTACCAACACATTCCCACGAATGTGTCAAAATGAGTTTGTTCTGGGTCTCGTTCCACGTGGTAAAGTGTCAGGTAATTTTTTTTCAGCACCTTTGTGAGATGGAAACATGAAATGGAAACGAGATAAAGAGACGATGGCGAAATGTCCAAAACAAAAAAAATGATAGCTACCCCTATTATTACGCATACCAATGCTACTACGTTGAAACTGTTTTTTTACTGCAAAGTGTAGCCCGGGACGGACGGTGTAGCACGAATTCGGCAATAGGTTCTTGCTCTCGCTCTCGCACCAACACCTCACACGAACCGTCACCGAGGTAACGAGAAAAAGAGTAGAAAGGCAGTGTAAGGCAGCTTGTTTTGGATGAACTTCACACTTTTCACACACGGCGACCCGAACTAGAAAAACCTACATAAATTTAACAAATTATTAACACAAAAATTGCTGAAAAATCACTAATTATCGGAACGATTGAAAAGCACGTTGCAGCCTGACAGTCTGTAATCGGTTTTTGTATTTTCGAAAGAAATATATAGCAGAAAAAATTTGAAAATTATTATTATTTGAAAAAGCTTTTTTTTAAGGCTTCTTAGGATTGCACAGTGGTCCAATAAGGCAAAAAGTGGAACTCAATTCCATTGCGCCTTTTACCTTCATCCTAGCTTAAAAGTGTCTTCGGAACAATTGTTTGTATGAATGACCCGCATAATCGCAAAATGTCAAAAAGTATGAAATGTTTACTATACTAAAAATGAAAAAATTAACTTTTTTGTGTTAAGAGATAGAAGAATAGTTTGTTCAGCAAAGTTGTAGAAGCTTCAAAAATATGAAACTTTGTTGAACAAATGAAAATCCTATCTTCTTTCGGTACAAAGTTAGAAAGTATATTACATGGAACTTTCTTAAAAGTTAGTTTTTTGTACTTAACTTTTGTAAGTTACATTTTACACGAAAGTATTGTTCGGAGAAATTGTTAGGGCACATAAAACACACATTTTTACCAAAGATCATATAATTCCAGGACTTTTCCTTACAAAGTTATATCATATTTCAGCCTATTTTTTCGATAACTTCAAAAACGTATAGGTTAAAAAGGGGCAAGTGGAATCATGATTTCAATACATTTCCTTGAAGTTAAGCTGAAGTACTATAAACCCCTTTAGGTTCCATTTGTCCCAATCCACCCATATTAGATTATGGCGAGCATATGTTACAGTAGGTTTTCATATATCCAAAATACTAACTTTTTTGTGTTAAGAGATAGAGGAATGGTTAATTCGGCGAAGTTTTAGAAAGTGCAAAAATATGAATCTTTGCTAAACAAACAAAACTCCTTTGGCAA
Source organism: Wyeomyia smithii (assembly GCF_029784165.1). NCBI lineage: Eukaryota > Metazoa > Arthropoda > Insecta > Diptera > Culicidae > Wyeomyia > Wyeomyia smithii. The sequence goes on along the minus strand of NC_073695.1, from coordinate 48,967,606 downwards.
AAATGTGTGTTTTATGTACCCTAACGATTTCTCCGAACAATACTTTCGTGTAAAATGCAACTAACAAAAGTTAAGTACGAAAAACTAACTTTTAAGTAAGTTCCATGTAATCTACTTTATAACTTTGTACCGAGAGAAGATAGGATTTTTATTTGTTCAACAAAGTTTCATATTTCTGAATCTTCTACAATTTTTCTGAATAAACTATTCTTTTATCTCTTAACACAAAAAAGTTAGTTTTTTTATTTTTAGTATAGTAAACTTTTCATTATTTTTGACAATTTGCGATTATGCGGGTCATTCATACAAATAATTGTTCCGAAGACACTTTTAAGCTAGGATGAAGGTAAAAGGCGCTATGAAATTAAATTCCACTTTTTGCCTTATTGGACCACTGTGGATTGGTGTGATGTCTTTGGTAAAGTTTTAGACAGTAGCATAACTATTGATATGTAACCAACATTGTGTAGTTTTTCTTTTGGAAAAAGTCAGATGTTTAAAAAGTGAGTTGTTCGAGCTATTCAATTTATTAAAATATTTTTGTGTTTTTTTTTCTCAATTTTTTTCCATTTTACGGGGTATATTTTTTCTGGAAAGACAAAAGTTGTAGACACTTTGCCGAATACATCATCACAATCAAGCAACCCGTTGCGGTTTCATTTTTTTTGTCTTTAGAAAATTTTAAGTTTTTGAGCCTTTAATTTATTTTTTTCTATAGTTCTATGTTTCAATATAAAAAAAGTCGGTAGCTGTTGGGCACTAATAACTAAATTGGCTGATGTTATAAAAAATCGGAAAAGCATGAAGCCTTATATTGACAAGTTTTATGATTTTTATTATTTTTCTAGCAACTTATTACACAGTTATTAGCTTTTAATGCCATAACGGTAACAATCATATATTAGTAATTTTTTCTTTAGTTCTTGAGATTAGTGCAGAATTTTAGAGATTACACTTTTACTCTTACTATTGCTTACATCCAGACCAGCTATAATTGGAACAATCTGTAATAATTGGAATTACCGAAAGCCGACTATAATTTACAACGACTTATTAATCTATGGCTCTCGAATTTGACCATTCCGCAACATATCTGTAGTCTGTACACAGAATGCCTTTTGCAGGGCTGCTAAATCCTTAGCCATACAAATATGTACACGACGATTTAATTCATTCCCAAAGCCCCCCGACAAAATCCTTCGCATTCGTTCTCATCCCAGCACTATCTGCTTATAAATTTACAGGATCAGATGACAGTATTCAACTATCTGGACACGATTCTCGTTTTCGTGGTTCCATTCACAGCGATTGTGGTGCTGAACACTTTCACTGCCCTCACCGTGTGGAAATTTGCCGGTGTGCGACGCACAATGACAATGCCCAGAAGGTAAGACCGCAAACGGAAAAGTTAAATTTATTACACTTCGTACATGCATTAAGGGCTGCCTGTCCAGTCGGCACGTGACGGAAACATTTTCAGTAGAATATATTTTCTCTTCTTTTTTCATACGTACTGTTTGCCAGCTACGGTAGCAACATTCGCGAATCGCGGCGCCATCATCATCAGCTCAACTCCTCCTGCAGCAGCCAGCTGTGCATGAATGGCAATAATCCCGTTCAGCAGGTCCATCACTACAGTAAGTAATCATGGTTATTTCGTCTGTTCTGCGGTTTCTATCTTCTGGGAACAAAAGAGCTCAATGTCTTTATTGTCGTCGTGATTTTCCCCGTTACTTCATAAGTGATTTATTATCTGTCTTCACAGGTAGAGGTCGTGTGGCGAACTCGCAAATAAAGGTCACGAAGATGCTGCTCATCGTGTCTACGGTGTTCGTTTGTCTCAATCTACCAAGTTACGCGGTTAGAGTGAAAATATTTCTTGGGGTAGGTTTTTTTTTGCTTGCACAATTTTGTCATAAACAAAAAAAAATTTTTAAATTGAACCAATTCACATTGAACCCATAAAACATAAAATCTAATGTAAATACAATTCGAATCCAATCTTAATAGTTGTGACTCTTAAGTTTACTTGGCTAGATTAGTCCGTACAATCGAAGCAATCGGAATATATATAGTTTCGTAAGCTGTCAGTGGTCACGCACACGCCAAACGCAAGTTACTCAAACTGTCTTCTTTCCTAGCAAACTATGAACCTGAGGTACACCAAAGTTTGTTATTTTTTTTATGTGTGGCAACTACAAGTTACCATTGATTGCGTTTAGTCCTCTACACACCTCCTCTCGCCTGATACGGACCCATTGAAGCGTGAAGAAATCGGAGTGAACTGAGTTTTAGCTTTCTTAGGCACGCGTGTTATTATTCGCACATGGCTAAATGTTCTGATCCAGTTGCATCGACGAAAACCGCCAAAAATATAATGCTTCGCTGAAGACAGAGGAAGATGATTTCGGGATGTAAAAGGAACGCAGTGTCATAAATATTCAGCATGTCCCAGAGATTTGAAATTAACCAAACCACTATCAGTTGATTATGTACGTCAATCTATAGTAACATATCCAATTAGTCCTGTAACATCATACAGCTGGCATAAGACAGTACCCGACTATAAAAAAGTCAGGTACATGATGGGTTATTTAAAACGAGAGTTCCAACGTAAACCTTTAACTATACTCCGACGTTCAAAATGTATTGTTAAAGCGATAATTCATTTGCCGATATGTAAAAATATCACCAGATATTATGCCATTGCTTAATAAATACAGATACAGTATAAGCTTACACTATTTGTCATTACTTTGAAACATGATTTCAAATTTGATTAACGGTTTTTATTTTCGATGTTTGAAATATCGCCATGCAGTTTTTGATTTTTCTAAAATCCAACATAGGTACTGTCCTACAAAAACCAAGCATTTGATTTGTTTAAAACAAAAAGAACAAGACAAATTCTAAAATTGACGTTGAAAACCGCTTAAATTCCAAAATTCGTGTAGAAAACTTTATTTGCTAAAGGTTTTTAACCATTTCGGTTATACCGGAGTATCACAGAGTGATTTGAACTGCCCAATAATGATTAGAAGACGTCAGTATCCAGTTACTTTAGGCTTTGCCATGACTATTCTGAAGTACGGAGGCAAATTTTTGCACGAGTGAACAATTTCTGGAGTAGTTCAGTATCGTAGACAACTATTTTGCAAATTGTTATGTTTTTCTCAATCACATTTGTTTTTGTTTGGTTTGTAAGTTTTACTTAAAATATAACATCATACCATTGAAAAATTGAACTCTTATTTAAATTTTACAGCTTAAACGAAAATTAATAAATCATTAGAATTTTTTTTTCGAAAATGGTTAAATAATGGAAAAATGTACTGTGCAGTGGTTCCGTATGGGAGGCAAAATATTCATTCGTCTTCAAATAAACGATTAATCCAAGCATTTTCATGATACACTGAAAGAATGATGTTTCTCACAGTTCAGGTTAACATTTGAGTTTCAAATTAGCGTTAATCATCTGCATCGAATTGTCGAATTGCCATAGTTGAATCTTGATTTCAAACTAGATTTTTTGAAGAAGCACCATCATTTTAGAATAAATACCAGTATTTGTAGTGAGTCCAAGTAATAGTCCAACTTGCATTTTAAAAGTGGCTAGCCACTACGGGTCAATGGTAGTAATATAATGCTGTTGATATTTTTTTCAATATATTGAATATTCCAAATTATTTTCTAGCGAACATTGTTATTCGTTTAACTAGTTTTAATAGACGAAGTAGTTTAGTTCGTCTTCTTCACTTGCGTTATCCTCAACTGTGTCATTTCCTAGAAGCATTCTTAAAGTTTCACGATGAGACATACTCGTACGTGCGTACTCGTACCGCTTCGGGCTCTTAAGGTATATCATTAGATAATGAATTCAAACATGTTTCTCATACAATTACCAAAACTCATTGTATACAATTATGTTTCTTTCCGTTTGTGTATTGGTACCTTGTTTCGAATAAGAGCTTGACACATTGGTTGTGCCATAGACGCAGCATTCAAGAAAAGAATTATCCAACACTAATTTTTTTCGGCAATGATAAGCACCACAACTTTCTATCAACAGCAAAGCTTTCGCAACAATACATTTTCTCGAAAGGCACTTCTCTACATGGGTTCGGAAAAAAATTGAAATGTCAAGCCAAGTTTAAAGCAAATTTGAAAAAAGAATTGCTACAAAATACGTTATAGAAAAAATTAGAATTGAATTTGGTTGATTCGTTTCCTAGCCAAATCGTAGACGGTCGATTCGATAATTCAATAAATTATCAATTCTCGCAGTTTTCTAGGTAGCCACTTTTCTGTAGCGGTTACAACCACATTATGTCAAACTGAGTTTTCGGATACTGTGCTCAACAGGGACATGTTTTTCTTTCCACACTTCTTCCAGCAAACACATTTATTTCGTGGTCGAGATAAAACCTAATAATGCTGTGGAGAAATTATTCACCAAAATACTTCAAAGCAAATACGCCCTGGAAACTTTCGCTTGCCAGTGCCAACCTCTTGCTGGTTCATTTCCCACGCAGAAGCTGTTCCGTTCAACCGCAGAGGCTCCCGGGATTGGCTTTATACTTCAAAGTTAAATATTGTCCCGCTTTGTTGACTGCGTACCCACGCTAAGCAGCAAATGAATGTCTCAAATGTTGCTTTCGCAACAGAACGATTTTGAATTGGTCAAGTGATGCTCCCCTCGATGCCCACAAGACTGTCGTGTACACAGACGACGTGCCATTTGCAATGCAATTCAAAATTGGCTTCGGGCAGTATTTTGTCACACTTCTGCTTAGTGGGGGCTCTTACCATTGTGTCTTGTGGCGAAAATATTCAGCAGAGACTGGTTGGATAAACGACGAACATAAATTAGCAATATGTCGTTTTCCACATCTAAAAAAAGAAACATCTGTGATTTGCTGATCGCATTAGTATTAGTTGATTGAAATTCCAAGGCTGAATAATTAGCATTGAAATTTATGCGTGGTGGTTTACCAATGCGATGCATTCTTGCTGTAAACCACTACCCTCCCAATGTTGCGGTTTTGCCGTTTTGACACTGTATAACCGGAAGCGATGTCGCTGTAAGTAATGAACGATAAGGAAACTTGTAATACATCAAATAGCAGTACGATTAAACGAGCCTTTCGAGGTAATGTCCCATCTTTTTGAATGATGTTAAAGTTATGCTCTATCTCTTGCGCTGAAATTTGAGGTATAGGGTAGGCGAGCCAGTTATGGCAAGTGCAGCAGTTATGGCAAGTGTAGCAGTTATGGTTATATCGCATAAGTGCAATGGTACCAGTTATGGCACTACTCCATTTAAACTCCATAGGCCATAACTGGTACATTTTTTAGGTATTGCCATAACTGGTACGGTACGCTTCCCCTAGATGATGTTATTTATTCCCGTTTCTTCTACACCCTAAAATATGTTGTTGGTCCCTCCCAGTACAAATTTGAACATTGTTGTGCATACTATATATATTTTTTTAAGAAGTTAAAACTTCTTAACAAATATTTTTCAGGATCGCACTTCAAGTTGATTGAGTGTGGAGCAGTTCCACAAAAAATGTATCAGTTCTAATATTTTTTTTAAAATTGTTATTTTTGATATGGCTGAAACTTCGCATAGACGTTTCTATAGGCAGCCCAAAAAGGTTTGATTTTGTTGATTTCTTCATGATTGGACTGGGTACATTGTTAGGTAACTTTTGTAGTTTTTATGAAAAAAAAAAAGGTTTAAAATAATGAGCTTTTTTGGATAATTAATTTTAAATTTTTCTATTAACTTTTGCCAAAAAATAAATAATTTTTTGGAGTGTATATTTTTTCGGAGAGATAAAATTATTATCTACAACCTTGCCGAAGACGTCACACCGATCAAACATGGCCCTAAACATATTTGTAATCATCAATCCCTTCCAAAAATAGCATTTTTCAATAGCTTCTCAAAAATGAGTCGTGTTCTAAAAAATTAAACCAATAGCACAAAATGGCATCTTTTGCCTAAAGAAACGTCTATGCAAAGTTTCAGCCAAATCAAAAACAGTCGATTAAATTGGTTGCCCGTTTTTTTGTTGAATTGCTGTTACATAGCAAGTGCTTCCAGTAAATATATTTTGTACATGGCTGATTGACATTTTTTTGAGGTTCTTATATTAACTGCTGAAAAAAATATTTACCTATCGAGGACCATTTTTTTTGGAATCGAAGTTGGGCATTTGAGCTAATCATCGTGTTACAGGATTTTAGGCAGACAGAAATTGGAAAAGTGACTTTCGCCGATCTATATTTTCTATAGGAAAGTAGAAACTTTTAGTAAAAAAAATTCAAAATTTCAGAACTGTAGCAAGCACTATACCTGGGATATCGAAAAATAGAGATGAAAATGGCAAAAACGCATTTTTTGAGAAAAAGGTGAAATCTAAAAAAAATTTGGTCATTATAATAGACCCAAGTAACACACGTTGGTATAGAATAGTTGACGTTACCTATTCCATGCCATCTCTATCACCAGAAAAGCGCAAAACATGAAGGCTAATAAAACAAGTAACGATAACAGCATCAAAGCAAGCCAACTTGATAGAATTAAGTGGCAAAATACATCTCGAGTACCAATACGGCACTGCGCGAATCTGTTGCTATGACAACTGTTAACCAGCGCATGCGCAAATGTGTTGTGTCGGCGCAGTGCAACTAGATCGACAGTAGCTTTTATCAGTGGCAGTTTTAATTGATTATAAATTGATGACAAAAAATAATTTTCAACCTTTCAAAAAGAGTTGTTTCTTTTGCTTGAATATTAAAATTGTTTTCGCATAGTTTCAACGTTATCTGGATATAAAATCTAACAAAACTAGAAAACGTTGTTAGATAAACAATAACAAAAAACTGAATTTATATTGGTTACACTGCAAGCGTTTTGTTTATCTTTTGATGGCACGTTTTGACCCGCTTCGAATAAATATAGAAATCGTTCATATAATTTAAATATTAATTTGATCAAGTATTTTTAAGTTGAGTGTTGAATGCTACAACTGTTGTACTAAGGAAAAGCATTTTACAGGTACGTAATGTTGTTATCAGATGGTTTAATGTCTTTTCGAAAAGACCAAGTGATAGTGATTGTTATTTTTAAACTCATGTTATTAAAAATCATCTCCAAAACCAGAAAAAAATGAGCTTGTTTTCGAAATGCGGTTGTATTACTGATGAAAAACAACTTCAAACACAATATAATAACACAAGTTTTTAATTGCGCTTGTAGTACACTTATATGACTACTTTCGTTGTAATCTATTTTCTAACATGTTTTGTGTGTTACTTGGGGAACACCTTAATAGTACATTAGGGTAGAAGCACCGGTTTTCGCCATAGCACCAGTTTTGGCCATGATAGAATAAAATTGATAATTGTGAAGAAGTATCTTGAATTACTTCTATTTCGAAGTCTCCTATTGAAACTGCTGATGTTATTCGACAAATACATTACTTACTGTAGCAAACAAATATGCGTATTTTACTTTTAAAGAAGGAACTAACTATCCTATCCCAGGTTTACTGTACAGTCTAACGTTTAGGTAATTTGCAAGCTGTTTTCGATAGAGCATAATCTTGTTTAAGTTTGTACATTTCTATAGTAAATTTTGTTACCAGCATCAGGCACAACTTATTACAGCACATGAATAAAAAAAATAGGCATTATGGTATGATTTTTCTCTGCAATATAAAAAACAACAAAAGCTTCCAAAAACGATCAATGATCCATTCTTGGCCACATATCAAAGCAATCCCATAATTCATAATCCTGATATTAGCCATATGTAAACAAATCCATGGTAACGTATAAACATTGATGCAAAACATGAAAAGTACGAAGTTTTTCGGGCTGTCATAAGATATCGCATGAGATTCGTGAAAACACAAAACGGGGTTTGGATAAGAAAGATTGTATAACTACAGCACAGCTATTTGATATAATAGGGGTCTTCACATCGAGCTCGTATACAAATACCCAGCCGTAAAAATACTCACATTTATTGACGAGTAATGAAAGATACACAGTTTACGACTGGGTAATTGTATACGAGCTCAATATGAAGACCCCTAATATATCTGTTCCGTAGAATATATCCGTTCTCAATTTGCTCAGATTATTCACAAAGTTGTAACTTTGGTTGTATCTACCGAAACTAACGCTTCGGACTTTTAACTATAGTTGGTAAATAATTCGAATAAGTTTCTATGTGAAAAGAAGCAAAGAGCGGAAACTTATTAATAAAGATAAATGACAGAAGAAAAATTAACATAGATAAACGATGTGATGTCGGTGTTATTAAATATCCTACTCAATTTAAATAAAATTCTAGCTCAAAGTACTTTGCACTGCTAGCTATGTGTGAATATAATATTATTATTTAGTTTGATTAATAAATATACTGGCCTTTTAGTTAGTTAAATAACGAGGATTTGCTGATGAAATAAATTTACATGGTGAAGTCAAATTTAATTCGTGTGAATTCAACTTTTTCACGAATTGGCCAAAATAGGAGCCCCGAGTGGCCAATTAAGGAATGCTATGGCCAAAATAAGATAAGTTTTTTGAGCCTAGATAAGTTTTTTGGTTGGAAAATATATAAACAATATAACATAATTTTACTATTTAAACTCAATGTTAGTGAAAATATAGGCGAGTTCATCCGATTGCCACGCTGAACTGATTCAATTACATATTTTTCGAAGGAAGCAGGCCAAATATCTCTCATTAAAACCATACTATGGCCAAAACCGGTGCTTTTACCCTATATTCTTGCAAACGTTATTGGTAATACTTTCCGAAAAGGTTTAGTTAAGTTACTCTATAGCTGAAAGTTAGATGAAAAAGTATAAGAAAAAGAAGACTATGGAAACAAAATTATTCTCATCCCAGTTCCGGAAATACTCATATTTGCTAGGTTCTGCTTATTTTCTGGTTTCTATCATTTTTCATTCAATTTCGCAAACTAGAAGCCGCCATTTTGGATTTAAAAAAAGCATCTAGAGTTTATTTCTGGTCTCGGGACATCATTTTGGCTCCATAGATAACCAACCATATTGAGTGGTATTTGGCTCTTTTTGACTGTTCTATCTAGATTTTTAAAACGGTGTTTGGAGTTGATTTCCGGTTCTTGGATATCATCTCGATGCCGGAATTATGATTGTTTTTCATCATCCGGAAGTCGCCATCTTAGAAATAAGAATAGCATCTGAGGTTGATTTCTGGCCTATACTTTCATTAATACATACGTAATAATAATGGCAAAAGAGGAGATTGTTCCTATAATTTTTACCATTCAAAAATGTGTAGTAACAATGTAGATGAAGAGCCCAGTCTAGTTCGAATATACGTCACTGCAATAAATTACGAAACACACACTTTTGTGAAGAATTCAGATGCCAATCGTTTCTATTTTCCATTATTAATACGTATGCATCATATAAACTTTCTATATGGCATTAATTCTACAAAGAAAGCTCCATAACCGCAAGGTTAGAGAGTTCGATTTGACAAGCGGGTGGTCGTGGGTTCGAATCTTAGTAGATTCAGGCCACTTCGGTTGTCAAAGTACTTTAATATTATTCTCAAGCTCCCCACCACATATCCCTCTGCCAAGCCGGATTCTACAGTACTTATATTGATCTTATAATAAAACTGGTCTGAGTAACGTATTCAATCAGTGATGGAAATGAATGGAATATGATGCAATCGTCGTTTAATCTCGATCTGCACAGATTCTGCGTGTTACAGACTGCGACTAAACTTGAATCCTCTCAACCCATAATGAAATGATGGTATGGTGCATCAGCTCTCAGAAGCGATTCGCTCGTTGTGTTTGTTTCTCCATACGCCCATCGTTAGGGGAAGAGAGGATAGCAACAGGAGAATATCCATTCCGCGTCGAACACTCGACAGAAACGGACGTGCAAAGTGGTCGTTCTATTACAATCCGGTCCGTGTGTACGAGTGGCCAAACAAAAGAGTGTGTTATTCGCGCTAAAGGCCAACTAGATTGTGAGTTGTGTCGATACGTTCTGTACCCGGCTCACAACTTTGGCTGTATTGGTGCAAAATACCAGCTGCAGTTTTGATCTGTGCACAGTGAATAGATCTTTCTAATTCAAGGCCATCAGTTTACAGTCGAGTCGTGTCGCTGTGCTGAGTGATCTCACACCCGGCTCACTGCTGGTGGCTGTATTGGTGCTGCTGTACTGGTGCTGCTGGCTGCTTTGGGTGCAGCTTCGAACGATCGGACAACCACTGCTGGAAGGAAGAAGTAAAGAGGTACGTGTTCTTGTCGGCGCTAGTGCGCTAGTGCGCTACATTTAGCGCGATGGATATAGATCCCTCGCCTCCCGTGCCACCATCCCCGAATCCCCCTGACCCTGACCCTTCTGTTACCCCCTCCCCTGTTCATTCTCCAGTCCCCCCTCGCCCCAGGCTTTACCCGGACGGATCTCAACAGGGCAGCTATACTGTTTATTTTCGTCCAAAGGCAGGAGTGAATTCAAAGCGATTAAACATACTGCAAATTTCAAAAGACCTGACGAAGGGGTACAAGGCTGTGACCGAAATTTCCAAGGTCCGACCTAACAAGCTCCGTGTCGTGGTCAGTGATCTGGCACAGGCCAATGCTATCGCTTGCTCTGAGCTCTTCACACGCGAGTATCGCGTTTACATACCCGCACGAGACGTGGAGATCGACGGTGTCATAACCGATTCGAGTCTGTCTGTCGAGTGTATCCTTAAAAGCGCAACCGGTTGCTTCAAAAATACCGAAACACAGGCGAAGATTTTGGATTGTAAGCAATTGCGGTCCATGTCTCTCGTCGGCGGTAAAAAAGTTTACACTCCGTCAGACTCGTTTCGCGTTACGTTTGCCGGATCTGCACTCCCTAGCCACGTATCAATCGACCGGGTTCGTCTGCCTGTGCGATTGTATGTACCCCGTGTTATGAATTGCACCAATTGCAAGCAGTTAGGCCACACAGCCGCCTACTGCTGCAATAAGGCACGATGTAGCAAGTGTGGGGAGACTCATGCGGAAGATTCTTGCAGTGTTAATGCTGAAAAATGTATTCACTGTGGGGAAAACCAGCATGAGCTCTCCACATGCCCGGTGTACATGCAGCGCAGAGATAAAATCAAGCGGTCACTTAAGGAGCGTTCAAAGCGTTCTTACGCTGAGATGCTGAAGAAGACCGTGACCACTTCTACCATAACATCGAACCCCTTTGATCTGTTGCCCTCTGATGAAACCGATTCTGACGATTCATCAGCGGGAACATCTTATGCCAATCCTGGGGAGTCTAGGAAGAGGAAAAATGTTTCTTCTCCTAAGCTTCCCCGTAAAGGTCCTAAGATTTCCCAAAGTGTAATGAAAAGTACGAACAAACCAAACAGTGCTGCGGAAAAACCGAAGCAAACTCCTCCTGGGCTTGCAAATTTAAAGTCCCAGAAGGAGTTACCAGCACTGCCAGGAACATCTAAAACCCCAGTTGTTCCTTTTGCACATCCAGTTGATGAAACAAACTCTGGACTAGTGAAATTTTCTGACATTGTGGACTGGATTTTTGAAAATTTCAATGTACCCGATCCAATTAAAATTTTTCTTACAGCATTCCTCCCAACAGTTAGATCATTTTTGAAGCAGTTGACTGCCCAATGGCCCCTCCTTGCAGCGATTGTATCCTTCGATGCCTAATTCAACTGCGTATATTAAGGATTCTATCTCTGTCTTACAGTGGAATTGTAGAAGTATTTTACCAAAAATTGATTCGTTTAAAGTTTTGATAAATAAAAACAAATGCGATGCATTTTCCCTTTGTGAAACTTGGCTTACTTCAAATATTGATCTCAACTTCCATGATTTTAATATTATTCGCCTTGATCGAGACACCCCATATGGAGGAGTACTTTTAGGGATTAAAAAGTGCTATTCTTTCTATCGTATTAACCTCCCCTCGATTCCAGGCATCGAAGTTGTCGCATGTCAAATGACAATACAAGGTAAAGAGCTTTGTATTGCCTCAATATATATTCCTCCCAGAGCACAGGTTGGGCAACGGCTGCTCTTTGATTTAATAGAACTTCTTCCCTCGCCACGTTTGATTTTGGGAGACTTCAACTCTCATGGCGTGGCTTGGGGTTCCCCATACAATGATAGCCGCTCCTCTTTAATCTATAACCTTTGCGATGACTTCGACATGACTATTTTAAACAACGGTGAAATGACACGTATCCCGAAACCTCCAGCGCGCCCAAGCGCTTTGGATCTATCCTTATGTTCGACGTCGCTACGGTTGGATTGCACATGGAAGGTAATCCTTGATCCTCACGGTAGCGACCATTTGCCTATTCTTATTTCAATTAATAACGGGTCAACTCGCATGCGACCAATTGACATTCCGTATGACCTCACACGGAATGTCGATTGGAAGTTATACGAGGAAATGATTTCAAAAGCGGTCGAGTCGATTCAACATCATCCACCACTTGAAGAATACAACCTCCTCGCGGGCTTGATTCTCGACGCCGCGTTGCAAGCCCAAACGAAGAAATATCCCGGCGTAACGATCAAAGAACGGCCTCCCACTCCGTGGTGGGACCAAGAGTGCTCCGATGTCTACACGCAAAGATCCGACGCGTATCTGACCTTCCGGGATACAGACGATGCCGACGACTTTAAACGTTATTCGGAGCTTGATACCAAGTTTAAAAGCTTGACTAAGGCAAAGAAACGCGGATATTGGCGTCGGTTCGTAAACGAGACGTCGAGGGAGACATCAATGAGCACTCTTTGGAACACAGCCCGAATAATGCGGAATCGCGTAACGGTCAACGAAAGCGAGGAGTCCTCAAGTCGGTGGATATTTGATTTTGCCAGGAAAGTATGTCCGGACTCTGTTCCTGAGCAAAACATTGTTCGCGATGCGTCTCCGGGCCACGACGCGATTGAATCACCTTTTACGATGGCAGAATTTTCAGTTGCCCTCCTGTCCTGTAACAATAACGCGCCTGGGTTAGATAGAATCAAATTCAACTTGTTGAAGAATCTACCCGGCAATGCCAAGAGGCGCTTGTTGAACTTGTTCAATAAGTTCCTGGAGCAAAACATTGTACCGCAGGATTGGAGGCAAGTGAAGGTGATCGCCATCCAAAAACCAGGGAAACCAGCTTCTGATCACAACTCTTATAGGCCGATTGCAATGCTATCCTGTATCCGGAAATTGATGGAAAAAATGATACTCCGTCGTTTAAACCATTGGGTCGAATCAAATGGTCTACTATCAGATACTCAATTTGGCTTCCGCCGTGCCAAAAGGACGAATGATTGTCTTGCGTTGCTTTCAACAGATATTCAGCTGGCGTATGCTCGCAAAGAACAAATGGCGTCTGCGTTCTTGGACATTAAGGGGGCTTTTGATTCCGTTTCTATTGACATTCTTTCGGCTAAACTTCACCGACAAGGATTTTCTCCAATTTTGAACAATTTTTTGCACAATTTGTTGTCCGAAAAGCACATGCATTTTACGCACGGCGATTTGGCAACTTTTCGCATTAGCTACATGGGTCTTCCCCAGGGCTCATGTTTAAGCCCCCTTCTTTACAACTTTTATGTAAATGACATCGACGAATGTCTGGCAAACTCATGCACGATAAGACAACTTGCAGACGACAGTGTAATCTCTGTTACAGGAGCCAAAGCTGCCGATTTGCAAGGACCATTGCAAGATACCTTGGACAATTTGTCTGCTTGGGCTTTACAGCTAGGTATCGAATTCTCTCCGGAGAAGACTGAGATAGTAGTTTTTTCTAGGAAGCATGAACCTGCTCAGCTTCAAACACAATTAATGGGTAAAACGATTTCTCAGGTTTTGGTACACAAATATCTTGGTGTCTGGTTCGACTCTAAAAGCACCTGGGGTTGTCACGTGAGGTATCTGATGAAAAAATGTCAACAAAGAGTGAATTTTCTTCGTACAATAACCGGACAATGGTGGGGAGCCCACCCAGGAGACCTTATAAGGCTTTACCAAACAACGATACTGTCTGTTATTGAGTACGGGTGTTTCTGCTTCTGCTCCGCAGCAAACACACATTTGATCAAACTGGAGCGAATACAATATCGTTGTTTGCGTATCGCCTTAGGTTGCATGCAGTCGACCCATACGATGAGTTTGGAGGTCTTAGCTGGAGTACTACCATTGAAAAACCGCTTCTGGAGCCTGTCTTCTCGTATTCTTATCAAATGTGAGGTCTTGAACCGTCCCGTGATTGAAAATTTTGAAAGGTTAATCGAACTTCATTCTCAAACCCGTTTTATGACATTGTATTTCAATCACATGTCCCAAAATATTAACTCTTCTTCGAATATTCCAAATCGTGTCGACTTATCAAATACTTCTGATTCTACTGTGTTTTTCGATACATCCATGATAGAAGAAACTCGTGGAATCCCGGATCATTTACGCGTGCAGCAGATCCCTAAAAAATTTTCCAATAAATATCGAAACATCAACTGCGACAATATGTACTACACTGACGGATCACTTCTTGATGGGCCCACTGGCTTCGGTATCTTCAATAACAATTTAACCGTCTCCCATAAGCTCGATAATCCTGCTTCTGTTTACGTCGCAGAGTTAGCTGCAATTCAGTACACCCTAGGGATTATCGAAAAAATGCCCACGGACCATTATTTCATCTTTACGGACAGTCTCAGTTCCATTGAGGCTCTCTGATCGATGAAAGATGTTAAGCACTCTCCGTATTTCCTGGGGAAAATACGGGAACATCTGAGTGCTTTATCCGAAAAATCTACTCAGATTACCTTAGCGTGGGTCCCTTCTCACTGCTCGATACCGGGTAATGAGAAAGCGGACTTCTTGGCTAAGGTGGGCGCAACAAACGGTGATATTTATGAAAGACCAATTGCCTTTAATGAATTTTTCGCATTTGTACGTCAGAATACGATCATCAGTTGGCAAAATTCTTGGACCAAGGGGCAACTGGGAAGGTGGTTACATTCCATAATCCCCAAGGTATCGACGAACCCGTGGTTCAAGGGGTTGGATGTAGGTCGGGATTTCATTTGCGTGATGTCCCGGCTTATGTCCAATCACTATAGATTTGACGCGCATCTCCGTCGTGTTGGGCTCGGGGAGAGCGGTATCTGTGCCTGTGGTGAAGGTTATCACGACATAGAGCACGTTGTTTGGTCATGCCCTGTACACCGTGACGCCAGGTCTAGATTAATAGCTTCCCTGCAGGCCGAAGGTAGGCAGCCGGCTGTTCCTGTTCGTGATGTCTTGGCGAGCCGTGACCTATCCTACATGTCCCTTATATACGTTTCCCTGAAATCCATCCACGCCCCAGTTTAGTCCTATCCCCTTCCGCCTACATCCAACCAAACGACAAGAACACGTTAAGACCCCGGATCCGGAAACAGCAACTAGACCCGCACGATACTCTCAGGCCCCGAGGGAGACAACCCAATATGCCAGTCCGTAATATCTTGGCCCAGCAGCGGGACATATTCAATATGCTGCTTACCTATGGCGATGGAAAACCATCAAACAACAAATCAGTGCTTTTCATGCAAAACATTCTAGCTTAAGTTACATTTAGTTTCAGCTCGTAGTCGGCAGCGAGGATAAAAAATTTGCTTTTAGTTATTAAGATACTTTATAAAGTAAGCTACCAGATATAATTGGCGCCGTTAAACATTGAATTATATTTGTGCCGTGTCAAATAAACTATAGATGAGGAAAAAAAAAAACAGGAGAATATCATGTCGACTAAATAGCAGCAGAGGTATAGTGCGGTGAGAGGTGAGCAGTGTGGTGGAAGGGCTTCGGCTGCGGTTGAGTTGACCGAAAGTAGGAGAGCATCTACACTAAGGTCGCTTTTTACGCGGTTTTTTTTTACGTTGATTCCGGAATTTACGCGGTTTTTATTACGCGGCACATATTCTTCGCGTAAAAAGCGACTTTAGTGTACTGTCATTTTCTTTCGTTTTCTGACAAAAAATCTTATTCATTACTCAAAAGTGCCTTGCCCCCTAAAGTTGGTGCCTATGAACACGATCTATTCGCTTTGTGTAACTGGGATGAATAACTCCATATACCGAGTTGTGCACAGGGAATTGTAATTATGGTGCAATATTGACTCACAGAACGCAGTTTCGTTAAGACTCCTTCCTCTTGACATAATGAATCCATCTTAGAATTAACCTGAAACGGAAAGGTTAAACCTCACACACAAGCATGGACATAAATGACAAGCCAATGACATCCAGTTACTTTAACAGTGATACTATCAATAATATGAAGTACGAAGTATAGAAAACACCTGGGTAATAAATTAAGTGTTTTTTAGTTGCAGTGATGCAGAGAGAAAAAAATCCTACGAAAATTGGGAAATACATTTAAAAGCCTATTCTTTACATTTTATACAGCTCGTTTCCTAAGACATTACGCCCCCAAAAACGTACATGTATACTATTTTTCCTGTGAATAAAAATCGACAAGAGAAAAAAATGCGGCGCTAATGTTCAAATCGGAAAACATTAAAGATTATAACTATTTAACCGTCTCTAGGAATTTTGGAGCCGCTTGCCATCGTTAAAATGCGTCTAAAGTTTCCGCCCGCTCCAACGCCAACGTTAACCCTGCGCCTCCTTTCACTGTTGATTTGATGGAGACGCCTAGTTAAAAAAAGCAAAGCGTTCTAGGTAACGAGTTCAAATGAAAATTTATCTTGTTACCGATCGCATTGAAGCAAGAAAATGTTTCATCAAGATCACTGCATCCGGGTAAAGGAAAAGAGAGAGAGAGAGAGAGAGAGAGAGAGAGAGAGAGAGAGAAAAGAAGAGAGGGGGATCAAGGATTGGGAAATTAGAAATAGACGTTGAGGAAGATGAATAGAGCTCGAACCTTAAGATTGACAAGACAGAGAAGCTCGAAACGTCCCTAGAAAGAAAATGGGGAGGTGCCACGGTCGAGGTTCGTATCGTCTCTCTCTCCCTCCTGCATGTCATTGAAGGGCCCCAACGCGTCGTGGTGATCGGTACCACAACATGAAACGTGAAATTCGGAATAAAGATGTAAAATGAATCTAAACCTTCAATATTAAAATAAGAGCCAATCCTTTTTCTGCTAGTCTTTTGTTGGTCCGCTTTACCTAATCGAGATCGGTTTGTATTGCATTGGCTTCTCACACTTACAATCTCGAAAGCTATATTCTAGAGAAAAAATTTTATACAAAATGTTTTTACATATGATGAGGCGGTTATTTTTATGTTAGGTATCAGGAGAGACCAAAATTTTCAATGAAATCAAATATTTAACTTTCGTATCTTTGTAGGTCGAATGAAACATTGTTGTACAATGTTGTAGCTCCGTGAATTTGGAGCTACCGTGAAACGGGGCGAATAGAAACAGTCTGCAATATATCTTGCAGTGTACAAAAAATACTATAATATATAGAATGAATATAAAAGTTTTAAAACATGGGTCTTGCATCCCTTTATTAAGGGTGTAACGTCCATTTTGATAAAATGAGTAATTCATTGTTTTATTGAAAAAAAAGTTGCATTTTTCTATTAACCCCGCAATGGGGCGAATAGAAACACTCGCCAATAAAATACGTTTTCCTTGTTCTGATAGAAAATTCTAGTTTTAATTTGAAGAAAACAGAACAATTGCATCATATTTATTGATATGAGAGGTAAGAAAACGATATAAAATATCAAAATAGTGGGAATGTTCGGTTTATTACTTCATGTTTGTTATCTTATGAATGAATAACTTCTATTAGAGTCCTTATTAGGAACAGAAAGACTCGGGGCTGGGTCAAGCATTTCCACCGGTCTGGCATCTTCCGGTGTTTCATCTAGGACACGACATCCGGGAACATTTTGTGGAACTGAAACCTTGATTCATATCTCTCGGGTCAGTCCATGTCGAGCATCATGCAGCAGATAAATCAGACTTTCATCGCGTTTTTGGAAACTAGCGTGGTTGTCTACTGGATTGAAGTCTAAAGGTAACATCCGATTTATCACAGAGTAGTTGATTCTATATTTCGTAACCGCTTGACAAGAAAACAGTTTTTTTTGCGTAAAATCTCAACAGCAACAGGCGGAGCGAATACGTTTTTGGACTTTTTTGTTGGTGAGTCCTGACCATGATGGGCTGAAAATGCGCAAAGCATGTTCCAGGCATCATTTTAAATATAAAACATTATAGCATTTCTCAAATCCACATGTTTTGGTACAAAAAAAATAGCCGCTACGGCGTTGTTTCTATTCGCCCCGTTAATCTGAGAACCACGAGTTTCCCATGACACGTAGGTAACGTGGTGATGAATACCTAACGGCAATCCTTTAATTCACCGTAAAAACTTGAAATGCTTAACTACCGACCCAGTATATCACACGAACAAGTTCTAAGTGAAGCAGAATGGTTTCCACAGACAAAGTTTTTGGTACTCGGAAACGTTCAGAATTTGAACCCCCATTTTACATTTTTTTAAGCAAACCGAAAGTAGTGCTGCTAACCCAAAAATGGGTTTGCAGGACTTGTTTACTATTGAACTATCCAAGAACATATTTATTGCATAGTTTTTAAATGTAATCGAAGACTTAAAATCGCATTTTTCAAGTTCGGAAGTTTTGTTTCTATTCGCCCCACTGTTTCTATTAGCCCCGTTTTACGGTACTAATTTGTAATAACGTAGAAATAACCGTCTAACCATATGTACAGACATTGTAAAAAAAATTTTTGGTGGAATATTATTATTCAGGTCTTGACACAAATTTGAACGCTGTGCAGTTTTTAACTAGGCGTCTCTATTAAATCAATATGAAAAGGGAGCGCAGGGTTAATGTTCTCGTTGGAGTGGGTGGAAACTTTTGACGCACATTAACGATGGTTATATGCTTTGTTTTCTCCAGTTTGGGCTGTGTTGACCAGTGTACCAATCCAGTTGCACCACGCATAGCCATTTGTTCTTGCGCTGGTCAACAATTGTCAAAAACTTTGTAAACGCATGGAAAGAATATACAGTTTTGTTTTGATTCTGCATCACCCCGGAAGAAGAACCTTCTTAGATGCCTTAGATCCGGAACAATCGATTTAAAGACTATCCACGCCATTCTATTGGTTGTGTGTTGGTGTTAAAAAGCCAGCGCATTTTGCCTGTCTGTTGGTACGCAATTTGACCCTTTCTTGAGGTGCGTTCTGTACACACACATGCATTTTTTTTCCTCAAACGTAACTAAATCAATCTAGTGCGTTTCCTGAATTTGTTGCTGCATCGATGCCTGATACATTTTATGTCGACATGTTTTCCAAGTTTTCCTTCACCGTAACATATTATATCGATGGCGCATTTTGTTTCGACTTTTTTCATTTTTTTGTCGTGCTGATAAAAATAAACTTTATGCAAACTCCTGGGAATAAAAATTACAGAGAACTGTTATACAGAATACACCTCACCTGGATGCATAAAAAGCTACACATTGTTACTGCTATAAGCCGCATAAAGTTGTTTACTCGCTTAGATGATGAAAATACGGACCTTTTAACGACGAAATAAGGAATACATCTTAACCATATAATCCATCGTGCTCCTTCAGACATCGACAGAGAGGAGACGAATTTATGTGTATCAATTCTGCTTTGACTCAACCGGCTATGTTTTGATCCACTAAAGGTAACTAACTCTACATTATGAATAATGTAACACTAAAAAATAATACCTGCAATGATCGAAATATTCCTGAATGTCAGACTCTGTTTTGTTTTCACCACACGAAGCAATATAAGTGGGCTAAGGTCTCTTAGAAGACAATTGCTTCTGTGTTGATTTTGTACACAATATCTCTTAACCCTCTTTAACGTACCTTTTCCTGACGAGACACATTAATGTATGCGAGTAATGCCTACAAACGTTCTATTGAAAGCTTGTATGCCCGGAAGGGTACTATGAATGTTGGAAAGCAATTTTAGGTAGGCATACAATTTGAGCGTTCGCAAGTTACACAGTTATGGGTAATATAAATGCTACACAGAATTGTTTTCCGAAATACCATCTCCTACCGGATCTATTTTGGAATTTATAAGAATGTTTCCTCCAGCAAATTGTATGCAACAGGTTTTTTCTTTCGTTTAGTTTCTCAGTTACAACTTTTCTTCGATTTCAACTCTTTAGGAAATTTACAAGTTTCACGAAAAGTTGAGTGTATGATTATGATGATGCATGAAATGCTCCAACGTTCCAATCGTGAACAATACACATTAAAGTGGTTTGTCTATGAGATAAAGTGGCATTTTTTACGACTACATACTTCGCTTTCTTGTTAGTTTTTTAGTCATCTTTTGTAAGAAAGTGTATTGTAAGGTAAATTTTTTGTTTTTGTTTCTGAAGGAAACTGACCAAAAAACGGTCAAGAAAGCAAAATCAAAGCCATCGGCCGGTGTTCAAATTAAACCAACATGATTAAATCTAATTGGTTACGTTCTTTCGCAAGCCTGCTTGTTGTCCCCAGCCGGAACAAGCCAAAAATTGGCGAGAAAAAATATTCAAGACAGCAAAATCAAACGTATTCAAAAGGCATCTCCACCATTATGTGCCGAACACGCATCAGTATAGGACGTGGTTGGTGATCGCTCCGATAGAATATAAAACAAAAGACGCGCGAGCAAGTGTTGGCATTGTTTGCCTGGTCGAGTGAAGGTTCAAGGTCGCCCGCCTTTGTGCAACTGTTTCGCATCGTGGCTGTTTGCTGGTGCGTAAGCCGATTTGGCTGCTAAGTGATTTGTGCTACAGCAGTGGACGAGAATCTCAACACAAAGGAGGAAAAAGAAGAAGCCAACAGTTGACAGCGAGTTGTGTCGCTGTGCTGAGTGATCACACACCCGGCTCGCTGCTGTATTGGTGCTGCTGGCTGTAACGGCTGCAGCTTCGACCGTTCGGACAACCAACCCTGCTGAAAGGAGAAGTAAAGACGTACGTGTTCTGTCGGCGCTAGTGCGCTAGATTTAGCGCGATGGATGTAGATCCCTCGCCTCCCGTGACACCATCCCCGAACCCCTCCGACCCTGTCCCTCCTGCCAACCCTTCCTCTGTTAATTCTCCAGTCCCCCCTCGCCCAAGGCTTTACCCGGACGGATCTCAGGGCAGCTTTACTGTTTTCTTTCGGCCAAAAGCAGGACCGAAATCGAAACCGTTAAACATCCTGCAGATTTCGAAAGACCTGACGGAGGGGTACAAGGCCGTGACCGAAATCTCCAAGGTCAGACCCAACAAGCTCCGTGTCGTGGTCAGCGACCTGGAACAGGCCAACGCTATTGCTCGCTCCGAGCTTTTCACACGCGAGTATCGCGTTTATATACCCGCACGAGACGTGGAGATCGACGGTGTCATAACCGATTCGAGTCTGTCGGTCGAGTCACGACGTAAAAGTAAAGATCATAGATTGCAAGCAATTGCGGTCTGTGTCTCTTGTCAACGGCACAAAAGTGTACACTCCGTCAGACTCGTTTCGTGTTACGTTTGCCGGATCTGCTCTCCCTAGCCACGTCTCGATCGATCGGGTTCGTCTGCCTGTGCGATTGTATGTACCCCGTGTTATGAATTGCACCAATTGCAAGCAGCTAGGCCACACAGCCGCCTACTGCTGCAATAAGGCACGATGTAGCAAGTGTGGAGAAACTCATGCGGACGATTCTTGCAGTGTTAATGCTGAAAAATGTATTCACTGCGGGGAAAATCAGCATGAGCTCTCCACATGCCCGGTGTACATGCAGCGCAGAGATAAAATCAAGCGGTCACTTAAGGAGCGTTCAAAGCGATCTTACGCTGAGATGCTGAAGAAGACCGTGACCACTTCTACCATAACATCGAACCACTTTGATCTGTTGTCCTCTGATGAGTCCGATTCTGACGATTCACCAGCGGGAACAACTTATGCCAATCCTGGGGCGTCTAGAAAGAGAAAAAATATTTCCTCTCCTAAACTTCCCCGAAAAGGTCCTAAGATTTCCCAATGTGAAATGAAAGTTACAAACAAACCAAACAGTGCTGCGGAAAAACCGAAGCAAACTCCTTCTGGGCTTGCAAATTTAAAGTCCCAGAAGGAGTTCCCAGCACTGCCAGGAACATCTAAAACCCCAGTTGTTCCTTTTGCACATCCAGTTGATGAAACAAACTCTGGATTAGTGAAATTTTCTGACATTGTGGACTGGATTTTTGAAAATTTCAATGTACCCGATCCAATTAAAATTTTTCTTACAGCATTCCTCCCAACAGTTAGATCATTTTTGAAGCAGTTGACTGCCCAATGGCCCCTCCTTGCAGCGATTGTATCCTTCGATGCCTAATTCAACTGCGTATATTAAGGATTCTATCTCTGTCTTACAGTGGAATTGTAGAAGTATTTTACCAAAAATTGATTCGTTTAAAGTTTTGATAAATAAAAACAAATGCGATGCATTTTCCCTTTGTGAAACTTGGCTTACTTCAAATATTGATCTCAGCTTCCATGATTTTAATATTATTCGCCTTGATCGAGACACCCCATATGGAGGAGTACTTTTAGGGATTAAAAAGTGCTATTCTTTCTATCGTATTAACCTCCCCTCGATTCCAGGCATCGAAGTTGTCGCATGTCAAATGACAATACAAGGTAAAGAGCTTTGTATTGCCTCAATATATATTCCTCCCAGAGCACAGGTTGGGCAACGGCTGCTCTTTGATTTAATAGAACTTCTTTCCTCGTCACGTTTGATTTTGGGAGACTTCAACTCTCATGGTGTGGCTTGGGGTTCCCCCTACAATGATAACCGCTCCTCTTTAATCTATAACCTTTGCGATGACTTCGACATGACTATTTTGAACAACGGTGAAATGACACGTATCCCAAAACCTCCAGCGCGCCCAAGCGCTTTGGATCTATCCTTATGTTCGACGTCGCTACGGTTGGATTGCACATGGAAGGTAATCCTCGATCCTCACGGTAGCGACCATCTGCCTATTCTTATTTCAATTACTAACGGTTCAACTCGCATGCGACCAATTGACATTCCGTATGACCTCACACGGAATGTCGATTGGAAGTTATACGAGGAAATGATTCCAAAAGCGGTCGAGTCGATTCAACATCACCCACCACTTGAAGAATACAACCTCCTCGCGGGCTTGATTCTCGACGCCGCGTTGCAAGCCCAAACGAAGAAATATCCCGGCGTAACGATCAAAGAACGGCCTCCCACTCCGTGGTGGGACCAAGAGTGCTCCGATGTCTACACGCAAAGATCCGACGCGTATCTGACCTTCCGGGATACAGACGATGCCGACGACTTTAAACGTTATTCGGAGCTTGATACCAAGTTTAAAAGCTTGACTAAGGCAAAGAAACGCGGATATTGGCGTCGGTTCGTAAACGAGACGTCGAGGGAGACATCGATGAGCACTCTTTGGAACACAGCCCGAAGAATGCGGAATCGCGTAACGGTCAACGAAAGCGAGGAGTCTTCAAGTCGGTGGATATTTGATTTTGCCAGGAAAGTATGTCCGGACTCTGTTCCTGAGCAAAACATTGTTCGCGATGCGTCTCCGGGCCACGACGCGATAGAATCACCTTTTGCGATTGCAGAATTTTCAGTTGCCCTCCTGTCCTGTAACAATAACGCGCCTGGGTTAGATAGAATCAAATTCAACTTGTTGAAGAATCTACCCGGCAATGCCAAGAGGCGCTTGTTGAACTTGTTCAATAAGTTCCTGGAGCAAAACATTGTACCGCAGGATTGGAGGCAAGTGAAGGTGATCGCCATCCAAAAACCAGGGAAACCAGCTTCTGATCACAACTTTTATAGGCCGATTGCAATGCTACCCTGTATCCGGAAATTGATGGAAAAAATGATACTCCGTCGTTTAGACCATTGGGTCGAATCAAATGGTCTACTATCAGATACTCAATTTGGCTTCCGCCGTGCCAAAAGGACGAATGATTGTCTTGCGTTGCTTTCAACAGATATTCAGCTGGCGTATGCTCGCAAAGAACAAATGGCGTCTGCGTTCTTGGACATTAAGGGGGCTTTTGATTCCGTTTCTATTGACATTCTTTCGGGTAAACTTCACCGACAAGGATTTTCTCCAATTTTGAACAATTTTTTGCACAATTTGTTGTCCGAAAAGCACATGCATTTTACGCACGGCGATTTGGCAACTTTTCGCATTAGTTACATGGGTCTTCCCCAGGGCTCATCTCATGTTTAAGCCCCCTTCTTTACAACTTTTATGTAAATGACATCGATGAATGTCTGGCAAATTCATGCACGATAAGGCAACTTGCAGACGACAGTGTAATCTCTGTTACAGGAGCCAAAGCTGCCGATTTGCAAGGACCATTGCAAGATACCTTGGACAATTTGTCTGCTTGGGCTTTACAGCTAGGTATCGAATTCTCTCCGGAGAAGACTGAGATAGTAGTTTTTTCTAGGAAGCATGAACCTGCTCAGCTTCAAACACAATTAATGGGTAAAACGATTTCTCAGGTTTTGGTACACAAATATCTTGGTGTCTGGTTCGACTCTAAAAGCACCTGGGGTTGTCACGTGAGGTATCTGATGAAAAAATGTCAACAAAGAGTGAATTTTCTTCGTACAATAACCGGACAATGGTGGGGAGCCCACCCAGGAGACCTTATAAGGCTTTACCAAACAACGATACTGTCTGTTATTGAGTACGGGTGTTTCTGCTTCTGCTCCGCAGCAAACACACATTTGATCAAACTGGAGCGAATACAATATCGTTGTTTGCGTATCGCCTTAGGTTGCATGCAGTCGACCCATACGATGAGTTTGGAGGTCTTAGCTGGAGTACTACCATTGAAAAACCGCTTCTGGAGCCTGTCTTCTCGTATTCTTATCAAATGTGAGGTCTTGAACCGTCCCGTGATTGAAAATTTTGAAAGGTTAATCGAACTTAATTCTCAGACCCGTTTTATGACATTGTATTTCAATCACATGTCCCAAAATATTAACCCTTCTTCGAATATTCCAAATCGTGTCGACTTATTAAATACTTCTGATTCTACTGTGTTTTTCGATACATCCATGATAGAAGAAACTCGTGGAATCCCGGATCATTTACGCGTGCAGCAGATCCCTAAAATTTTTTCCAATAAATATCGAAACATCAACTGCGACAATATGTTCTACACTGACGGATCACTTCTTGATGGGTCCCGCTTCGGTATTTTCAATAACAATTTAACCGTCTCCCATAAGCTCGATAATCCTGCTTCTGTTTACGTCGCAGAAATAGCTGCAATTCAGTACACCCTAGGGATTATCGAAAAAATGCCCACGGACCATTACTTCATCTTTACGGACAGTCTCAGTTCCATTGAGGCTCTCCGATCGATGAAAGATGTTAAGCACTCTCCGTATTTCCTGGGGAAAATACGGGAACATCTGAGTGCTTTATCCGAAAAATCTACTCAGATTACCTTAGCGTGGGTCCCTTCTCACTGCTCAATACCGGGCAATGAGAAAGCGGACTCTTTGGCTAAGGTGGGCGCAACAAACGGTGGAATTTATGAAAGACCAATTGCCTTTAATGAATTTTTCTCATTTGTACGTCAGAATACGATCATCAGTTGGCAAAATGCTTGGACCAGAGGGGAACTGGGAAGGTGGTTACATTCCATAATCCCCAAGGTGTCGACGAACCCGTGGTTCAAGGGGTTGGATGTAGGTCGGGATTTCATTTGCGTGATGTCCCGGCTTATGTCCAATCACTATAGATTTGACGCGCATCTCCGTTGTGTTGGGCTCGGGGAAAGTGGTATCTGTGCCTGTGGTGAGGGTTATCACGACATAGAGCATGTGGTTTGGTCATGCCCTGTACACCGTGACGCCAGGTCTAAATTAATAGCTTCCCTGCAGGCCGAAAGTAGGCAGCCGGCTGTTCCTGTTCGTGATGTCTTGGCGAGCCGTGACCTATCCTACACAGTAAAAAAAATTTACATTTCTTTAAATGCACATAAACGGAGCATTAGAAACCATGTAATATTCCGTGTGGCATTATATTCACATGCAATGTAAATGAATATATTGTTAATTTGCATGCAAATTTATATTCAAAGCTTTAAGTTTACATCACTTAACGTACAGATTTACATGGTTTAAAACGGTTCTGTACAGTGCATTATTGACGATGTGAAATTGTATATGTTTTTCACTTTATGTGCTAGAAACTGCTATATGCATTCATTTGTATTAGCTGTAAATTTCATTTTTTGGTACTG